>NC_088800.1:3755571-4416071 GCF_011386835.1 Chrysemys picta bellii
TTCCCAAGGTCTGGCGGACTCTGTGTTTAGATATGCATGAGAAGCAGTACAGCTACTAGACATCTGAAATGCTGTGTAGCGTGGTGTTTGGGTACACAACTCTGATACCGGAGTCTGTCTTCAAGTCCCTTGTAAAACCAAAGTTTGGAATTTGGTCCTGCAGCCATGGATAGCTTTAAAGAATATGTGCACTAGCTGCCCGAGGAGGGTCTATGTATCTGTACAGTATTTAATCTGAATACAAGAGCACGGAGGCTGAACACAGGAAAAAATGAAGATAAAGCTTCCAATGGCACACAGGGGCAAAGCTGTTGAGATGATGAGCTGGGGCTGAATGGCTCTTTGCTGTGCAGATAGAGGGGGAGAGATGGTGTCATTGGCAAAGAGACTAACTTAGTCATAGACTCAAATCCCCAAACTCAGATTGTGTCTTGAATCCCCGCATGGTAGGGATTGGCTAATTTCAGCACACTGGGGAGTGGGGCCTTCAGGCAGTACCAGAATAGAAATATTTAGTATTAATACTGAATTGGACAAGAGGAAGGCCTGAGGCTTGAGGAAACTGACAGTAGGACAACCCTCTACTACCCACCTCAACAGCTGTCCCAGCTCCCAAATCCTCTCCCCTAGTTCCCATATATCACTCTTGTGCTGCCACATCATAGACTATCAGGGTTGGAAGGGACCTCAGGAGGTCATCTAGTCCAACCCCCTGCTCAAAGCAGGACCAATCCCCAACTAAATCATCCCAGCCCGGGCTCTGTCAAGCCTGACCTTAAAAACCTCTAAGGAAGGAGATTTCACCACTTCCCTAGGTAATCCATTCCAGTGCTTCACCACCCTCCTCGTGAAAAAGTTTTTCCTAATATCCAACCTCGACCTCTCCCACTTGCAACTTGAGACCATTGCTCCTTGTTCTGTCAGCTGGTACCACCGAGAACAGTCTAGATCCATCCTCTTTGGGACCCCCTTTCAGGTAGTTGAAAGCAGCTATCAAATTCTTGACACGGTCTTCCGTTTCCAAGCAGAATAGATCCCTCGATGGCTTAGATCCTTCTAGTTTAGCATCAGATGATGAAACCTTGCAGATTTATGCCAGGAGAGTGCAAGTCCCAGCCTTTACTTTGGTGCTTGAAACAAAAAACCCTGGAACCAATAGTGCCCTGCTGTTATTTCCTACTGACCCTTTCTCACTGCCACGGTCCACGCCACTTACCTCCTCCATGTGGATGTCTTATACAGGAGGGCCTGCCTGCCTGCCTGCCTAGAGAAAAGAAAAGAATTTTCAATTCTCTTGGGCTAGAAAACCACTCCTGCCTTTTACTAAGAAGAGGATCTTCAGTGATCTGGGTGTTTTCCTCCTTATTCCACAGCCCATTCTTCTTGGAATCAGACTTTTTCCTGTGGTGACTCACCACTAAAAATATCCTTTTCCCCCATGTAAAATCCAGGATCTTTTATCTGTTATAATCTCAGGGTAGGATCCATCAGCCCCTCAACTCTCAAAGTTTCATACAAAACTTACCGCCCCTGCTGCTTGTTCCAGTATTTTCAGCTGCCTGCTTTACTGCAAGGAAGATCTACTCAGGCATGTTCCATCTGAGCCGACACCCTCGTGCAAAGGCAGGCCATCCAAACGTACGTTAATCCATTTTAACTCCCTTAACTGGTGCTTTGGGCTCAAAACTTACCTTTGGTCAGGACTAAGTGAAAGTCAGTCTGGGGGCCTTTTTTGAATCCATGTAGACATTATCATGCTCATCACACACCTAGCCACCATAGATGATTTTTGCTAACGAATCTGAGAATAGGAGTAAAAAGCTAGTTGCAAATGTTGACTGAATGACACTCAGACCTTGCCCAGCATTATACCTTGCTCTACCCCCACTATTAAGCTCACTTCCTTGAACACAAATTTGCTCCCAACTGAAACGATTCTATCAGTGCCTTTGATCTCTAGCAGCTCTGGTTACAGTTGTCTTGGTTATATAAAAGAAAAAGGCAGGTAATCCAGTGCACTTGATTCCAGGGTTATCATTGAATGCTTTGTTTCAAGCATTTACATTCTTAGTATGTAAAACAGAAATGAAAATAAATTACACAGTATTCCTATGGGATTCATAAGTCAATGCTGAAATATAGTAGACTGAATAAAGACTTGCTAAAGCAGAATGGATATGTTGTACAGACTGCCACCTGCTGGGCAATTTCTGATGAAAAACAACACAGGTGTAAGAACTTTCTAGTCCTGCACTTTTACAAAACCTACATCTAGGCCTGCAAGTCATTAGAAACATAAATCCTGCACATATACATAATTGTAAAAAGCCACTGGATTACAAAGACCATCTCCAGCTAGTCTCACTAATAACATAATGGTTGCAAAACAAAAGTATTTGTGCTGATGTTGGCAGAAATGCTAATCAACTCATTAATCATCACTGAAACACCAGCCATAATTGGGCTGAATACATGTTGATGCAAGAGGCTTTGGAGAACAGCTCTCTCATCTTACACATGAGAATTTTTTTTTAAAGAAACATTTGCATAAGCCTAATATTGAGACATAAATAACTGCTAAAAAGATAAAGGAGAATTTCCATTCTGTAGAAAGTTTTATACGTAGTTAAGAAATCAAGAAAAACCAGAAGTTATTAAAGTGATTTAAGACTTGCGTAAGCAAGATTTTTTTTCCTTCAAAAGGTTGGTATATATGCCCTAGTTGGTCGTGAACTGAAATAAGTATAAATGTACCTTCAGTCATTTCCATTGGAAGGGACTCATTGGTTATTTTTAAAGCACTGCAGGTGGACGTGGCATTGTACTAGAGCGGCTCTAAAACCAAGGAAACCAGGAAAAAATTCAAAGTTGTTCCCATTTCAAGAGTTTCAAAATGGATCCATTTCCCTTTTTATTTTTTTAACTGAGGTGGTTTTCAAACTTGTTTGCCAAAACCCCACTTTTCAGATGAAAATGCTGTGTCCAATAAATACAAAATTGATAACCATTTTTGGGGAAAAAATTGAAAACCAGGAAACAAATTTTTTTTTTAATTTACCAATAGTTTCCCTGGGGGGAGGGGAGAGGCTATTTTTCAACAACAGCAAAAATAAATAAAAGCTGAGGACTAGGACCAGCTCTACATTTTACCAACGAGGTAGCAAGTCACAGTGAAAATCACAGCAAAGGGTGACAGCTGGTTGGGGAAGGGACTTAAGGTATGCCTGCCTCCATTGATTGATTGAAAGAGCCAAGCCCCTGCGGTGTGTGCGCGTTCTCCAGAGGAGTGTTTTGCTTTAGATAAGTTTCTGCACAGCCTGAGGGAGCAGAGGCCAGCAGGCGGGTGGGAGTGGTGAGCCGGAGGTCAGCGGGAAGGGAAGACTAGACGGAATTGAGCGTTGAAGAGGGATTTAAAAGCGCAGGCCAGCGACTGCGTAGGCCCCTGGAGCAGGGAAGGCGGCACAGTTGACTAGGGGCATAGGAGACCAGCTCGACGCGTCAGGGAAGCAGGAGAAGCGGAGGTTTGAGAGCGAGGTCTTACCCAAACCGCCATCGTTCTAGAGCAGCCCGAGCGCTGCAGATTCTCACCGGCACAGTAAGTTGCTTTTCTCCTACTGTTTTAGTCAGGTTTGGCCTCCATTTGCCTCAGCACTTCACCCCTTCGTCCTCTGCCTTCACCTTCTGCCCAGCAGTACAGAGGGGCACCCTCAACTTTTGGGCCACCTCCCCACCCCCCCATGGGGCCTCCCCATCCCCCCATTTCTCACTTTCTGCTCCTGCAGAGACAGACAGGCTCCCCCCTCAGTGGCCCAGGCCTCGGGCAAAGGCTCCCCCACCGCCACCCCATCCACCATGGGGCCTGGGGGTTTTGGTAGACATTCACTATCCCCGCTTACCTGCCCCAGACCAGTCACCGCGGTGAGGGAGAGGGCTAGACCCCAAGCAGGGCCGGCTCTAACATTTTTGCTGCCCCAGGCAAAAAAGAAGAGCGCCACCACGCCGTAACATCTGCCCCCCCCTCCAAGTACCACGCCACTGACCTTCCCCACCCCCCTCACCGCTGAAACCCCCGCCCCCCGCATGTCACTCCGTGGCCGGCCAAACCCCTGTCCCCCCCCCCAAGCGCCGGGTCGCCCAAAACCCCCAGAGCGCCGGGCTGCCCAAACCCCCTCCCCCTCGAGCACCTCGCCGGGCCGCCCAAACCTCCTCCCCCCGAGCGCCGCACTGGCCAGCCCAACCCCCCCCCCCCCCCCCCCGAGCGCCGCGCTGGCCAAACCCCCGCCCCCATCCCCAGCGCCGCACTGGCCAAACCCCCATGCCCCCCCTCCCGAGCGCCAGGCCGGGTCGCCCAAACCCCTGCCCCCCCCCTCCCCCCAGCGCCACGCCGCTGAAATAAAAAAAAACAACCCTCGAGCGCTGCCCTGCGAATAAAAAACACCGTGAGCGCCCCCCGCCACCCCAACAGTGGCCGCCCCTTATAAGGTGCCGCCCCCAAGCACGTGCTTGGTTGGCTGGTGCCTGGAGCCGGCCCTGACCCCAAGCACAGGAGAGGCAACCCTGCTAGCCTCCATGTCCCAAACAATCACTTACCAGGCTGGGTTGGAGGGTTAGCACAGGCCCACGTGAGCCTGTCAGGCAGCTGAGAAACGCAGGTCAGCTGAAGATGGAGGAGCAGGTCCCTTTCCTTTCCCAGGGTGTGTGGCCAGAGCAAGCTGCAAGTGACCTTGCAGGAGAGCCGTGGGGCTTTTGATAGTGCCAGCTTCTTCTCTGAGGGAGCGAGCGTGATGGAGGGGGGGCCCCCAGGCATGTATTAATGGTGTGGTGGCCTTGGTCTTCCTGCTCCACAATAGCCTCTCCCACAAGCTTCAAAATCCAACCTGAACGCAGCTCTGCGCTGGAGGGGAAAAGCTGAGGCAACTACCACCTCTCGGCCCCCAGAATCCTAGAGATTCAAATTGAACAGAGCACCTCAAGGGCCTGCATCAACACCAAGCCAGGGGTAACCCTAGGCAGAAGGTAACAAAATGCAATTGGCCTGGCCCTAAAGGTCAAGAGCGGACAAGTTCTGCAGCCAGAGTGTTTGCTTCAATCTCTGCTAGCAGTAGCGTCCGCACCACTGGCCTGGCTAACCTGGGTTGGCTCTAGCCCTAGGTAAACCAGCAAATAGCAGGTCAGCCCAGACTTATTACACATTCAGCTGCCCTAAACACTTGCCTCGGTCTTTCTGGTTTGAGCCCCTCCTGGGGGTTGCAGAATCTGGAGCACCTTGGAGTGTTATTTGCATACTCCACAGCACATCCTTCCTTCATGAAATGGCTGCCGAACGCTACGTAGCTTCCAAAGCCCCTCTGAGTCCACCTGCACCTTTTCTTTTAATTAACTCCATTGGTGCAGCCTCTCCTTAACCACATGCTTATTTAAGCATTCAGAATAAACGACTCCAAGGAGCAATCAACGGGTAGACCCAGCTGCCAAACGGTAAGTCAGTGTGCTTGGGAAAGACTCAGGTTCTCTCTCAATGCCTTATAAGGGCCTAATTTGGCAAGTGGCCTCAAGTCCACTTCTACTTTATCATCTGCTCATCCAGTTAACAGGGATAATCAGCTACTTAGACAAGTCACGTGCATAAAGTTAGCAACAGGTGTAAGATATTAACTGTCTCCTCAGTGGCTCTCCAGAGGGCAGGTTCATTGGATTGAAATATAATTCGGATAGTCCTTGAATCCCTTCGTTTTGGTGTACAACACGGGGAATTGGGTGCTTAACTGCCTTGTGTGCCGTTAAAAATCCTCCAGCCTCATCTTTTTAGTAGGGGTCCAGAGGCTGTACAGTTTTGGGGAGAAAGTCTTAAGTTCTTATTAAACTTCTCTGGTTAGGCTGCGTGAGTTAGCAAACCCTCAGCTCCCTGCCGCTGCATGCCCACAGGTAGTTCTTGCAAGCTTATTCCATGTCTGTCTCCTGCAGCATGACATTCGATAGCATACCTGGATTTTGCT
The DNA here is from genome assembly GCF_011386835.1 of Chrysemys picta bellii. NCBI lineage: Eukaryota > Metazoa > Chordata > Testudines > Emydidae > Chrysemys > Chrysemys picta. The sequence continues at coordinate 3,761,568 of NC_088800.1, forward strand.
CCTCTAAACCTGACTCGTTCTAAATTTTGAAAGAACTAGTTGCTCGCGCCAAACATCTTGTTGCTACAAATGAAAACTCAAAGGAGACTTTGCCACTCGCAAGGTTTGGTATCTTGAAAACATTTTATTTCATCACTTTTGTGGTAACATAAATAATAGCGAATGACAGCACTTTTAATGTAAGGGAGGGGAAGCATTAGGTGCGGAGCACAATGTAAAGTAACGGGGGGGAAAAAACTTGTTGCACTGATACTGCTAGGGATAGTCCTACTTGATTTAAGTGAAAATATATATAGGTAAACTAGCAGTATTTTGGTGTCTTTCCCTGTATTATGGGCCTAATTCACAAAAATGTCATTGTGTACATATATTGGGTATATATAATTTATTGTGCAGTTTAAACCCTCTGCAGTTCTATCGGTAGGAACAGATATGCAGAACAGACACACAGATGACATACCGAGTTCCCAGACATCAAACGTCTTTGAACCAGGGTTCCACAGGAGAGGTTACCACTAACTTGGCAACATTTACTACTGAACAAGAGGGTGTTCTAAGACAGTTATGGGAAGAGAGCAATGGCAAGTTCCTTTGCTGCTTGTCATTTGCATACCATTATGGCAGTGTTATCACCACTATGTTTCCAGGAGGAAGTAGGACTCTAAGGTCCCTATTAGCAGATCAGGGAAGATAGACCCACTACATTTAGGAAACCTAGGATCGTTTTAAAAACAAACAAACCGTATATACAACCAGCCCCCATCCCGCTAAGGAGAGTGACTGGTTTCCATACAGATAAACCTAAGAAAGTGACAAATTAAGGTCTTATAGGAGTGTAGCAATTGACCAAGGGACTTGAACATTTGACCATCAGGCCAATTTCTAAGACCCTGACTTCAAATTTTGCCACCTTTCCCCAGAAAAGGAAACTTGCAACAAGTGTCAGGGCAAAGGGCAGGTTTTCCTGAACCTCCTTTAAACAAAGGCCAGGGCAAGAGGATTTGGAGAGAACATTTGTGAATTAAGCGCTATAGTTTAGGTCATAGTTAAGTGAATTAAAATTCCAGTTTTGTAGGCTGTGTGCATTCTTTGTCAGGCTTTGCATAGGAAAAAGTTAATAGCAATAAACCATATTGCTTTCTTAAGGACACCCTGTATTCTCTTTTCATTCTCTCTCCATTTCAAGTTAAATTTAAGTTGTGCCCTATTGGTTAGTTCCGTAGTCTTTAGATATAGAGAAAAATTGCTCTTCTACTTACTCCACGAAAAATGCTGGGATATAAATACATACCCAGCTTCCTTTCATGCAGTTATTTTCGGTTATAGTGTACAGGTCTTTCTTTTTAGTGCTAGATAAGACTACAAGGACATATTTCCAGTTAGCATGTGGACTCTTGGCAGGTCATTTGACTTCTGGCTCATATTCTGTGTAAGTGGATACAGTAAAATAAAAGAGCAAGTATAAACAAAGAAAGTTTATTTATAAAATGTCCCTTGAGGTTAATTAATTATTCTTCGGGCTGTTACGTAGGTTTTTCAACTCCAGCTGTAGTTGTCGAATTCTTACGTCTTTCTGCGAAAGCTCATCTTTCAACCGTCGGATCTCGTCTTGTTGTCGAAAGAACATTCTGAGGAGCTTAAAAGAAAGAAAAAAAAATAGGTGTACAACATTGTGTTAACATTTATAATATCTGCTTTCCCCGACGGCTTCATGCCTTTCCTGCCAACTGTCAGAGAACCTGCCTTCAATTCATGTCATTACACTGTTCCTTTTGAAAGATCAGTTTACCGGCAATATTCCATTGATGTGCCCTGTCCATTTTCATGGTAACTCAGTTAATTCACATCGTATGGCTCAACAGCTCAGTTTGTGAAAAGAAATTCAATATTGGATTCAGTGTAAATGTTTCCCCACAGCCTTTAAGTGTAGCACAGAGAACAATCGTTTATTAAAAACTGTTAGGAAATTAATCCAGTTCATTTTGTATGCTCTCTGCTTAAACCTCAGCAAAGTCCTGTGGGTTGAAGTTTGATCCAGGGAAACACACACATGGATTTTCACAGCTCGGGAAGAAAAGTAGAGATGCACAAATTGATGTGTTTATATGCAACAATCTTGGATGTGTGCAGTTGCTCTCTGTCAGAGAAAGTCATGACCTCATCTATGGTCATGTGCCCTATATTGATAACAGATGGAGATTTTTATTTAGTTAAGTTGCTAGGAGTCTGGTTTCAGAGGCAGAGGGTCAGAGTTCAGTCCCCCACAGTTGGTGTGAAGTTCCAGGTGGCTATGTTGTGCATCTTAACAACAACCCTGCAGTTCCTAGATGATTACAAACTTGTTACAATACTGTACAAAGAACTGTTTATAAGTTACACCATCTACATGGAAAATACAGTGAAAGCCACTGATGCCAGAAACTAGGATGGCACATGGAAGCCAAGCTGGCAGAAGGGACACCGGAATAGTTCAATGCACTCTGTGGTCAAGGGAGGCTAGGAGTGGCGACAATTATGACAATTGGGGTAAAACACAGTCTACTATTTTCTACTGAAATTAATGGGAAGACGTTGATTGAAAACTCTCTGGAGCAGGACCACCTTGTTCAGTGCTTGTCCTGGTCCTCGACCGGGTCAGCTAGGTGTTACTGCAGTACAGAATGACATCTGCGGCATAAAATCAGGCCTCTGTGGTATTCAGTAGGATCAGAAAATTCAGCAGACCTTACCAGCTGTTTTCTTACTATTTCCAAGAGAGGTTTTGCACTGCATAAGCTTTAAGCACAAGGCTGAGATCTTGGCCATTCAAAGCCATAAGTCAACACCCATTGCTTACCTCATTCTCTGTCCTGGGGGGCACGTTTTCTAACAAATCTATTCCATTGACAACAACACTTTTTTTCTCTCTTATTGGTGCCTTAAAGACAACTTTGGATGCCTTCTTATAGCCCTCCTTCAAAGACATCAAGATGGGATCTATGTGAGATGGTAAAATAAAGGAGGATGTTAACACGTGCTCTGCTACAGGACATGTGTATATATCCCTCCCCTATCGTCCTACCTTAACATTCACTACCTGTCAGTTGCTACAACAGTGTGTTTTCATGGTGACTGGACTGGACAGGCCTTGGACTGACAGTCAGGAGACCTGGGTTCTAATCCAGCTCTTCTACTGACCAGCTGTGCAACCCTGGCAAGTCACTGCCCCCGGCCCCGTACCTCTTTCCCTTCCCATCCTTTGTCTTGTCTAAATAGACTCCCAACTTTTTGGAACATGAACTTTCTCACTATGACCTTGTCCAGACTAGAAAAAAAGCCATGGTTGGTTGGTTTTTTTAATCGGGTTAGCTAAAAAGATTTGAAACACCACTTGGTAATGCAATGCTAAAGAGACCAGCACCTGGGGCAGACACAGCCTAAGTGGTGCTTCAGAGCATGTTAACTAGCTTGAATCTCTCTCTCTCTCTCTCTCTCTCTCACACACACTCACATACATACACACACTTTTCCCATGCTCACACAAGGCCTATATTTTCAGTTGGAGCAACTAGGCACTACTTTAACACAAATAAAACTTACTTATAGATGGCGCTCAAAAGCATTCAACGACCTCCTTACCCCCTCTCCCCCCACAGCTTACTAGCTCTAAAATGGTTCCCGTGGGTTTATGTACACGAAGTACATACACACACAGCACCTATGCACCCACCATCACATTATCTGGTGGCCAATGCAAAGTATGGAAAGTGCCCAAGGCTGAGTATGGATTTAGACATATTTCACAGTGAGGCTCAGAGATCAATTCTGTTTACATGTCCAATAGACGTGCAGTAGGTACTCATGCAGTGTTCATTCTTTTACCTCTGTTCATTCCACTCAGCCATTCGTCTGGTGTCAGGGCTGGTTCTATACCTGGCGTCATCGGGTAAATATCCTCTTGGTATGTTTCTGACTGGAAGTGAGGAAGAATAAAGAGTGGCTGTCTTCATAACGTTTGTTCCCAATTGTAACTATGCGTTGCAAAGAGCCATAAGCAAGTTTTCTTACAACCCCGGCCAACGGTAACTTAGCCATTCAATAGCATCCCAGGAAAAATACTTAACTGCCTTTTCACCATTAACTTTAAATGGGAAATAAAGAGTCCTGTTCCCTGCCTATTAAATTCATGTTCTGAAAGAAAATTATACTCCAGCAGTACTGAGCATTTGAGCTGTAGACAGACTAATGAATATTATCCAGCTGAACTGGGAGGCTTTGGAAGGGCATCGCCTCTGGCCTGTTGGAAAGGGTGCTCCCTGCTGCTGCACAGACCGGTCAGGGAACGCTAAGTGCACAAAGCATACGGTTACATATTGTAGTTCCCACTTCAAAGCACGAGCCAGTTAAGTCAAGGAGCACCCACTCTGGCCACATATGGCATAAAGAAGAACAGCCCAGGGGAAAACACCAAGGAAAGTTGTCCACAAGGGTAATTTGCCTTTCCCCTCCTCTCCACATTTCTGCTTGCTGAAGATTAGCAAATTCAGGGCAATGAGAATGAAGCTCTATTGAGTCACCTCTGTTTGGAAAAATACAGACTCAGTCCTAAACCTGAACATGGCTCGTAGCTTTGTTTCAGATTTCATACAGTTGGACAAAGCAGGAAAAGCCAGCACTGAATACTGCTCCCAACACACGGAGATGTGAGTTGAACTTGGGATGGATCTCTAACCCTAGATGTGGGACAGTCCTTTGTCACACATTTCAAAAGACCCAGTTAATTTCACACAAAATGATGGCAGCAGAAGTTAGAAAAAATGATGGCGTCGGTTCTTTAAAGAACTTTCCATAAGCACAGAGTTCAGACTTAGCATTGCTGTATGTTAGAAAAGCAGTTTTTAGCAAGATGTGAGTTTGGATCTAAAATGTGTAATTGATATAAATGAGAGGTCACAGAGAGATCTACCCATCGAAGAAGACAGATGTTATCCACAGCCAGGAAAAAGCAACCCCATGATGTTTGAGATGCAACTCAGGAAAATGTCTAGCATGGTCAGAGTACAGAATGTAAGATGTGTGGTTGTTGTGGACAGTGATATAAACCATCAGGGGCTTAATTCACTAGATACAGTTTGCCAAGGTCCTTTTGACATTTACTGTATTTCATCCAAATGATTCTGCTCTGTGCAAGTCAGAGCAGGATTCCTAGTGTGGTCTCAAAAGGTAAAAGTTCAGTAACTGAGTCTCCCAGCTCCTTCCCTGTGCATCATTTTAATAGAGAATACGGCAGTCTTTGACGTACCCGAGTAACAGAAATAGAATTCCCCCGGCACACCGAGTGTTTCCAACTCTGTGCTTTGAACGTGTTGGGCAGAGATAACGCATCAGAGCATTGGAGTTCCGTACGGGAGTAGGAACAGTGCTGACATGTACTCACCCTCCTTGGCACGATCATAGAGATTGGCTCAATCAGACCCTTTAAGGTAACCAGTTTATAGAATCTGAACACCTCACATGCAGACACATCCAGCCCGTGCTTTGGCATCACACCTATTAGAGAGTTCACATGTGAGCAAGGGTCTGTCCTTTCATGCCAACAAAGCATTGGAATATTCAAAAGCTCTTGCTCTACAAATTGGTCCGTGAGAAAGGAACCAATCTTACTCGCCCCATGCTAGCTGGCTTAGGATACAGTAGCAGTATATAGATCCAATTAGGCATCATGTCGATGGGAAAAGTTCTGACAGCGTAGCTACGTTTCAAAGCTGCTGCCGAGAGAACCCTCGTTTCCTACCGTAAATCGTCAGCGCTTTACAAGTCAAGAAAAACAGTCAGTGTGTTCCGCGAGAATGGGATTCTCTGTTTTGCTTAAACACAAAGCTAAGTGAGAAGGTGTGCCTTGCAACTTCCCAATGGATACCAGCCTACCACTGCTACCGGCTACATGGAGTTACTTATTTAGCTCGAGTAGCAGTGGCCCGTGCTTTGGTGCCCTATCGCTGCAGATGACTCATAGCGGGGGGGGGGGGGAGGAGGGAGGCATTATGTGTATAAGATAAGGAAGAAATACGGGACCCAATTCTGTGAGGTAGTGACATCAGTGCAAGTTGAGGGCATGCTGCATCTTTCCCAATCAGGCCCAAGGTACGTATATACTTTGCCGAAGCTGCAGCTGCAGCCGGCAAGTGGGGGAAGAGACCACTAGCATGTGGAAAGTGTTATCCCGGATAGGAAAGCTTTGCCAGACAAGTACAGAAACCCCCACGCAAGCACTGCCCACTGGAGCCTGCAGGCAGCACCGGGGAAAGGGCTGAAGTTAAATATGGGCACAGAGATTTGTTTCGTGATCATGTCCAGAGTGCAGGGTATTACCACAGCACTGAACTGAGCTGCGAAGCAGAGAGCGACCTCCTTTAATATCCCGTCCCTCGGCGTCATCGGCTTTCCCTGAGCTTGCAGGCCTGAGATTCCAAATCAGCAGCTGAGCTGCTCACGCCTGTCCCTGCCCTCTTGGGGCTGTGGGACACCGCAGAACTGGGTAGCTGGGCCTCCCTCCTGCCTAATTCCAGGGCGTGCTAGGTCTGTGTCCTGCCCGTGGGGGTGTGCGAGGAGGGAAATACTTCCACCCTAGGCATCCTCCCCACCTGGGCCTTCCTGTCCACCTGCAGCCTGGAATGTGAATAGCCCCTTTCTTCTCCCTCTGACCCTCTACACCCACCGGGGGAGCCCCATCCCACAAGCAACCCTACGCACACCCCCGGGGGCCAGCCATGAGGGAAACCTGCCTACTCCAAGAGCCCAAATGGGACCTGCCCCCCATGCCACCAACCAGAGCTGATCCTGTCCTCACCCGGCCAGCCACCCCACAGCCAGAATCCACCAGTCACCCCTGCTGCTCCTGCTGTGGAGAACTGCTTCCAGGGAGGGAAGCCACATGCAGGGGTCTCCTGGAGGTGCTGGGAAGGGGAGGAGAGCTGAGAGTGGTGCAGATGTGCAGATCAGAGCCCTGTGCTGGCAAAGAGGGGCGGGGAACGGGCCAGATGGATTTTGCAGCAAGGGTGGGAAGGGAAGAGCATTTTACCCAGGGAACGTCCCATATATCACTGGCTCAGGTCACTTGTTAAAGTTTAGGCAGCCGGTCACTGCACGTCAGGTGAAACTGCACATGCATTTTCTTGGAACTGGGCCCTCAGTAAGATACATCAGAGTCACACTGCACCATTACCCAGGAAGAAATACACAAAAATATTAAATGCCACATAAAGAACATTGGAATTCTGAATTAATTTTCCAGCAAGTCATCAGCTACCTAATGACACAGAACATATTTGAACAGCGAGAGTCAGCACAGTGCAGAGAGCACGGGAGGTTATTATGCAAAATACATTTATCAGCAAAATTTAATTATACGATTTCAGTCTGCTGGCTTTTTTTAATATTAATGTTCAAAGAGGCGGCCTATTGACATGCCAAAAGCTCTTACCCAGTCCTTTCTGTGGGGCAGGAGAGCGAAACTCCATGAGATAATTCAGATAGGGCTTTTCTGTGCTGATTTCATAGTATCGGATGTTCCCGTCGCCCTGAGGCAGGGGGGATAAAGGCAGATCAGTTTAACATTTCAGGGTAAAAGCTGTAGGTAAATAAAAAGATATGTAAAAAGAACATCATGTTGTGCATCACTGCCAAGTTCTAGGTTAAATATACAGAGACGACAATGCTAGTTAGCCATTGTAGAACAGAGTCTCAAACCAAACCGACAGCATTTCATATACTGCGTCTGGGTTCTTGGAGTAGTAGCAGTAGAAGGAACAGATGTGGTCTCTTTAATGGCGTTTGGGGAAGAAGACTCACAAGAGGACTAGCAATTTTATCCCCGTCACTCCCATTTCTCCCTCACACTTTATGGAATTAGTTTTTCTACCCTTGGGTTAAAGAACATAGAACGGCAAGACTGGGTCCGAGCAAAGGTCCATCTAGCCCAGTGTCCTGTCTTCCGATAGTGGTCAGTGTTTTAGAGGGAATGAACAGAAAATCAAGTGATCACCAAGTGATCCATTCCCTGTCACCCATTCCCAGCTTCTGGCAAACAGAGGCTAGGGGACACCATCCCTGCCCATCCTGGCTAATAGCTATTGATGGATCTGTCCTCCAGGAGCTTATCTAGTTCTTTTTTGAACCCTGTTACAGTCCTGGCCTTCACAACATCCTCTGGCAAAGAGTTCCGTATCATATACGAGTTGCATATCTAATCTAGTTCTCTCACAATGGAAGGAGGATAAAGTACTAAAAAATGTACTAGGACGTTGTGTTGCCCAGGAATGCTAAAGGAAATATTCCAGTACAGAAATAAACTAATTTTAGAATGACGCGAAAGTCAGTGGAGCTGCACTGAATGGGTAGGACTCCATTGCACTAAATTTATGCTAATAGCTTCATAGATTCCAAGGCCAGAAGGAATCACTGTGATCATGTAGTCTGAGCTCCTGTACAACAAACAATAGAATTCTCCCAAAATAGTTCCCTTTGAACTACAGCATATCTTAAAAAAATCCAGCATTGATTTAAAAATTGTCAGTGACAGACAATCCATCACGACCCTTGGTGCATTGGTCTAACAGTTAATTACCCTCGTTAAAAATGTATGTCTTATTTCCAATCTGAATTTATCTATTTTCAGCTTCCAGCCCTTGGTTCACGTTATACTTTTCTCTGCTAGACTGAAGAGCCCGTTAGCAAATATTTGGTCCCTCACCAAAGGCTCTTAAGCAAAGAAAGCAGTCATGGGATAAGAGGGAAGGTCCTCTCATGGATTGGTAACTGGTTAAAAGATAGGAAACAAAGGGTAGAAATAAATGTCAGTTTTCAGAATGGAGAGAGGTAAATAGTTATACTGGTCCCAGTCCTACTTAACATATTCATAAATGATCTGGAAAAAGGAGTAAACAGTGAGGTGGCAAAATTTGCAGATGATACAAAACAACTCAAGATAGTTAAGTCCCAGGCAGACTGTGAAGAGCTACAAAAGGATCTCTCAGAACTGGCTGACTGAGCAACAAAATGGCAGATGAAATTCAATGTTGATAAATGCAAAGTAATGCACATTGGAAAACATAATCCCAACGATACATATAAAATGATGGGGTCTAAATTAGCTGTTACCACTCAAGAAAGAGATCTTGAAGTCATTGTGGATAGTTCTCTGAAACATCCACTCCATGTGCCGCGGCAGTCAAAAAAAAGCGAACAGAATGTTGGGAATCATTAAGAAAGGGATAGATAATAAAACAGAAAATATCATATTGCCTCTATGGTACGCCCAAATCTTGAATACTGCGTGCAGATGTAGTCACCCCCTCTCAAAAAAGATATATTGGAATTGGAAAAGGTTCAGAAAAGGGCAACAAAAATTATTAGGGGTATGGAACGGCTTCCATACGAGGAGAGATTAATAAAACCGGGACTTTTCAGCTTGGAAAATAGACGACTAAGGAGAGATATGATAGAGCTCTATAAAATCAATACTGGTGTGGAGAAAGTAAATAAGGAAGTGTTATTTACTCCTTCTCATAACACAAGAACTAGGGGCCACCAAATGAAATTAATAGGCAGCACACAACACACAGTCAACCTGTGGAACTCCTTGCCAGAGGATGTTGTGAAGGCCAAGACTATAACAGGGTTCAAAAAAGAACTAGATAAATTCATGGAGGATAGATCCATCAATGGCTATTAGCCAGGATGGGCAGAGATGGTGTCCCTAGCCTCTGTTTGCCAGAAGCTGGGAATGGGCGACAGGGGATGGATCACTTGATGATTACTTGTTCTGTTCATTCCCTCTGGGGCACCTGGCATTGGCCACTGTCAGAAGACAGGATACTGGGCTAGATGGACCTTTGGTCTGACCCAGTGTGGCCATTCTTATGTTCACCGTGTAGGTATTTATAGACTAAGTCACACTTTAGCTTTCTCTTTGTTAACGCAAATAGATTGAGCTCCTTGAATATAAGACATGTTTTCTAATCCTTTAATCAAGCTCATGCCTCTTCTCTGAACCCTCTCCAATTTATCAGCATCCTTCTTGAATTGTGGGCACCAGAACTGGACTCAATATTCCAGCAGCAGTTACACCAGTGCCAAATACAGAGGTAAAAAACCCTCTCTACTCCTACTCGAGATGCTCCTGTTTATGCATCCAAGGATCGCATAACCCTTTTGGCCACAGCACCGTACTGGGAGCTCATGTTCAGCTGATTATCCACCACAACCTCTAAATCCTTTTTAGAGTCCCTGCTTTCCAAGATTGAGTCCCCTAGACATATGGCCTACATTCCTTGTTCCTAGATGCATACATTTACATTTAGCCATATTAAGCATATTGTTTGCTTGCACCTGGCTTACCAAGCAATCCAGATCTCTCTGTATCCGTAACCCATCCTCTTCATTAATGATCACAACCCAAATTTTTTGTCACGTGCAAACTTTTTCAGTGATGATTTTATGTTTTCTTCAGGTCATTTGATAAAAATATTAAGTAGCATCAGGCCAAGAACTCATCCATGTGGGACCCTCCTAGAAATGCACCCACTTGATGATGATTCCCTCTTTGCAGTTACATTTTGAAACCTATCAGTTAGCCAGTTTTGAATCCATTTAATGTGTGCCGTAGTAATTTTGTATCATTCTATTTTTTCAATCCAAGTGTCGTGCTGTACCAAGTGAAATGCCTGAGAGAATCCTCAAATATTACACTAATACTATTGCCATTATCAACCAAAACTGTAATCTAATAAAAAAAAAAAGATATCAAGTTAGTTTTACAGGGTCTCTTTTCCATAAACTCATGTTGATTGGCATTAACTGTATAACCCTACTTTAATTTTTTTATTATCCAAGTCCCATATCAGCTGCTCCATTATCAATGTCAGACTGACAGGCCTATAACTACCCAGGTCGTCCCATCGACCCTTTTAAAATATTGGCACAACATTAACTTGCTTCCAGTCTTTTGAAATTTCCTCAGTTTTCCAAGACTTATTGAAAAAAAAAAATCCACATTAACAGTCTAGTGAGCTCCTCAGCCCGCTTTAAAAAAAAAAAAACCTCTTGGATGCAAGTTATCTGGACCTGCTGATTTAAAAAGTGCCTAACTTCAGTAGTTGCTGTTTAACATCCTCCTGAGACACTAGCCCAGGGGTGGCCAACCTGAGCCGGAGAAGGAGCCAGAATTTACCAATGTACATTGCCAAAGAGCCACAGGAATACGTCAGCAGCCCCCCCATCAGCTCCCCCGACTCCAACCTGCAGCGCCTCCTGCCCGCCGGCAGCCCCGCCAATCAGGGCCTCCCGCCCACGGCGATCAGCTGTTACGTGGTGCGCAGGAGGCTCTGGTGGGGTGGGGGGGGAGAGCAAGGGCATGGCAGGCTCGGGGGAAAGGGTGGAGTGGGGGCAGGCCCTGGGGCAGAGCAGGGGGTTGAGCACTCCCCGGCACATTGGAAAGTTAGCCTCTATAGCTCTAGCCCCGGAGTCAGCGCCTATGCGAGGAGCCGCATATTAACCTATGAAGAGCCGCACATGGCTCCGGAGCCACAGGTTGGCCACCCCTGCACTAGTGGAATGGAAAGTGTCATCATTATGTGATCTGACTACATCATTTCCTGCCCCTCCCCCCCGATACAGAACAGAAATATTGATTAAACACTTCTGCCTCTCCTGCATTATTGATAATTCCACCATTTCCACCTAGCTATGGACCAGGACCATGATTAGGATTCTTTTTGTTCCTAATATACTTAGACTCCTTGTTATTATCCTTAACTCCACTGGCCATAGATTACTTCTTGTATCCCTTTGCTTCCCTTATCACTTCCCCTCTAACCCAGGTCAGTTTTTTAACCACTACGGCTTTCCTTCTTGATTGTGGCCTTTATGAACAAAGATGGCAAAGTATACCTGGTGCTTCTCTACTCAGGGCCATAAGCTGACTTGAGAGGGAGTCCTACATGCAGCCCATAGGAAATAAATGTGTTTACTTTTTTAAGGGCCTCCTAAATGCACTACAGTATCTGCAGGTCCCTTCACTTCGGTGGAGCTTTGTGCACAAGCTAGTGTGATTGCAGAGAAGTGTGTGCATGTGTGCACCAAGCCACACCCTCCAGGGTACACAGGTGCTTGTGGGGGGCCATTAGAGAAGTGTGCCCCACCAGAGAGGTTTCTGTAGTGGCGGCATTTGGACTTTACAACACAAGCAACACCAGTGAAGTGCAAAATAATCAAGGACCTTTAAAAGAAAGTCAATGGCCAAAGGCTGGTTCCTGTTACATTAGTATAAATCCAAAGTCTTCAATGGAGTTGCTCCAAATTTGCACTGGTGAAAGCAATATCAGCATCTAGCCCCGACTGTTTAATTGTAATAGTTATTTATGAAAAGCCCAAAATAACCCCATGCTCTGCTCATCGGAGAGGTGCCCCTTTGCTTGCGTTCTCGAATGGGTTATTTGGGAGATGATTTATTCTCAAGTTTGCAAGAGCCACATCAGTCTTGAGAACAGCAGGATATGCAGTATATTGCCTGTTACCCTCAGTAAAGCCAACGCACCTTTCCAGCCAAATACAACATGTGCGTATCAGCATCGTAGAAAGGAAACAAGAGCCCCGACAGCCCATCGATCTCCTCCTCTATGAGGGGCATGGCCAGGTCTTCCTGAACAAAGAGAACATGGCTTTATGAGTCAGCAAGGGTTAGAGGTTGCATGGAACATGAAAGCAAAACCCACGAAGGAGCGACAGGGGCAGCAGGGTGAGGGACGGGTTTTGTCCCAGAAAAGCTGAAGCAAACCCACTGTCCCTCCCAAAGGGTGCCACGGGATTTCCATGTCCCACAAGCCAGAGGTGGGAGGGAGAGAGGGCTAGCAGATCTGGTCATGTACACGCAGAATAAGGAGGATGTCCACTTCAGGTCACCTCTCTGCAGGGCACTCCGTGGGTCACCCTGTAGGGCTGAGTGGGTTCTGGGGCTCTCAGGGTAAGGGTTGTAATGGGGTGCAGTCACACCCCTCCCCCCCGCCCCGGAGCCATTTCTGTGTGGCTGCATTTCAGGGAGGCTGGAGGCCTGTGTATATTTTAAGGAGCAATTTGGGGCAGATTGTGCCTGGGCCGAACGCACGGAGCGAGAGGGGTGGGGAAGGAAAACAGAGGAGGGTGCAAGGAGCTCTCTCTTCTGCCCCCACGGACCAGGGAGAGCCACAGTGCAATGTGCTCACCAAGCCACACCCTCCAGGGAGCACACTGCCTACAGGGAGAAGGGCCGGATGCAGTGCGGGAAGAATGCTGCATCCTCTCTGGAGCTTTGACTCCATGGCTGCTGTGCCCAATGCCGCCATCTGGGCTATGACGCTCTATTGAGCTGAGATCCCTTCCGGAGAGAAGCCAGAGAACTGCTCAACAGCTCTGTTTGGTTTTTAAACACAAACCCCACCAGACTATAGGAAGATCCGATGATGGTGAGGCTGCCCAGCCGCCCGGGGAGTGCGTACTGGCCTCTTGGATTTAGAGGGGAACCCAGACATCCTTGTTTTCAGTTTTATATGTCACAAAGGGATCTGGTTTCTCCCTTTGTCCTTGAGTTTATACAAGATTCCTCCCGAACAGATCAGCCGCCCCACCCACATACTTCTGTTTCCTCACCCTGCCCCTGTAGCAGTCACAGCCAAGTAGGTGTCTATGGTGTTCACTGGCAAGCTGACAGATAGGACTGGAGTAATCAGTCATCTCCCCCCAGCCCAGCCTGAGTGAGGGGACATCAGCTTTCCACTATCTGCAGCTTCTACCACCCAAGTGAACAGGGCCAGGCATGTCTGCAGCCTGAAACACCGTTGGTCCAGAATATCATGCATGGAGTCAGAGGGGAGGGTACAAATGCTTGCTGGGATGAATCTGGTAAATTTGCATCTGCTTTAATTAATCTTGTGAATTCAGATTCCCCAACGTGTCACGTCTAGTCAGATCTCCACAGCAACCAGCAGAGTTTTTAAAAGTTACCTAAAGACCTTTGTAGAATCTGCTAGGAAACAGGAAGGAATAAAGAATCTGCGGTATATGTATCTGCTGCTCTCCCTGTATTACAGTACAATACAAGAGGCTGGGCTATTCAAAGAGACCCGAAGGAGCTGGGCCCCCAGCTTCACTGGAAAGTCCATGAGAATTGAGTTAGGTCTCCGTGGGAGTTGGGCGCCTATGCACCTGTCGGCCGCTTTGACAGCTCCGCATGACTGATCCACAGCACGTCCCAGACGTGCTTCTCAGAGCACTTCCCAAACGCGAGTGAATGCAGTTGCATAAAACTGTTGCAAGCTAGGCAGGTTTTCTCAACGTGCAGACGGATAAACTGTCGCATGGCGTGAGTAGGTGCCTTGCCTATAATCACCCTATGCTTGCAGCGGAGCAGGGGCTAGACCCCCGGTCTCTGGACTCCTCAGACATAGGGTCTAGCTACGCTATGATCACAGGCGATATTACAGCGGAGCTAGCTTTAATCTAGCTAGAGTGGGTCATGGAGCCGGGAAACTGCGACACACGGGCTGTTCCTCCACACTGCAGGGGGGCTTGCGCAGCCCGCACAGAAGCATGCACTAGTGCAGCTAGATCAAAGCTCGCTTGGGTAGGTCTACTCGTCCCATACTCACACTGCTAGAGCAGAGCCCAGATCGCCTATCTCTGAGACCTCTACCTGAGCCCACCAATCATGCTCCCTTCTTGGGAAGGAACGGCTTCCAGCGATCTATTTGCTGACCTGGTCCCAGAGCGCAATCTGCCTCGTATTCCACCTGGAGACTCCAGTCGTTAGAAGTCGCTTCACGTTACCTAGAAAGACCACCCGGTTCACACGATGGTTCTTACAGCTGGCTTCCTGGAAGAAGACATTGTCTGTGCTACGTGCAGTGAACAGCTATACATTTCAGATGTCTTCCTACGCATGGTGCTTAGTATAGATCAGTGAAAATGCCAGCTGTAGAATTTCAAGGAGAGCGATACTCAAGGGAGAATTCTCCCCCATGTTAGGAACTGAGTTCCTGGTGTCTCACAGGTAGGTCCCTTTCTCCTCATATAATCTCTACACTGTCTATGGGGAAAGGCTCCATTCTTGTCCCAATAGAACCACTTCATAGCAAGCTGGGCTAACCCGGCTTTCCACCTCCACCGTACCTCTTACTCCTTTACTGCAAAATGCAACTTTCATATTAACCAGCTATGGCTCAGACTGCACCGGTGAAAATGGGGGTTCATGCTATCTGGAATGGAAAGGCAAAATGCTGTTTTGTAAAAATAAAACCAAGCCTTCCCTGAGCTTTTTAGAATAATCCACAATTGACAAGGACAATTAAGCTTTTCTTCCAAAACTTGCTCTGTGGCTTCCCAGGACACTCTACTATTTCCCAGAAACCTTTGATTAATGAAAGATTAGAAGCCTTGTATCTCTGACTAGGATAGTGCTGAATCCTTTCTATTGTAATAATGATAAGAAACAGCAACATTCTCTGAATGCGGAGCGCTAGATTCAGAGGCTGACATTTGTGACACGTTGTTGCGTCCTGAATATCAGACGTATTTTGTGACAATTCAATATTGTACAAGGAGTGTTTACCTTACTGTATGTTAGGCTTAAAGGGCGACTTCCCCTTGCCCCTGACTCTGCCCCGGTTGCACATTAGGGGAGGAATGCACTCAAATGGGAAATCTCAAATAAAGCCACTCTTTAAAGCCTAGGGTCAAATTTGTATTTGTCAAAAATAATGGATTTACTTCTTGTGACTGGTGCTTAGGACTGACTCTTGAGAAATCAGCTCTTCACCTGAAGGACTTTGCCCGAACGCGGCTCAATGACTCGCAGCTTCTTGTCTTTGCAGGTGGTAGACAGCAGGCTGCCGTCGGTATTGAAGGACATGCAGAGAATGACATCTGTATGACAATCTATCATCTTCACGGGCTCTCCAATGTCCAGGTTCCAGATCAGAACCTGAGGGAAATGGGGCAGAATTAAGTTAACACTGATGCTGCTGCTAGTTGGGGGTGGGGTGGAGGGGGGGATGGGGGACGGACACAGTCATAACTCCAGGGTACAGACTGCCTGGAAATGCACAGGCATGCAAGGCCACGTTTTCCAAACTTCTGGCTCGGTATTTTAAATGTACTGCTAATTTGGGGCCAAATTCCAGTTCTCCCACTCATATGTCATCTCATTTCACAAGTGGTCCCTTTGCTTTAATGTGAATAAAGTTATCAGAACCCGGCACTTGAGAAGCAAGCCTCTCTCTTGCACTCCCTGCAGTTATTGCCACCGGCAGGACAGACTGTGATAACTGTACCCACTTCTTATTGCCATCTTTTGTATTACATGGAGGAAGATAAAGAATCTCTCTGGCTCAGGCCTACTCTCAGAAATGACTGAAAATGTCACCATGGGGTTTCATGTTCATTATCACATTGAATTTCATGCCAACCTTGGCTCAGGTTATAAATAAAAAAAAAAACCCTTGTGATTCTTCTAACGGCCAGCCCTGCAAACTCAACCTGGGTTCCGTTGTTATGACGTATGACTGCCAGGAGTAAGCGTTTTACAGTCCAAATGATGCCCCTCATTACATCTTATCTATGAAGTGAGCAAAACTGCTATGGAGTCAGGAGACAATACACATGGAACCCGTGAGGCCATTTTTACAGTTGCTTTTCAGAGTAGATCCGCACCTTAGTGTTAGAAACAGGAATGATCTGTGACGACTGGACAACATAGAAGAATCCTTTCAAAAATCCATTAGAGAAAAAACCTGAAGATTTCAGTGCTAGCTATACTCTTGTACTTTTGTACACACATAACCATTATGAAGCAAGCAAGTCATTAAGACTAGGTAGGACACAACATGAATTGGGGAAGCTACAATCTGACACAGATATGGCATGGAATATTATTTAGACAGTAGGGAATTCCCACGAAGGTTAAAGGCATACGCAGAGAAATACTCTAAACCACCAGCAAAAGAACCTCTGATCTCAAATGGATTTCCATTTCGTGTACTGACACTTCTAAAGCAGAGAGAGAGAGATCGGAAGAAAGATCTGAGGATAAACTGTGACGATTACAGAAACTGCTGCCAAGCAAACAGTGAGGCCATCCGCGATTTTGCCCTTTAAAGCCACACATGGCCTTAATAAATGCTAGTCTCCAACTACAGCTGAGGATTTAGCAGAAATCCTCCAGAAAAGTTCACCTTATAGTCGTATCCTGCACTGAACAAGATATTGTTGGTGGTCGGGTGCCACTCAACGAGGCCGACCCGTCGGCTGTGGCCGTAGAGTTCTAGAACAGCTTCTGTCATGTTCCGCTTCAAGCCGCCCTCTGGGATTTCCCATATCCGGACCTGAAAGGACAGGATGAGCAAGAGTTATTGGGAGGAAAAACCTTTGTCCTTATTTTAGAGGCTTATAAGGATCTTGTTCTCTCCACTTGGCGTGCGGGGGAATCTTCATTGACTAAATTCCATCTGTAGTTCCTTCATCAACTTGGTCTCCAGATGCCAGAAGCGAATTAAAAATAGACCCGAATGTGCCCAATGGCAACACTTTTGTGTCATCCCTTCATGCCCATGTGCATGTTTGTTCCCTCCTTCCTTCTCCTTCATCCCCGCTCCACTCCCCAATAATTTGCTGGCCCTGGGAAGCAGCCAATACCGGATTCTCTTCAATGAAGACCACATGCAAGATCTAGTCCTGTAAATAATGGGCGATACCACAGGAATCCCATTGAATGCAATGGGGCTATCGAAGAGCTAATAGCACAACACTTTCAGAGTTCTCCCCATAATTGACAGCAAAAGACAAGCCAGTTCTTGAAAGAGGCGGGAAATAGAATACTCTAAAAACAGCAGTTAAAAAACACACCATCCCCCTATCTGCACAAACACATGCAACAGGAAGGAAAAATCAATCCAATTTGTCTCAGATGACCTTCTTAAGGAATCAGTACTAAGGACTTCAAGACTTGGTCCCCTTAGAAAAGATACTAATTACTTAATAGAAATAACTGAATATACTCCTCTGTTAAAGTCATGCTAGCAGTGCACGATAAAGGACAGCGTATTAGCAGGCATCAGACATGCTGGTAGCAAAGTAGATCAGGTTGATATGTGATGTACGTGTTTTGCCACCTGACATTTGTAACTCAGTTTTAACTAAAAGGGATCCTTGTGGTTCACACTGTTTAGGTTCAAATATATGAGCCAGGTCTGATATAACAGAGTGGCATCCTTGACCCGAAGTTCTATAGTTAAATCCGCCTTTCAATCACTAACTTAACAAAATGAATGATTGTTTCTTTACGTGATCATATCAAAATATAAAGGCAGGCGCTGGCTCGGCTGCCTCTAACCTTGTGAAGAGGAGTAAACGTACACGCACTAGAACAAATTCACCCCGGCTGTAACACCGCAGACTTCAGCGGAGCTGGAGGGGTGAGTTTGGCCCACTAAACTTCTGTACCAAAGGAAAACCATGTGGAGAGTTTATTACATCGTAGTGGGATTCGTGTTTCTGTGGACGTCACTAAAAAGGGGCCACCAATGGCTGTGAAAGCGCCATTGACTTTAATGGCAGTAGAGTTAGGCCAGCGCTCAGTGCTTTTGACAATCTCACCCCGCATTGGCCTCCATAGCACTTGGGGATAAAATCCCCGTTAGGAGTGTCTGCGGGATAAAAGAGACAATGCATAGAGAGAGAATAGGTGATCCGAAGGCTTCTCCCTTCCTCCTCAGTTAAAATGGCATAGAAGTTCTTTCCTCTCTATTGCAGGTCACTGGTGTGAATCCGACCCTTGTATCAGCCTCTTGGTTTTTAGGTTCTCTAGTTCACTTGAAAGTCTTTTGATTTCTCTTTTTTGCAGAGCATTGCCATTGTCTGGGGTGCTCAGGGGACAACTTATCAAGATGTGCAGACCTAGATCATTTGGTTAATTCCTACAGGCATGTTCAGCACCATCATGCTATCTACCCACCTTGCATGGATAGCTGAAGGCGTGGACATACTGAAATTCATGTAGCTTTGTACACGTGCTTGGAATCTCTGGGTTTTCAGAGTCATGAGAGCAGGTCTTGCACATACACTCGCATAGTTCAGATCAGCAGGCTAAATCACTGCACTCTAGTTATTTTCCCCCCTGACCACAGACTGTGCCTATTGAAGGTTTTCATCCCATGTGCAAAGCTGTATTTCTCATAGCAACTCCATATTACAGCAAAATTAAGAGGTTCCCATTAAAACAGCCAGGTAACATCACATGCATTGTTCAATCAATTTAGTTTGCTTTTTGCCTCCACTGTAAGAGTCTAGGAAGGCAGTTTGGTGTTTCAATGTAGTTTTTCTTTCTATATTATCCAGACGACCAGCAGCTCTGGAATGGACAGTAATGATAAATGGACACCAGATCAACCCCCAACCACAGCATGTAGCTCTGGTTCCTGACAGACACTGCTGGCTTTTCCCCGCACTCTGCCAACACATGTATTGCTTGTCATGCCCCATTGAATTGAGCCGATAGCGGTAGAGATGTGCTGAACAGACACCAGAACCAGAGAAGACCACGGGTTGGTGTCTCCTCTTCTAGCTCTGGGGAAGTTTCGTTGGAGTAAAGGAGTCACCGTCTTCCAAAGCCACTACTCTGACCAACACCAAAGGGTTCAGCAGGCCTATTCTCTTTGAAGTCTAGGTGAGTTTTCCTATTACTTGATTGGGATGAGCAGTTCAAATACAAGCAGCCATTTTAGCTGGCCTCTGACTATAAAACAGGCAACGTATCTTTGGGGATTGGGGCGGGGGAGATCTGTCAAGTAGGACAAACACAAACTCAAGAGAGATTAGAAATAAATTATTCTAAAGTTTAGCTAGGATGTTAGAGGCTATTTCACTGGTTCAACAGAAGGCTTCGTTGAGATTGTTTGGAGTGAGACTCTCCCCTGAAAACAGCTGGACGCTTGGACTCACCTTTATGGAGGGAAAATACTTTATTTAAAAAGCACTAGAAGTATTGCCACTATTTTTCACCTTGAGATAACACGGGCTGGTGGGAGTTTTTCCCACCCAGTTGCATCTTGGCAGGTATAACAAGAAACTGTGCTTCTTTTTGTACAGCACACAGCAAACTGCAGCATCATGTGGCCTGCTAGGGTGACCAGATGTCCTGATTTTATAGGGATGGTCCCGATTTTTGGGTCTTTTTCTTATACAGGCTCCTATTACCCCCCACCCGTTCCAATTTTTAAGATTTGCTGTCTGGTCACCCTATGGCCTGCATTTCTCTCTCAGCCCTGGGGAGATTTTGTTTAATACATCGTTCACAACTTCCTGCATCAGTTCCCTGGAGTTCGGATACATCCTTAGAACAAGGCAAAGAATGAGAAATATTTACTCCTTTGGTAGATAGGCAGCAAAACACAGCTGTCATTTACTGTACACACACTGCATGGATGGCAAAGTTTATTGCCAGTTGTCGGAGAAAAACAGAGTTCTCGCTTTTTGTTTGGGTACAGCAAGTCAGATGCTTTATTAACTCTCACAATTGTGCAGAGGGAGAGAGCTAACTTAGCTCTCTCCCTCTGCACAATTGTGAGAGTTAATAGCTCTCTCCCTCTGCACAATTGTGAGAGTTAATAAAGCATCTGACTTGCTGTACCCAAACAAAAAGTGAGAACTCTGTTTTTCTCCGACACAGTGTTATCAACACAAAAGTAACGAGAGGAACATTTTGTTCTGTTTGTTTTCCTGAAGTTCCCTGCAAGTGCAAGCTTTGCTAACAAGATGCATTTGTTGCGAAATCATGCAGTTTTATTCCTTAAATTTAGTCATCAAGAAGGTATCGCAAGAACTCCGAAAAGAAAAAGTGCCTTTTTGCCACCCTGATTCGGGAGGAGGAGCAAGGAAATAAATGGACTTCTTTTTATTTTAAAAGATCTAAATGAGGCAAGAATGAAAGCAAGGAATGCATCTTTCTGAAATAGCCCTGTATTTTGCTTCATTCATGGGAAGACCCGATGAGACAAGGCTCACAAAAAAACTAAGAGCATCACCCTTATTTAGCTGCAGAACTGAGATCAGATTTCAGATTTAGAAAGACAAGTTAATATGCTCAGAAAGATCAAGGACTGAGAGTCTCACTCATGACACGTGGCTGGATTTAGGCCCAGAGGGAGTGAGAGCAGAAAGGAGGACCAGCTGTCCGAGCTGGAGGCTGAGTGAACTGGAGAAGGGACAGGATGATAAATAGGGCAGTGATGGTGAAAGAGAGCAGGAGGGAGAGCAAGTCAAAGGATGTTTTGTTTTGTTTTTAAAAAGAGAGTTAGTTACATTTCGGAGAATTCTGGTATTTGGCATCACTCGAGAGAATTCAGGGTGAACAATAAGCAATTAGAGGAGCTAAGGGGAGAAGACAGTGGTATTCTGGGGACCCATTTGA
The DNA here is from genome assembly GCF_011386835.1 of Chrysemys picta bellii. Classification (NCBI taxonomy): domain Eukaryota; kingdom Metazoa; phylum Chordata; order Testudines; family Emydidae; genus Chrysemys; species Chrysemys picta. The sequence goes on from NC_088800.1 coordinate 3,783,040, forward strand.
TAATGAGTTTGGTGGAGAGCTATTCTCAAGCTAATGGGACAGTGTTTGAATCTTCAAGAGGCAATTTTTCAGATTGTTACGGACAAAGCTGATCCAATGCACTGGATATAATATTTGCAAGAAGCCTGTTTTATCTGTGCCTGATGGAATGCGTAACATACGAGTCAGAGAGATGGTTACAAAAACGCTCAGGCTACTTGCAGGCTGACAAAAATGAAGCTGTAAAAATCATCATCTCTGCTAGGACCGAAATGGTGCATTTTAGCTTTCCCCACAAATTTGCCCACCCCTATTTTCCAAAGGTGGCACAAGGGTAATATAAAGAAGAACGGAGCTGGAGGGTCAGTACTACAGCCTATCAAACAGGACTGACTGTCTGAGAGGAGAGAGGACACTGGAGTATAGCCCCGAACTTGTTAGTTTGCTGATCCGCAGTGGAAGATCCACACAAAACATATGGTTTTACAGCTGGTTTTAAGCCGTGACCTGGATGTTTTCTACTTTAAGATGCAGAAGGCATTGATCTCTGGATTGCACCAAATGAGATGGTACATAGAGAATGAAAGACTAATTGAAAGATGAGGACAATATATAGGAGACTCGAAAAACCTAATTTGAATCAAATAGATGATCCTAAGAACCAGTGGAGATTTGCAGTACGAAGAAAGCAAGCGAGAGAGACATCTGTATACCACAAAATCCAAGCTACTGAGTATTAAAGAAATCAGCTACTAGAACGGACAAGATATGAAGAGGGTCTCCCCCTCCAGCGTGGCTGGTCAGGTATTGATATAAACAGACACACATAGGCCTGCCTTGCCCCTTCATTTATACCAGTTGTAGAGCAGTGTCACTCCACTGCTTTAAATGGAGTTACTCCAGATTTACACCAGCGCAAGGGAGATTGGAATCAGGCCCCTGGTGTTTAAACCAGAGAGGAATTGGCAAATTAACTGACGTGCTTCCAACATTCATAAAAACCCCTAGATACTTTATAAAAAGCAGCAAAAGAAAAGTGTTTGTGCTAATCATGGGCAAGGTCCAGAGGGAAAACTTGACTTTAGGCCGGTTGAGCCTGCTGGCATTTTAATCTCGCGTCCCATGAGTATTCCAGTGATTATGCTAAATTCCAGAGACTGAACCTGCTGGGCCAAATTCTGACTTTTACACCACTGAATATCCAGGTTAACGGGGTTACCCCAGATTTACAACAGTGGATCTGAGAGCAGAATCTGACTCCTGGCAAGCTACAGAACAAATGGTACTTACAGGTACCAAAGTAATGTGGATTAGTGAGTCAATTGTGCAGAGCTTGAACATCCTTTAGGCTCCCCTTTAAAATGCACAGGAGGGGGGCGGGATTTGCACATTTCAATGCACGTTTGTGTTAAAGAGAGAGGGAGTGTTTATCTTTAAATAATGGACTGCAAGTGTTCACGACGCCAAGCTGACTAACTGGAAGGAATACACGTTGTTTATGCTAGTGAAATAGATAAAAGAGCCCACAAACGTCAGTAAATATTGGAGGAATAACTCCATGAAGTTCACTCACAAAATGGTAATGGCCGAAGTGTCCTCCTTTGGCAGAGATGACCTATACTTGCGGATTGGGGGAGAGGGGGGCACCAGAGTGAGGGTGGCAGCTTCAGCAGATGTTACTGAGCATGCTCAGTACAAGCCAAGCAGCAAAAGGGGGGGGGGGAGGAGAAGGGCACATGACTCCATGTGCCTCCCCTCCCCCATGCTCACCTCTGTCCTTTTTGGGCTGCCAGCTAATGTCGTGGCTCCCGTTATCTGGGACATCTGAGGCTTGATTCTCATTTACACTAAAGCCCCAGATCTTCAAAGTCAGTTCAGATTTTCTAACATACTGTAGCGCAGGGGTAGGCACCTATGGCACGGGTGCCGAAGGCGGCACGCGAGCTGATTTTCAGTGGCACTCACACTGCCCGGGTCCTGGCCACCGGTCCGGGGGGCTCTGCATTTTAATTTAATTTTAATTGTGCCTGGTAATTTGCAACGTGGTAGCAAGTTTGCCCTCCTGTTTATGGTATAGTTAGGCCATCTTTAATGTTACTGTAATAGGGTCCTACAATTAACATTTTTGCAGTCGCCTGCTTATAACATTCATGTTTTAGGCAGCTTCCTAGTTGCCCATCTATCCCAGAATGAGGTCACTCTGACATGAAAGTTGGCAGTTCAGAAACTGAACATAGGACAAATACAATTTATTAGGTAATTCAGCAGTAGGAGTGGTGCAATTTCAGTATATTTTTTTAAGTGGCTAGAGAACCAGGACGCAAGGAAATTGCCATACGTAGCCTTTAACACCTACTTACATTAGGTTTGACTTGGACCTCCAGCATATTGTCTGTGTTTGTAAAGCACCCTGCAAATTAAAACTGTATTGTGACGAAGGAAGTTCATGAAATAGAACAACCAGTGGGTGACAAATGCACGTGATTACAACAAATAGTGCTACTGCATCAACAACAAGCGGCATTTGCAGAGCACATAGAATGGACATTTGGAACTTCACATTAGAGCTGGCATTTCAGGCTGACATTTCCCCCCCGCCCCCCTCCCAAAATGGGTTGACCAAAACACTTCACCATCTTGTGTTGATTTCACCAAATTGTTTCAGTCAAAATGAAGTATTTTTCTGGAAGGGTCTAAATGAATCGATTCAACATTATTAAAACCTTGGATTGTTCAGGTTGGATTAGGAGGAGTCGCTGACAGTAGCCCCTTTACACTGCAGTAGCCTAGTGGTTAGAGGCCTCACCAGGGAATGTGGGAACCTAAGTTTAACTCTCTGCTCTGGAACTGGGATGGGAACCCTAACCACTGGGCTATTGGGTATTCCCCCTCAAGCTCTCCCATTGAAACGGTTCCAATTTATACAAAATACTGAAGAATCATTGGGCCAGAGAAGGAGCACCACCAGCACCTTCCTCCTTTCAGTTTTGTGGGTCTAACCTTTCATTTCCTTCTTTTATTACAAAGGTTAAAAATGCCTGAAACAAACATTTTACTTGACCAGACGTTTTGATTTACCAAAAAGTCCCCAAAAATTCAATTTCGGTTCTACCCAAACTGATTTTCTCCCCCATTTTTCAGAACTAAGAAGAGCTCTGTGTAGCTCGAAAGCTTGTCTTTTTCACCAACGCAAGTTGGCCCAATAAAAGATATTCCTTCACCGACCTTGTCTCTCTAATATACAGAAATGTTATAAGATCTATTGAGGCAGAACTGTAACCAGTAAGAACTGGGTCACCACAAATTCCCATTTCTGCTCTGCTAAGCTTTCACACACTACTTTGTACAAAGGCAGCTTTTTAGTGCAATGCACTATTCCAGAGGGAAATGTTAGTATCCAGAAAACAAAGAAGTGGAGGCAAACAGCAGCCAAATAAAGACGGTCTGACTCAGTCTTCACCACGTTGTAAGACTACCTTTCCCCCCCCTTACTTGATATTTCTCTAGACACTAGAATAGTTGCAGCCCCTGTGGTCTTTGATAGTAAGAAGGATTAATAATAGCTGTTGGGTGGAAACAAGACATCCTTGTTCACAGCCCTACTGCTTATCTGCAGCATGGGCTATAAAAAGAACACTACTACAACGATAAATGACATCACTGTATAGCAGAGGGAACTGGATTCAGCCAGACAACAGCTACAGATTTACATAAAACACCAGGTCAGAGCTCGTTGTAAGCTGCATAAATGTGTCATTTAAAATTTCACAGTTAAAATCAGAAGCACTTAAACACCCGTGTCTGTTTTGTAGGGGGCATAAAGAAAGACAACAGAAATGCTAACACAAGCCACGGAAACCGCAGCACACGGCTCCAGAACCTTCTAATTTACTCCAGCTTTTACCCGTAGAACAGATGTGCTTCCCCTAGATTTGCCATCCCCCTCCTTCCGGCACATGCCAGTTTCCGTGAGCAGTCTTAACAACTCTTCTTCCCACCAGCCTGCATGGAACATGGGCCCCGCTCCTCTTTCAGCCGCCTAGTGTGGAGACCCGGGGGACTTTGCCAGGTGGCCCCAGCTGGACTGCGCCAGCCACACACTGAAGCCACACCTCCCCTTGCGAGGATGCTGATGACCTTGACAAAGTCAAGTCAGACATAGGAGTTCGGTTAGGGCTTTACGGGAGGGGCAGAGTGGTCTGCCTTTGGCTCAGGACCCTCCCTGTGCTGGCAGAATCTGTTAGGTTGGGGAAGGAGGAGCTCTCCTGAGAAGGGGGAAATAGGGTAAGAGGTTTGAAACAGGAGAATACCCTTTCCTCTTCCTTCCCCCTTAACGTTTCTCACAAGAGGCGGAGGATACCTGCTGTTCGTAATATCTATAGATGGATGATGAATGTGGATGCTTCAACGCAGGGACTTTCTGAGCTAGGGAGAGACAGGAAGGGTGATGGTGGGGGAAGACATCTGAACAGGAGCTCTTGTGAACAGAAAAGGAGAGTTCAGAAATCGCCGCAGACCATGCGAGCAGGGAACATCCCCTTCTCTCACACACAGCCAGCGGCTTGGCCTGAACCCCACTTCTCAGCAGGCTGAAGCAGAAGTCCCTAGAAATCATTCCAAGGTTTGGAAATAGCTTGTGGTTGATTCGTGTCTCAAGTATTTGTTTCTTCCAAAGTGACCCCCGCCCTCCCTCCTTGTGGTTACTGGGGCCATTCCCCTGACCGGTCCTTAGCTTGCAGCACTACCTGCATTTTATACAGTGGGGGGGAAATGCACGAGGCCAGGTGTTTGTGTGCGGGAGAAGGAGGCTGTGTCCCCTGGGTCACCTTGGTCACTGATGACCCCAGTGATGGATGAAGAGATTGGGAAGGGGCAGTCACTACTTTTGCGACACCAATTCAAGTTGTTTTGTTGCCTCCTGCCTTTTTGCCTGTCTCTGCTCCCTCCTTTCTCACATCCTCCCTCCACCCAAGCTGTATAATTATCTCCCCCCCTCTCTTTTCTGGACCTTCTTCCATATGGCCCCCTGGGATTACAGCCCATTCCCACAAGCTGTCCATCAAATCCTTCCTTAAGGATCACGAACCAGGTTCTGCCCCTCAGAGAAAGGACGAGAAACCAGAGTGACAAAAGCCCTTTGGAAAAATCCAAATCAAGATGGCGTAACTAACAAAACACCTGCTAAGAGTCACGGTTGGGGTATATTGCTAGTCACCTCATCCAGTCACTTCAAATTTTTGTATATGTGACTATTTAACCTTTAAAAATAAATCTCTCTCTCTCTCTCTCACCCACATACACACTTTGCAAGATAGCCAGTGTCCCAACCCTGTAGTATTAGATCCCTAACAGCACAAATTCCTCTATTGCTTCATTGTTGGTACCTTCCCCCAAGCCCACGACAGGAGCCAAAAATTACATGCCAATAAAGTGAGCATGGTATGACTCACTCCGGACAGATGGAGCCTATGATAACCCTATAAGCTTGACAAAGCGCTTTTACCACCCTTTGAGAGGAATGCAGGATGTTCACATTCTGCTCCCGCTGAAGTTTTTATGTCAAAGGAGACATCAGCTCAAATCATTTTTACTCACCGAGGTGTCTTCTGAGCAAGAAGCTATGATGTTTTCAATAAAAGGATTCCACTTGATGTCAAGCACGTTGCCCTGGTGACCGCAGACTTTTGGGTAGTTTGGTTCGATCCGACCGGTCTGTAAGGGAGAAATCAACAGGATCAGCAACAATTCTAGTCATCTTAAGAAGTAAACTCATGTTAAGAGAGAATGCACAGCTCATTTGCATAACTCAAACGTCAGCAAAGAGGACACGCTTTTTAGTAACTCAGCTCTCTTTCTGTGGCTTGCTTCAGAGATCAGATTTCATTTTCTTCTACTTCTCTGTGGTTTGTACGTGCCTGGTTAAATGTGCAAAACAAATCTAAACGATGTTGATTTCCTCAGGATACTACCAACAACTCCTAGCAATTTTACAGCATGGCATCTCTACAATGATCAAAAGGTACTACAGAGAACTAGCTCGAAACAAAGGAGGAGTAAGAAAGCTTTCTTTGCGTTCAAACTCTCCTACAACATGCAGATGTATTACAGTTACAGTGAAAGATGTAGGGAAAGAGTTTGACATTTTCTGTTTGATGCATGAGTTTAATTTAATTAGGTGGGGGGTGAATCGCCAGGATAAATTGAAAGAGTAAATGCATTACAGGGTAGGGTCAATTCAAACACCATTACCATGAGGACAAATATGTATCTGAGATACAAAAAGAGATGCTTGCTGTAATGACCTGAGCCACTTATATTTCATGGTAGACCAGCTATCAACCATGCTGAGGTCAGTGCCACAATTTTATACTTCTTGCTTTCCAGAGGAAAAGATTCTTATTCTTTCCATTCTAGGACACGCCCAGCAACTATTGCTGAACTATTCGTAAATAAAGAAACCAATACAACAAATGCCTTTCCCTTTAGCTATACAACATCCTTCGATCCTGCAGTGGAACACTTTGTATTTGCTTTAGCTACTCTCTTTCTAATGGAATTGTGTGAAGAGGCTTCAGGGTTTGTTTCGCTGATGGGCTTGCACTACTTAGGAGAAGGCTGACGGACTAATGCTTTTATTTATATAATTGTAAATGCTCCTAGAGGTAGGCTGCTAGTTGCATCATAAGTGGAAAATAACAAATAAAAATAAAATCCACTCGTTTAATGCCTGAGTTCTCAACTCCCTGTGGAAGTTACTACACTCTTTGGGGAAAAGGAAACAATTTACAATAGACATTTCTGGTGAGGAACATTGACGATAGCATGAGGGTACAATCACGAAATTGCTAATTGGCTCTTGAGGGCCTTCCTTCTCCCCAAACTTCTGAAGTCATATTGAGCATGGCATGATTTTTTTTTTTAAATTCTAGACAACCATATGTAGTAGCTTAGAAAATAGGAACACTGAAAGTGTAGTAAGCGCTTTGCACCTTAGAGATGTGATTTCTCTCCACTGGGATCAAAATTTCTTTTAGGAAAACTTTTAGGAATCATCTTTTTTTTCTGGAGATGGGCAAAATTTTCTTGTGCAAACCTGTATTTTGGAGGGGGTTTTGTTTATTTTTTTGTGGAAAAATGCAGATTCTGGATGACGAAAACAATTCATGAATTTGGGTCAATTTTTGCAAATTCTGTCAAATAAAAAGTTTCATAAATGTCAAAATGATTCATTTCAGCATTCTGAAAGAAAATCTGACTTTTCATTTTAGAAACTCACTCAATTATATTTTTTAAAACCATTCTAAAAAAAAAGGTTTAAAAACATCAAAAATTAAAGGAAACATTTTTTTAAAAATGATTTTTTTTTGTTTCGACACAAACAGATCCCCCGCACCCAACTTCTTGCTCCATCCACTAAACCCAAAAGTCAGTTATTTGCATAACCCTGTGTTTTTCCTCTATTTGCAGACAGAAAGCTGAAAGATTTTTAAAATGCACAGTTCACTTGGTGACTACAGCACACAGATCTATTAATGCACATCAGTCTCGTGTTAGTTTCTTCTCCTCAGTGGAATTGTAGAAAATTCCCCAGTCTTCGCTTCCTGAGTGTATAAAACTATTCTACATGCTGCTCTGTCTAAAACCGTCTGTGTACAGCAGCCGAGGGATTGTTTGTTTGGTCTCTTAATTAGGGCATAAGACTTGCAGACATTTCTCTTTCCTTTGTTCTCTCCTTTTTGTAAAGCCACACTGAAATGTCAGATCTTAGTTATGGGTTTCTTGTGTCCACTAGGAGGTGGTGTCAAGCTTTTTTAAGGTTTGAAAACAAGATAGGTCAGAATGCTAAATACACTAAATATTTAATACCATTTTCAGCACTGACCTTAAAGTATTTAGCTCCTGGCTTCATTTAATGTGAACAAAGAAATGCACATGGGTAAGTCCTTGGTTTCGGTAATCTACCAGTAAAGCAAACATCTGTGAAGCAGATTCATAGCCTCTTACTGTAATAGTTCCGCAAATACTGGTGAGTATTTTGTAATCCATTGTAACACAAGGGGAGGGAAGAATGGTATAGTGTTTCAGCCAGGGCTACCATGTAGATCGCCTTGTTTTGGTTTGACGGGATTCCCTGGGAGTGTGGACGACTGTGAGCGGTCAGATACTGACATGCCAGACGCAGGAGTTTGCTTTTCAGACATTGCCTCCTGGGGAGATTATTTGAATTAATTTGTCCCCACTGAGCTAGTCTGTTAATTACCGGGGATTCTTGGCTCTTGCTGTGATGGTGTCACTGCTTCTACTACATCACAGCCACTGTGGCTACGGAAAGGAACACAGATACCGGTTATAACAAGTCTAGCCTGGGGTCCAAGAGACAGACTGGAATGTCTGCTTTATTCTAGGAACAAAACCCCGGTAAAAGTAGCAGCTAATACTGTATATTGATTTCCTACCATCACCAGCCAAGAGAAATTCTGTCATACACGGAACAATCCCTTCAGCTCGCTTTAGGGTAGAGTATGAATGGGCATTTCTAGAGGTTTTATCATGTGTATTTCAGTAGAACCTAGAGAGCCCCAATCAGGTAACAGGATGCCAACCACTGTACGAAGATTCTATACCCAAAGATTTAACACATACACCAGCAATAACAATGATTGCTATTAGTCATTATTCAGGGCACCTAAAGGAAAGGATGGGCATTTCTGATAGAAAATACTGCATTGAACTGGAATGCAAAATGCAAGGGCACCGAAATATCGGCAAATTTGGCCGATTTACTACACAAAAAGTCATCTGGAAAAGAAGCACAAGACATCCAGTCATTTACTGGTGATGCATCAGGAAGATGTTTGAGCACTCAGACACAGCACTTACGCACGTGACTGGACAAAAACCTGAAAAATTCAACAGAAAACAGAAATGCTTGCAAAAGGTTCCATTTAATCCAAAAGCCATTTTTTTGTTGGAAAAGCATTTTGAAAAAAAGCGATTTTCAGCCAGCTCCAATAATAACTCTGCAGATGTAGAAAGCCAGACAAGAACATAGGGGAAGGTAGGAAAAAGAAGCTAGTATATAATGTCCATACCTCACAGCGATAATTTCCAGCTGGGGTACTGGTCCCTATTTCCTTTACCCAATTTCTGATGTTCAACGTTATTTCAGATTTGATTTGGTTTTTTTAGAATGTAATGGGAGATGGTAGTAACCTGCATCATGTGAACACACCTCTCTTCAAAACAGAAATTAGGACAGCAGAAACGGTCAAATTAAAAACCAGAGTGATTAGAGCATTGCAATCAGTTTATTTCCAGTGTCTGCTTTCTTGTTTCCAAAGGACGTTTTAACACTTTGTGTTCTGTTCGTTTAATTCAGTGAAGGTTTTAACTGAATTCAACAATATGGTTTCAATGAACCGATCATTCCAAAACACCACATCAGCAGGCTCGGCGGGATTCGATTTTTATCTGTAAATGTTGGTAAACCTCAATTTCACTGCACACACATCAGCCAAAGAAAAATGATTTCCATCGATGAGAAATGAAATGTGAAGCGAGGCCAAGTAAGAAAAACACTGCTTGAGAATTTCTTAGAGCTTGATTTAAGGATATTTACTTTGTATATTTTGTCAATTGATATGGACAACTTGTGTTTTAATGGTTACAAAAGCTTTAACTTTTTGAAACTCAACGTGTGTCATTAAATAATTATTGTTTATACTCCCTCCCAATTTCCCACAACTGTCAAAATTAAAAAAAAAAAATCCGATAAAAACAGAAAATGCTTAAAAAGAAACATGGATTATAAAAACTATAAAAATTCAATTCTGCCAAGCCTACATATAAGGCCAGAGTTAAGCTATTCTTGCAACACAGGAGTGTTTATTATCTGTGTCATTTTCAGTTACCAAGGTAAAGAGAAAAAAATCCTGCATTTGCTCATTACTTTCAATACAGGAACAAATGGACACATTCAGATACATCACTGTCGCAATAATAGGGACATTTTCAGCAGTTTCCCTTTGCCCTTTAATTAAATCCTTTATAAACATCCTTTCATTTCCATGAACATAACAGCCACAGGATTATACCCCTTTTTAGCTTGCCTACGATGAGCACTTAATGCTACATTGATTTCTGACTTATGAGCCTCTTATTAATTAGGGCATGTTAGGCAAATTCCCTGACCATATGGCAGACGCTTCATTTTTACTCCAGTGACTGACAGCAGCCAAAGTGAATTTAACCTACATTAGGCCCAATTTCCATTGTGGCAGGTGAGGATTTAAAAAAAAAAAAAAAAAAAAAAGAGAGGATGGAATTGTTGAAAGATACAGGGCTAAACTCCTGTTCCTTTAGGGTGTTTCTGATTGTGGGTCACTTGGATTACTCCAAAGGTCTTAATTTTATGCTGCTGCCTCTGAACTACCAGAGCAGATCTAATGGGTCAAACTCAGCCATTTCATGGACTCCCACTATCCATTAAGCTAATGTGCTTTCTTAAGCCCATACCTGTACTTACCATTCTGACTGTCTGGTAATTCCACTTTAATTAAGCAATAATGATCAATGTACTGGATATTTCCTAGGGATTAACCAATGACTGGGAGAATTAAGGATGGTTAATTCCCAGGGAACTGTGATCTGAGTTCATTAGTGCTATTAGAAATCTGTTCAGATTTTTAGGACCAAAACCAAGTAAACCTTTGGACATTTTCCCCATGGCATTGTCAGGCCTCCAGACGGGCGCTGGGAGTGTTTGAAAAGTGCTGATGGTGGACAGCAGCCAAGCCACCTGTTTGCTTTCCTAAATTACTGCTCTCTCTCTTCCTGGGTTATAAAGGCACTAAACACGTTGGCAACTGCTGGAGCCTTCTAGGTGTACCAGAAAAAGTGAACTGCTTGATTGCACCCCCTTCCCCACCAGTTTTCCCAGTTAGAGTAAAAATGAAGGTCCTGATTCTCTTCCCAGTGTAAACTGAGTCGTGTCAGGAGAGACTCCACTGATACAATGGTGTGAGAACCCAGCTCAGATATTTATTTTTTGCCATCATAGAGAATATAAAGGCAACAAAGATTTAAGATGAAGAATGGAGATGAAGTCATTGCAGCTTGGTGAATCTTCCCCCCCAGATCTTTGCCTTTGTTGTCAAAGACAGTGATCTTAAGACAAACATCGAGGATACACGATCCATTTCCTTTCTTTCTGTGCAATGCTCGATGGCCCCAGTAGGCCATTCCAGACAAACCAGGCTCAGTGCCGGAACAGGGGGACAGAGGAGGCTGCAGGAAGATGACTTTGTGCCTCCTATATTCTAGGACCAGCAACCTGTTGCTCCAATTTGTGCTTGAATGAAACAGCCCCAGGTTCTGTTGCATCAGCTGAGAACAGACCGAGAGCAGCACTGTTCTTGGCCACACCTTTGGCAAAGCCCTACTGGGGGAGCTGTGAGGGCTGCATCCAAGGAAGCCCCTCTGCTAGTAGGTGTGATCCACTGGTTTTGTCCCTTTAAGTCACTGAAATGTTGTAAAATGAAGAAATGGCCTCTTTTTATTCTGTGATAAGGAACCTCCCTTCTGAATGTGTTTTTTCCCCTTTCCTCTCTCATTTCTGGTGTGTCCACACTGTAGAGTTCATTTGAGTGATTCAACCTGGAGTTACTTCCCTCAAGTCAGCCTAACACACGAGAGAGAGAGAGAGAGAGAGAGAGAGAGAGAGACGCCACGCTGCTAAACAACAAGGAACTTGCTGTGGCCTATGTCCACAATGACTCAGACTTCGGGACACTGATGCATGGTGGGAGATGTAGTCCAACCAGGGATGCCAGCCTATGGAGGAGCATGGCAGCATGAGGCACCTGAACTATAATTCCCATGGGGCACCACAGCAGCATTTCCAAACTGAAATATATTTGAATTTTTTGAATTTCCAGTGGGGGAAGTGGGGAATAAATTCTCCATGAAAAATTTAAAAAAAAAAAAAAAGATTTCCCCCCTTCTTTGACATTTTCCACAAAAACATATTTTATTTAATGAGCTCTCTTGGCAGCCGGGCTGGGGTCTGAGCTCTGAGAGCACAGTAAAGGACTCTGTGTGCTTGTGAGTGCAGAGCAATAGATTTGCAAGATACAGAAAAATCAACATCATTAGTGGGCATGGAGCTGTGTAATGCATGCTAGTAACATACAGTAGGATCAGTGCAGACCTTCCTTTTTGCCTGCCTATCATCTCACTGTGAACTACTGGAAGGCAAAGCACAATTTTATGGGTTATTATTTATAAAGTGCTGTAATAGACATCACTTACCAACCCCACGTTGGATAATCTAACTTTCTTCCTGTTTTCATATTTGCATTAGCATGACATTACCAGCACACTGCCTGAAGATCACTCTTTCAAAGCTTACAAGAAATACAAATGTAGGCAGCTGCTGTTAAACTCCAAGAGGACAGATCTTGTAACTGTGTACTTTAATAAGCAATCGCTAATTTTGAGCAACTAGCTGGATAATTGTCTTTGCAAAGCAGACTTGGTGTTCTTTATCAAAATTCATTAGGCTTTCTGGAGGACAAAAAAAACCACAGTTTGGTTACTAGACCATTACAGTGCAAGAATTTTTTTTTTTATTAAAACAAAATAATGCTGGTATTTCACAAAGCCAGAACATAGGATTTGATTGTTATCCCCTGAAACTGGTGCAGCCCATTTGCCTTCTCCATCAAAATACGCCCCCTCCCAGAGACATTTTGACAGCCGTTGTGTATGTGTGAAATATTAACAAAGGCAGAATCTGATTTAGCAACACTTTTGCTCTCAGTCACAATGCTGGTGAAAGAGGAGTGGCTGACACACTCAGAACCTGTGCTCTGCAACGATTGAAAATAAATGGATACATGAAGCTTGTTTGGTTAATGCTGATAAATACAAATCAGCAATTTCCTTTGCTGTAATTTCCCACTCGTCATTCTAAGGGAAACCTTGTCAGCATCAGTGGTTTAAGCCCTAGTGGAATTCTAATCATACGAGGAAGCTGTATCTATAACCCCTGGGCTACTTAAAGCTCGGTGACCCAAATATGATTTCCCTTTAAGTATGGAAGCACAAGAACACAGGGAGCACTCTATTGAGTAAGATTTTGCCTGTAGGCTCCTGTACGCTTTTACATTTGTCGTCACAGGGACTTGAAGGAGTAATTCTTCAGCAGCGTTAAGCATTCAAACACATTTTTTTGCCTGGGAACCAGAGCAATTAAACAGCATCATTTTGGAGCGAAGGAATTCATTTTTATTGTGTCTTGGGGCGGGAGGGGGGGAGAAGAGGAAGAGGACAATTAATTTTTCAGTTTGCCTAAGTCAGTCATTTTGCCTCTTGACGAATGAGAAGGAATCTTTGCTTTGGAAATGGTTAGTAATTGCAGTGCCTTTGGAACATTGACAAGGGCAAAATAGAGTTTTGTAGTTATTCCAATACTACACGTACAGTTTCAATGGACAGTTTCTGCGTAAATATGCCCAGTGAAAGCTGCACATGCCTTAAGACAGGTCCTTTTGAGGAGTTCCAGTTCACCAACAACTTTAACAGGCATCGTCAAATCTCACCCATTTCCAGCCCCTTTACAATGCTGCTCTAATAATCAAATTGTTAGCTAATAGCCCAAGTTTGTACAGTTCACGTATTTTTTTCTACAGTCAGTAGCTTGAATATGCGGCTACTGTACAGGCAACAGTCACCTGCATAGAGCTTTCTGGTATAAATGTACAGCAGAAAAAGGAAGGCGAGCATACTCAGAGGCCCTAGGCCCATCACAAAGCACTTTTTCTTTGAAGCTTCACTCTTAAGCAGTCTGAGGCTTCAAAGGTTTGTTGGAAGTGTCGGGGGTTTACATGCAAGTTTCAGTTGGTAGTCTGCACTGGAAATCCTATTTTGACATTATCAGTGTTGGACTCATTTGAAGGGAGTTTGTCAGAGCTTCAGATCCTGTGACTCAAAAGCAAGCTTCAAAGTTTCACGCTGTCTTTTAACCAAGGCTCCTCCCTCCCTTGTGAATATGGGAATTTGTTGTTTTGACTGCAGGAAGCAAGCCGTCAGGAAGATTGCCACAACATGCTTTATTGAAGTCACGCTGCAAGTTGACAGCTAGGACTTTGCCTTTTCACTTTCCTCCTTTTCCTCATGCCCTCTAGTGTTTGCAAAGAGGGGCTGCATTTATTCACCCAGCCTCAGTCCATCAGCAAGTTGTGTTTTGTGTTAGCCACACGTTGCTTCCCCAACTGGACAACGATTTTTTTTTAGGAACAGGGCTTGAATAAGTCATTTCTGGTATAAAAAAAATTATGAATATTCATGAGAATTTTGCTTTCCACTAACATGCCTGTAAATAAAACAAGTTGCTCATATCCCAATTCCTATTTGCTTTCTGTACAGAGTCAGTAACAGTGATGAACCACTTTTCCACCTCTTTCTAAAACTCAGGCAACTCCCACTGCCGTGGAATTTGTCCAGCATTAGTTCCAATGCACTGAAAGCTCGTGCACAAACCAAAAAGAGAAGCCAGGCAAAAATAGGAATAAAAAAACAAACAAAAAAACACCCTGGAGAGAATGACTCCAAATTTCTTTCTTCCCCAAGTGTACATTTTCCCATTAATTGTTGATAATTTCTAATTACCATTTTTATTTGTTAGTAAAGTTACGACTCGGCAATGGGAGGAGGGATGATGAAAATGCTTCAGTACATACATCCTCCTCAGTGGCTGGGTTAAAAGAGTAAATAGATTTTTATACTGTCTTATTGAAGAAGGCCTTGTCTGCATCAGAGAGTTGCACCAGTTTAAAAGGTGCATGATTAACCCCTCATACTAACTGGCTGCATCCCGTACTCAGTCAGGCGGACGTCCCCTCCGCTTACAGACGCATTTGCATTCTCAGGCACAATCCTTTTAGCAGATGTTCCTGCTCCCTCTAAGCGCGGCACAGGAGTGGTCAGTTTGTGGATAGTCCATTGAGAGAGCGGTTCATCACTGTGCCCGGTGCCATCTGAACAGGAGGCATCAGGCAATGTGAACAGGGCAGCTGCCACTTAATGGGCAGGGAAATGAATGGCTCTGCATTTAGCAGTTATGACCAGAAGGGTGGTTCTGCTGAGTAATCCATTTCCTTCCCTGCTTCGCAATGGCTGCTGCACTCGCATGGAGGAAAACAAGCTTCCTTCGAGTGTAGAGTCGGGCAACGTGAGCTTTGATTATACACAAGGTGACTGCTTGGGGCATCTTTTGAGGGTCCCTATCTAGGTATTTATAAAGGAGCCACCCACTGCAACCATGTGGCTGATAGGCACATACAGCTTACATGGCCAAGTGAATCTAAATTTGGTCTAATTAAAGTGCCAAACTAGATACCAGAAGGCGGGATAATAGCAAGAACAATGGGGCCTAGCAGGCAACAGAATTTTCAACAGAGAATATTAGGTCCATGTTCTTGCTGCAGCTCTGGTGAGAGTCTCGTCTCCAGGAGTCACAGGCTTCTCCTGTTGGTTTGTAGTTAGTCGCCCCAGCTGCTGTGGGATGATTTGGTTGCAGAGATCATGTCTCCAGGATTAATTCCATGCAGAGTTCTGAAGATCAGGGCAGTCACCTTGACTCCGCACTGCATTGGCTCCCTACTGCAGGGAGAGCTGTGTAGCATAACGGTGCATTTCCAAGGACGTGTGTCGCTCAGCCATCAGGCGGCTGCATTCTGAGTAAACTGGAGTTTCCTCAGGGCTCTGAGTGTTGTGCCTAGGCAGAGAATGACAGCAGTCCAGCATAGACGCTGCAGATGCCTGGAGCGAAGCAGCCACATCTCTGCTGGCCAGCTGCAAATGGCAGGGAGTGTTTTGCTGCTGCAGTGCGGAGCCCAAGACTGGGAACAGGTTGGAAGGCAGGGTGCCTTTGATGGGAGCTGTTAATACAAAGAGCTCTTCACAACACTTCTCTTTCCAGAAGCGTCCCCCGTCTTGTCCGGGTCCAGCTGCTCTCCATCTCATCTAGGTGCCCATCTCAGACACGAATGCAGGAAATTGGAGCCCGGTGCATGGATTGTGAAGGAGCTGCGTGCTCCGTGCACTCTGCTGGTGCTTTGGTCTGTGTTCTCCCCAGCACTTCATGTAGACAATAAGTGAGGGTGGGGCAGAGAAGCAAGTCTGGGGGGGGCCTCTGCTCCTTTTGGGGATGAACAGGGAATATTCAGGGCACAAGCTGCTCAACAAATGGGGACAGGGAGATATTCTCTCCCCCATGTTCTGTTGCACCATAAGGGGTTTTTTGGCGCCTTTCCTCCAAAGCATCAGGAATTAGTCACAAGACAAGGTCACAGCTCTGCAACAGTTGATTTTTTCAGCTCAAAGGTAGCCTGTATTTTAGACCTTTCCCCAGACCTTCCCCTGAGGTTTGTTGCATAATTTCCATGATGTAAATAACTGACATGAGAAATGCAGATTTATGTATCTGAGGCTACAGGCAGCATTAGTTCCTTTAAAAATACCTAACACCAAAATTATTGCAAGCTTCTCCACCACTGTTTTTACCCTGGGAAGGGGGGCGGCTTTATTACATATTTGCACGTTCTACATTTAGCCTCTAAGAGTTGAGGAACATGATTCTGTGTCAATCACATGATCTGAATCATACTTGGATGAAGTCAGCCAAGGCCAAGGAAATTCAAAGCACCTGCAGGCTCATCCATCTGGGTCAATCTGCCTGACCCAATTAGAAGGTGACTCAGGCAGAAGTAGCCACTTGCAGGAAGCCAAACAAATGAAAAGTTCGTTGTTCGCTGCAAACATTTAATTGTCCACGTGAATGTCAATTCTAGTCTTGTAAGGATTCCTGCGGCGGCTGATTATTGGGAGGTTTGCAGACCAGGCACAACGGAACTGGTGAATATTCAAAAGCAAAGACTAGTTAAAAATGCAAGAGATGGTTCTGTTTTCTCAAAAAGTTTGCCAAATGTTGTGAATTTCTCCTCGAGAATACGATCACTCAGTTAAAAAAAACTAACCCATTCTGCAGCAGAAAACGTTTTCATTTTCAAGCAAAGCTGGCTTTGCAGCCAAAAATAAAGAAAATAAAAAAAAGTAGTCGTTCTCACATGGCTTTGAAGTGAGGACAGCGATTTTGCCATGTTAGTAGGGACAAACTAGAATTTCAGGGCTAAAATCACCCAGAAGAATGCCACAAAAGTTGGAATTGTCACTTTGAAAAAACAAAACAAAGCAAAACCATAGCTCTGATTAATATCACTTAGAAAATTTAAATAGAGAAAGACAAATGAGATTAGTAGTGAGCTCTGTTATGCCAAATGCAGCAAAATATATCTAATCTTTAAATGGTCAGTGGAAGTCAACATGCATTGAATCAGCTGCATGAATATAGATGGGCATTTGTTTTTAATTAGTTGATGATGTCTATTGCATTCTGAGGACTTTTTTGGAGTCGCATGTATGTGACACAGTATCATGACATCACTACCGCAACTGAATCTCATGTATTATCTGCTCTCTGGAAAAATAAATAGAAGTGGTCACAAGTCAAACACAACATTCCCTTCACCTGTCTTTGCCAACCGAGCAAAATAGACTTCTCCCAAGACCAAGTTCTTGTTCACTACAGAAATCCCCCCCCCCCTCAATCTCCAGACAGGCAGAATTCCACAGCGCCCGGAACCTTAGAGTAGCATTGTGAACTTGTATTCTGAACGGCAGCTACCCGATTGCACAGATTGGTCATGGCAGGGGAATGAATAATCTCCACAAGGGGGTGCACATCGGTGGCTTTGCTTGCTCCGGGGAAGTACATAGGAAAACCACACCAGCTATTCCTGCTCTTTTTCAGTAGCCTCTCTGCAATTTTTTTGGAGCCTATGCTCCCCCACTAGGTCTAGGTTTTCCAGCAGCCACCTACACATTTCTCCCTGTCAGAATTTGCCCTAGCAAGAGTACTTGTAAAATTCCAGTGAAGAAAAGGACAGAATGACAAGAGACACAGCTAGCTAAATCCTGTTGACACCCCCCACAGTGCCCTGCCATTCTGCATGTAACAAGCTCATTTCACACATGTCAGATCAGCTAACAGACACTGTCTAGGAATATTTCCCTCTGCCTTTTATGGTATTTTAGATGTAATGTCTCCACACTCAGACATCCTGCTCAAACATCCTGTAACTAAATGCAGAAGAATCCCATTGAATTTTTTACACTATTTTGATCTACTTATTCCAGTTGGATGGGAGCATGGTCTAGTGATGAGAGCAGGGGGCTGACAGTCAAGATTTCATTTCTGGCTCTGCCACCAACTCTCCCCTTGAATAAAACACTAGTGTTTATGTGACTCAGTTTCCTCAACTGTACAATGAGACTAATACCAATCTACCTCAGAGGGATATAGATCATGGCTTAAATTAATGCTTCTCAATGTTAATGTAGAATGTTAAATTAATGTTTCTGAGGAATATAGTTATTATAACAACTCTAGGCCTCTTTGCTAGATTCCTTAGTTACAATGGGGCAAAGTTGCACATGTCTATGTTTGGGTTTTTGTTCACCTGAACATTTTTAAGGCACACCTCACATCACCCTTATACTTCCCTTATAAAAATACTCCATCAGCACATACAGAACTTAATCCTCTGTAAAAATATGTTAGCGATAAATAGCTGAAAGAAACAGACATTTCATGACACTTCTGGACATGTATAAGATTTAAGTGCCAGTCACCACACTTGCGTGGCTATAAGGAGAGTTAGGTTAGCCACAGATATTACATCTTCTGCCTCGCCCTTTTCTAATATGTTAACTACCTGAACTTTCCTGGGTAGCCAGCAAGAAAGCCCCCTATAGAGGGGCTGACTCACCCCTGCGGCACCTCCTGCTGGTTGTCTCCGGGAATTAGCTCATTTCAGCATTGGAGCACCCCCTGCAGGCCAGTGGTCCGCCTATCCTCCAGCACCCATGTCCCTCCTGGACCCCGGTGCCCTTTTATCTGGGGTGCTGCCCCCGGGCAGTACACCCCTCAGTACTAGGGTCTCCCCTCCCCAGGGAACCCCCACCCACTATCCCTACCTCACCTCAGAATAAGACCACTGCCAGTCACCAACTAGCCCCCGTTCCCTGGGGCAGACTGCAGTATAGGCCACTCATCACAGGCAAGGTTGGGTTTGGACCTGCTGCCGTGGCCTACCCCTGGGCTGCCCTCTGCAACCCCCGGTACCCCTTGGCCTTCCGCTAGGCCGCAGCCTGGGGCTTTCCAGGCTGGAGCTCCCCAGCTCCTCAGCCTGTCCCCAGCCCTGATCCACCCAGGTACCCTGTCTCTGGCTCCCTGCAGCCAGGCCCTTCTCTCTCTGAACACTGAGAGAGACTGCTTGGTCTCTGGCTCACAGCCTTTTTATATAGGGCCAGCTGAGGCCTGACTGGGGTGTGGCCCAGCTTAGCAGCTCCCAGCCACAACCTTCCCCCAGGGCTGTTTTAAGCCCTTCAGGGCAGGAGCGGGGTAACCACCCCACTACACCACCCCCCCCATGCGGACAATTGTTTTTTCTTACTTCCCTTCCACTGCAGGACATTTCTTATTTACTAATCACTGCAGGGTAGGTCTACAAAGCATAAGAGATGTCTGATCTAAAATATAGCAACAAATGCATAAGCTTTAGATAGATGAAAGTGTTGCACAAATTAAAAACACAAAGCATTGCTGAACTGGTATTTACATTTATTCCAGAACAGTAGCCAAGATCAAGCTTGTTATTTAAAAAGACAAAAAGCCAAACAAAATCCCTGTTAAACTGCATTCCGTACATAATGGGGAAAAAATCTATCTTGACTGGTAACGAAAAGCCATTCTTTCCTAAAGGTGACATGGTTTAACCAGCAGAGGGTGCAAGTATTTGAGTTATCACAACTGTAGGCTGCTGTATGTAACTAAACAAATAAACACTGGCAACCCACATACTATCCGCCCCTATGGGACAATGTTACATTTAACAGCATTTTATTTTCACAGTGCTAGAGTGATGTGCAAACCTGCAGATTATGTCCTGTATAGTTTTAACTCCTCTTACAATTCGACTCAGACACATTTACCTGTAAATACAACAAAGGAATTGGGCATAATATTTGATTTTCCTTTTCAAAGCTTCTGTTTACACAAGAAGCTAAGTTTTCAACCTGCCTCTTCTTTCGCATCTGCTGGATCCAATGCTAAAATTCAGTACCAACGTTTTTCAACTTGAGTTCCTCAAATTAGGCGCCCACATACAGAATTGCTGAATACACTCAGAAAACACTGACCCGCTGCTCAACACCATTGAGAAAGAGCCAGGCCCCTTTCTGGTCATTGTCTACATACATGTGTGACTTTATGATGAATCAAAATGCAACATTTATTATAATAGCCAGCTCTTATAGCACTTTTCTTTCATGGATCTCAAAGCACTTTACGAGGGGAGTCAGTACCATTGGCCTCGTTTTTCAGATGGGGAAGCTGAAGCACAGAGAGGTGAAGTAACCTGCCCAGCAGCAGAGCCAGGAACAAACCCCAGGTCTCCCGAATCTCAGTCCAGTGCTCTGTCTTCTAGGCCAGTGCTTCTCAAGCTATCTGATGTGGGGGACCGGCAATTTTTTTTCCAATGTGCCAGGGACCGGTGCCATATTATTATCCTATTTGACGCTCTTATGAGGAAACTCGCCGCGGACCGGCAGCTGATGGCTCGCGGACTGGCACCGGTCCGCGGACCACCACTTTGAGAAGCACTGTTCTAGGCTACGTTGTACTCGAGTTTGAATGCTTGTGGTCCCTACATGTCTAGCTCCTAGCCCTGGAAGCACAATTGGGTAGGCATCCAAGGTCATTTCCATCCTCAGTCCTGTGTCTACAATTGCTTGTGGATACAGAATTAAAGGAGATTTAAGTGTTGCCCAGAAAATAAGTTCACGCCACGTCTCAATTCTGCTAGTATCACTCAGTAAATACAAGTATCTGAGCCCCCACGCTTAGCGTGGACACCTCCATTACTAATCCCGATTGTGAAGAGTGTTAGTATTTAGGCAGATATTGACTTCGGAGGGAAAACCGGCATATGCAGTTGGAACCATGGAATTTTACGTTCAGTTTGAGCAAGAACAAGCCTTTATGTCATTTCTAAAAGGACGTTGAGGGCAGGGCCGTAGCAGCAAAGAACGTGGCCCCCTCCGAACGGTGGCTCCCTCCAAACATATGTCTGGGCGGGGCCCCTTACAATGCAGAAACTGGAATGCGGTATTTATTTTGCCACTTTTAGGGGCCCCCTTCCTTGCGGGGCCCCCTCCGGTCGGAGGGTACGGAGGGCGCTCGCTATGCCTCTGGTTGAGGGCATGCTCAATTACTTTGCTCAATGTCTACAATAAATTCTTAAATCACTGGTGTTGACTTCAACACCAGCACTGGGGCACTTGGTTCTGACTTTGAGCCATCCTCTCTGGTCTTCTGATTGAAGAACATGCAACCGTTCCAAGGCTTCCCAGTTCTCCCCGAGAAGACCTATATAAGTGTGAGTTTAAAAGGCCAAAGATGTAATGTGTTCTGTCACATTTCTGGCACTCTGTTTGTGTTACTACCACAGACAACCATCAAATCTCTGAACAGGCACCTTGTAGCTGGGGCTACGTTAACCTCTTTTCTGTGGCACCTTGGTATTCAGTGTTCAAGCATCTCAAATTTGCAGGCTATTTGAACAACAGATGGCATAAATGCAATAAAGTCCTCCTATACATTGGTGCAAGTCTAGATTATGGAAGATGATTTGCACAAGTTAAAGGGAAAGGAGAATCTAGTGGGGCCTGAACAAGGCAGCTTGTTTGTGGAGCTCTGAGGGGGAAAAGCTAAGTGTGCAGTGAGTTAAATAAATTGCAGGCAGATTGCCATGGTTGAGGGCCCAGGACTATCTGCTGAGTCAGTACCAGGCTACTTGAGCAAGGTTACAGCGCTAGGCAGCATCACCTCATCAAAACAGGGCTTGTTTTATTTCTGTCAGCTGGGAGGTGCCTACCAGAGAATTACCAATCTCTGAAGCACAGTAAAGGTCCTTGGGGAAACTCATTCCTAGCAACATGTCCTGCAGAGGTCAGCCAGGCTGAGCTGGACGGAGAAGCACAAAGGAAAGTCCTTCAGGCCATGGGTGTGCAAGTCAACCAGCTGCTGCAAAGACATTTCAAGCCAAAAGGATAGGAGTTGCCCCAAGCTTTCCTTAAGTACACAGACCTCTTGGCTGGGTGAGCAGCTGTTGCAGACATGGATAATGGATCTGTGCCTGAGAATCTCTGGTCTAGCGCTAGGCCTCAGCTACACTCAGTTGCCAGAAATGTAGCTAAGACACCCTTTATATTGTATTTCAACCTTCCCAGCGGCTGTAGAAAAACTACCCACCCCTCTCTTCGGAGGCACCAGCCAGAGCCGCCACGCTGACCTAAACAGGGATTTAAATAGTTCTTTGCTGCCGATGGCACAAAGCCAACAAGTTTCCATGCCGCAACCTTTGTTCCACTTCTCGCTTGGCCCCGAAGCAAGAGAGCGTTAACAGTTACGGTCACATAGAGGGCATGCCAGGCAAACGTGGGGCCCAGATATGAACTGGATTCAGTTTTCAAGCAGCTGCATCTAGGCCTGTTCTTGGCTTTCTCACCTGCTGAATGTGGCCAAATTGCCAGCATAGATGTCCTGAGTTGCTGCGTGAGCCATCTGTCCCTTCTGGACACCTGTTTCCTTGAACTCACTTTGGACTGGGAAGGATTAGCGCCTTCATACATTTCTGGACGGCAAGCCCCGTGAAATTCCCTGACATAACAGTCATTGCCCTTAAGGAGCCACACACATCCCAGTGCGGAGGATCTTAATTACACCACAGTGTTTGGGCCCCCGAATAAAGGGGGTACCTGCTGGAGTAATGCAAGAATGACCCGCACAGAAAGGTTCATTGAGACTTCAGTGAGGGGGGCGGGATAACAAACTGTTTGATTTCTCTAAGTCACATTTCAGGCATGCAGCAAGAGGTCACTACGCATTGAGAAGACTTCAAATGGAGCCAGAACCAGAAAGAGCTAATTTTCCCACAAGAGGGGAGTTTTTTGGGGTGTCAGATTCTGACCCCATCCTCAATTCAGCCCGAAAACCAAACTAGCCTAAACCTCATCCAGATTCCAAACAGCCTCCTTGGTCCATCACTCACAGCGTCAGTGTGAACAGATTGTTGTGCATCCTTTGCCAATCCATTTCACCCCTTACCCCCAGCCTCAGCCAAGCAGGGTTGGGCAGGTTTCAGCACACAGGTACTCAGACCAGACAGGAGACGCACACCGCTACATGGAAGGGACCACTGTCTGGGAGTGTGACAGCCGCTTCCACACTCTAGCGTGACCCGGGACAGCCGCTGGCGAGCCTGGTGCCCATCCCAGTGGGCGGGGCTGGGAATGGTACTGCCATGCCGGAGAAGCTGCCTGGGCTGGGCACTGGCTCCTGTGAGCTGTAGCCCAACATGCTGCTGCTTTCACCGCTGTGGTTCCTGGCCCGGTTGCCGGCCATGGCCCTGCTCATTGTCGCTAGAGCCCTGCAACTCTGCAGAGATCCATTTTATATTTGCACCCGCAGATCTAATTTTGTACCTGTGCAGGGCTCTAATTGTAAGCTCTTTGGGACAGGGGCTGTCTTTCTGTTCTGTGTTTGTACAGTGCCTAGCACAAAGGGGTCCTGGGCAAGGATTAGAGCTCCTACGCGCTACAGTAATACAAATTAATACTAATTAGCTAATTCAATAGAAGCCAATTCCAGAGCAAGGCATTTATCTCAAGGGCTATGCTGTGAAACAACAACCCACTTTGGATCCAGCTTCCACCCAAAGGAAATACTAGTCCAATGGAGGTTCCCATGGAGGGGGAAGCACATTAACCCTGGGGCTTCCCCTTCTTTGTTTGGGATGACAAGCGACCAGAAGAGGCTGAAAAACCTGGCGGTCAAATGGGCACATAACACATTAGGCCAGAAAGAAGAGACAAAGTGGCTGGAAGTGCAGGGTTCTCACAGGCCACAGGAATTATAATCACTGCGGAGGAAGCACCGGTATCCAGGCAGGACCGAAGCCAGTTGCTGATAGTCTTGCAAGAAAGTCTGTTCTTGAGAGGGACCCAGGCAAGTGTTGCTGCGTCACGAGGTTTGGTGCAGATAAGCGTTCAAACGGTCAGATGGCCACATGAGTTCAACTCCAAGACTCCTGAGAGTTTGACCATCACTACGGCTTACCCCCTTGGTGCCGTACGTCATCTTGTTTTGGCGTCTGTCCCTCCTAGTATGGGATGGCAGTAGAGGGAGGCACTTTCCATTACAGGTCCCATCTCCTTTCATCCATCCCTCCTCCCCAAACCAGAGATACCCCTCTTCCATCTTCCTGGACAACTGCCCCAACTCTCCTGGGATTGCATTAAAGACTGTCACAGTCTCACGGCTGTTTTCTGATCTCCAGCTGGGTTTGCTGCAGTTCTGTGCTTCCTCCTGCAACACACCGGAGCCAGGCAAGCAAACCTGAGCCTAGCTGCTTCCTCTCCCCAGCAACTTGCAGCCGCGTCCGCCTACAGCGAGGCCCCACTACCTGCCCCAGCTGCATGCAGAGGCAAGAGCAATATCAGCAGGACCTTCTGTGTGACATTCGTATAAGCAGCGTCTTCATCTATCCTTTGTAAGGAGAAGGTGCAGGCCCAGGACAAAGCTTCTTCCAGCTTCTTTGCACTCCCCTTCAGGAAGTCTCTGAACTAGAGATGAACCCAGGATTCAATTCAGGATTTTGCTACCGCCCAGCTTTGCTTTCAGCTCTCTCCTCTACTTCCCGCTTGCCTCGTTTTTAATTTGGGTGCCATGAAATGCAACCAGGAACATATCTGCATTTCTGCTCGGCCCTGGCCTTTACCAGCACATCAGAGGGAAGCCGTGCATTAGCCTCTCCATCCTGGGGCTTGCTGACGTGCTGGGCGAGCATTTCTGCACCTAGCCAGCACGGATTGTTACTTTTCTGACCTGCAGCGTGGATTGCAGAAGAGAATCCCCCAGTTTTGTACTGCCCGTCTGTTACAATCAACCAGCCAACAGGGCCCATCCTTCTTCTTGGTGCCTAAGTGTAAGACATCATCTGACGAGTTTGGACTTCCGTTTACATCAATCCCCTGCCAGTTTCTGGGGAGTGGCTCCTCCTGCCAGTCTGCCCACTCAGTAATAGTGCACCCTGCACAACTCAGACAGCCACACCCCCGAGGTGCTGCAGGAACCCACTGGCAGAAAACAAAGACTCCAGCTTGTGGCTAATTGCTTGCACAGTTGATGCAACTCAGCTCTAGCTAGGGTGACCAGATGTCCCGATTTTATAGGGACAGTCCCGATTTTTGGGTCTTTTTCTTATATAGGCTCCTATTACCCCCCACCCCCTGTCCCGATTTTTCACATTTGCTGTCTGGTCACCCTAGCTCTAGCTCATGAAGTCCATGTTAGTGTCAGACAATTGCTTGAAGTTTAGCTTGCACTTGGTAACAGTCAGATAAAATTACAGGCCGTTGGCACTGCTTATTAAACATTTCTACTGTAACAGCGAATGCCACAAGCCCACCCCCAAGCGGGGTTCTTCACAATCCCTGTCCCAACGAGCTACTTGCAGCATTGTTCAAGGGCTTGTCTACACTAGATTTGCCCCATAACCTTTCTTTCCTATTGCCGACATTTGCAACTCAATTGGAGGGAGTGCTAGAGCAGACTAGCCACTGGTTGGTTATTGGCGAGGCCTGTCTCTGCAAGAGCCCCTACCATTGCTGACGCTGATGGGACTGCATCTGGGACAGCATCTGGGACAGCAAGGATGGAGTTTGTCCAGTGGAGACAGTCTGGCTTGTTTCTCCTGGCACGCCCACTGGGAATCTTTGCTTTTGTTGGTTTGAACAAGATTCTTGGATTTTCGTTTTGCCTTTATTATAGATTTTTTTTCTTTTCATGCTCTCAATCCTTTGCCTGGAATTACAGAGTTCTGTCAGATAAAGATTTTCTACTAGCATAAACTAAACGTCTTCTCTCCCTTAAAGAGCTCACGGAACAAAAATGCCATCCTATTACAGAGCTAGCAATATACCAGTCACACAGTTCTTCCACAAAGCCTTTTCTAAATCACTGCAAGAATCCTTCCCTCCCCGGGTCCGAGAGCTGCACCCACTGACCAACATATCATCGGAACTATTTAGCCAGGGCTCAGACCGGCACGCACACTCCTGTGCCTGTCTACTTTTATATAAAGCACAACAGCAAAAGACCTAAGTACTGACGGACCTTATTCTTTCCCAGCTGTGCCGAAACAAGCATCTATTGTTAGCTGCAGTAAGGCAGCGAAAAGATGAACCATTGAGACGATCATCAGGCCAGTCCCGTGAAATGTCATGCCCACAGCTACACCACGTTATTCAGCCTGGCGTAGCCAATTCATCCCCACCCATTGGAAATGCCATTCAGTGCCATGACACCATCAGATTACTTGTGGTCATGACACCATGTGACTAACAGCCACAGGACTCTGGGGAAGAGCTGGTTTCTAACTCTTCGGAGTGTCACACAAAAAGCTTTTAGAAACAACTGTTCTCCATGGGGAAGGTACAGAGTGGCCCATTATGCCTGGCTTCCATTCTCCCCATCTGTCCTTCCAAGGATGTTAACACAGGGCACAGTCTTCTCTCTGTGTGCATGTGCAGTGCTCATTATTGGTAATCAGAGTTAAGTACGCACAGCCAGAGAAGAATATAAACACCTCCCTATTTCAGTTAATAGCCGCAGGCAAGGTATTTTCCATTCTTCTGCCTCCACACAATGGGCTACTTTTTATAGGGAGCAGAATGGGGCAGGGCAAAGTATCAACTGCATTTCATTATGGTCTCCCTTGATTTGACATTTTTTATTCCTGGGTATTTATGTGGGTCACAGCAGAAATCCATTGGAGGCACTTTGATGTTGTATACAATCATTAATACACATTAACACTGGATTTGATGGTAGGAGAGATGCAAGACTTTGCATGTTGTAAACAGCTTCAGTTTTTAATCATTTATTCTGCTTCTTGTTGCTCTCTTTGCCTGGGGGCACGGGAATCTAGTGGATTAGGCGTAAGAGTGGGAGACCGGAGACCTAGGTTCTAGCTCCATGCGTTATTCTGCAACACTTCGGGCTTTTCTACACCTGCAGCACAGCAGAGGGGCAGCCGCCCGGTTACAGCTGTGCCGCTGTAGCGCTTACCGAAGTTGCTACCTACGCTGACAGGAGAGCTTCTCCCATTGGCGTAGGTGCTCCACCTCCCCGAGAGCTGGCAGCTATGTCAACGGGAGAAGCCTGCTGTTCATGCTGTCTACACCGGGAGTTAGGACAATATAACTGTATTGCTCACAGGTGTGGATTTTCCACACCCCTGAGCGAAGTAGTTATACCGACATTAAGCTTTGGTCTACACTACAGCCTTGTCACGAGGGCCAGGTTTTTGAAGGTGTTTAAACACCTAGCTCCCAAATCAAATGGGATTTAGGTGCCTAAATACGTTTAAAAATCTGGCCCTTGACTTTCTTTTCTCAGCCTCAGTTCTGAGTCAGCAAATACACATGGTGATACTTATTTCTCTTTGCTGTGTGGCTGACGTGATGTGTTTGTGAAGCACCATCCGTGTTTGCTCTGATCAGCCAGTTTTAGAGGTCAGAAAGCAGGACTGCCTGGCTAGCAGCCCATGTTCTGTCTGTATTAGGTGTCTCCGAGAATTCCCTATCACCACCTCCTGCTTTTCTGGGCATTAGTGACCTGGGCCTCCTGGAATATATTGTAAGGTTTGGTCAACTTTCACAGTCCTTAGATCAAACTAAAGTGCTTCAGAGTTTAAAATCTAAAGGGAACACAAACAACCTCCCCAAAAAATCCTGCTTTATATACATAAACATTCTTGTTCCTAACTTCAAAACGTGCACACCAATTTTCTGCCTTAGGTCTGAAGGAAATCTACAAAACCAGACAAGTTCGAGACAGATTAGTTCAGCTTTTGAGGATTTATGGCTGCACAAGAAACATTTTTCTCTAACAAATGCAGGAAAGTTGGGTTCTTTCACAATGCATGTGTTATAAGAGTGCGCTGTGTCTTTTTATATGTAAATAGTTAATAAGACCAGGTTGTGTGGTGTGTTGTTGTAGCCGGGTCAGTCCCGGGCTATTAGAGAGACAAGGTGGGGGAGGTAATATCTTTTAGTGGACCAACATTACCTTGCCCACCTTGTCTCTCTAAAAAGACAAGGTGACAGTAGATGGTGCTTGTGAAGATGTAACGTAGTTCCCCAGGTGTTGGAAGGACCAACAAAAAACGTGCTGTACATTGCAAATGGCTCTCTCTACGCAGCTCTTCACACCATGTCAGAAGTAAGACAGAACACTGCACTAGTTCTTCCTTGCGGCTGACCAGAGGCACTGAGGGCAGGTCCACACTTAAACCGCTGCACTGGTAAGAGGTGCACCACTGTAGCACTTAAGTGAAGCTGCTCCTACGCTGACAAGAGAACTTCTCCCATCTGTATGGTTAATCCACCCCCGCGAGAGGCGGTAGCTGTGTCGATGGGAAAAGCTCTCCCGCCAACATAGCGCTGTCTACCCTGGTGGTTACGTCGGTGTAATTACACCGCTCAGGGCTGTGGATTTTTCACACTCCTGAGCAATGTAGTTATACCGATATAGGGCTGTAGTGTAGACGTGGCAGCAATGGCTGTGAGCAATATTCTACTCCCTGGTATGATGCAAATTCACGGGAATGTCTGAAAACTGGAGCTTCTGCAGGGCCTCAAGGACAAACCAAGGTGGCTGCAAGACTGGACAGAGAAAGCACGGCAATTAACCTGAGTGGCTGCCCAGAATGCAGCAACTGGGAAGGCCTGAATCACAATGTGCTCCAAATTTCAAACCTATCCACCTCTGACTGGAGACTGAGCATGCCTCAGATTTGCTAAAATGATGAGATTGTAAAAGAGGGGTTAAAATGGAAGCTGCTATGTAGCCTTAACTCTAAAATGCACAGGTTTGCACCACCCTTTCCTAACAAAAGCCGGAACAGATGAAAACACTTCAGTGAAACATTACAAATGTTGCCACCACTTTTGATTCTGTCACAAGTCTCGGGACCTTTGGCTTTTCTCTTAGCACCCCAGCTTCTGGGGTCACCGGGTTTTATGAGAATCTCAGCTTTCATTTTAAAAACATTTCCCTAGCCCTCATGGTTGCGGAGAAAACTTGAGCCAAATGCCCCTATAGGCTCAAAAAGCCAGAAGGTAAATAAACGCCAATTGTATTATTTGTAAAATCGCAGGATTTTAAAGCCAATCCTGTGACTTTGGGGGCCTGAGTCTTGATTTGTGAGAAATACTAACTTAAGCACATGCTTAACTGTAAATACTCAAGTCAACGAGAGTTAAGCATATGCTTCAGTGCTTTGCTGAAGTGGGACTTAAGTCATTTTTTTAAATATTGGTAAAATGAACACTACTTGTTTAGCCCTAAAAAGCAATCTGCCAGAGAAAGCTTGAGACTTCCTGAAAGAGCTCAAAGAGTCAAGCCGAACCAGGTCACAGCCAAACCACGCATTCAGAATCTTTATTGGAAGTTGTCCTTTCCTGGCCCACTCTCAACCAGAATCCAAACATATCCCTTGAAACAGTTATTCCTTAGAGGATTGTGAAGAAGTCAGCTGCATTACTCATTAGAGCGACAGCGCTTAACCCTGTTTAATATCCAACACATCCATATCTCACTTAACAAACATGCTACGGCACTGGGGAAAATATTGGTATTTTAGTTGCAAGAGAGCCAATCACAAAGTCTCACACATCACACAATTAAGTCCCCCCCTCTCTCCCCCAAAAAACAACCTCCAGGAGGCACCAACTCCGATGTTTCACTTTTGTGCAGATAGTAAAAATGGAACCTTTCACGCAGCTTTCCTGTAAGTTGAGCAATTTCATTTCCACCCCATTACTTGTCCTACTTACTGGTAAGGTTGCAAACACTTTTTGTTTTTTTGGAAGAAGGAGACATACAGCACGAAATAAAGAAGAATCTCCTTAAGTTACTAGCAGTATTAAAGGTTAGGTTCAGTAAATGAGCTCCCCCCAAAAACACACAGACAGGTTTGACAGTCCAGCAGAGGGCAGTCGCACACAAATCCTATGTTACACAACATAGAGAAATAAGGTGAGCTCAAGAAAACGGGGGAGGAGGGAGTTGTTTTCGTGTTTTTAAAAAGAAAGCTTTCCAGGATTTTAGCATGCACTGCAATAAAAGGAGTAATTGACATTACTTTAATATGATTGCCACGTAATGAGAGAGAATTTATTTGAAAATGTTAAAGATGCATCTAAACGTGTAATATCTTTCCAAATTAAATACAGTATATATATATATAGAGAGAGAGAGAGCTCAACCAGTGTCTTGAATATGTCTAGGTGCATGCGTCTTCACGGCACAGAGAAAATAGGTCTATTACATTAACAAGACTGTGGTCCAAGCTGCAATTTATTGCAAAGACTGTGCCTGGAAGTGAAAATGAACCAAAGTGCATTTCTACCCATTGCTTTTAGATAGCAAACGACTGGCTCATTTTCCTGAATTGTTTTCATGTGCAGAGTTCCCCACCCAATTCCTCTGGACTGTGGTCATGGCTACAATGAGCTTTGTCTGCCCGTGTTTATTCTGCTCCTGCTAACAGGGACAGTGATAGGGCTATTGGTGAGTCAGGGCACACAGACGTTCTCCGTATCGCTCCTCTTCAACTGAAGTAATTCTTGTGTCAGTGCTGGACGATAATGTGGATGAGTGGGCAGCCTTTCTGCTTAGTTTTTCTTTTCCTTTTAGCTCCAGCACCAAAGATCATGGGCGCTCCCACACCCACTCTGGAAAAAAAGACAGCACAAGTTTTATAGTGGTGGGAGAGCCTGGTTCTGTAGGGTCCACAACACTGCAATCCTCATCGGTTTGATGATGCAGCAATGTGGAGAGGTGTGAGGTGAGAGGATGCAAAACGGGATGAAGGAGCCGGGGGGAGCCGGGGCGGTTGGGTTTAAGAGACAGATGGAAGGACATGGCAACACGTGGAGAAGATAGATCGCAGGAAGGAGATATCTACTGAAAGAAAATGTAATCCTGTGTTATTGCTTTCCAATGTAAACAGCCCTCTGGAAGCAGCTAAACATTCACATTCTTATGACACAAACACTCAAGAGTGCAAATAGATTTGTCTAGTCTACATGAAAAATTATGTAAATTTATTTATTGAGTCCTCCAAGGTCTTAGCCTGACCGTCTACAGTTAAACTATTAGGCTACCTCTCCCCCGCTCTTAGTTATGTCCTGTCAGAAGATCTAAGGGTTTTTATTTTAGGCAGCAGCAAATTTTGAACTTGGCCACTACTGAGGTTGCAAACATCTGACAAGGAAGTCTGGGTCTCTTTACAAGCTTAGTTTCTTTTCGTTTCCATTTGTTAGATGAGTTTGATTGGGGCTTTTGAGATGGAAGTCGCAGGAAGTGAGCGGAGAGACCAATGGAGGGAGACCCCAAGGATGGGTTTCTGAAGAGAAAAGAGTGATTCCTTCTGAGGAGGGGCAAAGGGGCCATGGAGACCCACTGATGATTACCAAGGAGAAGATGGAGGGCAATGGAATGGGCTGCTGCAGCTATAGAAGGGATCTGGGACCACATATTTTGTGCTAAGTAACAAGTTGAAGTGCAGTTTTTGACTGAACACGCAGCAGTTTAATCCCAATTTGGATGGGCGATGAATAGCATCATCCTACCCACCAAGACAGAAGAGCAATTCTAGCCAACTATGATAGTACTCAGGTGGTCGGGGTAATTTTAGCTGGATAGTAGGGAAACCCTGGACAGGGCATGAGTAGTGCCTTCATTTCTGGTTCTGTATGAGGCTGGGAGAAGTCAAGGTCAAAATTTTCAAAAGTGCCCTCTGATTTTTTTTTACGGCTCAGATTTTAGCACCTGGGGGCACCTACTGAAGAGCAAAACCAAGACTCCTGCACTGCTACATAACACAATCTGTAGCAAAAACAAGACTGGTCCAAAAATGGGGTTTCATGAAAAAAAAAATTAAATGACAAATTCCTTTTTGGCCACCCCACCAAAATACCATCAGAAATTTTTCATCAAAAAACAAACAAACAAACAAAAAAAACATTCAATTTGAATCTAAACAATTTTTTTGGTTTGTTTTCAGGGTTTCGGTTTTGATTTGCCTTTGTCTTGACTTCTTTGGTGCATCTGGCCACACCCTCTTCCGGGAGCTGGCAAGTCTTTTGCAGATATTCTACACTGGACCTTTTCTGTGTTTCAAGTTGGTTTGGTGAGTACGAAGCAGGTGGGCTTGGCTCATGCTTAGAACATGCAGGCAGGTTTTATAGCAAGTTGGGGTGATTTCTGGTATGCAACAATGGGAACATATGGCCCAAAATATGCAAATGTACTGTTGCTTTAAAAACATTTTCTAATGCAGAACAGTGCGCAGAAAAGAAAAGGAAAGTTAGGAGCAAATGAAATCCTGGAGTAGATCTGCCGTATCTAGGTTACCTTGATTATGTTTCACTAAATATGGATGAACGCTAATTAGCAGGTTGCTTATTTCCAGAAAAAATTGATTTACTCTTAATGAACTAATCAGATTCTATTTTTAAAAATGATAAAATTATAACATTGCACCAAGGAGTCCGTATTCAGTTTTCAACATTTCACCAAGCTCTGTTCTGATAAGAATGAATGAAATGACTGTCTCGATATTTAATATTCATGAGGTCTTCTAAATCTTTGGTGATGATTCCTCCAGGTATCGACTGCAACTAATTTAGTGTACTGTCTGTTCCTAATCCATTGCTCCCATGTTGGATTTACCAGAAATAAAAAGCGATGTGTTAGCAACAAAGGCTTAACAGCTACAGGTTTACAGCGGCTCAACATTATTGGAGTATGGGTTGGCATATTCATAATTATAGGCTAAAAAGATTCAGTAGCTGAAACACTGAATAGAACAGGAAAAATACATTCGTCTCCATCTCTGGCCTAACACTGTTTAGCTCCAGCTACTTGTTTTTAGAATATTAATAAGATTCAAGCTGTGCACTGTAATTAAAATGCTGATTACAGTTTCCTCCATCTGCAATTGATTCTACGCAAGAAATTAAAGACAAATTCACAAGAGACCTGGAAAGTTTACTGGAGTCATTTAAAAAAAAAAAACAGACTGATAGGCTTAGGAAAGCAGTGATGCAAGAATTCAGATGTGATCTGTTCTTACAGCCGGCCGCAATATTCAGGTACCACTACATCCCAATGGCTGGCTGGCCAGGAAGCTTTCTATCCTTGTACAATATACACAGCTGAGTGTTATGTTCATTATGCCAAAAGCCAGAAACCTTTACCCAGTTTATTTAATCAAATCCTCCCCAAAGTACTTGGGACAAACTGAACGTTGGGGTAAAATGATGTCAGTTGAGTTATTCCAAGACTGAGAGTAGCTCTTAGCAGAACGCTAAAGAGGTGTTCAATCAATGTTCATGATCCTGACCTGCACTCATTTACAAGGACAAGGAGATTTTGGAACCTGTCCAGCCTGAAGTTTATTGATCATGCAGCAAGAATCCGTAGGGTTTCCGTATAATGAATCCTTTGACTTTGTAGGAACTACAGGCATTATAAAATGGTTATTTTAAAAGCATACATTAAGTATAGATCTCCCCCCTCCCCCATACCTCCCTTCTTTTGCATTTCAGTTCAATCTGTCACAAGTCTGTTTCCTGAGCTTAAAGGCAAAACCCTGCCTCTCCAGTAGAAGTTGCACTAGGTGTTGTGGATAGGAAAGCAGAACAGGGGACTGGCAGCGTGTTTGTCACAAGAGCCATCCTAATGATGCAAGATAGGATGCCTCGGAGCACTGCAGAGCAGGCAAGTCACACCGGACAGCAACACGCCCATCCTCACTCCTTAGAAAAGAGTAATGCATCCCTGGTCAGTATATGCTGGAGCTGAAAGCACGCAAGGTAGCATCTTGCTGGGCACTTACCATTCCTCCAGCCGGAGTACCACGCCCCTGTGAGGGTGAGACACACTAGTAAGAATAACAAGGAGTCCGGTGGCACCCACGAAAGCTTATGCCCAAATAAATCTGTTAGTCTTTAAGGTGCCACCGGACTCCTTATTGTTTTTGTGGATACAGACTAACACGGCTATCTCCTGATACTGGTAAAAATTTTACCAAGTCTCCTTCACCCTGGGCACTTGATTTAGCCCAGTGCATATTAGGTCAAGGTTGAGCTACTCTTCTGATGGAGGCAAAGCAAACAAGATTAAAGTGTAAGATTTATTAAGTCTCTTCACGGTAATTGAAAGTTGAGCTGTTCATGTCACTAGCCAACTACTACCTGTCAATGCTGCACATGCAAAAGTGTAAGAAATTGCTTTCCAACCAAAGGTAGGTGTAGCAGGGTGGACACCTGCTCCTGCCTGGAAGGAAGGGCCTGAGATAGCCCAGGGAGTAGGCCGTGTGAAGGCGGAGCTGATTAGGGGAAGTGGCTGCAGCTGGGGGCCACGCCCCAAACAGCCTCAGCAGGTCCTATAAAGGCTGGGAGCCAGGAGCTCAGGCCAGAGTCGCTCTCTGCCTTGAGAGAGAGAAGGGCCTGGCTGCAGGGAGCTAGACAGGATACCTGTAGTGGAGCAGGGCTGGGGAAAGGCTGGGGAGCTCCAGCCTGGAAAGCCCCAGGCTGCGGCCTAGGAGAAGGCCAAGGGGTACCGGGGTTTGCAGAGGGCAGCCCAGGGCTAGGCCAAGGCAGCAGGTCCAAACCCCCCTTGCCAGTGATGAGTGGCCTATACTGCAGTCTGCCCCAGGGAGCGGGGGCTAGTTGGTGACTGGCAGTGGCCTAGTGCTGAGGCAAGGTGGGGCTAGTGGGTGGGGGTTCCCCGGGGGGGGACCCAGATCTGTGGGGTACTGCCAGGGGGCAGCAACCCAGAGCAAGGGGCACCAGGGGTCCTGGGAGGGACACAGGTGCCAGAAGTAGGGATAAGGCGGATCACCGGCCTGCAGAGGGCGCTCCAGATGCTGGACGAGCTGATTCCCCGGAGTAACCAGTAGGGGGCGCCGCAGGGGTGAGTCCGTACCCTTACAGTAATGTTTAGTGAGTTTAGCTGCGAAGTTGCAGCCATACAATAAATTCTTCCAAGAGGCACAGCAAAGGCTGAGAGCAGTGAGTCAGCCAAGCAATGGCTGTTCAACCAGGAATGACCACTGGTGACAGACATTACTTTTTACACAACATAGTATATTCCCATCGGTCCATTTCTGAAGAATCTGCTGAATGACCAGGAGTTTAAAATTGCATGAAGTAGTTTATTTTCAAACTCCTGTGAACAGCTGAAGCAAGTCTCAGGGGGGAAGATAAAGTGCAAGGTTATCTGCAGAAAAAAGGTGAATACTCCAATAGGTTTATTATTTATTAAATGTAGGCGCCATTCTTCACACATATAGTAGTGCTTTACATAGATAAGAGCCAGCTATAGACCACATCGCAATACAATTAAGGGGAAAACAAAAGCATGGATTGGATTTGCTTTTAAGCAAGCCATAGCTTGCCAGTCATTAGAAGAGAAGTGCCACCAAACAAAGGATGAAGCTTACAATATGTAATGGGTAGATCGGTACCAAAAGAGGCCATGTTGTACATCAGATCACTACAAGCTGAACATTCGAACACTGTGCACTATAAATACTCCTGCAGGTTGATTGCTCATAAGGTTCTAAGGGTAGGTGATAAAAACTTAAAATAAATCTTCGGTTTAAGTGGGAGCTGTCAGAGCACAAAATAAAGGCTTAACCACCGTGATGTGAAAGTGACAAGCAGAACGTGGAACAGATTGGAGAAGGCGAGTAGACGCTATCGGGAGGATGACAAACAGAGTGTTATAAAGGCACAGTAATCTCTCCACCAGACTATGCTGTGAAGATTTGGCAGCAGGAATAATGAAGCCAAGTAGTTAAGTCATCGAGACCTAGGGAGAATCGAAAGGAATACTCAAAACTGTCACCAAAGTTTCCACTACAGAGACTCTGGGTCAATTTTTCCTCTCCATTAAATCTATATGAAGGATTCAACCCTGTCTGAAAAGACCTGAGTCCATGTGGAGTTGGGATCCTTCAGAGTGAGAAAGGGAGCCTCAGTTTTGTCCATGGAAGAGACAGATGAGATTGATGCCCATCCGATTGCCCAGCTGTGACTGATTCAGGGCACCAGTTTAAAAGGGCCAATTAAATTTTCAGAACTGTCATTTACAGAAACCCACGGAAAAGGCTTTATGGTCTGAATTTCATAGAGAAGAGGAAAAGGAGTAAAGATATAGTGTAGCTCTTAAATTTTATATCAGTTTTATTGCCCTCTTTAAACTTGAAGAGCACATCCAAAGAAACCTATTGAGTTTAGAAGAACGACAGAGGCTACCTAACAAGGTACTGCCCCATGGCAGTGCTTCTTAGTGTGCCTGACACGGCCCATGGAGCCTTGTGAACTGGGCACTGTAGCTGCAAGGCACATGGGGTTAAGGGAATACGGGTGAGAAAAAGGAGAAGCGTGGATACGTATCCACCCCAAACTAGGGTTGCCAGGTGTTCGACCAGAACGCCCGGTTGAAAAGGGAACTTGGTGGCTCTGGTCACCACCGCTGACCAGGCTGTTAAAAGTTCGGTTGGCGCGGGGCTGGCAGACTCCCTACCTGGCTCTGTGCGGTTCCCCGGAAGCAACGACATGTCCTTTGGGTCCTAGGTGGAGGGACAGCCACAGGGACTCTCTGTGCTGCCCCCACCCCGCCCCAAGCGCCGGCTCTGCAGCTCCCATTGGCCGGGAACCGTGGCCAATGGGAGCTGCAGGGGTGGCACCAGTGCGTAGAGTAAGCACACATAGCTGCCTGGCCGCACCTCTGCCTAGGAGTCGAGGGACATGTCGCAACTTCCGGGGAGCCCCCGGAGCCCGCACCCCCTCCCACACCCCAACTCCCTGCACCAGCCCTGAGCCCCCTCCCACACCCAACTCCCTCTCAGAACCCGCACCCCCACCTGCACCCCAATCTCCTGCCCCAGCTTGGAACCCCCTCCCGCACTCTGAACCTCTCAGCCCCAGCCTGGAGCACCCTCTTGCACCCCAAACCCATCATTCCTGGCTCCACCGCAGAGCTCACACCCCCAGCCGGAGCCTTCACCCCCTCCCACACCCCAACTCCCTGCCCCAGCCTGGATCCCCCTCCTGCACCCTGAACCCCTCATTTCTGACCCCACCCCAAAGCCCACACCTCCAGCCCAGAGCCCATACCCCCTCCCATACCCCAACCCCCTGCCTCACTCCGGAGCCCCGTCCCACACTCCGAACCCCTCAGCCCAGTGTCCCCTCTTGTACCCCAAACCCCTCATCCCCAGCCAAGAG
Source organism: Chrysemys picta bellii (assembly GCF_011386835.1). Classification (NCBI taxonomy): domain Eukaryota; kingdom Metazoa; phylum Chordata; order Testudines; family Emydidae; genus Chrysemys; species Chrysemys picta. The sequence goes on from NC_088800.1 coordinate 3,820,573, forward strand.
TCTGCACCCCCAGCCCAGAGCCTATACCTCTTCCCACACCCCACACCCTCACAGCCACCAGCCCAGATCCCCCCCTGCACCCCAAACCCCTCATCCCCAGCCCCATCCCAGAGCCTGCACCCCCAGCTGATGCCCTCAACACCTACGACACCCCAACCCCTTGCCCCAGCCCAGTGAATATGAGCAAGTGAGTGAGGGTGGGGGAGAGCGAGCAACAGAGGAAGGGGGGGGATGGTTTGAGCATGGGCGGAGCCTCAGAGAAGAGGCGGGGCAGGGGGCGGGGCAACAGTGTTCAGTTTTGTGCAATTAGAAAGATCCGGTCAAAGTGACAAAAGTCAACAGTGTACCGTGACATGACAGGGGTCAGTAGCCACCAACTCCCGTGGCTAACGTTACATCCACCACTCCACATTACCAGGCACAACACAGCTGAGAGACAACTGACATTTGTGATTTCGGAAAGACACGTTTCCTGGCGTGGCTCCTATGTAGTAGCATTAGCAGCAGCTCCGTTGGAAGAGTGCTAGGCGTTAGGGCCAAATCCATTGGGTTGTTGCTGAGGTAATCTCCTGTCTACTTCAATGGATTATTTGCCCATTATTAGTAAGGACTAAGTAATGCTTGATGAAGTCCTCAGCATTGCAATCTTAATGCAGATATGGACTAAAAGATACAAAGGGCCATTATAGCGAAGACCTGTTTGCATACAAATGTTTTATTTATTCCTAAACGATACAGAAGAAAGATACAATTCATTAAACCGGCTTTAAAGTCTCACTTCTCTAAACAAGAAAGCCACACTTAAAAAGAAAAAAATACCAGAGATTTCAGCCTGTCACAATGGTATTAAAGAGATTCCTGGGATAGAACGTGTGTTTTAACAGCTGTGTTTTAAGATTACCACTGAACTTCAATCAGGTTTGTTAAGGAAAAATTACTTACTTGTTCCAGTGGAATGACAAGAAAGGACCCTCCGCCAGCACTCTCCGTTACTATGGCGAGGAACTTGGCATTAACAGCACAGAAGTGGTTGTCATGAACATTCTTGGTAATTGGAATCCCATCAAAGCAGTGCTCTCGGTTTGCCACTTTCCCATAGACATTTCGAAACTTTGAACTGCGATACTGCGGACGCCATGACATCTGTGGAGCAAATGTACGAAGATTTTTACAATAGTCCAGTCTTCATAAGGAAAGAGAAACAAATGCCACAAGTGACTTCTACACTTAACCTGCATGGTCACAGGAAAAAAACCGTTGAGTAGTTGAAGTCCTCCCTCCTTGTCATTAGGAGATAATGTGGTTTTAGCAAGACCTTGGTTACAAATCACCAAACACTCTGGACAGGTTCAGATCGTCTGGTGAACTTTACAGTTCAGATGTATCTCTACATGAAAGGCAAAAATTTAAATCCAGAGTTGTAGTTGGGAAATTTCTCTCTCTCCTTCTACAGAGATCTAGGAAAAGAACTTGCAAGGGATGTTGGGAAAGTGTTCCAAAGATTTCTTTTAAAGCAAAGAAAGCAAAGCTTGGAACATTTGGATTGTCATCTGAAGATTAAAAGAAAACTGGGTAGCTAACCAGCAGGCGAGCCATACTCTGTGTTAACGAGCTGTCTCATTCGCCTACTCTTCGCAAATGTACAGAGAACTATTCCCAAGCTAACGACATCACTAAAAAAAAGCCGTGAGCTGCAATTAATCAAAGCCTGACTACAAATACAATAGTTTTACATTTACATAGTATCTTTCCTCAAAGTACTCAGTGAAACGATGAACAGCCATCTTTCTACTTTAAAAATACATATTCCTTGTACAAAAGTGAACACACCTGGAAGTCAGTGGGCATTTTGGATACCAAAGAACTGAAAGATAGGGATCTATGACGTAGAATTAAAGATTCCAGGGTCTTGACATCTAATCTGTCTAGGATAAAAAAAGGGTTAAAGGCAGTTTCCAGGCACACCCCCACCTGTCCTTGGGTCTTCCTTTTAATTTTAATACTAGTTCTTTTTTCTCATTTTTCCCATTTGTGTGAAAGACCTACAACTAACAATGCAGGGGAAGCCCTTAAACTGACTATATTCAAGGTGCTGTTACGTGTATAAAGTCCACAAACTGGAAAAAAGTGAATTTCTGTCTAGTCCCACGTATTACTTCCAAAAGTAGATTTTTAAAAAGTCACTTTTCAAGCTACAGGATTAACTGGAAAGTATAGTATGCTACTTTACATACATGCAGCACCACCCCGTTAGCATTGCTGGAACATTTACCTCGGTCATCCACACAGCGGCTGTAACTGTATGCACCAGAGAAGAGTCCGGAGACCTATTTGCATACAGTTTCCCCAAAAGAGCGCATACAATCATGCTAAACATGTTCAGATGCAAACCAGTGCACCGTGCACTCATTTGTGCTTGTGCCCACTGTTGTTTAGAGTTTGTGATATGCACAAAAAGAAGAAAAATAAAATATGGTCCGACCTGTGCAAACATTGCTACATTAGTAGGGTTTGTGTGCGTGGTTATTTTCCTAAGTTTATTAAAGAAAAGTCCTTATGGTAGCACAAGTGCTGGTACCACAATAAAGCCTTACGCTATAAGGAGTTAAGGCATTTTAAACATTTAGAAAAGCATGAGCGCTTACACCATTGTAAAGTGGCTTAAGCACTTAAATCTCTATCACACACTGACAATTTCATGCTTAGGGACTCAAAGCAGCTTATATTCTCCAAGACGGACTAGCATCTACTGACAGATGAATTTAAGTGAGCACCTAAACAGAGAGACACGTGCAATTGGACGCTTTCGTTTGACAAAGCGAGGCTGTTTTTAAGATGGGCCCTTCCACACACTTCCTACCTTGGTATAACTCACACGAATGGTCTGTTCTGTAGCATTAGCTACATATCTATAGCATTTGCTGCCAGGCAAACGCTATAATTACTAGAAGTGTATAATACCAGCCCATACTACTCCATTCTTGGCCAAAGAAAATCAAGCCAGATTCTGTACGAGACTCATCCAATCACAGCACCAAAATGATAGGTGCTTTATTCACCTTTTGACAATTGATAGTGTACAGTTAGTGTGAGATTTTGCTTTCCTTCATCCTGGTCTTTCCACAGAAAATAAGAAGTCTCTGCTTTTTTTCTGGTCAACGTAAGAATGGCCACACTGGGCCAGACCAAAGGTCCATCTAGCCCAGTATCCTGTCTTCCGACAGTGGCCAATGCCAGATGCCCTAGAGGGAATGAACAGAACAGGGAATCATCAAGTGATCCAGCCCCTGTCACCCATTCCCAGCTTCTGACAAACAGAGGCTAGGGACACCATCCCTGCCCATCCGGCTAATAGCCATTGATGGACCTATCCTCCATGAACTTATCTAGTTATTTTTTGAACCCTGTTATAGTCTAGTGTGTATTTTGTATATAAGCTGTTTAGTGATGTCCTATACAATTGGGACTCAAAACAAAAAAAAGAAGAGTGAGATAATGTTCGTTTTCAGGATTTCAGCATCGTTAGATTTCTGGTTTTATGTCCCTGTTATTTTTTCCCCCCACAGAAAGGTAGCCAAGCCTCTGCTCTGGTCCAACCATAATGAGAGGAAGCCATAAGCCCGAGTGCATATTTCACTGGAGAGTTCAAGCGTTCCTCTCCTTCATCCTCAGTAAGTATTTCCTGTAAACAATGTCAAGTAGCTCAAACGCTTTTGTGCTGCACAGATCCAAGAAGTGAAATATCTGGAAATAGCTTCACACTGTTTTGTTGAGAAGAGCTGCACTGTGTAGGGTTACCATATGTCCAGTTTTTCCCGGACATGTCCGGCTTTTTGGTCCTCAAACCCCCATCCGGGGGGAATTGCCAAAAAGCCGAACATGTCCGGGAAAAATACCGCCGGCCGGGCACTTCCTCTCCCGCGGCTGCTCTGCTCCTCCCCTGACTCTTCGGCTCTGTTTAAGAGCCGAGCTGCCCGAGCGCTACCGGCTTTGGGCAGCCCCCTTGCCTCCGGACCCCAGCCGCCGGCCGGGCACTTCCCCTCCCGGGCTCCGTGGGCGCAGGGTCCAGAGGCAAGGGGGCTGACCGAAGCCGGAGCGCTCCGGCAGCTCGGCTCTTAAGCAGAGCCGAAGAGTCGGGAGGAGCAGAGCAGCTGGAGCCCGGGAGGGGAAGTGCCCGGCCGGCGGTGCAGGGTCCGGAGGCAAGGGGGCTGCCCGAAGCCCGAGCGCTACCGGCTTCACGGTTTGCCGGGCAGCCTCCAGACCCTGCACCCCCAGCTGGGCGCTTCCCCTCCCGGGCTCCAGCTGCGCTGGGGAAGCGCTGGCCGGGGGCGCAGGGTCTGGGGGCTGCCTGGCAAACCGTGAAGCTGGTAGTACTCGGGCAGCCCTTTTCACGTGGCTGGGAGGGGGGAGGTGGAGTTAGGGCGGGGACTTTGGGGAAGGGGTGGGGAAGGGGTTGGGAAAGGGGTGGGGCCAGGGCCCGTGGAGTGTCCTCTTTTTTTATTTTTTAAATATGGTAACCCTAGCACTGTGTGGTACAATGATCACTGCTGCTATCAACTCCCTGACACAGGGGGTTCTCTGGACTGAACTTTTTTCTGGTTGAATGTTTGTTTTTGGGGCAGAGGAGAAACAGTGGTGCCTTAAACAGCTAATCCTTTCACGTGGGAGATTCGACTAAGTCTCACACATCAAGCCAACCTCGCCTGGGAGAATTGTGGGGGTGAAGCTTTCTGGAAGGAAGGAAGTGCATCCCAAACACCCAGCACAAACAGACCTCCAAGATTTAAAGGCCACCAGCCCACTCAGCTACATAGCCCATTATGATGCGGCTTGAGTTTCAGAACAGGAAGAGAGATGTTAGAAACGGGTGACAGTCAGAATGCTTGGGGAGGGAGGCTCCCAGACGAGTTAGGACAGACCAAGACAAGGGAAAAAACCCACTTAAAGGTGTTTGGGGTCACCAAAAAAATTGCTAAGATCAGGAGGTTTATAAAATTATAGGGTTTTTTTAATGCTAGGGGAAAATAGCAAAAATACACTACAAGTTACATTGGCATAGCATTTTAGCTCCTATCAACACGAGCAATGTCAAGAACCACTGATGACATGATTTCTAGCTCTCTCCTCCCTCCCAAGTTTTGTCCTCCCCTTTCCAGTTGTTAAAACCAAGTGTGCTGACCTGTTGCATGAGACCCAGATGTTTCCCAAAGGAGAGGAGTGCTTTAGCCCAAGTTCCCATGCCAGTGTGTTCTCCAAGTTCTCAGGCAGGGATACCTGGGCAGACATGAAGGCAATTATGGGGTGAAATCCTGGCTGCACTGAAATCAAAAGTATAATTCCCACTGACTTCAAGAAGGCCAGGGCTTCAACCATGGTGTTCCATAATATTAGTGTAGTCTAGTGGCTCGGATGCAGGACTGGAAACCTAGAGTTGTGAGATCTATTTCTGTCTCTGCCCCTGCTGGATGACCTTGGGCAAGTCACTTCATCTCCCTGGGCCTCAGGTTTTCTCCTCTCTGTACATAGCAGTTAGTGATAGGACTGTGTTTGTATATCACATAGCACAATAGGGTCCTGGGGTTGCTAAGTGCTACAGGAACAACAAAATAATAGCAGCTAAAAGTGTAATAGAAGCAAGAGAAACTAGCCAATATGCCCATAACAGCAATACCATTTTTAAACACAGTTCTTCAGCAGTATATGTGGCAGCTGTCTGTGGACTCCTTTCAAACAAGATTTATTTGATGTATCTTAAGTCAGGTATTTACAAGGTTTCTGGGGAAAATTGGATGCGTTTTCTTTCACATCAAGCTATCGTTATCATTAGTGTGTGAAAGAAGTGAAACATCTCCCCAGGGCCCCCCATGCCCTCTTCCTCATGTGAGTAACCCTGACTCTGTGTGTGTGTGTGTGTGTGTAAGCTAGAGGGGCAGGATCAGGGCTGAGGGTCCGACAGTCTCCAACCTGGGGGAGTTACTCTTTTTACACGTTATACTCAATTCTATGAACTTGTTCAGCTTGTTTCTGGTTGGTTTGGTTTGCTATCATGAGCTACGTGTTCTGGGCAACAAAGTTATTTCGAAGAGGTAACACATGAGGGATTGCTGTTGACTTTAATTTTGAAGTGTGCACTTCACAAAATCTTTCATTAGTGAACTCTAACGTCTTGCATTTTATTTCTCCACTTATTGGACTCCACTTACCGTGAAGTACAAGCGTACCTGCAGCTGTTTTGGAATTCAGAGAGCGATTCTCCTCTTACACCAGTGTTGCACCTATGTAAGGCCAATGGAGTTACCTCCAATTTGCATGAGCGTAGAATCAGTCCCAAATCGTTTTGATCTGAGCTGCTATTCTTTCAGACAAACAAATTTAATTGTAAGTCAGCTATCCTAAATCCTTTACAGGAGTGTTGTACTATAGCTGATTTGTGACACAAAGAGTTGAGTGCAGCCTTATCCACGTTAACAAACAGTAAAATATTAAAAGCCATTCTTTCCTCCATGACCGTCTTGCATAAGCAGCAATATGCTTTTGTCATTGTTTTGCTCCATGATTAATGCGAGATGCTAAAGGCTGGCTGGAAAGTCAGTTTTAAATACTTTGCTTCTCCAGTCCTGGTCCTTCAATAGATTACTCTGGCAGATTAAGCTTTCCCATCTGGAACTTTCCGGGAAAGTAAGACCTGCATTGTAGCACTAATTGCATTTCTGTAATTCATGCACATTGAGGTGTTCTGGTCTCAACCTGAAAATTGTCATTTGTCTTCCTGGTATTAACATTTTACCCCAAAAATCTCAGAGTAAATGCTTTCTCTGGTTTAGTGAGCTACCATAGTGTAACCAACTCTTCCCACGATCTTTATGCAAGTGTTTTCACCTGGATGGAGGAAATACTCACCCAGAGGCGACTCACAGAAGTGAATTCTAAAACGTAACAGTGCCAGGTTTGTTCCATTCCATTTTCAAGGGACAGGGTGACATACACATAAGCTTTTCAAAATGCAAATTATGGGGGTGTATGGAAGGAGTGGGAGTTAAGCTATGCCCAAGTGCAAGACAGACACATGCTTGCAAGACATTGGTAAGTTTGGGAATCTTTTTCAGAACATATTGAAATTAAGATGATCAACTGCTCTATCTTCTTTCTAAAATTACTTCTAAGGGCCATATGTAACCAGTATTTGCAGTTTGATTTTTTTTTTAAAGTTGGAAGTTCAATACAGTATGACAATGGGGCATCTGCTAGATCTTTGTTTGCAACTATTCGGCTACCATGCTTTGCGTTATACACATTCGATGAGCAGCTGCAAAAGGCTTGGGTCAAGCTTGTTGGAAAATAGTAAGTATTTGCTACAAAGAAGTGTAGGGGAGAAAACATGTTTCCATTCATTTTTTTATTTGGGGGCAAAAAGGCTATTTTCCATCTAACTATCTCCAGTGAAAGCAAGAGTGTTTTGAGATCATAGTGCAAGATGGAAAATTCAATATCCTGGGGACGGCCTCTCTACCAAGGTCAGCTACAAGGACTTTACACTTGGAAGTGTCAGACACGGCAGTCACTCAAGTGCTTCTCACCTTTCTCCTGATCGCAGCCCCATGGTACAAACAGGAAAAATGTCAGGATCCCTGGGAACTGAGAATTCCTGGACTTGTGGGCTGTTTCCTCTTTCCAGACTCAGAACAGTGAGTTCCTTTTTCAGCCCCACCCTGCTGCAGGCCTTGATTTCCAACTGTGGTCGTGACCATTTGGCAGGTGTCTGATGTAAGACTTGCAGGGCCAGAGGGAATTCTTCTGGGGATTAACAGTATGGGCTAGCACATGGCTTTTCCTCTTTCTTTATCCCGAATGCAAGTCCCAAAGCCCAGATTCTCATCTCTGAGGGAGGAGAGGACCTGGCTATGCTCTGTCTAGGACACACAGAGCAGTCTGAAAGGCATCGCCTGCTATGAATGTAGTTTCAGGATAAAGGGAAGAAGTGGAGAGCCTTGCAAGTTTTTTTCTAAATCCTGCTAGAGCTCTGACAGGAACTTGATGCCACCCTAAGTGGAAGGGGTCAAGGGCTCTCACTCTTCCAAGAGTCACTTAACAAGCAAGACCCCGAAGGATACAAAACTCCATCTCTATTCCTGTTAAGATGAATGGAGAGATTAATAGAAATACATGGGTTTGCTGAAGTTGCCTAGTCAGTGGCAATACAAGAAGTGCTCTCGCTCATTTTCCTGCCTTTTTGCGCCCCTAAGGAGCCTTCGCCGTAAGAAACAGAAGGAACAGTAGGGACATAGGAAACAGTAAGAAGCGCTTGAATTTGCTGATGTACTATGTTACCGCAGAGCATAAATGGTGCTATTTCCGTAGAGCGCATCCTACCTATAACTGCAAGTGCTGAAATTGCTCAGGGCCTGAATCGCGGCGAACCTTCCTTCGGGTGACAGGAGGAGAGAGAGCTTTGAGAAGAGACCTACCAGGTGCACCACTTCCTGTGACAGAATTAGACAGGGCAGCCCGGCGGCTTTAGGTGACAGAGAAAAACAAGGAGCTGCTAGAGCCGTGGCTGGGAAGCTTGGGGCCAAAGCCGGCTGCCACCAAAGCACCTTGGGGGGGCCATTGCTCCGGTAGGACCTTTGCCCTCTGGCTGACGTGATCTTCTTCCTCACGGACATGCTCAACACACAGAAAGCTGGTGAAGGAGTCGTGAAAAACCTAGAAACTACAGCTCCACCCAGTCTTGTCTCAGGACCACTGCTGAGCAAAGAGGGATTGTTGACCCCCAGCCAACAGAAGGACCATTTGATATGCAGCATCACACTGGGGCCTACCACACAGGCTGCTTCTAGTTCTGGAGAAATCCTCTGGGCCAATGGAGTCCCCATTTCCCATCAGTCCTTAGCAAATCCCTTCTCTGCTATTACTGCTGGAAAGTTGGAGGGCACAGTTGGTTGGGAATTTTTTTTTTTTTTTTTTTTTGACAAACCCCCGCCCAAACCCAACCAGATTTGTCAAAACTGAAATGTCACAAAACAGTGCCAGGTTCAATAAGCCACCCAACTCGAAACATTTTTGGTAAAAGAGTTTCAAGGTTGTCGAACCAGAGGGTCAGGGTTTTTTTTGACAATCGAAACAACTTTTCGTTTAGAAATTTTAGTAAATTTACACAACCGAAAGGAAAAAAGTGCAAAATCGAAGCAAAAAACATTTCCATTGACCCGAACCTAAACATTTTTTGGGTTTTCAGTTTGTGAAAAGCTGAAGTTTTGACTTTCCGTCCCAATTCGAGATCGGAAAATTTTTCACAATGTCAAATCCTCACAAGACAGGAAAACCATTTCCCACCCACCTCCCGCCCCGGAGAAAGGGCCGAGAGGAATCACTAACACCTGGGTTTCAGATGTGAGGGCTGCATCACATCTGCTGGTGGGGGAGCAACCAAAGGAAGCCACCACTTGAGGAAGAGGAGGAGGAGTTTGGGCTCTTCCATCTGCACAGAATCGCATGAGGGTACTTTCTACTTTTTAAAAAAATTATTATTATTTAAAGTAACAGTTTTACTTTTTTGAACAAGTTATTTTACTTGATGTACGCCTTCCAAATAAAGGGCCTGGCACAGCGCCCATCACCAATGGAGGAGTTTTGCCATTAACTTCAGTTGGAACAGGATCTGGCCCTAAAATAAAAGTACATCACAAAATTGGCTTGTTTAAGTCCTGCAGCTGTTATAAACTAAGGGTCCACTCCTGAAAGATTCCAAGCACCCGCTGCTCCCCCAGATTTCAATGGGAGGGGAGTTGCTCAGCACCCAGCTGGACTGGCCCCTAAGCAGAGGCTGTGGCACTGCGGACCTTCATCCCCGTAGGAATGGCTTCCCTGGAAGCAGGATTCAGCAGTGCAGCTGATGGAAGTGAGAAATCGTCCTAATTATTTGCATTTCAACAGGGTAATGCAGTAGGTCTGGCGATGAATAATACATTGCGGACCTGAGACACGTTTGCTCTTTTTCCTCTAACTATCTCTCCAAGTTGTCCTCCCCTCATGCAATCGCCACATGAAGCAGAAAATTGAAGTCAAGCTGTACCGGCACAGAGCAGCAGGGTGAGCCTCATTCCACCCATTCTCTCGTTTGTTCATCAGTTACATGCTTTCGTAAGCAGACTTCAGTGCCCAGCGAGAACCTGCAACGTCTTCGGTCAGAGAATCTCAGCTCCTCTCATGGGCAGGTCACCCCAGATTCCTGCGCTGCCTCATGGGCGCTTCTGGGTAGGACACCCCTGCCTTGGCTTGTTCCCCTGTGCACAGACAGCGCACTGGAGTAGAGGCAGCAAAGGGGACAAGATGGGTATGGCAAACAACTGTCTCTTGCCCACTAGGGGTCAGTGACACATAAGCCCCTAGGATGGGAAAGGTAGAGATGTGGGCAGTAGCCACAACCGATGGGTTGTTAATGTCATTGGGTGAGTTAAAGCACGGTCTCCAAGCCATAAGCCCTTTCTGAGCCTTCTTTGCATTATATGCAGAGTTGCATACAAAGACGGCCAGTGGCCAAGTCTCCTTCCCAAACCCTGCGGGGCCCAGGCTTAGGAGTTTGCCAGGAGTGCAAAAGGCACAGAGTTTGTGAGGCAGCAAGACTTATGTGAGGCCCCGAAGGTAGAAAGAGGCACAAGACAGCTGCACCTGGGGACAGGGCAGCTGTGCTTTACTGGCTGTTCCAGCCAGGGGGAAATTGTCTGTGCGTAGACCATAGGGTTGCCAGGTGTCCGGTTTTCAACCAGAACGCCTGGTCAAAAGGGGACCCTGGCGGCTCCGGTCAGCCGTTAAAAATCCGGCTGGTGGCGCAGCGGGGGCCCAGGGCTAAGGTAGACTCCCTACCCTGGCTCTGCGCAGGCTCCCAGAAGCGGCTGCCAGGTCCCTGTGGCCCCTAGGCATTGGGGTGGCCAGGGAGGCTCCACGTGCTGTTCCCGCCCCCAGTGCCGGCTCCGCAACTCCCATTGGCTGGGAACCATGGCCAATGGGAGCTGCAGGATGCAGCATCTGCTGGTGCGAAGGCAGCGCGCACCACGCAGAGCTGCCTGGCCGCCCATGCACCTAGAGGCCGCAGGGACCTGGTGGCTGCTTCCTCGGAGCCATGGTAAGCGCCGCCAAGACCCTGCACCCCCCCCCCATGCACCCCAAACATTTGCCCCAGCCCAGAGTCCCCTTCCCACATCCCAAACCCCTCATCCCTGGCCCCACCCCCCAGCTGGAGCCCACACTCCCTCCTACACTCCAAACCCCTCATCCCCAGTCCCAGCCCAGAGCCTGCACCCCCAGCCAGAGCCCTCACCCCCTCCTGTACCCCAATCCCCTACCCCAGCCCAGTGAAAGTGAGGGAGGGTGGGGAAGAGCGAGTGATGGAGGGAGGGGGGATGAAGCGAGAAGGGGCGGAGCCTCAGAGGAGCGGGGGCGGGGCAGGTTGCTCCGTTTTGTGTGATTAGAAAGTTGTCAACCCTAGTAGACCGCCACCACCACCTGTGCCCCAAGAAACAAACAAAGTTACACGAAGAAATGACCTGACTCCACATCACCAATTTCTGCCCCAAACAGAAACTGCTAGAGAAGGCCCTAAAAATCTGATGCTACTTGGCAAAGAGCCAATGATACCTTGGTGAGCAGCAGGCAGGGGTAGCAGGTTTGTAGAAATCTTGGTGGTGCTCACAACACCCACAGTCCGCCCCCCCAATTCCACTCCCCCAAACTCCGCCCGCCCCACCTGCCTAAGGCTCTGGGAGGAGTTTGGGTGGGGGAGGGTGTCTGCGGTGCAGGCCCTGGGCTGAGGCACGGGATTTGGGGTGCAGGAGGGGTGCAGTGTGCAGGCTCTGGGATGGAGTTTGGGTGCTGGGTGCAGGCTAGGGCAGGGGTGCAGAAGGGGGTGAGGGGTGCAGGCTCTGGGACGAAGTTTGGGTGCAGGCTCTGGGAGGGTGTGGTGCTTACCTAGGGCTCCTAGGTAGGGCGAGCCGGGGGGCCTCTGTGCACTGCTGCCCCCAGGCACTGCCCCTGCAGCTTCCTATTGGCCGCAGGGGCGCTTGGGGCGGGAGCAGCGTGTGGGGACAGATCCGACCCACCCTGCCCAGGGGCCACAGAGAGGGGCCGGCAGCCATGTAGAGCGAGCAGGCAGGAAGCCGCTCAGCTCCGCTGCGCTGCCAGTGGTGGGTGGGGGCCATTTTAAATCACCCGGGGGAGTGTCCGGGGGCGCAAGGTAGGGCCGAAGGAGAGACCCGGCCTCAAATAGTGCTGAAGCCGGGCCCCAGACCAGGAATATTCCTGGTGCCCAGGCACCACGGGCCCATAGAACTCGCTGCCTATGGCATCAGGGGAGATACTGCATCATATTTGGTCTTCCTGCCTATATCCGGCCTGCAGCATTTCGGTGCATGAAATTACGTCCAATGGAGTGAAAGGGGCTTAGCAGCCACTAAATAACAAAACAATCCTTCCCACTGAACTAAAACTCAGAGATACAGCCCTGTTTGAACAGGAATTAAGGAAAGTCGTCGGGCCTGTGTTCTACAAGAGGTCAGACTAGATCATCACAATGGTCCCTTCATGGCTTTCTAATCAGTGAATCTACAAAGAGTGCCCTAAATCAATACAAAAAATAGAAGTATGTGAACAAATTTAGCTTGGCTATGACCTTCCATAGTAATCTAATCTCAAGCAGCTGAACAACTATTTGTAACAGCAATGCCAAGTGACCCTGAAGTAGAGTTTTGCAAAAATTTTCAGACTTAAAAATGTCCAGTATGCAGCTAATTATGTAAACTACTCCACAGGAGTACATAGTAATAACCACGGGTGGCACCAATAGCACTGCAGACACGCTTGGAACCAGGCCCTGGCAACAATGACCAAGCTACGGAGCTTCAAAACATCCCTGACTCTTCCCCCGTCTCCCCCCACTTCCCCTGGGATGAGGAGTGTTGCTTCTGGACTCTCTCATGACTGCCTCAGTGGTCAGAGCCAAGCTATAATCTTGACAGCGCAGCAAGTTCTACTCAGGTTATAGTGTGTGGAGATGAACTGTTTTTATAGCAATTGGGAAAACATTAAAATGTGAGACGTTGCCAGCAGCATGTGGTCTTCAGACAGCACCATTTGTCCAATCACTCAAGAGATAAAGAACATAATTCTTTTAACTTCACAGAGAGTAAGGAAAAGCACAAAAATCCGTGGGTCATAACAAGAATATTTAATATAAAGGAGACAAATGCCACTACCAATGCCTGCCCAAATACATCTTCATTGTTATTCTAGCTACAAGATGAAGCGAAAGAGACAGTGGGGCTTATTTCATCCTCATGTGTATTGCACAACCCCTAATGCCGTTTCCCAATGGGACCTGCAACTTGGTATCTTGAATGAGAATTGGACTCCATAGGATTTAGAACAATAGCACAAACTGCAGAGGCAAATTTGCAACAGATCGATGAGGTTATATGGGAGTTAGATCTCAGTAAAGATACATAAAATACAAAAAAGATATTTTTGACAATCACGAAGAATTAAGCCATCTTACTGGCACAGCAGCAGTATTTATACATTGGACATCTGACTTTGCAGTAATTTTGAATTATTCTGTATATCCTAGTATCATCTTGCTTAGAACCAGATGCTTCTGTAAGACATAAGATGTTTCCTTAAAATACTTTGCTTTCCAGCACCAAAGTTTTGCATTACCTAGTGAATAGCAGAGTAAGTGATTTTTCTTACCAAGATTTACACATATTAGTAATTTTAAATTTGAGATTTAGATAAAAGTGGTTTGAGATTTAATAATGGGGCTAAGTGAGTTGCAGTCAGCAGGTTTCTAAATATTAAACCAGTCATACACTACAAAACGCGATCCATGTACGGTGAGCATTATGTGCAAATATTTCTTTGGAAGAAAGAGAAAAGTAGAGGAATAATAAATTGTCTCCAGGAAGTATGTTGGGTCTTTCCTGTACTGAACCCCAAAAAGATCATATTAGGGGACGGCTCTAGAGCAGGGAGCTTGGGTTTTGCAATTTCAGGCCAGGATGCTGCAGCTGACATGACCTGTAGTAAAGGATCATTAACTTGTTCTACTAGTGCCCCAACTCATAAGAGCAGAAATGGATTGGGGATGGGAATAAGAGCCCTGTGTTTGAATACAGGTTGACTAGCAAATGATTTCCCATACACTCCATTGCCAGGTTAGGGCCCTAGAATAGATTAATAGATTCTAAGGCCGGAAGGGACCACTGATCATCGATTCTACTCTGACCTCCTGTGTAACACAGACAATAGAACTTGCCCAGCATAATTCCTGTAGCTTTTAGAAAAACATCCTTGTCTTGATTTAAAAATGGTCAGTGATGGAGAATCCACCATGACTCTTGATAAATTATACCAGTTAGCTACTCTCACAGTTAAAAATGTACGCCTTACTTCCTGCCTGAATTTGCCTCGCTTCAACTTCAGCCATTGGATCATGTTATACCTTTCGTCTGCTAGACTGAAGAGCTCACCATCAAATATCTGTTCCCCATGCAGGCACTCACAAACGGTAATCCAGTTACCCCTTACCTTTCTCTCTCTTAAACTAAACAGATTGAGCTCCTGGAGTCTATCACTATTTGGCAGGTTTTCTAATCTTTTAATCATTCTCATGGCTCTTCTCTGAACCCTCTCCAATTTATCAACCCCTTTCTTGAACTGTGGACACCAGAACTAGACATATCCCAGCAGTGGTCACACCAGTGCCAACACAGAGTAAAATCTCCTCTCTACTCCTACCAGAAATCCCCTATTTATACATCCAAGGATCGCATTAGCCCTTTTAGCCACAGCGTCACATTGAGAGCTCATATTCAGCTGATTATCCATCATAACCCCCATAGCTTTTTCAGAATCACTGCGTCCCAGGCTACAGTCCCCCATCCTGGAAGTACAGTCTCTTTCTTTGTTCCTAGATGTATATACTTACATTGAGCCGTATTAAAACTCATTGTTTTCTTGCACCCAGTTTACCAAGCGATCCGGATCACTCTGTCACATGACCTGTCCTCTTCGCTATCTACCCCGCCTCAATTTTTGGGTCAACTGGAAACTTTATCAGTGATCATTTTATGTTTACTTCCAGGTCATTAATAAAAGTGTTAAATAGCATAGGGCCAAGAACAGATCCCCGAGGAACCACGTTAGAAACACTTGTTTGATGAGGATTCCATGTTTACAATTACCTTTTGACACCTGTCAGTTAGCCAGCTTTTAAGACATTCAGTGTGTGCTATGTTAATGCTATAGAATTCTAGGCTGTTGGTTTTTTTAAATCAAAATGTCCTGCAGTGGAAGTTTAAAAGAACTGTCAGCTGTGATTACATCACAGTGTAACCATCCTGAAGGCCTCAGAATGCTTCTGAAGAGCAGCGAGATTTAGGATACTGTGCTAGGACGAGACCTCGCAAGGTGCTGAGCGCCCTCGACTCTCACTGGCTTTGGTAAATGCAAGAGGTGTTCAGCACATCGCAGGACTGATCCATGTGAGAATGGTCATGAGCTAGAGGTGAAGGTGGGAGGAAGGGTCTCTCTCCTCTCACTTCATACACAAAG
Organism: Chrysemys picta bellii; assembly: GCF_011386835.1. Classification (NCBI taxonomy): domain Eukaryota; kingdom Metazoa; phylum Chordata; order Testudines; family Emydidae; genus Chrysemys; species Chrysemys picta. The sequence continues at coordinate 3,836,176 of NC_088800.1, forward strand.
AACGTAAGTTTCTCCCAATATTTGTACTGCTGTTCAATCAAATATGAGAAACAGGCATGAACAATGCCTTCTGCTCAGTGTGTGGAAGCGGTTATGGCGCTCTTTAACGACTGTCCAGTGGTGGCTGCATGGGGAGGCTAGGATGAGTAAGTGAGCAGGGCAGTAAGTGTACAAAGTAAATTGTTTGAGGGAGGTATCTGTGCTGAAAAAAAAATGGGAGTGGGTATCTGGCCACGTTCTGTGTTGCTCTAGTCCGGTGTTCTCTTGGATCATGTGCTTGAAGGAAAGTTTGATTTCCCGGGCTGGCATTCTCCTCTTGCAAGAGAATAAATCACTATTCCTATTTTAAAAGGACGTGCTGGAGCCTAGATCTACTTCTGGAGGTAACGAAGACAATATAAACGCTCGATTTTCTGTCTTTTTGCCTCCAGTCAATTAGTGAAGAAATTAAATTTGGGCTGAGCTGTACTGAGGTAATGAAAGGTCACACAAAACTCAAAGAGAGGCTACAGTATATCAGACCATCAGAAAAGAGGGGGATAGTAGGACAGAGATTAAAGCTGTATGTCACAGTACAGCAGAAGGTGGAATACGGAAAATCCTAGGAGACACCATCTCCTGATAACTGCAGTGCAGTCACATTTAATGGCTTTAAAAAAAAAAATGCTTGGACCCTTTTCAGATGTTCCAGTCTATGGCAGCTCCAGCTTTTCCCAAACAGGAACAGCAGGGCGCACCGTGTCTCAATTTTTATTTATTATAATTGGATCTTTTGAATAGTCGGGAGCCTTGGCAACAGTCGTTAAGGAGAGCACTTGCAAAAATCCACACAGCACTAGAACATGCAATCACCACAGAAGAGTGGACAGTAATCCTTTTAAATAACAATATACAGGCCCTTTTAATCTGCTTCAATCAGACAAGCTCTTAGAGAATGTACTGTAAAAGCCTCTTCCTCACTCTTCGTTGCTCAGCCTGTATGAAACATTTTCAGCTCTTGGTAAGAGAGGTTTTTTGATGATAATCTTCTAATTCTTCCAGTGCACATAGAGAATTCGTTATTCCTCAAATTTGTCTCATTTTGAAAGAAAAAAAAAAGTTATTGTTGGCACAGTCAAACCAACACTCTGATGAAATATAGAAGGGTTCATGGCATTTCCAAACAGCAGTTTTAGCTCGTTACCATGTCACAGAGAATGGTTATTTGATGAAGCCATGTTCTTTTATCCTGACTCGCTCCAGTTTGTTGCTTCAAAATCCTAAATAAGACCTTAGAGATGGTTGGAAAAGCCAAACTCTTCCACTGAATAATTTATGCATGAAAAGTGTCTGATTTTTTTTCGAGAACATGTTGAGTTTTCTGCAGGACTTCATTTCTAGAGCAAAAGGTACATTTTTGTTTTGATTCAAATGACATTTTCATTTCATCTTAAAATGTAGTGCCCTTTGGGGTTTTTTTGAAATAAAGATTTCTGGTTGGGCATTTTTTCTCCCCTCTTGGTTTTTTAATTAAATACTTCCCTCTCTCTTTCTTCCACACAAAAAAATGAGAAAGCTAGCTAAACAGAAATTAAAAAGAACAGTAATAAGGGTGAAATGCCTGCAAGCTGCATGGAAACTTTTTAAAATCATCATTATAGAGGCTCAAACTATATGTATACTCCAAATAAAATTTAAAAGAAAAGCCCACAGCAAAACAACCCTAAAAATGTCAGTATGGACAGTAAACAACCAAACTGAAAGACGCAGTTAGAGACAAAACGACATACTTTAAAAGAGGAAGTAGGATACTGTGCTGGGGGGAGGGATAACTCAATGGTTTGAGCATTGGCCTGCTAAATCCAGGGTTGTGAGTTCAATCCTTGAGGGGGCCATTTAGGGATCTGGGGCAAAAAACTGTCTGGGGTTGGTCCTACTCTGAGCAGGGGGTTAGACTAGATGACCTCCTGAGGTCCCTTCTAACCCTGGTATTCTATTATTCTAAGTCTGCCTGAGAAAAATAGAAAGGAGCACAAACTCTGACAAGTCAAGTATAATTAGGCAGGCCAAAAAAGACTTTGAAGAGCAACTAGCAAAAGACATAAAAAGGAATAGCAGAAAGCCCGCCAAACAATCAGTGGGGCCATTGGACGATTGAGGTACTAAAGGAAGACAAAGCTGTTGTGGAGATGCTAAATGAATTCTTTGCATCGGTATTCACTGCAAAGGCTGGGAGGGAGATTCCCTCACCTGAGGCATTCTTTTTAGGTGACATATCAGAGACAGCTTCCATATGAGAAGAGATTAAAAAGACTGGAACTGTTCAGCTTAGAAAAGAAACTACTAAAGGGGGATATGATAGAGGTCTATAAAATCACAAATGGTGTGGAAAAAGCGACTAGAGAGGTGTTATACCCCTTTACATAACACAAGAACAACAGGTCAGCCAATGAAATTAACAGGCAGCAGGTTTAAAACAAACATAAGGAAGTACTACTTCACACAATGCACAGTCAACCTGTGGAATTCATTGCCAGAGGATACGATGAAGGCCAAAAGTACAACTAGGGTGCAACAAAGAAAAAGGCCTGGTCCCCACTAAGTCCGGACTTCGGACTAAGGTACGCAAATTCAGCTACGTTAATAACGTAGCTGAATTCGAAGTACCTTAGTCCGGACTTACCGCGGTCCAGACGCGGCCGGAAGTCTCCCCCCGTCGACGCCGCGTACTCCTCTCGGCGAGCTGCAGTACCGGCGCCGACTGTGAGCACTTCCGGGATCGATCCGGGATCGATTTATCGCGTCTTAACCAGACGCGATAAATCGATCCCAGAACATCGATGGCGTGCCGCCGGACCAGCCGGTAAGTGAAGACTAGGCCTTAGATAAGTTCAATGGCTATTAGCCAAGATGGTCAGGGATGTAATCCCATGATCTGGGTGTCCCTAAATCTCTGACTGCCAGAAGCTGGGAGTGGATGACAGGGGATGGATCACTTGATAATTGCCCTGCTCTGTTCATTCCCTCTGAAGCATCTTGCACCGGCCATTGATGGAAGACTGCCTACTGACCCAGTATGGGCATTCTTATATTCCTATTTGCAAAGAAAGGGGGTGGGTGAAAGGGAGGAAAGCACAATCCAAAAATGCCCCAACTGACAACACTTCAAGTCAAAATAGAAAAATTTGTTTCAGAATTTCTGTTCAAAAATTAAATTTTTAGGTTTTTATTTTCCAATCAGAAAAATCAATGTTCTGTCCTAGAAAGAAAAGAAAAAGTAAATTCAGTCAGCTCTAATCACTACTCACCAGGCCTAAAATTCAAGCCATGCAAAACAGAGTCCTATAACAAGGACACCTCTCTGGACACAGAAGAGAACCCCCTTTCCCTCAGGAAGAATCTAGCAAAGGGAACCTATATAAAAACACCAGGGTGCGCCCAGTAGACATCCTCCAAGCCCCATTGTGTATAAATGCACTAGATATACCACCCGGTTGCCAATATTTTCTATTTCTTTCACTGCCTATTGATTCACCTTTATTTAAGGGTCATTGGTCAAAGCCACGTGCTACCCACATAAAATCAATTTTTAATATATTTAGTCTCCGGCTGTTCAGACAATAAGTTTTCTTAGTTTCTAGCAACATATAGATAGATACTGCATAGCTTGCCAGAGGAAAGGGCAATATTTACTGTGGCCTTACTTTAATTAGCAGATGCTAAACAGAAAACAGAGTTATACAAAAAACAGCAGAGGGTTATGTGGAAGGAGCAAGAGCTGGGGAACGAGACACCTCACCAAGCTTAGTCACCACTGGCCAGTTTTGAAGCTACTCCAAAAACACTTTCTACAGAAAGCCTCTGGGATTCAGCCAACCCCACACACAGTTGTACTCCCCCAAAAAGCACTTTAAGAATCTATATATCATTTAAATTATTAATGCATCTAGCCCAAGAGTTTGCTGACAGGTACCGGACAGATACACAACTCTGCATTTCTGTTGATGCTAGCGGTATTCCCAAGGAAATTGAGGACCTTTTCTAACTGGTTTGTTTGAGAGTTTTTTCAGCAGAAAGGTTCACGTGGGGTTATATCCATCTCTCCTCTCCAGCACAAAGTTAAAATGTTGACTGCACAGAGTACTTTTCCATCAGAAAGGTCAGTGTTGTCTGTGGTTGACATTTAGAATATTGATCATCCATTAAGGTAATGAAAAATTTACCATGCAAAAAGAGAAAGGTCTGTACTAGTTTCTGATCAGGCAACAAACAGACCACTTTAAAAAAAAAAAGTGCCATTTCTAGGAAGTGGAATACTTCCTTCCATGTTCCCCCCTTCCGGCCCTGGAGAAGGAAGAGATGTTCTTCACATCCTTTTCTGAAGTTACCCCCAGTATTCCTTACTTTATAAGTCCCATATCAGGACCCTGAGGGGAACCAGTCTTCCTGATTAGAGAAAACCCAGACAGGACTCCTCTGGGAGCCAGTCAGTGCAGTTTCTCAGTAGGCCACACTCCCACAGTTGCCAACTTTCACGCGGTAAATAAAGACCCCGACTTTCACAATAAGCCAATCATCAAGCTAATCCCATTTCAAAACAAGGCCAAAACAAGCCAATCCCTAAGAACCCCAACACTCTGTGACTAGATCCCCCCAGCCTGCAGTCTGGGACTGTGGTGGGCCTGCTGTGCACCCCTGACTCTCTCCCCCCCTTGCCCCTGCTTGCCGGGAGTCGATCAAAAAAAGGAAGCAACAAGCCAAAAGCTAGCCAACAAGCAACTCACAAGTCAATTAAGCCAAAAACATGCCCAATTTCTGCGTTTTTTTCGTGGGTTTGGCATGTCTGCACACTCCCCACTTAGTGGGCAAATGCTACGGTCACAGCACTCCCAGCCCCTAGTTTTCTAGGGACATAGGGTATGTCTACACAGCAAAGAAAAACCAATGGCTGGCCCGTGCCGGCCGACTCGGGCTCACAGGGCTGTTTCATTGCTGTGTAGACTTCCAGGCTTGGGCCTGGGTTCTAGAACTATGCAAGGTGGGAGGCTCCCAGAGCCCGGGCTCCAGCCTGAGCCCGGATTTCTACACATCAATAAAACAACTCCGCAGCTCAAGTCAGCCGGCACGGGCCCGCCACGGGTTTTGCTGTGTAGACATCCCCCAAAAGGCCAGGACTGAGAATCAAAACAGGTTTCCAGAAGTCATTTTCAAATTACAGGTTTCAGAGTAGCAGACACTCTCTAGGTTATCACGCTAGACTAGATCATGTATTGCTTAACAGGCCATGTTCCCACTGCTTTAAAAACAAAAGTGTGTGTTTTTATACCTTGGGGTAAGTAACATGCATCAGCATGAGATACCAACACAGAGCAGATCAGGCACTCAAGTTTTTCTGTGAGATAAATAGCCTAATACCTCCTCCAGGGGTTGACTTTGGCAAATTTACTTCACGAGAAAACTAAAGTGCCCAGTGTTTGCTGTGTTTTTACCTCAGGACAGTGTCCATGTGTTATTTATCCCAGAGGCAGAAAACGCACCTTACCAGTGAAGCCAAGGCCTCAGTGAGTTAGGATTCAAATTTCCGTTTGGTCCTTAGGCACCTTTGAAAACATTAAGCATAGAGCACATACAGCCCTAGATTTATAACAGCTTTGAAGAGCTGTCACTTGTTGAGCGTACACCGCATAACGTTTACTCTTAAACATTCCAACCAAGGAAACTGTTAAGTACTTAACACTTATCGTGCTATTACAAATGTATATGGGCGCTGTTCCTAATTAGTCAATGCAAGGAGATAATGAAGACAACATGTATTTGCAGAAATGTTCCAGTAATGATCTTTTTCCATGTTAACTTGGAAGACTTAAGTTCATGTTGCTGTAATAAAAGCTTCCTTTTCATGAGCCGTACAGGTAGTATTGTCTGCAAACTACAGCCAAATAAAAGGAAGTCTCCTCCCATCATAAACATTTTTAAGTAAGGGAACAAGCATGCTTTACAGGAATCTCATCCAGTCACATCTACATTTGCTAGAGCCAGACAACCAAAATTAAGGGCCAAATTTGCACACTTAACTGAGGTCATAATAGAGTCTGAATATTAACTTTTTACCATGATTATTTATGCTAGGATAATTAACTATCCTCCACTTCTGTTTTCCTCTTGCAGTACAAGATATAATTTAAACTTCAACAACCTATTGAGAGGTATTTCTAGATTCACTATCATTGTGGTGTCTTCCTTTGAAGTCTTCAACCAGGAGGTGGTTGTGACGGATATGCAAGGCTATCAGAGGTGCTCATGAAATTACCTGTGTCTTGATGCTGCAAAATCTGTTAAAGTATCTGAATCCAAGGCAACCCAAATTTTCCCATTTCACTGTATTAGCTATTTAAGAGGATTTTCCAAATACCAAAATAATTGAGAACATTTAGTGTTGTGCATTTAATTAAAACATTGTGCGTGTGCGTGAAGGGAAGTTTGGCACATGTGAAAGTCTGAAACTAGGTTCAGATGAAGTTTTTGAAAGTTCTAGATCAGCTTCATTTCATACAGAATCTTTCACACATGTGATGCTTCACAATCCAACCTTGTAAATTCCTTTTGCTCACATTAAAGTATTTGGAGCTAATGAAGTTAGTTCAAAAAGATTTAATACATAGGCACATCTGATTCCTCAGCTTCATTACAATTCAGCAGCAAAGAACATCACTTTTCTGTAATCACAGAATCACAGAATATCAGGGTTGGAAGGGACCTCAGGAGGTCATCTAGTCCAACCCCCAAATGTACACATTTAAGTTAAACACCATCAAGCCATGGAAAGTTTCGGAAAATCTACATGCACAATTCCATGTCAGTTTCTAGCTCTGTGAAAAGATAGGACATATAGAGCTGGAAGAACTTTTTGGCCCACCCTTTGTTTGGTGGAAAATGCCAGTTAGGAGACAATAAAACATTGTGAATTTGTTTCAGTTTTGCTGAATTGTTCATTTAGAAAAATAACCAAAAAACAGAGATGTTTTATTTTGACATTTACTAACAAAATGTCACAAATTTTTGGTTTGAAACAACTTTTGAGATTTTCTTTCTGAATTAAAAAAAAAAAAAAGTTAAAAAATGCTCAAAATCTAAATGAAACATTTTATTCAACCCAGAATGTTTTAACCGTGATTCACCAGAAATTAAAAAAAAATGCATTTCCAGTCAGACCTGAAAACTTTTTTTTAAACTTTTCGAAGTTGCCAATGATCTGAAAAATCAGCTGGTTATTCACTCAGCGCTGTTGATATAGCCAGGGCACAGATCTACATATCCAGCCTTAAGCCTGACATTTTCTAGAGTTTCTGCTTTTAAGGTCACACCTTCACTCTAATTTTAGTAATTTCTCTTTTGCTAAAAAGGAAGAGTAAACTGACCTGGTTAGTTAAGCAGTTATCTTCACGAGTGTTAGTTAAAGTTTCCAGATAGCTACTCATCTATTTTTATGATAAAAAGGCCTGCTAGAGATCAGAGCCACTTTACGCTAACTTTAAAGACACGAGAGTCCATTAGCTGGCAATCAGGCAGTTATAAATTATAGCCTATATACTGTATCAGGGGCTTGTTGTGACATGATCATGCTGCGACCTTGGGTAACGTAAGAGCTGCCGTACTGGGTCAGACCATCGGTCCATCTAACCCAGTATCCTGTCTCCAACAGTTTCAGGGAGAGTGTACAGGCAGGGCAATTTTGGAGAGATCCACCCCTATCTTCTGGCAGTCAGAGGTTTAGAGTCACATCCCTAACCACCTGGGCTAATAGCCATTAATGGACCTGTCTTCCATGAACTTATCTAATTCTTTTCCTAACCCAGGTATACTTTTGGTCATCACAACATCCCATGGCAATGAGTTCCACAGGTTAGTTGTGTGTGGTGTGAAAAACTATTTTGTCTTAATATATGGAGATATACCTGTCTCACAGAACTGGAAGGGACCCTGAAGAGTCATTGAGTCCAGCCCCCCTGCCTTCACTAGCAGGACCAAGTACTGATTTTGCTGTAGATCCCTAAGTGGCCACCTCAAGGATTGAGCTTACAGCCTTGGGCTTAGCAGGCCACTGCGCAAACCACTGAGCTATCTCTCCCCATTAAGCCTTCTGCTTTAATTTCATTGGGTGACCCCCTGGTTTTTGCATTGTGTGACAGGTTAAACAACACTTTTCTAGTCCCTTTTTTCCACACCACTCATGATTTTATGGACCTCTAGCATATCCCCTGGCTTAGTCATCCCTTTTTTCTAAGTTGAACAGCCCTAACTTTTTTAGTTTCTTCTCATATGGGAGCCATTCCAAACCCTTAATAATCTTTGTTGCCCCTCTCAAACCTTTTCCAGTTCCACCAGACCCTTTTTGAGATGGGGCAACCAGAAATGGACACAGTATTCACCGTGTGGGGACACCGTGGGTTTATATAGATGTAAGCTCCTAAAGGCCAGATTTTCAAAGGTATCTAGGTCCCTAAAGGTGCAGACAGGCACTTTGAAAACCCCATGTAGGTCCTAAGTAGTTTAGGCACTTTAACTCCCATTGATTTCACCTTTGAAAATCCCTTTATTTTGCATCTTTAGGCCTCTTAGTACTTTTAAAGGGGGCAATCTTTTAAAGTCTGGCCCATAGGAGCCTAAATCTCAGTGAAACTCAATGGGACTTAAGAGTGTTTAAGTCTTTTTTGAAAATAGCATTTAGGTGTTTTTGAAAAAGTGGACTCACCTTTACAAGGCTACGATTCCATTATATGGCTATGGCATGGTTTGTTGATTCTACCTACTCAGATGGAGTCCAGAGTATAACAGGGTATGCTTAAGGCACGTACAACACAATCACCACTTATGTATCAGGGATTTGCTTGTCTAAATCATGTACATGAAATTAGGGGCAGATCTGTCTGAGACCTTGAGCCCTGACCTTTTAAACAGGAGACAGACACAGACAAGCCTCATTCTCCCCCCAACCCCAAATATGCCCCAATCTGCCCATCCACCCCTCAGGCAAAGTCAGGGGAGAAGCGGTGGCTCAAGTCACATAGGTACAAGGATAGTCATGGGACATGGGTTCTTAGCTGTGCATCAGGTAGTTTGTTATTCGAGACATTGCACCAAGTTCTCTTTCTACTTTGTTTTTAATTCTGATTCAAGAAAGTGTCACAATAAAGGAAGGTTGTGCAACCACAGAATTGTAATGCAGAGAAGTAGGAAATAACTAAGAAGGGACACAGTATGTTTTCATTCCTATTCATTTATAAAGGCAGGTGGCTTCCCCTCTCTCATGTGTCTCAGATCTCAGCTCAGACATTCTGCTCTAAGTGTGCAGGTCTCTCATTCACTCAACAAGAAGGCTGTCCAGAGAGGGAATGCAACATATTTAACTTAAAATTCACTGTGTGGATCTGAGAGAATGTTGTCCTTTTTCCAGGGTGAGTCAATTCCTTGCATTCACTGATTGTTGCCACACTAAAACCCTAGCTAAAACCGGTGGCTTTTGATTTAAGTAACAGGAAATAAGCATATTTTCAGCCCAAGGAGTTACACACACAGATGTTGATTGTAAGTCTAACTGGTGTATTGGATGCAGAAGGTTCATGGCCTTGAGTTAAGGAATAGCCTAAGAATCATCAGAAAGGGAATGAAAAAAATCCTCTATAATCCTCTGGCCAGTGGCCTGTATGTTTTGGCCCAATGATTTCTGAGTAGTGCACTACACAGCCTTAGGAGTCTGTTCCAGAGAGCTGCCGAACACCAGCAAATGCCACTGGTGCCCAGGGGCGCTCCTGAGGCGCAGAACCTCTTAGGATCAGGCCTTAACTGTACCCCTTTATAAATGTTCTTCACAGGGAAGCTTTACATTAGATGAATCACTCGTATCAACAGGGGACTCAAGCAAAAGCTTGCAAGCTATTACAGAACAGTTGAAGTTGGATCAGCCTACCCAAGAGCTATCAGCAGAGAGCAATCACTCTAATCCCACTGCCTTATTTGATTCAGACTGACAGCTTTTAAACTACTACTTTTTGGTGTAATTACACATTACCACCCACCCTCCTTTAAAGAACAAAGTCGTTCTAACAAATAACGTTCACGCTTTAAACCATTAGCAAATGGAACCACTTATGTACAGTACATATTATCTGACTCATATGCATCTAATTAAACTGCATATTGATCTGTCCAGAAAGTAACCGGACTGATAGCAGGAAGTAATGGAACACTTATGCATGTTCTCAACTTTAAAAGTGTACATGCATGACTTGTGCTCTCATTACAATTGACCCGCTCCTTTAGTAGATGCGAAGATTTGTAGCTCTCCTTTATAATTTTAAATAGTCCCCCTGCCAGCAACACTTTGGTCTTGCAAAGCTTCCAACCCCAGGTGGTAAGGTTAGATTACATTGGTTTAAAGTGGTAAGTAGGATGGAGTAGGTGGACATACAGATGAGGTACTTATGAAGAGTCCGAGGACTGGTTGTTAAACTCCCCAACCCCGCCCCAAATCAATCCATTAAGTCTAAGAATGCAGCAAAGGTGGTGCTCTCCACCGGCGGATTTTAGTATGATCGGCATTCACCAGAAACAAAAAGGGCAGCCTTTAAAAACAGTCATAATCAAGCATCATTTTTAAAAACTGTGAAGTTGCTGCCCATTCCGTTATGGATTCAAACATTCAAAACCTGAAGGCTCTTAATTATAGGAGTCTTTTGCAGGATGAGAATCACTGCCCCAGCGTCTGTGAAGAGCTCTAGCTATACAAAACACTTTGTGGCCCTTTGCATCCAGGGCAATAAGTGGTTAAAAAAGTTGGTTTGCATAAATTAAACATGTTGATTTTCATGGTTTACTGAGCACATTTCCAGCCATATGACTGGAGTGCTTTTCTCTTTGATGAGCAGCTCAAGGCAGAATGCAAACTGCAAAGAAAACAAATCCATTCTCAGGTCATTGCCCTCTTAAAAAAAAATGATGGCTGGGTTTATTACACATACTGCTCTCATCAGTACTGACAATAAAGAGTTATATACCTGGTATGGACAGTCCTTGAGAGAGTGGAGTGGAGTGGAGTGGAGTGGGGTGGGGTGGGGAGAGAGACTAATGGCCATTAAGAGATATGTATTGTAGTTACATATTTGTCTCTTCAAAAACCCGCTAGGATTTATGATTCAGACAAAACAGCATGCCTTATTACAAAATAATCTGTCTATAATGGGAAGTCAAGGTTTCCATTAAAATTATATACAGCTATAAAAAAAAGAACAGTTCAGATTAATCAATAGTTTATAATTCCTGGTAACATCTACAGTCCTAGAGAAAGTATTGATCAAATGGCAGAATTGAAGAGTTTAAGAACCATCACTCTTAAGGTACTGGCTCAATGGAGTCCAGCTGTGAGGGAACATTCCACTTTCAGACCCCAAATGCTCATGGAAATGCTGAAAGCCAGAACACCCCTTCAGGCCGGATTTGATTGAGTCACTGTCTTCAGGTCTGGGCTGCTTAGATTCCAACCGGTCTTTCCATCTGAGGATCTTGAGATTAATTAAAACTGAAACCTGTGTGAACAGATGGGAGAAGAGAAGGCTCGATTATCTCCTCGCACTGAACGGCCCACTACAGGGGGCTCTGGGACAGTAAGTCTGATGATCCTGACGTCGCCCAGTTAGGGCTTGACCCACCCCATAGAAGAAAACGCAGGGGCTAACGCTCCAATAGTGAAACAATGGGAGGTCAGGGCCATCCAGGCTTTGAATTCCAGCAGAACCCCCTCAGCTTCAGTGCCCCAAAGCCAGAGACTCCCCCTGGTGAGACCTGTCCCTGGGGTGGAAGAGGTAACAGGCCTCTGGGGATTCTGCCCAGGACTGGAGGAGGGACAATCTACATCCACATCCCTCCCCAGCGTGGTCCTGCAGCAATGGGGCAGGAGGAGATGCATGAAAGGAGTGTTCCTCCAAGCACAGATCTAGGGAGCAGGATCAGACATAAAGAAGACAGTGATTTGCCTAAAATCCCTTAGGAAATCTGTTTAAAAAAGAACCCAAATCTTTTCACTCCCCATTCTTCAGTCACAAGATCATCTTTCCTCCTGCTATACTGTTTTTATTTAGTAGCGACTCAGATCCAAACCTTGAGCACAAAAACCACCACCCTTACGGAGATTGCAGTAGGACCAAGAAGAGAAAAAAAATATTGTGATTCCCAGACCGGTCTAGAAAACAGAAGTGGTGACCATAACTAAAGTCTGTGGTAGGCAAGTACACTGCTGCTTCTGATAAAGTACTAGACAATATTTAGCTGGTTGTAGCATGTGAGTAATGAATTGGCTTTAATGGAGACATTTCGTACTATCCCAAGCATCCTCCACAATGGCCATCCTCTTAAACGGAACGGAGAGAAGGGAGCAAGTCGGAGGTGTAGGAGGCAGATCAGGGCAGCGGGAAGGACTGAAGTTTTAATGCCCTATTTGTCAGAATGCAAGACAGGATAATGTAATGGTGTGGCACATTGCGAGACCTATGCTCTTTACATAAGAAAACAATAGGCAGAAACTGCCCAGGCACACTAGGGTCACACATAACCTAGTGTACTAAACATGCACAAACATGTCAGGCCTAGCGACGGAGACATACACACCGCTGCTCTGATTGGTTTCTGGTGCCTTCCAAAACACAGAACACAGTGAGCACCACTAGAAGGCTCACGAACTATTTAAAAGACTACTCCCCTATTCCGATACACTACAATGTAGTCAGAATTGAAGTTTCCATATTTTAAGAGTTGGCTTTACTCTCTCCCGCTGAAGTCTTGTTTCCATGTCAATGACCAGTTTTCCTTCCTCAACGTTAGGGGAAATCGACTCTACTGCAGGAAGTCATATAGATTCATTAGGTGAGAAAGTGCTATTTTATATACAGTCATCATTTGTACATTGCTCACTGTATAAATTTAGAGCTGGACAAGTTACCTTTTTCTCCAAATGAATTTTTTGCAAGAGGAGACTGTCTGGAGTGCATTTTGGAGGGAATGACTAAGACTCTGGCATGCTCGTTTTCATATCACAGAGTCAGACACATCTGAAAGAAAGTTTTAAGTCTGACCATTTTTTGGATTCCTATGGGTTGGATGAGAAGAGAGACTTAGTGCTAAATTTTTAGTGTCTTCATAATCGGATATTATATATAACATCTCAAGATATAAAAAATGATCCCACGGCAGACCACACCCAAAAAAGAAATCATTGGATCCAGCCAAGCTGAAAAGCTTGAGATCAGACAAAACTCCTCGGCTTTCTAACATGGAACCAGCGTTTATTGACCTAGTACCACTGGCCTAGTGGCACACCAGACGCCTCATTCTTTTAGTTTAGTTTAGAGAGGTTATGAAATCAAGAGGGAAATCGAAACGCCCCCAAACTCTGAGGAAGCCAGGGCCTAATCTGTTTTGCAGATGGCACTCTGTATTCCCTGGCTACTGTCTGTGGAAGACTGTAAATGTTCCCTTCCGTTCACAAGAGTAGAAGCGATAAGATTTTGTAGTTCCAAACACAGCATTGCCAGTGCTTGGGACTTTATCCCAACTCACAATATTGGATATTTCACTTGGAGCCCCAGCCTCTTAAGCCAGTTACATGAAAATCTCAGCGGTCATTTAAAAGAAAAGGTACGTTTCTAGCCTTCATGAGAGCGGGGAAAAGCTTGAAAACATGATCCAACTGCACTCTGAAGGCTCCACAACCAGATGGCAAACGAAACAATGTTCTCGGACTTGTGACGGCAGGGGCGATCACAAAGTTGCACGCAGTAGCTCCATTCCCTGCTCTCCTTAAGTCTCGCAGTACAGCACACAGGTACCTTCAGCATGTTTTGCATTCTGCAATTAACTTCGCCAGTGAAGTGGTGAAGACCAACTGGAGTTGCTTAAAAAAGGGCAGTTTGAAAGACCATGAGACGAAGAACTAGAGTATCCAGCATGGGAATTGACAGAGATTTGGGTGAGAAAAATAAATCTCATGGGAAAGAAGCCAAGTATCAGAGGGGTAGCCGTGTTAGTCTGTATCCGCAAAAACAACAAGGAGTCCGGTGGCACCTTAAAGACTAACAGATTTATTTGGGCATAAGCTTTCATGGGTAAAAAAACCCACTTCTTGATGGTTTTTTACTCATGAAAGCTTATGCCCAAATAAATCTGTTAGTCTTTAAGGTGGCACCGGACTCCTTGTTGTTTTTATGGGAAAGAAGGGTATTTTCCTGTTCTTCCCTGGGGTTTAATCCCCATTTAAAGCTGGCGTGGGATAAAAAAATCAAGTCATGTTTCATATAAAAGCTGATTTTATTAAACTGAATCTAAGCCGAGACAATGGCTTTGTACACCATACAGAGCACAGACCAGCAGCCTGCCAAAAGCCACTGGAGCGCAATCTTTGTCACAGGCAGGCTGAACAAAACCCTTCCCCTCCTGCTTGTATCAGACCACATTCAACCCTAAAGCAAGTCAGTAGTCTTGTCCGCATGCCAAGTGGGCATGGACCTTGTCAGCTTCACTGCTTGCCATGGACTGGAACCGCATTCAAAACAAATCATGAAAAGCCACTTCTGGCTGACTTTGTTCTATGTTTATATTATAAGCTGATCAAAAAAGCTTTGGGGAGGCAAAAATTTAACTTGGCTTGACACAACCAGCCGACCATTCCAGACGGATTATTTCACAACTCTCGTGTCAGCACCGGAGCAGTATGGAGAGGCTCCTGCTGGAGAAAGTGGTGCAAACCAATTTGCTTATCTGCATAAAATTCAGTATTCAGAGCAGCAATTTAATACAGCCAAGAAACCAAGTAAGTGCTGGAGAAAGGTCAGGCAATGAACCCAGAAGAAAACTACCGCAGGGGCAGATGGGGCTTTGCCTATATAGACATAATAAGTAGGATGCTATTCGAGAGGCTCATGTCAAATAAGCAGCAGAAAGTAACTTGGCATGATTCCAATGCAGTCAATACAACTATGCCAGTTCACATCCATTGCTGATCTGCCCTGGGGAACTAGAGATAGAAGGGAAGGGAAGACCTCTTTAGTAAAGTTGACAATTGCCATTTTCACCAGCTGTGGATGTTCCCAGGCTTGAGCTAGGCATTGACCACAGGCATAGCCCAGTGCCTGATAGCGACATGGTCTCCCTGAGGAGATGAGCTGGCCTTTGACTAGGACATTTGTGGGACAGCCACTTGCATAACAAAACATTGAAGCCCATGTAATTAGCAAGGCTGCCACTTTTCAACCTACTAATTTGAGAGGGCTGGCTCTAAGGGAACAGGGCTCTGGGCTTCTGTTGGTTCCTCACAATTGCACAATCATTTAAATACAATTTGGGGTCTAACGTGGTCATTCTCAAGAAATTAAGAGATGCAGATACTGAATTGCATCAGATACTACTTTATTCTGAAGTCAGACCTGAGATCAGTCTGTAAAGGACGGCCTGGCAGATCTCATCTTGCCATTTAAAATGTAACAGGTAGCAGGGCTGGAGAAGCTTACCGAACACCTATTATACCCCTGCCATTCAGAGGTATAAAACGGATGTGCATTGTAATTAACTGTAACATCAGCCATCTTTTCATCTTTAAAAGTGCAGTTTACCGTGGCCCTGATTCACCCAGGTGACACACCGAGGGTTGCCACCTGTCCGGTTTTCACCCGGATAGGCCAGGTTTCAGCTTGCGTGTCCGGGTGCCATTTGACAAGTCCTCGTGTGCATTGTTTTTATCTAGGGGAGAAGAGGCAGCGCAGGGCTGGGGTCCTGGGTGGGAAGAGAGGGTCCAGTTACCAGCCATTAGAAAGGTGGCAACCCCACTACTAGACCTGTAGGTTCCAAGGGAATGACTTGCATACTTGAAGTTATGCCCGTGCTTCAATACCTTGCTGAAAAGATGGCATGTGTCTCTTGTTATAACTTCCACCCTTTACTTCTCTTTCTTTCCTCAGAGGAGCGCACATCTTCTCCCTCCCCACCTTTTCCCTGCTGTACTCTTCTTTCCCCACACTATGTGCTCTCTCTGTACCCCGCCCCCCTTCAACCCAAAGTCTCTTTTTTTCCAATTTACATTTTTACAAGCAAGCGCCATGTATAAAGGAGTTGGGGGAACAAGTGAGAGAGATGGGGTATCAAACAGGTTTTACACAGGGGTACGTCGGCGGGTAGCAATCGATTTATCCGTTAAGACGCGATATATCGATCCCCAAACGCGCTCACGGTCGACTCCGGAACTCCACCAGAGCGAGCGGCGGTAGCGCAGTCGACGGGAGAGCCGCGGCCGTCGATCCCGCGCCGTCTGGACCCCAGGTAATTCGATCCAAGATACTTCGACTTCAGCTACGCTATTCACGTGGCTGAGGTTGCATATCTTGGATCGATCCCCCCCCCCCCAGTGTAGACCAGCCATGGTTCGTTATTATCCAGGGGATGACATATTGCGGCGCCAGTGCCTTGGTACATGAGTCAGAGCAGACGCTCTCAGACTCAGAGCAGCCCTCACCAGGAGAGAAGTCTAGCAGAGTCATAGGAAAATGACAGGTCATTACGCTCTCTCCCGGGACTCTCGGCAGGGCTAAGGTGCACGCATTCATGCCCAGATGACCCAGTTTAAACACCAACGCATCCAAGTAAGAGCTCAATCCAAGACATCACAAACCAGCTCTTGCTCTCAGCCTCAGAAACGATTCTCCCAGCCATCACAGGGAGCCAGCCAGACATTTCTGAGCTTCTTGTCCAGGCTCTCCATTGCAGATCTGCATTTGTGCTTCAACATTATAAACTATAACAGAAGTGTTGGGGAAGAAAATCTGGCAGGATGGTTCTTGCAATGACACACACTAGACTAATAACATCCTCTAGAGTAGGGTATGGGTGCACCTCTTCGGAGCATTGCACTTAGGGCCAGTCCTGCAGTCGCCGTGCAGCCAAAGCGGCATTGATCTACCTGCAGAGAACTGCAAATTCAAGGCCCGTCATTTAATAACAGTTTTCTCAATGTTCCTGAATATGGAGACATCACAATTTGCAGCTGCCTCCTGCCTTGTTTAAACCACTCTCCGCACAGCCCTTCATGCAAGCAGCATGCAGTGGAATAATCTCATTTACAAAGCACATATAAGATCTGTCACATGACACCAGTCTGCCCTTACCCGACCCTGAATGCTTCACCAGACTTGCTCCCCATTTCAGTCGGTATTTGCAAGCCGCTTCCGACTGCGAGCCCGCAGGTCTTCCTCCCTCATTCCCTCGCTTGCACATACAAACCCCAGGCTCATGCGCCACCCAGGAGTGATGCAGTGTCAGTCAAGAGGCTGAGAGGAAGGGGAGAACCAATGGCATGGTGGAGTTGAATGCTTTGCCCCAGCAGGGGGCAATAGGACAGAAAACCTTTTGAGGAACTGCGGGGCCGGGGAGGGGAAGAGGACAGGGTGTTCTCCTGGACCCACAGGAGGTGAAGAATCGAACCAGCGCAGTTTGGGCGTCATCTTTCTGCCACGGTTGGCTTTACTCTCTCCCGCTGAAGTCTTGTTTCCAAAGAAGCCTCCTTCCTTCCCTAACTGACGGAAAAGACGGAGATAGACCCTGGTTTGCAGCATGCAGAGGTCTAGCCACCCTTCACCTGCATGCCCACGAATAGGCAACTCTTGCTGTCGTACCGACAGGCTTGTGTGCTGTGGTCATGGGGGTGTGGGTGCCCCTCGCTCT
The DNA here is from genome assembly GCF_011386835.1 of Chrysemys picta bellii. Classification (NCBI taxonomy): domain Eukaryota; kingdom Metazoa; phylum Chordata; order Testudines; family Emydidae; genus Chrysemys; species Chrysemys picta. The sequence goes on from NC_088800.1 coordinate 3,853,912, forward strand.
GGGAGAAGGGGTTTCCTTTTTCCAGAGCTGGCCAGCTACTCACTCTCCCCTCCTTTCACTTTGACCTCTGCCAGGAAGTGGCTCCTGTGACCAAGGCAGGGTCCTCCCCTTTTGGGAGTAGGGTTATAGGGGTGCGCACAGCTGGGTGGTACAGGAACGGGCAGGGTGCCCATCCCTTAAGAGCAAATGGACCTCCGAGGTTGGAGTGTCTACTGCTCCCTTGCCGTCTAATCCCTTGCAAGGGAGAGGAGGAACCACGGCCACAACAATACAGGGCTCCCAACCGGCCCTGGCCACCAGAGCCGACAGCAGGCAGCCACTGACAAGGCCTGTCCCCAGTAGAGAGGGAGTGCCAGGTGCAGGGACTCATGAGATGAGAGAAGGCCTGACTGCCGAGCAGAGATAGTCCATGCTGTTCAGCGCTCCTCAGCCCACCAGGGGCTGCCGACAGCCCCCGTTCAGGCACGTGGCTTGTCCCGGAGGCTTCGATTTTGCCACTAATAAAAAAGTTGTCTTTTTCTTTTAAAATAGTCTTCATGGACTGGAGAGCTGGTAACAGGCCACTTCACCTTGAATAGCCCGTTGAAACGTGTCCACGATAGGCGCCGACTCCGTGGGTGCTCCAGGGCTCAAGCACCCACTAAAAAAAAAAAAAATAGGGGGTGCACCACCCCGAGGCCCTGCCACTGCTCAGCCCCTTCCCCCCCCCCCCGAGGCCTCACCTGTGCTCCGCCCCGAGGCCCCACCCCCGCTCCACCTTGTCCCCAAGGCCTTGCCCGCTGCTCGCACCGAGGGAGGGGGGGTGCGGAGAGGAGCACCCACCGGCAAAAAGAAAAGTCAGTGCCTGTGGTTAACCACTTATGTTAAACCATCTGTTCCACCTTGTATTGAGCCGTGATGCTCAGAGTGCCTTTCCCAGCCCTGAAGAAGAGCTCCATGCAGCTCGAAAGCTTGTCCTTCTTCCCAACAGACGCTGGCCCAATAAAAGATATCACCTCACCCACCTTGTCTCTCTAATATCCTGGGACCGACACAGCTACCACAACACCACATACAGGCAAAACCCACGGTCAGCCAGCCCAGTGCCTGAGGGACTCTCTTCAGTGCCACCCAGGAGACCAGGGCTTGATTTCCAGTTGTTGGCTTGCTTTGTGCCCGTGATCAGTCCTTCCGATGGGGCCTCCCCTCACTCATCAGAAACCCCTGGAGCGACAAAGGCAGGGAACCTCGGCTGATGGAAGTGTCATGGGGCTGCAAGGGGAGGAAGCGCCAAAGGACGTGGAGGATGTAAAGGAGAAATGCAGGGAAGGAGGTGCAGGAGCATTCCTCTCCCCACCACATGGCCCCCGAGCTGCTCCTGCACAACGTGTCTGCTTCCTGCGGTTCATCCTGCGTTACTAATGACTGACAGTAAATGCTTTAAATCCCGCTGACAGCTCGGAAGGAGCTTTTAAATGTAAGTGTGATCATTACTTCCCACATCAGACACAGTCTTTTTTCCCCCTGCTCCATACATATTGTCAAACAGACTGACTGTACAGTGTAACGTTCATGGAAGAGTCCAGGACGGCTACTGTGCCATAAACTTTGTACTGGTGGAGGCTAACATACAGATGGACAGACACAGCACCAGTCTAGAGGAAGAGAGAAGCTCCCCCGGGGCCCCCAAATCAATAGCCAGCTACTCCCAAGCCAATAAAACCTAGGCCAACCTATTTTCTATGAAGGCAACCAGTTATTGCTGCCAAACTGAGTTTGCCAGCCCCTTTTCCATTGCCTTTGTCCATTTGCCCAGGAAATACTATTCAGCAGGGCTGGCATGAAAACATTTCTGTTTTTTGTGAAAAAGGTTGATGCTTCAGCATTTGTTCTCATTCTGATGTGCAACAACAACAGAGACCTTGTGGAAATTTTTCCCATGAAAAGGAGAAAGAGACGCACCCCAGGACAGCCAATCGCCTGGCGGTATGGGACTCACCGGGCATGAGACCCCCAGGCTCCGAATCAGGCAGAGCACAGACGTGAACCTTGGTCTTCCCCAGGCCGCGTGACTCCTTCATGTACCTCTTGGGCCCGAGAAAGTTGTGTCAAAACATAACGTTCCCGCAAAAAGTTTTGGTTTTGATAAATTCCCAAGTCAGCTTCAGTGTTTATTTCTACAAAGCTTGTACTCTTGTGATTTTGATTTAGTTGGGGTTGGTCCTGCTTTGAGCAGGGGGTTGGACTAGATACCTCCTGAGGTCCCTTTCAACCCTGATATTCTAAGATTTCATGATTCTTTGGGGGTTGGTCGCTGTTGTGTGCTGCACTCATTTGTGTCCTGCACATTTTGAAAAGCTCTAGAAGAGGCTAGTTACACAACATTCATGCTTTGTTTTAACTTCTCTATACTACACCTTCCATTTGTAGTGTCAATTCTAGGGGAGAAGGACCAGAAGTTTAATAGTCTTATTGCTCCTTTCATGTAATTTGAAGAGGAACACTTCGGAGTAAAAACCCATCATTACTCTGTACCATTCATAGGACTTAGCACATTGAAGCCACTGGTAGAGGAGGGCATTCAGCAAGGTGAGAGGTTCTCGAGAGTCTGTCACAGTGACACCTCTGCCCCCATTCTGCTCTGACTGCCCTTTTGGCTACAGCACAACCCTCAGTGCTGTGAAAATCCCAGCCTTGGGTATTGTCATCCGCCAGCCTCAAACGCGCCGGAGTTCAGAAGCATCCACCAAACTGGTTCAGTCCAAGTCTAGCCCAACAGCACAGGTCTTGGGGCTCCTTGCCCTTATCTGTCGGGGAGTGGATTCTTGCAATGCTTCCATCCTCAGACTGGGTACGCTGAGCCGTGTGTACCAACTACTTATCCCCTTCAGTGCCAGGAACAGAACAGAACCAACTCTGAGCAATGCCGAGATCTTTGTGTGTGCTCCGTCCGGTCCTCTGATGCCCCTGCTTCAAATGGGCTTGGGTACCGCCCACAACGCCAGACTAGAGCCATTAAGGCCACTAGCTCTGACATTGCTTTTTAGTGACCTTGAAGTTTAAGCTGCTGGGGACTATTAAAAGGTTCATCTTGCCCCGGCTCTGCTATCTCAGCGTTTCAGTTTGGGTCTCAGGAGTTTTGGACCAGTCAGGAGGGTAAGCGTGAAACTAAAATAAGGAAGTGTTGGGCCATGCAGTATAAAAAAGTCTCTTTTACCTACAGTATCACCTAGCTTACGTTTCCAGTATATCCAAAATAAATAACCTGCAACCTTTGGTATAAAGCGGATAGACACCAGCAGGGTAGATTTTCACTAGTCAGGAAGACTCGATTCAATCATGGATTTCTACATAAAAGTGCATTCTGGAATATGCTGCTCAATCACTTTCACTTTTGTTTCTACTGCCTGTTCCTCCCTTCTCACATTTATCTCCAGATTTCTTCTCCTTGTCCAGATCTATTCCCCACCACCACCAATCTTCTATTCATTGAACTTTTTGAAACTTTGCACTTTTAGAGAGAGGTAAGGGATTGACTCTGTGTACACAAATTTGCAGAGGGACAGTAGGGTTAAGGTCTGTTATTTCTCACCTCTCTATATTAATTTATTTAAAAGCATTTTTGCTGTTAACAAGCATGTTACCTCTGGAGACACAAATCCACAGTTTGAGAACTGCAAAACTAAGCATCTCTGATGGTATCTTCTAGACTGAGCACTGAGTCCCATTGGGTAGATAGAAAGATTAACCTAAAGAATCTATACAGAAGCCCCTGGAGCCCCATAAAATTGGGTCCTAATCCTTTCTCCTAGAACCACCATATTTTTAATCAAAGTAGCTAGTGAGCAGATTTTTTTTAATTGGCTTAGAGGTCATGACAGCCTTTGTGATATGGCATAATTCTCCTGCCACCACTCTCCCCCACCCCACATCTGCTTCACTGGACAACTTTGGTATCTCCCAGGGCGTCCCATCTCCTACTCTGGAAAACACCGTCCTAACCTTTAACATGGGACTCCATTTATTTTGTCTTGTGTAAAACAAAAACAACAAAACTGCTGTACAAAAATATCCTTTTTTTTTTTTTGGAGCTATCCTATTGCCTAGAATTGGAAGGGATTTTAAAAGGTCATTGAGTCCAGCCCACTGCCTTTACTAGCAGGACTAAGTACTGAATTTGCCCCAGATCCCTAAATGGCCCCCTCAAGGATTGAACTCACAACTGTAGGTTTAACAGGTCAATGCTCAAACCACTGAGCTATCCCTCCCCCTATTCCACTTTGAGCCCTCCCAGCATGCTAAGCCTTCTCTAGCATTCCTATTTAAATATTGACTTTAATATTCCTGTAGCAGAGTCCAAAGTGCTTTGTACAAACGCAAGAGGAGAGCAAGTCTGAAACATGTTATGTCCATTTAAGAAAAAAGCCAAAAAGCCACACACAGTTCTCTGGCTCACACCCTACCAGGCAACATGGTGCAGTCAAACTCTACTTTGTCTCCAGTCAGCAGTTAGTAAGTGGATTTCCTGCATGCTAGCAATAGATACAGCTCCAGCTTAGATACTTCGGGCGAGGTTTTCAAAAGTCCTCAGTGTTGGCTTAACTTGGAATCAATGGTAGTTTTACTATAGATTTCAGAACATAGGACTGGAAGGGACTTCTTGGATCAGAGAGTCCAGTGCCCCACTATCCCAGGAACCCCAGTCATATAATCCTGCTCCTAAACTTATCAAGTTCCATCTTAACACTAGTTAGCTTGTTTGCCCCCACTACTTCCATTGGGAGGCCGCCCCTGACCTTCACTCTTCTGATGGTTCGAAACCTAGTTTCCAGCCTAAATTTATTCAGGACCAATTTATCCTCATTTGTCCTGGTGCCAACATTGTCCTTTAGCTTCAGCAGCTCTTCTCCCTCCGAGTGTTCACCTCTTCTTCCCCTGATATATTTAGAGATCCCTCTCCAGCGGGATAAGAGTTTGGCCAACACTGAGGGCTTTTGAAAATCCCAATCTTTACTGTGTTGTCACGCTCACTGGCCTCCACTACCCTCAAGTTCTACCAAACGATCATAGTCCAAATCTAGCTCAGAGCAAGTGCTGTGAGCGTGTACCGTACTATGCCTTGGACTTGTTCTTTTTCAGTGCCAGGAAGAACAGCCGTCTCTGTTATGCCCCATCTCTGGCTTGGACTTAAGCTTTTTATTATATTTGAAACAATAGGTCAGTGGAGCTTTCAAACTGAACGAGTACATTCTCATAAATAAATTAGAGAGGTGTGGTCTAGATGAAATTACTATAAGGTGGGTGCATAACTGGTTGAATGACTATATTCAAATCACAGTGATAAATGGTTCCCTGCCAAACTCAGAGGACTTATCTAGCAAGGTCCTGCAGGGGTCTGTCCTGGGTCTGTGTGACAGAGTTTACCAGGCCCCCCTGCTGGAGACCTTGCAGTCCTACCTCACCCCATCCCAGCAAAAGGAGCAGTGAAGGTGGGTCCTCCAGGCCTGCCTAGAAAGGCTGCAGGGAAGCAGCCAATCACAGCCCAGCGGGCTCAGTTAAAAGGAGCTACAGGGCCAGAGCAGTTCAGTTGCTGTCTGGGAGCAGAAGGGTATCGTATGTAAGACATGGGAGATGACTACCCCACTCTATTTGGTGCAGTACTGTGTCCAGGTCTGGGCATCACACTTTAATACATGGACAAATCTGAATCCAGTGGAGAGCTACAAAAATGATTAAAAGGTTTAGAAAACCTGATCCATGAGGAAAAGTTAAATTGGACATATTTAGTCTTGAGAAAAGAAGTCTGAGAGGGAACCTGAGAACAGTCTGCAAATATGTTAAGGGCTGTTCTAAAAAGGATGGGGATCAATTGTTCTCCACGGCCACTGAAGGTAGGGCAATAAGTAATCAGCTTGATCTTCAGAAAGGGAGATTTAGGTTGGATTTCAGCCAAAACTGTCTAACTATAATGATGGTTAAGCGCTGAAATATGCTTCCACTGGAGGTAGTGGAATCCCCACCATTGGAGGTTTTTAAGAACAGGTTAGACAAATCTGGCAGGAATGGTCTACATATACTTGGGCCTGCTTCAGTGCAGGGTGAGGACCTAGAGGTTCCTTACAGCCCTACATTTCTACGATTCCAATGTTCTCTCTGGGAAAAGAGCTGTTAGAAAATTTCCTCTTGCCAACAATAGCCCTCCTTAAGGTAGGGATGATCTCATGTCCCTCCAAAATGAATTACTTCCTCTTTGGTGAACTAAGCCCTCCAGTTAGCCTTTCCTACACAAATTCTCAATGTCCTCATTGTCATTTGCAAATTGGGGCAAGAGAAAGTTTAGATGATTTATAGTTGCATAAAATATGTGAAGTCTAGTAAATGCAGCTGACTCCTGCCTGCCATTAAAGCTCTAGCTTTGATTGTAAGACACTGTTCAGAGTTCATGACAAAGCTGTAAATTCCACTGAGGAACTAGCAGATACAGACTTGCAGATATAGTGGCAGAAGTACTATTTATAATCGCTTCGCATCGGCTCCCTTGGCATTTAAACAGAAGAGGACCTGTTTAGAGTCCGAGAAATATGATAAGTGAAAAATAAACCTGGGTTTCAGAGGTGGAATTCACTGTGCGGTGGTTTTTCAAAGCTATTTTTGTTTCTGCCCATTTGCTGTAACTTAGATTACTCGATTAGTTTATAGATTTGAATGGTCTTGTGAAGGAAGTGTCATTAATAGCATAGTCGAGTCCTGTTTGTCTATAATCCACTGGCATCAAAGGCCTGGCAGATTCAATCATCACACTACAAGCCATACCTCATTAGTGCTTTGGCCATCCTCACGCTTTCCACATATCCCGCTCAGACATTGAACTACTTTAAAGCAGGCAAAAAGCAAAGATGCCAAGGCAAGCAGCAAACCTTGCCGGGCCTTCTGAATCCCACGCCTTGATGTCAGATCTCAGGGGGACAAGGCAGGGCTGGAAGAGTCCGTTCCCAGAAGGAAATATGTGCTTCTCCCAGAAGAAGGGCTGTTCTGAGTTTCCTAGTTCTCAGCCAGGACCCAAATGAAGAGATGAGCATTTGTTTATTGTAAGGGGTAAGAGAAGTGAGCGTCTCATTATAAGATGCTGAAGGGTCACCTTAAAGTCTCTAGTCAGTATACTTGGTTATTTTCTCCCTCTCAGCCAGCTGCTTAGACAAGTTTCAGCATCAGAGCTCTTCAGAGGCGGGCTGCTAGATTAACCCTGTTGTATTAGGCTAATGGCAGTTAATCAGGATGCTCTGGAGTCTGGTTTCCATGGTTACACTATAAAACAGATGCACCTCTAACAGTCAGTGGATTGACACTCAGATGACACTTTTACAATGATTTCCTGAACAGGGGCTTTTGGGGTGAGACCATGTGCAATTATTAGCAGTTATAGATTGAAAGTATCGCTAACCCTGCCCCCATCCAGCCTGATCCAGCAGGAAACAATGCGGACAGTAAGGAAGAATCCTTTACCCGCAAGTAGATAAAATCTTCCCATCTACTAAAAAAACCCAACACAATATCCCTGTACTCCCGTCTGAAAAAACCCACTTGGCTTGTGCTGAAGTCAGTGGAGCTATTCACATCAGTGAGGGAAAGAAAATGGGTAACTTACCCTACTGCGAGGGGAAAAAATTGAATAGTAGTGTGTTTTCTAGATCAGCTGAGCACTGTCACTAGACCAGCACACCAAGCTGGGCTGTGGTGAGATCCTGAGTGCGAGGTTTTTCCCAGTATATCGTGGTTACGGAAACACTTGTGTTAATTCAGCATGCAGAGCCCCACAATGCAGTTTCGGCTCACGGATGAGGGGGGAAATCTAGCGGTTGCAGACTGAGCTGCCATATATCACCATTATGAGTACATTTAAGGCACTGATGTAAGAGTTCTTTTTAACTACAGACGCTCCCCGGGTTACGCCAACCTGAGTTACGGAAATCTGCACTTACGGAAAAAGTTCCGTAAGTTCCGGACACTTGCGTAAGTCGGGGAGCGTCCGTATAAGAAAAGGAAAATTCATGCTGTATCGGCCAAACGTGCAGGCAATAAAGATGGAGGAGGCTCTATTTCTTGGATTAGATTTAGTACGTTTAGGAACAGGGGCAAAGTAGGTTTTAGATGCTTCTGGTTTATTACAACAGCACAGCAGAGGTTATGTGACAATTGGAAGAGAACCAGAATCCCTCACATGATGGAACAATATTACTAAGCAGGTGTAACCATATGCACTAACAAGCTACAGGGTAGCAACACACAGGCAGGTGAAAGTGGGACTCCCAGGGAGAAGAGGTTCCTGCATACTTCACTTATATCAGTAGTTCCTGAACTGTGACCTAGTGTTCTACAAAACTAAACTTTGAGAACCAAGCTGGGGGAGAGGGATTAGGTGCTATGGGGGGTGGAGAGGGATAATGGGTCCTTGCGAGAATCTTTTACAAAGTTCAAGACCCACTGTACTCATGTATTTTAACTGATTCCACTCCTTAATTGTTTACTCAAGGAGGAGACTCAAAACTAGAGATGGGCCCAAGTGGCAGAGAGCAGACCAACATTCAAATCTGAGCATCCCCAAAAGTTCAGAGGGGGTCCTTATCCAGTGTTCTGGTTTGGTCTATTATAGGACATGGGCATGAGCCATAAAGACCAAATCCAGATCAACCTGAACCCCTCTATAGGTCAGGTGAGAGGATGGAGTTCTACACAACTGCAATAATGAAGAAAGGACTATGGGCTGGCATGCTCACCGCAAGATGATGTGAAGTGGAAGGTACAGCATAGCCCAAGAGATGGCACACAAGACGGAGTCAGAAGACCAGATTTCTCCTCCAAGCTTTGCCATTCAAATGTTACGTGGCCCTGGTCACTTGTCCCCATTTGGCAGATAAGTAAACACAGGCACAGAAAGCTTTAAACTTAACCAATTGTGTAAAGAGGTCTAATGAAACCCTTTAAATAACCCCTGGATTGATAGCTATCAGTCTTATTAACGTTGCTTAGGGAAAGAAACTAAAACAGCATAACAGGTTGGGTTTTTTGGTTCTCTTTTTGTTGTATTTTAAAGACACTTGCCATGTTGGCTGGATAAGAGCTCTATTGCGGGAAGAACATAACTGCAATTTTCCGGGAGTTTACATTTTTCAGGAAGTTACTATTACTAGAAACGCAGGCCACAGGAGAGCTGAGGGTCTTCCCTTCCCAAGCTTCTAGGAGAAACTCATGCTGCCTTCTGCAGATCTATTTCACCTTGAATCCCTGAGCTCACTGCAGATGCTACAGACTCAGCAGCTGGAGACAGTTGTTCTGCTCCCATGCATCACTGCTCCCGGGGGGCATTCCTAAGGTCATACCATACACTCCCCACATTGCTCGCTGGCTGCCCCTCAGTGACAGCCACATACAGAAGGAGCTGGCGTCTGCTGTCAAGGGCCTAGCTCAGTTTAATTAAGATGACTGTTTTGTTCAGGGTTAAACCACTACTGATGCCACATGGTTAGTATTCAGGCTGTCAGTACTCACAGCATTGTGTTTGGACGATAAAGCCATCCTACCCTGGTGGGTTTAGTGCCCTGGTTAGCTTAGGACAACGGCCTATTTAGATAGACAGTGTCATACAAGTCCTCAGCCATCACAGAATCTCCCTCATGCTGACTACAGCAGTTTTCATACCATAGAAATATTGTTAAACAGCTGCACTAAGAGCCCCCTGCCCCCTCCCTTGCAGCCTAGTCCTCCAATCCAGCTTTTAGGTGCTCTTCAGCTTTGTCCTGGTAAGGAAGCATCTTCTGATGTGCTTAATTTCCTTGGGGAGGAGTTCCCTGCAGAAATCCATTACACCAGCCTCCTTCAGAGCTGTCCTTACAACTCATCTTTGCCAAAACAAACTCCTTGACAGTGGCTAGGCAATTAGTGCTCCATAAATGCTGCTTGCTACAGTCCTAACAATAATGGAACTGTTACCTTCTGCATGACCTCCTGCCTCTCGTCTGATACTGTAAGCTATCTGGGACAGAGACAGGCAAACGACGGCACGCGGGCCACATCTGGCCCGCGGGACCATCCTGCCCGGCCCCCGAGCTCCCGGCCTAGTCCTTGGCCCCTCTCCCGCTGACCCCCCTCCCCGTGCTCTGGCCCGCCGCTCCCGCTGGGCAGCTGGGAGCGCAGCTGGTTCTGGCCAGGTGTCGCGGCTGGGAGCTCCTGCTGCTTGTAAGGGGGCGGGGAGCGAGGGGTTGGGTAAGGGAGCGGGAGGTCCTAGGGGGCAGTCAGGGAGGAGGGGACGGTTGTATGTGGCCGAGGTTCTGGGGGGGCAGTCAGGGGATGGAGAACAGGGAGGGTTGGGAGTGGGAGCCCCGGGGGGCCTGTCAGGGGGCGGTGATGTGGATAGGGGTTGGGAGGGCAGTCAGGGGACAGGGAACAGGGGAGGTTGGATAAGGGGGGTGGGATCCCAGGGGGCAATTAGGGGTGGGGCGTCCTGGGAGGGGGTGCTCAGGGGACGAGGAGCAGAGGGCAGTTGGATAGGGGGTGGGAGCCCCAGGGGGCCTGTCAGGGGGCGGGGGGGTGGATAGGGGTCGGGGCAGTCAGGGGACAAGGAGCAGGGGGGGAGGGGGGTTGGATGGGTCAGGGGTTCTGAGGGGGGCAGTCAGATCAGCTTGCTGAGAGGCAGCTGCTGCAAGCTCCCTCCGTCCTGGTCTGTCCCCCCTGCTCTAAGGAAGATGGGGTAAGAGGGGTGCAGGAGCAGGGGGGAGGGGGACACCCTGACATTAGTCCCCCTCTTCCTTCCCTCCCCCCCGTACAGCAAGCAGGAGTCTCGGGGAGCAGCTCCAAGGCAGAGGGCAGGAGCAGCACATGGCAGTGGGGGGAGGGACACAGCTGAACTGCCGGCAGCTGCTGCACAGGGAACTTAGGGGAGTGGGGAGCTGATGGGGGGCTGCCGGCCCACCCTGGTTCCAAGCCCCCACCAGCTAGCTGCAACGGGCTGCTCTTCCTGCAAGCCGTAGACAAAGCAGGCGGCTGCCAAAGGACGTTAGAAGGGAGCATTGCGCAACTTTAAACGAGCATGTTCCCTAATTGATCAGCAATGGAACAACGAAACAACATTAACCGGGATGACTTTAAGTGAGGAGTTCCTGTACAAGCACCATCCAGAATCATGACGGACTTCTAGCCCACACCGCTATAAACACTTCTCTTAACCAGAAACGTTCAGTGGCTGGCATGCCACAACACACCCCAGTGACCTGTCTTCACGAGTCCCTCAGTCACCGAGCTAGAATAATTCCTGGGCTGGCTGGCTGAGCAGGCCTGTCTTGGTCTGCCCAGAGAAAGCTCCGGAAGGGTATGGAACCTCCTAGATGGGAAAATCCCCTGGCTGAGGAAATTCAGGGGAGCGTCTGCGCTTCCTGCCTCTGGGAGAAAGGGAAGTCGTTTTGTAACAGCGACGCCATCAGCAGGAGAGGAGCTACCTCAGTAATACAGACAGGTGGTGGTGGCGCTGTCTGGGTTGGTGCATGTTAGCGCAAACCGGCAGTAACGACACGAGCGGGTCACATACAGGGTCCCTGGTCTTTTAAATCCCCCCCTCCCCGCCACTGGCAACAGTTCTCACGAGCTAGACTCAAACGAGGCTGTGTCCTCCTCAGCAGCCTTTGGCCAGGAGACTGACTGTCCGGGGCAATTATTCCTGCGCTGTCTCAATCGTAGCACAGCAGTGGAGATCGGAGCCGTTTTCCTATTAGCGCAGTCAGGTAGGACAAGCGACAGCAGGCAAGCTGCTGCCAGTGGTGATGAAAGCACACCCGCTTTTCCACGGCTTCGCTCTGGCAATGGCTTTCCCACCTGTACTGAGGCCTGGAAGCTGGCGGAGTGTTTTGCTTAAAAGGGAACTGTGGAATTTGGCCGCCCCATTATCCATCTCTGCCGAGCATACGGGTTGGGATGGAGATTTCCCTCTAGTGCGGGAGGCTGAGGGACTCTGAACAGCACAGCACGCTTCCTGCTCTTCCTGGAGAGAACACAGTCTTCCAACAGACCTGCGTTTTCTAAATTCCTTGTGTCAAAGGAACTGGGTCAAGTTTTCATGCAGTAGAATTAGAGGTCAATAGAGGTCACAGACCTGCTACATCCAAGCCATGGCTGCCCACAATGACGCTGCCTTGTCTGGGTCCAGATTCTCACTAGCAGTCCCTGAGAGATTTCTGTTGGTACCAGAAAATATTGTTTACCCAACTTGGTCTGCAGTCTAGGTCCAGAACCAGCAGACTAGATGCAGCTCTGGGTGTCCTGATCCAAACCCATGCCCCTCCTTTCAGTGGAGTGTAAGTCTGAAGTTTGGTGCCTGTCTTGAGCTCTAATTTGTATTTTAATCTCGTGGCCCATGAGGGCCTGAAGGAGGAGCAGCCAGCCACCTTAGCAAGTCCTATTCCAACACACTGGGCCCCCAGACTTTGAGACTCATCTCTCCATCAACGTTTCTCCCTGGGAAGAGCTTACACCAAGACTTTCACAATTGCAATCAAGGGTCGGTAGACAGAATTCTAACCCGCTATTGAACATTTTTGTTCTTGTTGATTGAAAGCTGCATTGAAAAAAGCTTTCTAATGGCTTTGTGAGGAACAAAGGAGTAAAAGATTTCTTGGAACCAAGCAGGCTCCTAGTACATTTCCAGTAAGTGAAAGATCCGATTCACAGATTTGTGGGGGAATGCAGCAGCTGGCTCCATCACGTAGATTCTGCCTTCTGCCAGATTTCAGTAATTATACACTGACTAGAAAGACAGGAATCCATAATTCTACTATTTCAGATTCTCTAACTGCATAATGAATTGAATTATTATTCACTTGGAAAGATTTTTCTTTACCCCCCCCCACCCAAAATCCCACCCTCTGTTGCATTCTGTATTGTACACATTACAGATAGAGAGCCTTCTGCCTACAAAACTAGAATATTAAAGCATAGAATGAATGCTACTGACTCAAACAAAATCCATTAAAAAAAAAAAGATAAGCAAGATGAATCACTTTTGACAAACACATTTGGAAATGCAGCATTTCCATTTTTTTTTTTGATTCACAGCAATTTCTCAGGGCCTGATCCTGAAAGATTGTGAGCACTTCAGAGAAGCAGAGAGTGGTGGGTGCTCCTACCTGTTAGGAGAAGGGGTCTGATTTTTTATTTTATTCTCTGTTGAAAGAGAAGCTCTGATTTTCATCTTTATAATTCTGCTTAGTAAAGAAATCTGATTCCCTCCTTCCTTTGGGAACAACATGTCCCTTCATATGATCTCAGCAGGTCATATGCTGCAAAACAGTTAGTCAAAAAACTAAAGTGCATAGCATCTGTAGTTTCCAGTCCCAATACTAGCAACCCGCTTTGCACAATTTATGAACAAACAGCCAAAGCAATTCATTCAAGAGCAGTTATAAACTCTTCAGCAATCCCACAGAACAGCCAACGGCAGTGCCAGAATTCAGTTAACAGAACCAGGCAGCACATACAAACCAAATGGGCCCACTCTTAAAACAGAGACTTTGGTTCCATCTATAGTAGGGTTACCATACTTCCGGATTTTCCCGGACATGTCCGGCTTTTTGGTCCTCAAACCCCATCCGGGAGGAATTTCCAAAAAGCCGAACATGTCCGGGAAAATAGGGAGGCAGGGTAAGGGGACCCCGAGTGCGAGTGGCTGCAGCAAAGCCAAAACTAACAACTCCCCCGATCTGCCGGGGCACGGAGGCGGCGGCATCCGAGCATGCAGCCGCCTCCTCCCCAGGCTCCAACTTTCCCGGCTCCCGCCACCCTCCACTGCGGCGGGGCCCGGGGGGCGGGAGGGAGGAGGGGGAATGCGGGGTGCTCAGGGGAGGGGGCAGAGTTGGGGCGGGGACTTTGGGGAAGGGGTTGGAATGGGGGCGGGGAAGGGGCCCCAGTGGAGTGTCCTCCTTTTTCACTGCTTAAATATGGCAACCCTAATCTATAGTAACCTTTTTACTGGAGAAGAGCCCCCCGTTGCAGCTCCACTGGTGCTAACATAAACAAACGCCAGCAGATGCCTGGAGTCCTAAGCAGTAGCGTTGACAACACCTACTCAGAGCAGGGTTAGATATCATGCGCTGTCCATGCTGGTGCCCTGTCATAATCCAGAGATGGTTCAACAACAGCTACCAGCATTGCTAACACTGGTGATACCGACTGACTTCTCTCCCCAGAAAATAAAGGCAAGTATATCTGCTTGCAAAGATACTAGGAGCATTGCCAGTAGATCGAGGAATGTCATCATTCCCCTCTATTTGGCATTGGTGAGGCCTCATCTGGAGTACCGTGTCCAGTTTTGGGCCCCACACTACAAGAAGGATGTGGAAAAATTGGAAAGAGTCCGGCGGAGGGCAACAAAAATGATTAGGGGTCTGGAGCACATGACTTATGAGGAGAGGCTGAGGGAACTGGGGTTGTTTAGTCTGCAGAAGAGAAGAATGAGGGGGGATTTGATAGCTGCTTTCAACTACCTGAAGGGGGGTTCCAAAGAGGATGGATCTAGACTGTTCTCAGTGGTACCAGATGACAGAACAAGGAGTAATGGTCTCAAGTTGCAGTGGGGGAGGTTTAGGTTGGATATTAGGAAAAACTATTTCACTAGGAGGGTGGTGAAGCACTGGAATGGGTTACCTAGGGAGGTGGTGGAATCTCCTTCCTTAGAGGTTTTTAAGGTCAGGCTTGACAAAGCCCTGGTTGGGATGATTTAGTTGGGGATTGGTCCTGCTTTGAGCAGGGGGCTGGACTAGATACCTCCTGAGGTCCCTTCCAACCCTGAGATTCTATGATTATTCCCCATTCCATTTTGAAAATAACCATCATTGTGAGAGAGGACCTGGCTGTTCACTTCAACATATGTTTTGCTTCTATCAGCCAAAACAGGAAGCAGAATCTAAGTTAGTTGACATGTTCAATATTGCATAACTTAGCCAAACAAATGTTAAAATAGTGGGCGAGATATACTGGTGTCAATGGACACTTGTAGGCCTTAAGAATTCCCCTGGAGCCCCTCAGGACTTGGAGGTGTAAGATTCATTGAGTTTAAAGCCAGGAGGGACCATCTAGCCTGACCTTCTATCTAACAGGCCATTAAATTTCACCCCGTTACCCCCCGTATTGAGCTCAATAACTTGTGTGGGGCTGAAACATGTTTTCCTGAAAGCGGCCCATCTTGATTGGAAGCTATCAAGAGACAGAGAGTCCACCAGTTCCTTTGATGGTTTGTTCTAATGGATAATCACCCTCATTGTTCAAATTAGTGCCTTATTTCTAACTTTGAATTTGTCTGGCTTTAACATTCGGTCTTTGTGTAACCTGGGCTTCAGTGGCTGCTCCTTTTAAACACTAGTAGTCAGCTTGGTTTTAGTTTGGGTTTTTTCCCCCCAGAAGAGTGGAGCAGCTGTCCACTGACTCCAGTGGGGACTAGCAGGAAAACAAAAAAGGTGGGGAAAGGACACAAACCCTTGGAGCATGCTCAGTAGGATATCTCCAAAGGTGTGGAGGGGGCAATTCCACTCCCAAGTATAAAGAAAAAAGGGCACCAAACTCTTCAGTTAGTTCCAGCAGACCCAGAGGGAGACAGACGTACCAGAGGGAGGGTGGAAATCTTTGCCCAGAGGGCTGGTGTTCACAGGCCTCTTTTTATTAATTGCAGCAAGCAGATAACCACGAGAACTGGGTGCTTGCTGCTTGTTCAGCTCAGGACTGTGGGGTGATACTAATGCCAAATCAGTGGTGCATGTTTTAAATGCATAGGGTTTGTGGCCTGTGTACCTTTTGGTACTGAAGAAATCTGTATGCTGGATACTTTCTTTGTTTGTTTTGGTTTGTGTAGTAGTATTTGCTGTACGGCTGTGATGGTAAGAGTGCATGGAGATGTGAGGAGTCTGAGTTAATCCTCAAATTGTTCGCTCATTAGAAAAAAGTTTTTGTTTTTTTTAGTCTGAGCAGCTTTATTACATTGTGGTGTCCGTATTCCAAACTGACGCAACTCAGGGAATGGGCACACATAGCTGTCCAAAATATGCATATTTATCATGTGTTATCCAGAGGTGGGATTTCTGCTGTCAAACCAGACTGAACCTGCTCGCTATTTCTGCAGTAAAATGGAGTTAATATGAGCACTTGCGTGCTCAAAGTGTAGTACAGAGGTTCTCAAACTGTGGTCCGCGAGCTCCATTCAGGTGGTCCTCTAAGGTGCGCGCCTGGGTGGCCGTACGAGACAATGAAGGGCCCCCCACCTAATTAGTGGAGCTGCGCAGGCATGGCTCCACTAATTAGGTGCCTGGACCCTGGAGAAGACACACATGTAAGGTGAGGTGGTGGCCTTGGGGGGAGTAGGGGTAGGTGGGAGGGGGCAGTGGGGTGAGAAGAGTGGGTGGGGGGAATTTGGGACATGCAGGGCTGTGGCGGCTAAAGAAAGTGGCGACTTTCCCCAGCTCCATGGCTGCGGCTGCCGGGCGGAGACACTCCCCCCTTCCCAACCCCAACTCGGGGGCTGCCGTGGCGGGGGAGAGACCCCCCCCTCCTTCCCAGCCCCAGCTCGGGGGCTGCCGTGGCGGGGGAGACCGGGCACATCCATCACACTAGAAAGTTAAGACTACTGATACTAATATAGGAGTTGTGTGCTTTTATTTGTAGAACAAAAATGTTAATTATTAATTTTTTTTATATAGTGCTTTTATCCAAAGCACCTTACAATAGTTAGCTAACGGTACAAACAACATTTGGAAAGATCATTAAATGGTCCGCTGAGACCCTCAGCAATTTTCAAGTGGTCCGCGGAAAAAAAAGTTTGAGAACCACTGGTGTAGTAGGCGACATACATTTAAAAATTGTGGCACCCAAACAGGGACAGCACCATCCTGCAGTTGAAGACTGTATATTGTTGTGACCATGGAACTTGCTGGCTTTATCAGCTTCATCCAGACAGCTCAGTGAGATTGAGCGGGATTCACCCTACTGTTACAAATGAGGAATAGACCCAGGCTTTCAGAGACAGTAACCAGACTTAAGAGAATATAAGCTACCACCTAGGTACAGGCGAGTCTCATCTTACCCGGGGGTTATGTTCCGCTGTCAGCGCGTAAAGCAAAAATCACGTATAGTCAAAATGACATTGAGTGTAATGGCGGGCGGAATCGCCCGCACTACAGGTACAGGATTTAAATTGTTATTTTTCTTTTTTGGTTTTGTTTTTTTGGTTTTTGCCGATAAGACTCGCCTGTACTGCAACTTGAGAATGGAGTGAGAAGTGTGCAGCTCAAATGGTAAGAAAAGAATGTAAAGAGGTTAAACTGAATGGTAAATGGAATGTAATTCCCATTATATTGAGAAATTCCCCTAATACTTCTGATGACAGGTATCCAAAAGATGGCAACTCGTTAATAGCAGGAGCAATTCCAGAGGACAGTACAATTAAAACTAACCAGACAGGTAACGCTGCAGTGGTGAGGTAGATTTTGATACCTGGAAGCTAGAAATACAACAGCTACTAGATGATCCCTGAATTGTGTCTTCCAAGCGAAGGCAAAGAAAGTTAATAGAAAGCTTGTCACCTCCAGCGAATGAAGCTTTCAATTGAGGGAAATCTACCCTGCAGAACAATGTTTGTTTGACAGAGCTGGGAAAGAATAATGGCCCTGTTTCCAGCGGTGATGAAGTGTATGTGCAATTCCTAGAGACCTTTCAGAAGTCCATGGAAATACCCTCTGAGTATTCGGGGAGATTAAACAGCTATTTGGGAAGGGTAATGGAGCAGAAGACATGCATTCAAGAAAACCTTAATGTACAGCCAGTAAAGCAATTTATTCATAGATGTTGGGATGAGTCCCTGATTACACAGCTCCATCTGAGGGACCATTTGGATACTACTGCTATTTCCGAGGTATCCGACTCTCCAATTGCTGTACAAAATCCACCACTTTGAAGAAGAGAGAGCAAAGAAGGATTATGTAGCTGGGGGAAAAAAACAACAGTCTAAGCCTAGCAGCTCATGCCATACCATAGAAGCTAACCGCGGCTCAAGTTCTGCTGCGGGAGACTCAAAGAAAATGGAAAACCGTACAACTCAACTTGAAGGAGCCACAGTTAAGTTAATGGAAGGACCTGCCACTCCAAAGAGGCAGCACTCAACAAAACAGGATAGCTCTCCGAAATTTCAGGAAACACCCTCCGCTGCTGAGGAATCTATTGCAAACAATCCATGGTTCTTCTGTTACAACGGTGATAAGGAGGATCAGTCTAGTACTCCATGCACAGAGGGCGAGCTAGACCAGTGACTCTCAACCTTTCCCCGACTATTGTACCCGTTTCAGGAGTCTGATTTGTCTTGAGTACCCCCAAATGACTGGTAAACATTTCATAGGACTGTCGGGGAAGGTGAAGATCTCTACCCTGAGGGCTGATGCTCACAGGCCTGCTTTTACTAATTTCCACAAGACTATAACCACAAGAAGAAGGATAGCGGCCTATTCAAAGAACTGGGTGCTTGCTATGTGTTCAGCTCAGGCCTGTGTGGTGACAAATGCCAAAGCAGTGGTGTGCGTTTTAAATGCGTAGGATTTGTGGCCCGGATACACTTTGATACTGAAGAAATCTGTATGTTTGATACCGTTTCCACAGTACTTTATTTGTGGAATAAGATTGCGTTTAGATTTGAGAAGTCTTAACCCTCAGATTGTCCTCTTGTAAACAAAGCTTTTGTTTTTTTAATTCTGACCAGCGTTACTACATTGCAGAATCTTTACTCCAGACTGGAGCAACTCAGGGTATGGGCATCCAGAACTGTCCAAATTTGCAGATTTATCTTGTGGTGCCATCCACAGATGGGACTTCTCCTGTCAAACCAGACTGAACCTGCTCACTATTCCTGCAGTAAAATGGAGTTATAGTGGGTACTTGTGTAATCCAAGTGTAGTGGGTTACAATTGGTTCTTGCTGCTAGATTAAAGTTCCCCTTAGATCCCAGTATTTTCTCTCCCCATGAAGGTACTTACCCACTAATCAAATCACCTTTCAGGTTTTTTATTTTTATTTTTTATAAGCTAAACAGGCATTTCCTCTAGTCCTTGAATCACGGTTGTGGCTCTTTTCTGCACCCTCTCCAATTTTTCAACATCCTTTTTAAAATGTTGACACCAGAAGTGGATGCAATATTGCAGTATCGGTCTCACCAATGCAGCATACCTAGGGGAAAGTCACGTCCCCGCTGCCACTAACTACTATATATGCTACTATTCAGATGCATCTGAAGAAGTGGGGGTTTTTTACCCACAAAAGCTTATGCCCAAATAAATCTGTTAATCTTTAAGGTGCCACCGGACCCCTCGTTGTTTTTGTGGATACAGACTAACACGGCTACCCCCTGATACTTAACTACTATATAGTCTGTCTACACTATCAAGACAAATAAAATACTGAGGGAAACAAGGGAGAGATCGGAACCACCACTGGTTCTTATCCAGACAATATAGAGGAGAATCTAACCATAATATATACAAATGCAACATATATTGTATAATTATAATATAGTTAAGAACCAAGCCTTATCGAATCTTATCAAACATCTTATACTATCTAACATTATGAAATTATTATACAGTCTTTGAATTCGTTTATTTTTTAAATTTTCCATCATGACCCTTCCGTAATGACTATCACAAGCATTGTGAAATGGGGAAGTCTAGTTTATACATAAAACTTCCAGCAGGGGTTGTTTATCTCTATCACCTCCCACAGGGAACTAAGACACCCTGGCAGACGTAAGGAGAGCCCAGTTCCCACAGCGAAAGGGGAGCAGGGGACAGTGAGGGGAAGCATAGGGAGGGACACGGGGATAAGAGAACGGAACAGATGTTAAATATTGTTACATGCTTTAAAAGAAAGGATTCTATTAAGTGCTGGGGCTCCATTTAAGAATGTACAGTAAATCAGACTCAGTATCCGGTACAATATAGGTGTTAAAAGAGGAAAAGCAGTAGATGTGGGAGTTCTAAAATGATTGTGTGTGTGATGGGAACTCTTTCCCAACTATCTGATTTAAGGAAGAGATACAACTGTAATGGAGACCTGGCATCTGGCTGGGGAGGTCTTGCTGCTTTCAAGAAAGGGTGAGGGCAGACATGGAACCCATGGGTGAGTTTGTTAATGTCATGACCATTAACTAAAGGGGATGAGCAACCCAACAAAAAGGAAAAGGGTATTCAGCTCACAGAGGATTTTCCTCGTAAGATTTATTTACAAGAAACACACTTGAAGAAAAGTGACAAATACCTGATGACTTCTTGGACACAGCTACCACGTGTCTTACTAGAGCAATCTAATTGAAGAGGGCTCACAATACTCTGCTAAACACATCTCTTTATTGTTTCAGCACAACTCAGATCAGGGGGCAGATACATTTTAATTAAGGGGTCCTTGAAAGGTAAACGTCTCACCTTTGCCAATGTATATGCTCCCAATCAAGAGCAAGTTGTTGTTTTTTTAATCAGTTTTTTTAGGGATTTAGGAGCTGTTAGGGAAGGGGATATTCCAGGGGGGATTTAATGAGGTGCTTAATCCTTCTTTGGATTGATCGAATGTACACAGAAGGCATTTGGGAGGAGCAAGGGCAAATTTGTTGCATCACTTAGAAAATGAGGATCTAGTGGACATCTGTCAGGAGATAAATCCGGATGTCAGGGGATATACATATTCTGCTACTCCTGGATCTTATTCAGAATTTATATTATTT
Source organism: Chrysemys picta bellii (assembly GCF_011386835.1). Taxonomy (NCBI): domain Eukaryota; kingdom Metazoa; phylum Chordata; order Testudines; family Emydidae; genus Chrysemys; species Chrysemys picta. Next base: position 3,874,676 of record NC_088800.1, read on the forward strand.
TTTTGTTTCTAGGACCTTGTCTAGTTTGGTCCAAAACAAACAAACAAACAAACAAACAAACAAACAAACAAACAAAGCTAGTCTTGATGTTTATAACTTGGTTTGACCATGCCCCTACATATGTTAGATCAGAAGATTGGGACTCATTGGAAAAACAAAAGAGCCCGCCCTTGAATAGAGCTTTGTTGTACGATCCTCTTAGAATTCAAGAGCTGGAAGAAAATTTCCAGAAACATTTAGAAGGAAGTGATCAGTAAAAGTGTTCTCTGGGATTATGGCCGGGTGGTAATGAGGGGGGACCTCATAAATAAAGCATCAGATCTTGAAAAAGTGAGAACTCCTTGAAGAAGACAGTTTGGTTAGAGAACTTCCTGCTTTGACAGGTAGACAAACCTCCGGGATCTAAAAGTGTGTGCGAGAAAATAATTGAGGTAAGAGGGACGATTAACTTGTTACAAACAGGTAAAGCTGAGCAAACACTTAGCTATAGTAAACAAAAATATTATGAACAGGGCAATAGAGCCAATAGGCTTTTAACCAGAAAGTTAAAAAAGAAATAGGATAAGACAGACATCACTCTGATTAGAAATAAAAAGTGAGATTTAGTAACTGGCATCAGACAGATCTCTGAAAACTTTGCTAATTTTTTCCATTTTTTCCATATTTTGTAGGCTCAGAACATCTAAATCCCGAACTTGTAAATAAATATTTGAGACGTATGAAACTGCCTTGGCTTTCAGAGGATGCCAAGGCAGCTCTTGATAGGCAAATTGCTGCAAAGGAAGTTGAAAAGGTATTTAAGAATTTAAAATCCAATATAAGTCCAGGGGTTTCCTGGGGAATATTGTAGAATTCTCAAGTCAGTTTTGGTACCTATTTTAACTAAATAGGTTAATAGTATACTGCAGGGGAATGAGATTTAAGATTCATGGGAAAATTGTGAAGAAATTATTAAAGAGAACCATCTTTGACAAAATGCCAGCTTCCTAGAAATCCCCCGAGCTGCTCATCAATGCTCTAGTAAAGGATCGGCATTTTAAACAGAAAAACAAATTAATGTATTTTTCATTGTTAGCACTTAGACTCTGTGTTACACATACTGGAAAAATGTGACCCTTTCCTCCTATGGAATTGTGGTATAGTAAAATATGGACCATTCTTGTAATAGAAAAGTTTTCACACCAAGTAGGTACACAAGAGTTGCACCAAAAAGAGGACAGTTATTTAGAAATGTGGTTACCCTTTCTAGCATATTCAGAGGTGGGTTCTCCACCCAGCAAGTCAGACTCTGTAGTCAGGATTTGGGAGTATAAACTGATCCAGAACAAGCAATGTATGATTTAGCATGTTTAATGTTTTATTGTAACTTTGCCTTAATAAAGAGTTAGACAACAAAAAACCCCACCTCCATTTGATGAGGATTCCCCATGGACAACTATTCTGACATCTGTCAGCCAATTTGTGACCTATTCAGAGTGCGCTTTAAAATAAAAGCACTATACACTATCAATAATCAGAATGTCTCAGAGTACTAAGTCAAAACATCTTACAAAAGTTTACAGTCACCTTTATCAAACAAAGACCAGAATCAATTTATTTGACAAAACCTATTTTCCATAAAACCAGGTTGACTGGCATTAATTATGTTCCTATCCTTTATGATCACTAATTGAATCCTGTATCACCTTTTCCATAAGACTATAATTTGCCCCGTCACTCTAGAACTGCATTTAGCTAGATTACAAACTACAGTATAATTCTCTTTTAGAGAGTCCTGTTCCTACCACCAGAACAACATAATTGTATCTCAGTTCATAAGTGGGTTCCATTGTAATTAGTATTTGATCATATTAGACTATAGCAAGTTATTCTCTCATATCTTTTACTTGGCATGTTTGACTTCTTTGGGTTAACACAAAATAAAGAGTTACTAAAATAGATGATGATTCTTATTTAAAATTAATTTTGAGACCTATCAGCTGGCCAGTGTTTAATGCACTTAATATGTGCCATGTTAAATTTGAAACATTCTATTTTCTTAAATACAAATGTTAGATGGGACCAAGTCAAAAGCCTTATAGAAGTCTAAATATATTACATCAACACTATTACCATTATCAATCAAATGTGTAATCTCATAAGAAATATCAAGTTAGTTTGACAGGGTCTGTTTTCCATACATCCATGTTTTTTTGCATTAATTGTATTACCCTTCTTCAATTCTTTATTAATCAAATCCCATATCGATTATTCCATTATTTTGCCTGGGGTTCAATGTCAGGCTGACAGGCCTCTAGTGACAGGGGTCATCCTGTTTATGTTTTTAAAATAGTAGTATACTAGCTTTCTTCTAATCCTCTGGAACTTCCCCAGGGTTCCAAGACTTATTGAAAAATCAATATTAATTGTCCAGAGAGCACCTCGGCCAGCTCTTGTAGGATCCTTGGATACAGGTTAAATAGACCTGCTGATTTAAAAAATGTCTAATTTAGCAGCTACTAAACATCCTACTGAGTTACTTTTCATTCTGACAGTATTTCATTATCGCCATCTTCTACGAATACATTATCAGCCTTTCTCCCCAAATTCAGAAGCGATTCATTGAATGCTTCTGCTTTTTCTGCATTATTGACAATTCTACAATTTTCACCTAGTAATGGACCAATACTATTGTTAGGATTCCCATTGTTCTCCATGTACTTAAACTCCTTCTTACTGTACTTAACTTTTCTGGCCATTGATCACTCCTTGTGCCTTTTTACTTCCCGTATCAGTCTTCTACAATTCCTAGCTTCTAATCTATATTCATTGCTATTAACTTCTCCTTTTTTCCATTTGTGTTTTATATATTATAAAAATTTATTTATACCTGCTTTCACTCCCCTTCCTCCCCCCGCCCCCCCCCCAAAAAAAAACTGGTTCATTTTTAACTGCTGTAGTCTTCCTTCTAGAAGATTTTTGTGAATTTTGGAGCATTTAAAAAATGTTTTTAAACAGTTCCCAGTTGTTCACTTTGTGTATTCAAGTTCTTTCTCCCACCTTATTTGGCTCAATTGTTTTCAGCTTTGTGAAATTGGCCCTTTTAAAGCACCAATTAGTGGTTTGGACTTTATTCTGCTTGCACACAACCAATATAATCAAGTCCTAATCACCTGCATCTAAGCAACCACTAATTTTTAGTTCAGTATTCAGTTTCTCTTTATCTGTCAAGATGAAGTCCCATATAGATGAGATCTTCTGGATGTACATAAGTTCACTAGGGAAAGATTGCAAGGGGCAGTTCCATTTTTGATGCAAAGCTACTATCTTGTTCCTAGGTAAGCAGCTGAAGACAAGGATGGCATCACCTACCCCATATATTTGAAAGGTACTTCCCGAATTAACACAGACTGGCCAGCAGTCAGCCACGTGCTCACTCTTCCAATGCATTATCTTGGAGAACTGGCCAATTCCACACAAGGGATGATTTGGTCAGAATAATGGTTATGAGACCAGGCGGGTTGCACTTGTGATACATACATGTATAACTGGACAACATGGCTTGGTGCATATGCCTCTCAGTCTTGAACCAGTGTAAGAGGAATAATTTTTCTGCCTGCTCCTTGGTGCACAGTGGTTTGGCTGTGGAGGATTCATCATATCTCTCCCTCACCAAGCTGAGCCTAACCTCCACCCTGGACATAACCTCCTTTCTGGGATTAGTGAGCCGCATGCTTCTCTGCACTGCCGAATCCAGGTAGGCTTGGCCTGTGTGCAAAGAGTAACTGTATAGACTGACCCCATTCGTTTTGTCAGTATGTAATTCTGCTGTCACAGACCTGAGCGTGTTGAAAAATGGATAAACGTATTAGGGAGGTGGGGAAGACAGTTTTTACTGTTCAAATGAAGATATGGACATTTATGTTAATGACTTGTTTTAATGTTTAATATTCAGACCTTAAACTTCAAAGCAATGGTAATAGACCAGGCCGGATTAAAGTTCTTACTTTAATTGCTTTTTTTAAAAGATTACATTCTTTTACAAAGTGCAACTGTCAATTTGTATTGGAAGTGAGGGAAGCTCCTTCCACTACAAATGCAGCTGATGGGACCCTCCAGGTTAAAAATTCAGGGAGGAATCCTTTCCCCAGCAGTCTGTTTAGTCTTCTTTAGAAGCTAGTGAAGCATCATTTTGATAAAGTTGATAAGTTAATATTTATAACAGACTTTGGAAAAATAGAGAGCAGGCTAAGTGCAAAGTCTTAAAGATAACAGTACTCAAACCCAATTTATAAGATTGTGTAGTATCATCAGCCCTCCATGGGGTTACTCCAGGGAAGAATTTGTACACCAGGCTTTAATTTGCACCAAATTTTCCTTTATCTAATCTTACTGCTGTGGCATCAGGCAACATCCCCCAAAGGCAATGATTACTGGTCAGTCTGAGTTTCTATGAAACACTCATGAAGTTATGAGCCCTTCTGAAACAGGCATCTAAAATTCACACACGAGTGATGGGCAAACATCAAAAGTTCAGAGATTTGGGTCCAAAACTTTTACCAACCCCTTGAGTTTCCAGAACTGAGCTGAAGAATAGCATAAGCAAAGCCTTGCTATTGATATATTTGCAAGTCATCTTCCTGGTCTGGCTGGAGCCAGGAGGACTGAGACTCATCCCTAGGTTAAATAGTAGTTTCCATTAGAATCCCTTAGCTGATCTCTCTTGATTTCTGCTGGTGTCTGGTGGCTTCTATTGGAGAAACAGGAACCACTAGGACAATAATTCTGTGTTCCAAAGACTCATTGCCAGTTGGAACCAGCCGAACATTTTCAGCTGGAATTTTCACTATGGTGTTAAGTGGGCAGAAAAATAATGGAGGTGGGAGAGAGATGGAAGGTTTTCCAAGCCCCCCAAAAGGTTTACTTGGAGTTTGGGGTAGATCGTTGGGTGTGGTTCTTGGGTTCTCTCTACATTTGAGTCAGTTCTTCCCTTCCCTGGTTATAATTTGACCAAGTTCTCCTTGGCCAGAAAGTCGGCATACAGGATGAGGGCTCAAACTGTGAGAATGCATTTATCTGAATTTGTTATGGACCATTTGGCTCTTTTATTGTGAGAAGGACAGAGGGCTGTTTCAGACAAGGCCGATGTCCAGGTTGTTTCAGGTATTTCACAGACACGCACACACGCACAGACCTGCACCATGCTAGTCTAACACATCTAAGAGCCTTTCAGTATTTGGTCTTAAGATTTAACAAACACCACAATACACCAAAAGCCCCACAAGCTCTGAGACAGTAAGTTCTTCAGCTGTATTTTGGAAACTCTGGTCTACATTTTCAAAAGGATGCTGAAGTTAGGCACTTAGGGTCAGATTTTCAAAGGTATCTAGGTGCCTAAGGCCTTTGAAAATTTGACCCATTGGTCCACATGTAGGCACCATATTAAAAGTGGCCTGATTTTTAAAGCTGATGAACACCCACAGCAATCACTGAAGTTAGGGGAATTCACCAAATGACACTCTTCTGTCACTGGGGATTGTGAGGACTCAACCTCTCACGCAGCGTTGAGGTAGGTGCCTAGGTTTAGGCACTCACGTTTGAAAATGTGGGGCTCAATGCTTGTGGCAAGGAGATCCTGCGTCACAATTTTGAGGCCCCATGGTACACTTCCCACCTTTAAGAGAAGGATTTCGCCTTCTGACTTGGAGTGAAGGCACTCTGTGTCCGACTGACAAGGGGGCAGCATGCCCACCCCTATGCTGAATACCTGACAGACCTACAGTAACAGAGGAGCTCAGTGCTTAAGAATGTATAGGAGTTAGTTATTTTTCAGGACTTATTCCCCCCACCCATGTCCAGGATACTCTCAGGAGCCTTCTCAGCCCTAACTTAACTCCCATTCACGAACACCCACCCCGAGTCCTTGCATCACAGCAGACAGATTGGAAGAGACTCCCTTCGGAAGTAATCAACACCACTCAAATTGTCCAGAGGGCACGCTGTTCTGTGAGAACTGCCCCTCCTTTCCACCTCTGACTGAACACACCACTTTGCAGTGGTAAGGAAAACAACCCAAGCCTTTTCCAGGGAGACAGGCCCCTACTAATGCCTGACAGCTTAGATCCAAGTGCTGATCTCCTTTGAGAGAAGCCACCACCATTCACCCTGCCATCACATTTCTTTCCTACAAGAAGCATGACGGGTATCTAGAAGACATCGTTACAGCACATGGTCATGTGCTATAGTGACAGTTACATACTTCGTATCTTTGTTAGAAGGCAACACTCATCCATAGAGAGAGAGAAGAGTATGTGTTTACAGAGGATTTCCTGTATGGTTGCTAGCTTAGTCTTTGTGTGTTGGATGGTGGTTGGTTTTATTTTTTTTATAAAAAGCAAGTGCTTTTGAAAACAAACACATGAAGTCTCATCATGCATCGTGCCACTATGCTAGTCCTCCCTGGACTGACTCAGTAGTGTGCACCGCACTGTATTGATACACACCAATATTGCGTTCGTGGCACACAGCATGGATGAAATCCAACTCCTTGCTAGACCTGGGCAAATTAATTTTTTTCGGTTCAATTGCGGTTCTGAAAATAAATGGTTGGGGTCGGGATAGGGGGACAGAGAATTAACTTAAAAAACTCTGGCAAGCTGAAAAGTTGAAAACTAATTCATTTTGAGACAAACAAAGTTTTGGTCTTGAGCTTTTTAAAAAAAAAATTCTTTAATTTTTTTTTAAGTTGAATTGAAGTAAATTGTGAATGTATTTTAATTGGGGGGGGGGAAGCAAGATATTTTATTTTGAAAATGTCAGAAGAAAACATGTACTGTTTTTTAGAATTTTTTTAAGCCAAATCAATGTGGCAAAAGTCAATAAAAAGACACAAAATGTCTTGGTCAACCCAAGTCTGCATAGTTTGGCGGGAAAAAATTTCAGCTGAAAAATGTTGCCCAGCTTCTTATCCTGCAGAAGGTGTACTTGGATATCGGAAAGGCCGGATGTGCCGTAGCATGGAACGAGTGTAGCAGCTTCAAGCACTGAGTTCCTGCACTGGGATCTGCATGGAAAGTCCCATGTGTAAATCTGACAGCAGGTTCAGGGCTTTAGTTGGGAATTTTCCTTTGAGTTATAAACCTTCATGTTATAGGGACACAAGATATGGAAAGGGAAAACAACAACAACAAAAACCAATCAAATATGGAACATGCTTTATTTAAAGCACCCCAAGGGCTGCTGTATCATATTTGTATTTTACTTTGACTTCTAGTTTACCATTTATTTCAATAGACAGAAATAAAGGAGTGCTCTATCTATGGGCCTGGAAGTTTTGTTCTCTGTAATTCTGAGGAACGTGCACCTGGATCCAGGCCTTCACTCCACTCAGTTGTGATTGAATCTGTTTTGCCAACTCCAAGCATTCAAAAGACATTATTCGAGCCCCCATAAAAACAACTTCTTGGCTTAAAAATTTATTTATTTCAGAAATAAATGTGGAGTTCTTTTTCTTAACTTACAGGTTCACATTTTCAAGCTTTTCTCTACAGCCACAAGGGCTAGAAATATACTTTTGTTGTTCCAAATGAAAGTTAAGATGCTGACACATTCATCCGACTCCAGGAGCAGAGACTTTACGAATCACACTATATACTGAGACACCCACAAGAAACTCATGCAAGCGTTGGCACCACTGTTCAGCGTTTGGAAGAATAGTTGGTTCTCAGCAGATCACTCTCCTGTTAGGTTAGGAGAAAGTGACGTGGCTTGTCCAACCTAGTGCATCTAGGCCCATGTCAATACTGGGAGTTGTGTTTAGTCTTCGATTTAGAGTGTAAACTTTTGGGGCCGGGAGCTCTGTATGTCTCTAAATACCTTTATGCTGTAGAAATAAAATCCATCAGCAATGCCATCTCTCTGAACAGAAAGGCCAAGGACATTCTGCATGAAAAGTAGCAAGCAGCATTCTGGCCGTATAACAATAAGACCCCACTGAACCCCAGGCAAGGCTGTCACCCACATAGGAGTCACCCCATCTTTCATTCCCATTTGCTTCTGCTCCGTATGCAGAAAAGCAACAGCCGTAGGAAGCTTGGTCACTACCCCTGCCTTTCATTAATTCAAAGCCACGCTCCACTAACCTGCGTCGCATCAATGGAACAAAGGGCAACAGCTTCGCTTGGCCTCTGACACCTGCCCACACACCATGAAGAGGTCAGTTCATTCCTCAGCTGTTAAACAAATGTTGATCTGAACTGTGTGCCTGTTGCCTCCTTACTCTCTAGAGTCTTTGGCGTGTCAAACGTAGTCCGGTAGCTCAAAGCTCAAGTTTACAAAGCCTGTAGTAGCAGTTATTCCCCACCTCCTTACCAGAAGCCCCGTTGTGCATTTGTACCTACTGAGTGTAAGTCTTTGCATTAACTGTATCCTGATGTTCCAGTCACGGGATTGCTCTGAACAATTTCACTATATTACAGCTTTTTGATTAATGGAGCCCAAACCAATACCACGGAACAAACCATGTAGCAAAACCCTGTAGTATGATTCCAACTGGCAACGCTCTGTAGAGACAACCACTTTAACATGCCTCTACCCTTACTAGTATACTTCCTTCCTCCCCAACTATTCAAGGCCATCTCCCTTCTACAACTGATTATTCTGGCTTTTGGGTAGCTGCTAAGACTTTTCACCGTACAGGATTTCTGTGTCTTTTGACATTCGTGCATCAGCTCAGCTAACTCCACAGATCAAAGACAAGGAGTGACTTGGTGCAGTTGGGCCAAGCAGGTGTTTGGCCCGCTAACGTGTGTGATGCACGGCTGCTCACTTGTCGAGTCATGGCCTTAGCGGACAAGGCTACCTGTGCTGACAACGCTAGACACAAACGCTGATTTGACACAAAGCAACCGCACCAACTAGATCTTTTCACCTGAATCCTCCCTACAAAAACTAAATTATATTTACTTCCTCAATCCCAGACCCAAGGACCAAGGTGAATGGGAAATAAAAGTACTTGGATCCCTAGTATTCGGCACTGCAGGTACTGTCACTATAGATATGAAAGTAAAATGCCAAGAAAGCCACCCTGGTCCCCGTTAGAACAGTAATGTGGGAAACCAGAGACCCCACTTTATGACCAAAGAGAGATCCGAAAGGACCTCAGATAAATAGAAGATCGCAAAGCTTTACATTAAAGAAAATTAACTTCCGGCCCATGGCACTTCCCTGCTCTTTTCCATTAGAGCAGGTTTGCTTTTTCCTGCCGAGATGGGTGCAGAGCGCGAGCCCATGACATCGCCCAGGGTCTCCTGATGAAACAGTTCTTTACAATGTCCCAGTTCAGCTCCCCCCCTACTGAGGTTTGCTTCCCCGCAAACAACCTGGTGGCCACCTGTAGATACCGGTGAGGGGCCTGCCAAGGACATGCGCTGGGCCAGGACCGGCCTCTGGGGTGAGCTCTGCAGGGGGCCGGCGGAGTTGCCCCACAACGGGTGGTTGTAGCCCCCCCTGCTCGCCACACGCAGAAGCCTCTCAAGTGATCGCTCAGCCCCGTTCTTCAGCCAGGAAGGGAAGCAGGAGCCAAGCCCATGTGAGGGTCTTCCCTGCGGGAAAGCCAGGGAGCCCCCCCCCGCCCCCCCGGGCTCCCTGGCTGCCAGCTCTCCAAGGGTTAAAAATGCAGCAGGCATGAAGCTCATTAGGCGAGGGAGCAATCGAGGGGTGCGGGCGCAAAGCGGCTCCTTGGGGCTGGAATAACGACCCCCCTCCCCGCGCCCCCTGGCATTGCTGGGCCAGCCGGCAGCCGGGTCCCCACTGCAGCGCAGGGAGCCGCCCCGCGCCCCGGGCAAGAGACGCCCCAGCTGCGCTTACCTTGGTGACAGTCATGCAGGAACGGTGGGGCCCCGGTGGAAGCAGGCAAAGCAAACCAGGCAGGGGACGCTTTGCCGGAGTGAAGCCGCGGCTGGGGTGGGGTTGTTGGGTTTTTTTTTTTTTTTTTCCTCTCTCTCCCCCTGCAGAGGAATCGGCGTCAGTGGTTACAGGAAGAGCTGGGGACCAGCCCTCCTCCTTCGCCGCCTCCCTCCCAGGCAGGCTGATTAAGCTGTCCTTGCACTGATGGCTGCAGTGATGTCAGCCTGTGCATTTATAATGCATGAACCTCCTTCTCTGCAGACAGGAGGGGAGGGGGAGAGCCAAGGAGACTGAAGGGAGTGGGGGGGGGGGAGAAGCAGCGATTGATTGTGGTGGTGCACAGTCCAGGAGGGAACACGCTGCCGTTCAGCGTCAAGGGGGAAAGGTCCTTTCTTTAACTCTGTGACGAGCACAGAACTTCCCAAGGGCAGGGGGCAGGACCCGGGGAGACACCTGCTGAACTTCCAAAAGATGACAGGTTTCGGAGTAGCAGCCGTGTGAGTCTGTATCCGCAAAAAGAACAGGCGTACTTGTCTTGCATCTGAAGAAGTGAGGTTCTTCCCCACGGAAAGCTTATGCTCCCAATACTTCTGTTAGTCTCAAAGGTGCCACAGGACCCTCTGTTGCTTTTTACAGGAGTACTTGTGGCACCTTAGAGATTTGTTAAATAAATAACAATAAATTTGTTAGGCTCTAAGGTGCCACAAGTACTCCTGTTCTTTTTCCAAAAGATGGTTTGTGGCGATCGTTTCATGCCCGCCCCTGGGTCTCTAAGCTGCTGGCACAATGGGCCCCTTATGAACAGATGCATGGAAGGGTAAGTCAAGCACATGCCACAGACACTAAACTGACTCAAAGAAAGTCATGTCCCCATTTCATTATTAATGCAGTAGATTAAATGCGAGGATTGTATTGTTATGGCCTGTTAGGAGGCTTGGAAGGATTCCATTTTTAATGGGTAAATGTCGATTTCACCCCATACACACACAAAGCCATTAATCATCAAAAGTTACAGAGAGGCAAAGTAAGAAAAATGCTGTTTGAGAACTTAGAGTATGGTTTTAAGATATTTACTTGGCGTGTTTTGATAGGTGAGGTTGACAATTCGGCAGTTATACCCCTTAACTTTTTGAATCTCAGTCGACTGTCATTAAGTAATAATTGTCTGACTGCAACTCTGAAAATTTAAATCAAAAATTTAAAAGTGCTTAAAAATGTATATCCTCCCTCAAAATTATATCTAAAAAACCCTGAATTCTGCCAAGCCTACCTTTTAGGCATCCCCCCCTTTTTTTTTTTTTTTTGCTACTTAGATTTGATTCAGAACACAAATGGATGAAAGCAATAACCAATGTCTGTGACCAGACATCGTTAACTGTGACAGTCAGTTCTCACATGGCCACCTTAACGGGTGGCTTGTGCTTTATGTAAAGCTCATAGTGATCAATAAGAGACAGAGTTATGGTTTGGAGCTACAGTCACTCAGACAACAAAAATGCTGGTTTATGAACATCGTACCAAGAGCCTGACACCTCATGTGCAGCATTGCAAGGGTCTGCAAAATAGTTTTGGATACTCATGCTACAGATCATTAAGTTTTGTTCTCATACAGTCATCAGAAAGGATGGTTAAGTTGATTTTGGCCTAGATCCACAAAGGTATTTAGATGCCTACCTCCCATTGACCTGGGCCTTTGTGCCAGAATTGGGAAGATTTCCATGACAGCCTTACAAGGCTGCTCTTGTATACAGAAGAGACTCTCAAATTAGAATCCATGAGCCCCCAGGGGCAATGGGCAAGTACCTGGATGATTTCTGCGAAGTACGTGCATCTACACAAATCCATTGGAAGTAGAACTGCATGGTCTGATTTTCATAAGTGCCCAGCTCACTCCTTTGCTGTAAGGAACTGCTGGAATCATTAGACACCACAGGGAAGTCATACCACTGCTTTTTCCTCCCACAAAAGTTAGCAAAGGGGTCCACGCCCACACCCTTTACAACCCAGCACAATGAGCAGTTGGTATAGAGAAGGGGGAAAGAACAGAGGGTTCCATCAATAAGAAAAGTCACTTCATCTGAAGAGTAAGTCTCCTGCGTGTGTTTAAGACAACCATTGCAGCGCAGCAGAAGGCTTCTGCAGACTGAGAACGTGACAAAACTAGAGAAAGAGTTGGGGCCAGGGTTTGAACATCTGACCTCCCTCCGCTAAATGGGAACATTTGCCTGGTATCCAAACCAAATGTGAGTCATCAAAGGAAAGAGCAGCTTGTTTCCCTTTTAAAAGCCTTCCCATCTGTTTAGATGCCTCCTCCAGCACTGATCCCTTCCACTAGGCGTGAGCAAACCTCCGCCCCCTTGGTATGCCACCTCACAGTTCCTTGCTCAAAATTCAGGGGCTAGGTCTATCCGTGTGTTTGTTCGGAGTTCAGCACAAAGAGGTCTGATCCTGGCCGGGGGGGTCTTTATACGTTGGCGTAGTAGCAGTAGTCCTGACTAAGAGGATTAATAACCATTTTGATACTTGGTCTTCTGAATTTGTATTTAGTGCACAGGGGAGACACTAAAAGAGATTTTAAAGGTGATCGCGCTGCAAGAGCATCTGTTGTAGGAGTTATGCAAAGATTAGGAGAAAAACCACAAATGAAATGGCAATGTAGACAGTTGTGTTTGCCCCTAGCACTCTGCCACGTTGTTAACAAGCCACAGGTGTCAACCACACAAGCAGCTGAGATAGCGATTGCAGGGTGGGGGTGGGAGAAAGAGGCAATAAATAGGACTGTATAAAATTCACCCAGCTAAATGTCCATTTGTGTTTATTATTCTGCTAAATACCTGGGTATTTTTAAGTGAAGAGATACCGATTAAGGCAGGGAGCAGAAGTGTAGAGCAGACCTATTCGCTGAAGTACTAGGATGGTGATCCTCTATAAAGGCTAGAATTGGTGGTTGATATCTGTTTGTTTAAAAGGCATTTGTGTAGTTATTTGCTATGCTACAACAGTGTAGTTATTTTATTCAGGATGGATATGGCAGTAGTCAGAGCATGCCTTGTTCCCTCTTGTTTCTTCCAAATACACAGTCTCATTCATGCAACTATCTGAAACTATTTTATAAAATTGGAAGTGTGTAAAGACTGAAAGCAGAAGCTAGAGCCTTTTATGTCATCGGGTCTGTTCCCCTTTCCCCCCCCAACGCAATGGCCTATGTTCTGTAGTGTTTGATCCAAGCTGATCTTAAATGCCTTAGCTGGTGGAAACCCTGATGTGGCGGGGTGGACACCCGCTCCTGCCTGGAAGGGCCTGAAATAGCCCTGGGAGAAGGCTGGGGCAGGGAAAGCCGGGCTGATTGGGGAAACAGCCTCAGCTGTGGCCATGCCCCAAACAGACCCAGCTGGCCCTATAAAGGCCAGGGCAGCAGTCTCTCTCTCTCTTTCTCTGCACTCAGAGAGAGAAGGGCCTGGCTGCAGGGAGCTGAGATAGAGTAGCTGGGTGGAGCAGGGCTGGGGAGCTCCAGCCTGGAAAGCTCCAGGCTGTGGCCTAGCAGAAGGCTAACGGGTACTGGGGGTTGCAGAGGGCAACCCAGGTGTAGGCCAAGGCAGTGGGTCCAAACCCAACCTTGCCTGTGATGAGTGGCTGATACTGCAGTCTGCCCCAGGGAGTGGGGCTAGATGGTGACTGGCAGTGGCCTTATTCTGAGGTGAGGTGGAGTTAGTGGGTGGGGGTTCCCCTGGGAGGGGAGACCCAGCATGTGTGGGTACTGCCAGGGGGCAGCTCCCAGAGCAAGGGGCACTGGGGTCCTGGGAGGGAAATGGGGGGGCCAGGGCGAATGGCAAGACGGATCACTGGCCTGCAGAGGGTGCTCCAGGCTGGATTGAGCTTATTCCCCAGATGACCAGCAGGAGGCGCTGCAGGGGTGAGTCCGACCCCTTATACCTTACTAAAGAGTTCTGTAAAAATCCATTCTTCCTGATGCTACAGTGACACCCATGCAAAGATGCAACCAAAGCAAACTTGGTTTGTTTTAAATAGGAATTACTATGCATCAATAAAAGCTTTGGAAGCAGGGCTGTCTTGAACAGCCCTGTACTTAAGTATTGAGGGTCCCCATTCATATCCCTTTTTTCTAAAAACAACCTTCCTCTTCAATCCTGCCTCCTAGTCTCTCTTATCCGTTTCCAACAGGACCAGAGACTTTTCTTCAGAACGGTGTGTGTAAGGTTTTTTTACTAGACATGATGGGGTCCCATGCTAAACCCCCTTATTCATGCAGATACTCCTGTTGGTTCCTGGCTTGCATAGTGGTTACTGTGTGTGAGCAAGAGCTTGCAGGTTCAAGTTCTATACGTGGCTTCGTGACTCCTCTGAGGGCTGTTCCCGCAAATCCCTGATCGTGGGAGCAGCTCTTAACAACGGGAGCAAACAGGACTTTGCAAATGACTGATTTTTCTAAGCAAGGGCTGCTCCGGGGAGAGAGCCTTAGTAGGATCAGTGCCTGCGTAAGAAGAATTCAATTGCCCCCTCCCCTCTGCAGGGGGTAAAAAACAGCATTCTGGCCCCGGTCTTTGAGGAAATGCTGAGCGGAGTGGCCCAGCTCTTTGCAGGATTGGATCCATTGCCCAGCCTGGCAGTTAGTGATTTACGCCAACTTTTTTTTTTGCGGCGGGGGGGAAGTAAGTTCTCTTATCCATCCCCCCAGGAATCCAGGGCATGCTGCTTCAGGAGGCACCTGCTGGATTTATTCAGCAGATTCTCATTGAGGTGAAGCCAATATTTCAGGGCACTGCCTCACTTCTTGTATCAACCTCTCCGCTTCGGTGTGTTCTCCAAAACCGCCAACACACTGGAGGGCTGAGACAAACTTCACATGGACACAAAAATACACTCTGGGATGCAGCTTCCAAATTAAGTGCTGGAATAAAGAGGTGGCACCCCCTGGCCGCAGTGCTGTTTGCCTGCATGCTTAGCTTCCTGTGGGAGAAGAAACGACTTCTCTTTTCCCTCCAAAATAAACCATGTGACCCTATGAAAACCACACGGACTTGGCATGGGGAGGAATGGGGCTGGGTGAGATGTTTGGTTCGGCTCCTATAGCTCACAGGCAGAGCTGGCTGAATTTTACCAGATTTTGAGTCTCACAATTTTTTTGTCAAAGTCAATTTCTCAGTGAAACTCCTTGACCCCTCAAAGAAACTCACTGTTTTGACCAAGGTGAATTACATGATTGTTTACATCTTAGCAAGTGAGAGGTTGAGGTGTCATTTGGGGGGAACCATAAAGGCTGCGACAGTGAACTTTGAAAACTGATGAAAGTGTGTGTGTATTTACATCACAACGCAAACCAAAACAGGCAGGATTTTGCTCTGGGTGTGTTCAAAACTGTCTGACTTAACTAATGTGTTGCAACACATTTTTAATTCTGCACATCTGCAGTCAAACCAGAGAGTAAAACAGTAGAGAAGACTTTCATACAATAAGGAATAAATCTGAGGAAATCCATAATCTGGTCATAGATTGATACCTGTCAGCACGAAGCAATGATTTAGGATCATTAGTCCTATTTTACAGATGAGTAAACTGAGGCGCTAGGATACAGGGGGAGACTCAGGACTAGAATCTATGTAACCATATCCCAGGCCCTGGTTTAACCACTATACATATTACCCTGCTAAGGTGTCTAAATGACTGTAGGGCTTTTTGGTCAAATCTTTCAAGTGTGGCTCTGACTTGGAAGAGGTAGTAACTGGAAACACTAACTTTCACTGACTGTTTCCTAACTAATTACAAGAATGCAGAGTGTGCTGTGGCTTACTCTCAGAATCATCCAGTTACTACACTAGACACTATATGAAATTATTTTATTGCTACTGAATTAAAAACGCTTCAGGCAAAGAATGTGTATTTCCACTTCCCCTTAAAGAAAAGCAGTCTGCCAGGAAACAAAGGATTTCCTTTTTATAAGGAGATCATACAGCCAAGAGTCTGATGAACAGACCGCAGTTATCTTCCCAGTGCTGATGCTTCCCATAAAATATTATTGGCTCTGATAACATGAGTACCAAGGGAATAAAAAAAAAAAATGTTCGTCCTCTGACACTCTTCTAAAAGCAACACTGCTTGCAAAAACAAAACAAGTTCTATGAGATGGATTTGAAATCATGAGAAAGGTTAATGATTTAATGTACAGTTAATTACCACTAGAGCAAGCCACCTTTAATTTCTCAACTATCTACAAATGACCTCTTTTAAACAAATGCCCCCATTTCCCCCTATAAGCTGGCAGGCTAAATGCAAGGATCATTGCAAACCAAGATTAAGTTTAAAACTAAAAACACTTTTGTTAACAAGACAGGGGAATTAGACTGCTTAATAAGCCAGGCAGGGATAAAACAGCCTCTTACAATGTCTTATAAGAAGCGGGGAGTTCTTAATTAACCAAACAATAAAACACTCCTCAGTCTGTTTATGAATGGAAATGCCTGAGAGGGAAACAGGGCTAGTACCAGAAACAAACAGTGGAAGTGCCACAGCAAATAGAATTGGGCATGTATAACATTAGCAAGGGCGATTAACCCACGTCTGGCCTGATCCTGAGGAAGGGGCTGGATCTGTGGCTTTCTGACGGGTACGAGCCATGAAAGATCCGGTTTGTGGCAGTTTGATCCAGAGGAAGGAAGGCTGGTTTGGCCTGAGGTGGAAGACCACTGCCCTTCGCACAGAATCAATAAACCCTATGCTGCTTCCAAACATTGTGGCAAGTTCATGCTACTGGTCCAGTTCTTGCAAGGTGATCAGTGCAGGTGGCCCCCTAATTCTCCATAGATGGGAATGGGACTCTTCTGAAGCAGTCCTTGCAGGGACACGGGAGCCACCTGTGCAGGTCATCTGGCCGGATTAGGAACTGAGCGAGCTCCTTCCATTCCTGCTCTCTTGAAACCACCAGTCTGCAACTATACAACGAGAGAAAGTGCTAGAGGAACCCTTGTGCCTCTGCACCCTGCCCGCAGCCGGCAGTGCTCTCTGATCTGGGCATAACTCGTCTAGGCTTGCCAATTTTGGTTGGATGTATTCCTGGAGGTCTCATCACACGACATAGTCTTTAATTCCTGGAGATTCCATGACAATCCTGGAGGGTTGGCAACTCTAAAGTCGCCTCTGGCTCATCTCTGGCTGTTCCTTCTTTAGACCAGTTGGGAGCTGGTGACTACACCTGCCCTGGGCCTTCACCTGCCCCCGGATTTAGGGAACAAGAAGCAGAGAGGGCTATGACTGGCCTAAGCAGCTGACTTCTAAAAAGGGCCTGTTGGCTAGGGGTGAGCAAAGCCACCGTTTCACACCGTTGGAAAAAATCTGTGGCAATGAAGAGGTCTATGTCCAGCTGCTAACTAGCTACCCCATGGGTGTAAATCAGTGTTCTTAACCCCATTTTGCAGACGTGTTAACTGACTGGCCCAAAGCGACCAGGAGAGCCGGTGTCTGTGCCAAGATCAGAATCTCTATGCTTGGCCTTTCGGAGGCCCCGGGTGGTCCCCGGCACAGAGAACAGAAGCAGGAGTTGCTCTGTGGCGGCCAGAAATGCCCCTTCCACCTCCTGTGCCAAAGCTTGAGAATGGGGCCCTGTATATGGCTGTTTCTGGTAGCCCCCTGCACTAGGGGAATTCTCCCTCACTGGATGTGGAGTGGGGGTAGAGCCCCTGTTACCTGCCAGAATCCCATAAAGATGCTAGAGCAAATACCAGGATCCCACCCAAGGTCCGTCTCTTAGAGCTTATGGTCTAAACTGGATGGCTAAACTAGGTACGCCAGACAGCCAGGAGCACGAAGCATATGGGTGCGAGCTGAGACTTGCAGCTGATCAGAAGTGGTGAAAGAAATGGAGCTTGAGGGGCAATTTGAAGGAGAGTTGTTAGCTTTTAGTTACAGACATTACATGAAATGGTCCGACTGACATGAAAAGCCCCAGCACGCTGAGTCCGTCTGCTCTGCAGCTTGTTCAAAGTGGACCAGCTCCTTTGCTCCATCACTGAGACCTCTTCTTGGACGTTCAGAGGGATCTACCCCACGTCTTCTGCTGCAGAGTTCCTGGTGCTGTCAATCCTGCCGCACCCTGATGGCCTAGATGTGGAAATGCTGGCTATCAGAATTTCTTCTCAGCTGCTCCCGGGTGTATTTGAGATCGATCTGCTGGAATTAATTTAGTACCACTTAACTGGTTGAGACAACCCAGTGCCTTCCTCTTGGTGCAGTGAATAGGGACAGTGTGCAGAGGCAGGATGACAGTAAACGGGCCGCAGCAAATCAGCACTCTCCTACATTGCTTCCACCCAGCGGAGCCCTACCGGCCTCTTTGGCCCTGTTTAGTCGCGCCGGGGTTGATGGAGAAAGCATGTCTTCCCAAGGGCCGCAGTGGCGTGGGGGAAAAAAAACAACAACTCCCTACATAATTATTCAACATTGCACAGCTCGCCGCAAATGATAATTGCTATTGTTTGGTGTGTGCCTGAAAACTTCCCGGCTCTGGAATGGCTGCAGCTTCAGTAGAATTATTAATAGAATACAGAGGTTCAGTGCAGACAGTGAAGCCGGAGCCAGCTAAGTCCTTGTAAACAGGAAGCCTGATGGATGCTTCTGAGGAGCCCCTCCTCGCTGTTCAGCAGCCCCTCCCAAGCTTCCCCCACAGACACAATGCTCACCGTTGTGTGGCACCAGCGTTTGCGCCAATTAGGCCTATCTCTAGCTTTCCCTGGCGCATGATCTAAAGTGCTTGGCTCTTTCTGATTCCAGCCAAATAAGCAGCCTTGAGTCTGAGCTCAGTCAGCCAGTGACACTTCCTGGCCTGTTGTGAACAAAGCGAGGCCTGCGACATAGCCACCCGGTTCCCAGGGCAAACCGTGGCAACTCGCAGCTGCTGCACTCTGAAGAGACGTTCCTTCCCTGAGGGAGGAAGGGGACAACGTACAGCTGCACAGAAAACCGCCGTGGGCCTGAGCTTACTAGAACAAGGGGAATTCACTGCACAGAATAGTGGAGTGCTGGCTCCGGGCATCGGGACACAGCACCCTTCTGGATACACTGAACGGGCGGTGTGCAGCGTCCTACAACGTCAGGGCACGTGGGAAAACATCTGTGCGTTGCTGCACGTTTGTACAGGTCCTGCTGCTCGGGGGGGGAGGATGAACCTAGCCAGACTCATCCTTGCGGTCACAGCCGAGGTATTAGCTTTAACTGACATTCAGGCTGGGAGAAAATCCTCCCTTCCTGAGACGCAAAGTGACTTCCATTAAATAGCCAGGGGGCTTCTAATTTCACTGGGTGCAAATGCAGCTTCCAGTCAGAGCTATGCAAACCCAGCAAACCCCAAATTTAAGCCAGGTTCCTTGTAGGGACTTTTATTATTCTTGTATTTATTTGTATTATTGAAACCCATAGGAGCCCCAGTCAGGGGCCCAGTCCCCCTTGGGCTGCTGCTGTACTAATCAGAACAGAAAGACCTGAGCTGGTTTTAGGGGGATTTGGGTGGGAACAATTCCAGTACATAGATCCACAGAACTTTATTTGAGTTTTGCTTTGGGGGGGCGGCATGGATTTCGTTCGACCCCCAAATGGAGACTGTAACTCAAGGGCTGCCAACCCAGCCGAAGTGAGACTGGAGGCATGGTTTACATAGGCCTTGGAGAACTGAACTAACTGAGTTCCACCTGCTCCCAGCGGCATATGAGGTGTCCTTTAATGACATGTGTAGGTACAGTATTCACACCCATAATGGGCACTATGGAAAACATAAACTGCAGGAGTTAAATTACCTGCCATCGTCCCATTCTAAGAGTCAAATTCTGGTCTCTCTCCTCTACCAGTGTAAATCCGGAGTAGCGATGCGAACTACGATGGAGTTACTCCAAAATTACACTAGTGAAAATGAGATCAGAATTTGGCCTCAAGTATTGGAAACACTGCAGCAGGCGGTAAATTTCCCTTGTTAATGACACCCATGGAGCTCAGTATGAATATTTGTCATCTTAAAATTATGGAAGTGTTTTGCGGAGGTTTGGCTGTTTTAGGGGAAACAACTATCTTTGTATCTGTCTTGGGATCTCCAATAGCATCATGGGAATTCAGTCCTCTTTTTGCATGTAATCTTTGATTGCAAAGACCAGATTGAACTGCACATAACTAGGTTTACTGTGAAGATTTTTTAGGTTGGGAGTCCTGAACTGCACTTGTAAGTGCTGTTGCCGGGTGGGATCCTATTTCTGGCATCTGCAGCGTGTCTCCCGGTGGTGACTCGGAGAGCCGTGCCTAAGCAGAAATCTGCAATGACACAAAATCTCCTCAGACTAGGTTGTGCTAAATAATCGCTTCTGACTCGCTGAGCAATATGGTGCTGTAATGTTTCTGGAATGAAGCGGCTGTTGTGTGGAATAGAGCTCCCTCTTCTGGACTTGTTTTGGACTTGTTTTGGAGAGCTGAATGGAGACCCCAGCATAAGCTTTGGTGGTTTGGATCATTGCTGAAGAATGTCTTCGGCAAAGGAAGATTGCAGTCTAGATTGCAAGGCTGCATTTAGGTTTGTCGAGCTGTTGTTGCCTGAAGCTTTTCAAAATAAGAAGTTTGCTGTAAAATGGGGACCGGTCGCCCCAAGAAACCTATGATCTGTGCCTCTTGTGTCCATAATTCTTCGCCTTATTTATAGCAACCCAGAGCGTGCTTGGGGCTGTACAAATGTAGAAGGAGTTTATAATTTGCAATAGATACAGGCAGGTCTGTTCAAACATATGGTGCATAGGCAGAGGGGCCAACAGGTAGGTGGCCCGCGGTTCTTTTCAGAGGTTGGGGTTATGTCTTTGCAGGTAGTCCCTGCAAGGGTTCCCAGGGGAAGCCAGTTTAAGGAGTGGTTAATGAGAAGATGGCGGGAGCACCACAGGGCAACTGCAAGCAGGGTTTTTAATCTTGAGTTGGAACCCTGGCTTCGGCAGGGCCTTAATACGCTGACGAGAGAGGCCAGCGCCCTCAGGCCTGAGCAAGGCGAGAATGATTTTGCCCTTTCTGCGTCCCTTCCCTGCTCTCTCAAATAGGGACGAGCGTCCCCTTGCCCGTTCCAGGGGGCGCTGTGAGGTTCAAGCAGCGAATAGGTTTGAGGATGAATGTCACACCAGGGTTGGTCCTGCGCAGGGCTGGGGTGGGGCGCCAGACACACGCACAAGGTAGGCAGCGGTCAGCAGGGTGGACAATGCAGGAAACGTGATCCTGGCGTCCTGCTGAGCAGCCACCTCGCGGCTCCTGCCTACTTAGCTACGCATGTCCCTTGGCCCATCACCTGCCTAGCAGCAGAAGATAGCCCTTAGCTGTGCATGCCCTTTGTCAGCCTAACTTGGCATACCGAGGATCCCATCCAGGTCCGTGTCTCCTCTGGCATGCCCATTCCATACCCGTCCCCTCCTCCCGGGGAGTAGGTGAGTGGGAGGTCTCTGGCCTGCTCCTTGCCATGTAAAAGACTGTGCCTAATGCTTAACCTTATGCATGGGAATAGCTTCTACTCGTGATGGCGTGCAGTGACCTCTACGGCGCACCATGCCGGGACCATCAGGATCAATGCCCGCCAGTGCTATTGGAGAATTTCACTTTACAAAGCAAAGAAGGCCCATCTGATTTGTATTGTGGGCCCCAGCCGGGTGCTACGTGTTGTACACACACACACACACACACACACACACACACACACACACAACCAAAAGGCAGACATGGTTTGGGTTGCTTCACAATGAAGGAATGAGGACCTTGCCCGGTAACCACGAAAGCAGGGCAAATAATGGATTTTTTGATGCACTAGCAATTCTGAAAAAAATTGGTTACAGTGAAAACAATTTTTTTTTTCAAAATATTGGGAGGGTTGAAAAGTCAGGGGGGGAAATGGGGTCAGGTTGGAACAAAACATTTTGTCTCTACCTGAAGTTTTGTGTTGCAATTTTGGGCATTTTGACACAAGCAACGGCAGACTAGACTCACCAAATGTCCGGAGAGGAAGAGGTGGGGCCTTACTTGTGCGCTTTAGTCAAGTAGCTAGGGAACTCACCCGGGATATGGGGCTCAATTTCCCCCTCTGCCTGATGTGGAAAAGCATTGGAATTGGTTCTCCCACATGGCAAGAGAATGCCCTAGACATTGGCTGTAGGATATTCTGCCGTGCCGTGGTCTTGAACTTGAGTCTCCAAAATCCTTGAGTAACAGGCCTAACCACCAGACTATCCAGTCATTCTCACTACCTTTCTCCGGCCCAACAGCTATTCATTGTCCTCATGAATGACTATGAATGACAATGGCTAGCCATTGGGCCAGGAAAAGGCAGCATTCCCCTCCCTCCTACCACAGATGCGATAACTGAATTTCCCAGCGCTCCGGAGCAGCGGCTCTTCATTCATATTTTGCTGTGTGATTTGTTGGCGACATTTGCCCTCTCTTTGTGAAACTGGGAATGACTGACAATCTCCCTCCGCCCCCTCCCCCCCCAAAAAAAACCCACGCGCTTCTCCAAATCGAACAAATAATCACTTCCTCAGGAGCTCTGGGGCCAGATGCTTGGATTGGGAGCCTTCCTTCCTGGAATTGTGACTAGTGCATTTTGTTGGCCAGGGAGCTTTGAACAAGCCAGGGGTGTTATCTGCAAATTAACTTTGCAGAGCGGGGCTGAGAGATCCTCATCTGAATTCCGGGCATTCCAGGGTTCTGCAAAGGAATGCGTTAGCTTGCTGCCTTCTCTGCCAGCTCGTGGCTCACGCAGGCCCTCTGACCTCAGCCTGCCCTGGGCTGTGTGTGGAGAATTCAAGCTTCCAGTAAAGGCTGTTTCTAGCCCTTTTCCTCAGGGAGATAAAATGAAAGCTGGGCTCCTCTTCCACCCTTCCCCCTGACAGCCCCAGCCCTCTTCACATGCACTTCTGCATCAAACCGGTGTGGCCCCAATTCAGCAAATCCCTTCAATGCATGCCCAGTTTCCACCAAATTGAATGGGGCTTAAGCGTGCCCCTAAGTGCTTTGCTGAATCGGGGCCTTCGCCCCCAAGAATTGCCTCGCTCACCCTCCCCAATTGCAGCACCTTGCGGGCAAACACTTCACAGGTCAGCCCCAAAATGCTTAGCCCGGCTCTGCTCCTTAAATGTTCCGCTGGGACCCAGCCTGCAGCTGCTCCCGGAGATCCGGTGCGATCCTGCAGCACGCAAGGAGGAGAGGGGTCAGAGCAGCTCTGTCCCCAGCCCTGAGCTGGTAGCAAGGCACTTGCAGCCCTGTCCTTCCAAACTAGCAAGGGAAGCCCACATTCCACTCCCAGCAAGAACCAATGGCCAGTCACCCCTCGGCTGGCTCCCCACCCCAGCCCCCCAGTCTGAGCACCCCAGCTGGAAACTGCAGGACCACCTGCCTGACACCACCTCTGCTGCCCTGAGGAACAACTGCCGGAGGCTGGGCTGGGAGGGAAAGGGTAACTGGAGGAGTGTCGGGGTGGGGGAGGGATGGGATCGCCTGCATCGGGGACTGGGGGGCACCGTGGTAAAGTTTGGGCAGCGCACTGTGCATCCCTCCCCCTCGCACCCCGTTTGGACATCTAGCGCTCATGAAAGCCGGGGCCCAATAGCAGCAGCTACCTCCATGGTCCCTGTAACCGCAGTCACTGTGTGGGCAGACGATGCAGGTCAACAGAGCCTTGTGGGGGTCCGAGGCTGCTCCACCCCACCCTGCTCGTAGGCTTTGTAATAATAATTAACCCAAGAAATAATCAAATCAGTGTGCCCTCTCTTCCTCCCTCTCCTCCCCCCAGGGTCTCCTAGACTCCCTGCATCTGGAGCCCAGCCAAGAAGCGTTTTGCATTTCAGGCCCTTGTGCTGTTTCTTAGCAGTGCTATTTATCCAGATGAAGGGAAGGGGCTGTCTTGGTGGATGTGAGCACTTAACGCCTATTGATCAGTGTTCTCAGAGCCTGCCTGCTTGGAGTGGCGTGGGAGGCTGTCTCGGCGGAGCCTGGCTTCGCAGCGTGGCTTGGTACTGTCGTGCCCAAGAGATCCACCTTGTGCAATGCTGCAGACACAGTCAGTGCAATATATCACCATGGGCTATCGCATCTTCCGAGAGGAATAATAGCACAAACCTCCCTGAATTACAGCAACTGGGATAATTTCTTTGGATCGATCCGTCCGTCAGTTGTTTGCTCTTTGGTCTAATCTAGCTCATGGAAATTCAAATGTCTGTCATACCCTTAGCGACAGGGATTTTGGTGTCTGTGTAAACATATGAGAATAATAGCCAAGCAACCAGGTAACACGTAATTATTGTGCCACCAGGAAGTTCTCATGGCAAGACGACTCCTGGGTGAGTTTGGATGGCCCACTCTCTAGAATCTCAAAATGGAACTTTCTTCTATTACGTTGTTGCAAATGTTGTTGTCATGCTGAAACGATTGGCTCTGTCAGTTGACTCGTGGTTTGTTTCCATGCCACCCATACTCACATGACTGGGAAATGTTCAGATGTTTATGGGCCTGATGCTGATGTCGCTTCGCACCGGTTTTACCCCAGGGTCACTGAAGTGATGTTAGAGAAGTAACACCTGACTTCCTCTGATGTGAGCACAGCTCCAGCTCCATTGGTCCAATACTCAGATGCAGGAAGTATCAGCAGATCATTTAACTATGACTCTTCGTATTGCCTGGGGTAGGAGAATTGCAAGAAACAATTATCTCCTTGTGTGATGTATTTATTTGTGTGTTGCTGTGTCTTTATTTTTTAGGATTAACGTAGGGACTCGGTGTCTTTCCTATCATTCAATTCCTTGCCCCTTCCAAGGCAGACCGTAGTCCCTAGAGAAGGTGCTTCAGTTGCTAGACTGATACTGCACCCAATCTTTGTCAAAAAGCCAACACTTAGCTCAATCAACTTTAGTCCATTTTT
Source organism: Chrysemys picta bellii (assembly GCF_011386835.1). NCBI lineage: Eukaryota > Metazoa > Chordata > Testudines > Emydidae > Chrysemys > Chrysemys picta. Next base: position 3,899,487 of record NC_088800.1, read on the forward strand.
TACTGATTTAAGTTGAATCGAAATACAGCACTCAGAATCCAAGACAAGTGGCTACCGCGAGCCTTGCACCTAAACAACTACAGCTGTGAATTGTAACAAAGTTAGTTATTTCAGTTCCAGCTGGTGTGTGGACAAGCCCAGAGCATGACTGCCATCTTCGTTTCTGGGGGCTCGTGCCAAATAGCTATTGTCTCCTTGAGGGAACTTGATGCTTGTAATTGCACGGAAAACAAACCAATCGACCAAACCCTTCTGCTTGAAAGCAAGATGTTTTGATTTTAAAATGTTGTTAGCAAGAACTAGGGTGACCAGACAGCAAGTGTAAAAAATTGGGACAGGGGTGGTGGGTAATAGGTGCCTATATAAGAAAAAGACCCCAAAATCGGGACTGTCCCTATAAAATTGGGACATCTGGTCACCCTAGCAAGAACGAACGTCCCATCTTACTAACTCCCTGTTGTCATCTGGTTCAAATTAGAACTGGCTAATAGCCAGGGAGCTAGGAGGAGAACTTAGAGCTGTTTCGACTCGTTCCAAGTATGAACTGAATGCACTGTAGAAATGAATTCCAAAATGCTAAGGAAATCACAGAGATTTCAGTTCCTGCCTGTGGAAAACAATTTCTAAAAGCGCAGTGAGGTTTAACTTTAGAAAGCACAGTAGATCAACTGGTGGGGTTTTAGCTCTCTCTCTAAAGCAGGACAACTCAACCCCAGAGTCACACAATAATCATTACAACTCACTGACACACAAATCTTTGTTGAGCTGGCACTAAGGGTGCCAGGTGGTATTTTGTGCCATTCCAGAACACAGAGTTCAGCAAAACTCAAACCTCTGAAAACCAGGCAATGAAGAGTCAGGGCACACTCCAACACAACCTTAACTCTGCCCCCTGGAGCCGGCAATAATCACTGGGAATTATCTGCCTGCCCTCCAGCTGTATTTACTGTATTCAGTATAGCTGTATTCAGGACCAGAGAATGTTGGACCCTCTGCATTATGGAAATTCCCCTCTAGCTTCCATAAGGGACCTGAGAAATTGAACCTCTCCTAGAAGCCTCCCTATTCTTATGGGGTTTGGATGGCCGTGGCCATCTAGGAGAGCACCAAGAAGAGGCCCAGCTGTCTCGGGCACCAAACCTGAGCAGCACTGCAACCCCGTGTGTGAGGTCACAACGAACGCCCCACACTGAATTTTGGCCTGCCAGTCCCCCCATCACAATTCATTGATTCACGATGGGAGCGGGAAGAGGTGGCAGCCGGGCCAAACTGGTCAGGGCCCAAATAGGGTTGCCTCCTCTGAGAGGCAGAAAAACTGGCCCCTCTCCCCCCCATACCATCCAAACCCTTCTCTTCTCCCCCCAGCTTCAGCAGCCTGACCCCCTCCCACCCTCTCCCAGGAGCCTTATCCCAGGGAGTCCCCCTCCTGTCCCCTCCCAGGAGCCTCGGCCTCCCCTCCCCTCGTCCCCTGCTGGTGACCTCAGAGCCATCCTGCTTTCCAGCACAGAGAGGAGCAGGCGCCTTCATTGCCCCGTCGGCGCTGAGGCCCCGGCAGGCAGAGCGGGACCCGGTGCTGTCCGTGTGACCTGCGTGCTGTAATGAAGCAGCCATGGGCACACAGCAATGGGGTTTGGATGGCTGCCATGTGCTGGGTTTCCCACATGTAACGGTCCAAAGTTACACGTGAAAAAACACCCCCAGCGCATTGCCACCGACCATGCAAGAGAAAGAAACAGCCAGGCCAGTGAAAAACGCCTCAGGTGGCAACAACGGGCCCAAAGCGGAAATCGGGAACCCGGTGCAAGCTCACGGGGTGCACAGTGGTTAACCCGGGCCTGCATGGAAGGGTGGAGGGATCCGCTGGAGCAGCTTGGCAGAGCTGTGATTGTGAGATGAGGAGATTTGGGAGGGCCCTACCCCTGACGCCCGGCCCCCCCAGTTTGTGTGATTGAAGGCCAGAGGTGCATGTGTAGCGAGAGATGCAGGGAGGGATAGCTCAGTGGTTTGAGCATTAGCCTGCTAAACCCAGGGTTGTGAGTTCACAACTTGAGGGGGCCACTTGGAGATCTGGAGCAAAATCAGTACTTGGTCCTGTTAGTGAAGGCAGGGGGCTGGACTCCATGACCTTTCAGGGTCCCTTCCAGCTCTATGAGATCGGTATATCTCCATATATATATATGCTTTGTCGCAGTGCTGAGTTCTGTGGGCTGTCAGCAGCAGTTCACAGGGGTGGTCTGACAGTCAGCAGCAAGGTGTGTGGGTTTCCTGATGGGCTACAGGTGTCAAATGGCACCCCAGGTGTAAGGGGTAAAATTAGCAGGTGCAGCACTGTTCCTGTGGAGTAGGAGTGTTGAGTATAGGGCAGTCTGCAGTGCAGCTCCCCTAAACACAAGCTGGGCTTTAGCGAAGAGACGGCATTAGCCAGTGGGCCTGATCCCAGAGTCCCGGGACTATCTGAGTCTGGGTATTGCGGGGCATCGTGCAAAGAGGGCGGAGCTGACGGTGCCTTGGTGTGCACCTTCACTCTGTATTTCCTGGCTCTCAGAGGGTGAGTTTTGCTGAATCTCACGCTCTGGAAGGGCACAGGATACCCCCGGGCAGCCTCAGCTCTGTGCTAACGAAGGAGGCAGTGGGAGGGTGGGGAGTATGGATAGTAGGCCTGCAAGGGGCTATGTAACAAAGTGCTAGTTCTAGCAACCTGGTCACTGAAGTTGCTGCTGCTTGCAGAGAAGGCTGCAATCTTAATTGGAGCCAATCAACCAGTTCCTAGTGGGGATTACTGACCCCTGAGAGTAATTGCTGGGCTAACGAGACAGTTGGCTCAGTACTTGGGAGGAGGTATCACCGGGAGGAACAGGCAGCAGGTGGAGCTCAGAGGTGTGAGCCGGTGGAGGAGAGAAACTGCGTGAAAGGTGCCATCTGCTGCATCCCTGTGTCATGGCTGGCCCTGCTTGGGGAACAGGGCTGGAGGTATGTGTGGTGGAAAAGAAACAGACGGTGTGTTTGTGGCTGAGAGACCATGGCAGAAGGCTAGACAGTGCTGCTCACTGGGTAGCTGAAGAGGTCCCATGTGACAGTCTATTTAAAAGATAGAGCAGTATCCCTTGAAACCGTTTGTGAGTCCTCTAGTGGTGCTCATGTGCTCTGTGGTAGAAGCCAGGTAGAAATCAGCTAGGGCAGTAGAGCGTACGTAGGTAGGTGGTGGCTGGGTGTATTTCAGATTGGTGCCCCATTGTGCCTGTGTCTAATCTTTGTTGTGTAAAGAGCAAAAGACACAACAGTTCTCCCCTATCTATGCGGGGGTCCTATTATACCTCCTGTCCCCTCTAGCTTGGACTTGCCTCCGCTTCCCAATATGGGGTGCTCATTTACCTTCGAGAACCCACGCTCCAAGGCCCCTGTTCAGGAAAACAATTAAACATGTTCTCAAGCGTCAGTGACTTCAATGGGACTTAAACATGTGGTTAACTCAGCACGTGCTTAAGTGCTGTCCAATAAGCTGTGTCTGTAACCAGGGTACATTCGTTCCAAAGTGACCTCAGCTGCTGGTTACCTGTTGAGGTTCTTTGATTCCTAGATTTAGCTCTAGAGAGAGCAAAACAGGTGACCATAAAGAGAGGTTTAACCAGCACTCTCAGAGGAGTTGCCGGAAGAATGCTTCTTTTCTTGGAAGTTGAGTTGGCAGCAGTACTAGTGACTACTAGTTCTTGTTCATCGGGCGCAGGTTACTAGCCGGAGAAATGCTGGTGGAGATACTGCTCTAGCTCATTGTGGAGCCTGCGTCCAGGAGACACAATCTTTTCTTGTATCTTCTTCACATCCCAGCCAGGAAGGATTTTGCCTCATTTTGTTTTCCACAATTCCCGCAAAAGTGCCAGCTGTCGGCGGTGTGCCTGGTTCTGACTCAGAGGTGGTCAAACTACAGCCTGCGGGCCATGTTCAGCCTGTCGGATCTTTTAATCCAGCCCTCGAACTCCCGCTGGGGAGCAGGGTCAGGAGCTTTCTGCACGGCTTTCAGAGACAGCGGCATGTCCCCACTTTGGCTCCTAGGCGTAGGGACAGCCAAGGGGCTCCGCACGCTGCTCCTGCCCTAAGCGCCGCCCCCCGCAGCTCCCATTGGTTGGGAACCCTGGCCAATGGGAGCTGTGGGAGTGGTGCCTGCGGACGGGGCAGCACGCAGAGCCGCCTGGCCGCGCCTCTGCGTAGGAGCTGGAGAGGGAACATGACACTGTTTACAAGAGCTGCTTGAGGTAAGTGCTGCCCAGAGCTTTCACCCCTGATCCCCGCTCCCCATACTTCAACCCTCTGCCCCAGCTCTGATCCCCCTCCTGCCCTCCAAACCCCTCGGTCCCAGCCTGGAACACCCTCCTGCACCCCAAACCCCTCATCCCTGGCCCCAACCCAGAGCCCGCCCCTGCAGCCGGAGCCCTCGCTCCCATCCCCGCATCCCAACCCCCTACCCTAATCCGGAGCTCCCTTCCACACCCTGAATTCCTCATTTCTGGCCCCACCCCAGAGCGCATACCCCCAGCCGGAGCCCTCACCCCCTCCTGCACCCCAACCCCCAATTTCATGAGCATTCATGGCCCGCCATAAAATTTCTATAACCAGATGTGGCCCTCAGGCCAAAAAGTTCTTTCTCTTATTTATCAGAACACCCAGTAAATGCTGTAATTTGTGAACTTTGGGCTAAGTCGTGTGGGAAACCCAATGAGGTTCTTCGTTTTTTCCCATAGGTTTGCAGGAGGAGGACTGGGGATTCTCTTTGTCGCTGGGGGAAAAAAGACTTTAAAATGTCCTTCAGAGTGTTTCATTTGATGTTTTGGGTGTGCTGTGCTTTTTATGGCCCTACTCCCAACAAGGCCATCTACATCAGTAATACTAGTGGCTGCTGGTATGAGGATTAAGAACCATATATATAATCTTCTTCCATGAAGAACTACTACTTCTATCAGAGACAATGTGGGTGAGGTAATGACTTTTATTGGACCAACTTCTGTTGGAAAGTGCAAGCTTCCAAGCTACACAGAGCTCTTCAGACCTGGGGGTTATATCAACACTGTTGGTCACAAAAAAGAAAATGTGACTTCATGTCAAGTTGTTCATTATTTCCTATTCAAGGAGAGAGTCTCTCTCAATCGCCTGCCTCGGATAGCACTAAATCTTTGGGCAGGGAAAGAACATGAAGTGGCCAGATTCTCCCTGTGTCTTCCCCGAACTGATCTCGGTAGTAGACATGTGTGGGCTCAGTGACTCTGAAAATCAGGCCTTTTAGGGTTTGTCTATATGGGGAGTTATTCCCGACTAACTCTATGGGCTGGTCTTCACTAAGGGGGAGATCGACGCTCCTGCAATCGATGCAGCAGGTGTTGATTTAGTGGGTCTAGTGAAGACCTGCTAAATCAACTGCAGCGCGCTCTTCAGTTGACCATGGTACATCATGGGAACAAGAAGAGGAAAGGAAGTCGACTGGAGAGCGTCTCCTGTTGACTCCGCACAGTGAAGACACCGGGGTAAGTTAACCTAAGCTACATCGACTCCAGCTACGTTATTCACATAGCTGGAGTAGTGTAACTTAAGTTGACTTACCCCGTAGTGAAGACAAGCCGTATGTGTGGGCACTCTTAGCTACATGTGGACCCTTATTCTGGAATAAATCAGGAATAGTTAATCTGCTTTAAATTCACACCCTACCTTATTCCAGATTCACTTTCATGTGTAGACATGCTCTTGTTTAGATGCCTAAATATGGATGTGGGTGCCTCATTTTAGGCACTCCCATTTGAAACTGTTGGGCTGTAAAGGGATTCGGGAACGAGCCCCCCTGTTCCTCTTGAGCTCCTCAAGCAGGAAGTTGGGGATTCCATTCCCCCCTGCCCTTTGCTCTAGTGGGTTGGACAAAACACCTCCAGAGGCCCCAAAGCAGTAACCCGGGGATTGTTTCACACCCTGGTTACTGCTTTGGCAAACAGTCTCCATGGAGCCTGCAGTACGTGGCTGATTCCAGCTTTTCTGCATCGGCTGAGCAAGCAACCCTTAGCGATCTGCATTCCTCATTCTACTGCTTCTCTTGGGCGCCTCCCAAAGCCATGCTACGTTCATCTGCAAAGTGTAGCAACATTGTCCCTTTGTTTTCCGTGCCAGTCTGGATGGATGGCCTCCCTGGGAGTATGGGAATCTGAACTGGCAAACAGTGAATGACTGGCATTAATCACTAGCTGTCTTATGTGCTGAGCTGTTGGCATATCAATTAGCTGTCAATCGACTTTCCTGCCAAATTGCTGTCTAAAATCCTGCATGGTATTGAGTGCTGGGTCTCTTAAATGCAATATCACACAACTCAGCCATTCAGAATTATGTGATTGCTTGAACCCCAGAAAAAGAGCGATCCTTGTCTACCTAAAGATTGGGCATATAAGCATGGCAACATCTGCATGCCACTTATCCACAGAAGTGTCATTTTCCCTTACAGAATTGTGCATAAATTGCAGACACAGAAGCAGCATGTCTGGATGTTTGTATTTATAGAATTTTTTTGCTGGGACTAATTGGATCATAACAATTCTTGGAAGTGTTTTCGTGATGTGCCAGGTCGATTGGGCAGGAACGGTCCAGCTGAGTTTATAGCGTGGCACATTCCGCAGCTGGAGATCAGGATACCTAAAGGAAAAGCTTTTTTTAACTTTGAGACATTCACTCTGGTGCCAGGGTTGCTACGCAAAGCTGCCAGCACAGCTTCTCCCATGCCTGCCTGTTCCCATCACTGTGTCTCCATTTTCTTGAGATTCTGTATATCCACAAAAAGCAACAGAGGGTCCTGTGGCACCTTTGAGACTAACAGAAGTATTGGGAGCATAAGCTTTCGTGGGTAAGAACCTCACTTCTTCAGATGCATCTGAAGAAGTGAGGTTTTTACCCACGAAAGCTTATGCTCCCAATACTTCTGTTAGTCTCAAAGGTGCCACAGGACCCTCTGTTGCTTTTTACAGATTCAGACTAACACGGCTACCCCTCTGATACTTGTATATCCACAGTATCCAGATTGACTTTGTGAGGCCTGACAACTTCTCCTCCTTATACCATCATCTGGGGTTGGGTCACTGTGCAAACATGCACCCTCTTCATCTGTCTAAGGCAGCACTAAAGTCCACTTGCTTATCTTCTTTGATGCCATCCATCCACTGCTTCCTTGGTTTTCCTCTGAGTCTTTCCTACCATCCTCCCCTTCCATGCTATCTTCACCAGGGCTTCTTAATTCATCCTCTGTACGTGACTGAACCAGCAAGTCATGCTTCCTGGATTTGTCAGCTACAATGGACTTTGACTTCCATCTTAATGCTTTCATTTGGCATTCCGTCCCTTCATGTAACTCTTCTTATTGCACGAAGACATCTCATCTCACGCACCCGTTGGCATTGAACCTGCTGTCTCTTTACTGCCCAAGCGTCTGCACTTTGTGCACTGCGGGGCATGCTATTGTTCTGTACAGTTGGGTTTTTAGTCTCAGTGGCAAAGGCTTGTCATTCCCAACACCTGAGATGTTGTTCCACACATCTTCCAGCACTCCCAGTCTGGATTGCATCTCACATTCAAGCTCGCTGTCTTCCGTAACCCAGCCAATCCAGGTACTAGGCAGTCCTGTTTAATCTCCATTCATCTCTGTGTCCAGTTTCCCTGTGGCACTTCTACAAACCCACAAGACCTCAATCTTAATCATGCTCAATTTCATCTCATGCCTGCTTAGCTGGTCATACCACTGGCTTCCTATTTCCTCCACATCCTCTTTGGAGGATGCCCTTATTCCTTGTCATCCGCCTACAGCGGCGTCTCACCTTTCTTCCTTTGGGATCTTCCTGCTGCCATAATCCATCAACACCCTAAACAGCAATGGGCTGAGGGCTGACCCCGGTGCAGTTCGATTGTTTTCCCTTCAAAGGGGCTTGTCATTTCAAAACGTACTGGATTTGGGTCCCTGTTTTGGGTGACCCATGTAGTTCATTCACCATAGATAGTAAATCCTCAGACACTCCATTTTTCCTCAGCACTGGTGTGAGCGTCTTTCCGTCTGCTTATCATATGCCTCTTCTAGTCTGTAAAAGCCCAGAAGCTATTGTGTTGGTACTGTCTGCTTCTCTATCCCCGGCTGAATTACAAACATGGCATCGGTGGAAACTTCTCATCTTTCTCTAAAGCAGAACTGTTCTTGTTCTTGTCCACAACTCTCCTAATCCCAGTTTCCAAGATGTGTTCAAGCATTTCATTCCATGCAACAATAGCTTTATCCCTCTAATTTCCACAATCCTGGATGCTTCCCTTATTACTTATTGGTGCAAGTCTATCCTGATCCCAGTCTTCTCTCACCATATGGCTTTAACCACTCTGTTTATGCCTCTGGCACTCAGGACTTTCACAGGTCCCCCATCACTTCATCAGGTCCTGCTGCCTTCCCATTCTTCATTTCCTGGATTGCATTTCTCCTCCCCTCCTCCTCTGTTATGTTTGCCTTAGGCATCGCATTAGGATCACAAGTTGGCCGCTCCACCGTAAAGAGACTTAAAATGGTGTTTCCACCTCTCCTTCACTTGTTCAGGTGTTACTAACCGTTTCCTCTGGTCATCCATTACCAGTGGTGTTGCAATAATATCCTCCTACCCTTTCATGGTTTTTTTGTAATGCTATAGATGATCTGGAGAGCCAGGTGTGGGTGGTTTACAAACTAGGCATACTGGTTGTCTAGGGCAGTCTTTCCCAAACTTGGGACGCCGCTTGTGTAGGGAAAGCCCCTGGAGGGCCGGGCCGGTTTGTTTACCTGCCCCGTCTGCAGGTTCGGCCAATCGTGGCTCCCACTGGCCGCAGTTCGCTGCTCCAGGCCAATGGGAGCTGCGGGAAGCGGCGGCCAGTACGTCCCTTGGCCCGCACCGCTTCCCGCAGCTCCCATTGGTCTGGAGCAGCGAACCGCGGCCACTGGGAGCTGCGATCGGCTGGACCTGCGGACGCGGCAGGTAAACAAACCGGCCCGGCCCACCAGGGGCTTTCCCTACACAAGCGGCGTCCCAAGTTTGGGAAACACTGCTCTAGAGGACAGATCAGATGCTGGTCACCAGAAATCCCATTGGCCAGGGGCTGCTAGGCTTGAGGTGGGCTGATTTCCAGCATCGGGCTCAGAGCCCCTCCCATTGTTGTGAGTCCTGACAACATAGGTTTAAATTTGAGGTCTGGAGTGTTAGTGGTTTTCCTCTTATCTGCTTCCTCTTCTCAATAAGATGGTCACCGTCTGCAGGAAATACCAGCTGGCAATAAAATACACAGAGCTGGTTCCTTTGCTCATGTAAACCGGTGTAGCTCCATTGAAGTCAGTGTAGATCGATTGACTTCAACCACCAGAGATTCCAAACCTTAATTTCCCAATGTAGTTCCCAGTTCATTCATGGTGAGAAGGGAATTTTACCTTTCCAACTCCTCGGCCAAGTGAAATGGGAGCAGAATTTTTGTAAAACTTAAATGTTGCTAAATTTAAACTTTCAGTAAAAATCTTTGAAAGCTCTTTAGTCCAAACGTGAGATGCAGTTCCTCAACAAATACTTCAGTGACGGAGGAGAGCACAAACACCTCAAACTGCTCCAGGGTGGATAAAAACAGCTCGATAGCATCCAGCTTCTGTCTGCGTATAGCCAGAATAAAATCACCCTGTTGACTGGAGAAATTGTACTCTGGGTTTCCACCCACTGCAGCCCTCTCCTGGCTTCACTGCTCTGCAGCGTCTTGTCGGAACAATAGCTTTTGCTCTTGCCTCCTCCCACCACTGTTACACCACTGCCCTGGGGTTTGAAGAGGTGCTTGCTTTTGCATACCTCTCTCTTCAGCAATTCTCATTCAAAAGCCACACATGGATAGCACCCTTAGCAAGTATTCTAACGGTGCAGGGGAATTCCAGGAATGCTGAACAATGCTGATTTTTTTTTTATGGTGATCCCTGTATTTTGCTTGGGAAAAGCCCCTCCCTCTTGCTAGAACAAAGATTGTATAGCTACTACTTCGGTCTGTTAAATTCTGTCACCCAGTTTTATACAGAGACAGGTGAACTCTTCTGTCTCTGCAGGTTTACAGGCTGCACCCCTCCCTAGTATCTGCGGGTCTGTTCCCTCCCAATAGGGCCTTAGATAATCTGGGGACCAGGGCCCGTGTAAGTACCTAGGTAGCTTTGAGAGTTCTGCTCTTGGAATCCTAGTGAAAGGTGCAATACTGACACGCTGCCTTGACGCTGAATGTGAGAGATACAAGGACCACGTACTGGGGCAGTGCAGGGTTCCCCAAGTTACCACTCACATGTCAGACTAACCGTCTGTGGGCATTTGAAGGTAACTTATTGGGCCCATTCAGTCCTGACCTGCTCTGAAGACTGCCCAAAATGGCTGGTGTTTGATGAAACGGGTCCAGACTCAAACGTCGCCGAGTAAGGTCTCCTGCTGGGAAAAGGTATAAATCTAACTTGGAAACAGAGCTACGGCTGCAGTGTAACAATGACAGGGGGCTTGACTTGTGAGCTGTTCCTGGATGCCAGAAGAACGTAGAAAGAAGCACTGTAGCTGAGCCTTGACGGGAATCCTGGATTTGGGTGGGATGTGGCTGGCTTGTATGATTTAAGACTTGTTATCCAACTCTAGCTTTTGGTTAGTCTACGAATGTCTGGCAGCATGGCCCAATCCACATGTTAAAGGGAAACTTGGAACTCCCCTCCCACTACCCTCTGAGATATGAGCACTTTCCAGTCTCACTGAGGTCAATGGGAGATGCAGGCTCTCTAAAAATGAGCCATGTTTTCATTCCGTGTTGCACGGGAGGAGGTTCTTGTGAACAGTGACGCAGGTCACATTTGCCCCTGAAACTTTCACGTTCACCGGCAGGATCTCTGCTATACCTCACAAATACAGTCCTGTCACTCAGAACGGGATCCTGTGTCTTGGAAAAGCACCTGTTGGTAGCTGGAAAATAACAATAGCGACTGTGCGGGGAGTTATGGAAAGGAGCAGTAAAAGAAGATGTGAATGGAAGAGTTTGGTAGTTGTAAGGAGTTGTGTGTCATATACTAAAAATTGTGTTCTGAACATCTGTGAAGTGTCCCTAGCCTCTGTTTGCCAGAAGCTGGGAATGGGTGACAGGGGCTGGATCACTTAATGATTCCCTGTTCTGTTCATTCCCTCTGGGGCACTTGGCATTGGCCACTGTCGGAAGACAGGACACTGGGCTAGATGGACCTTTGGTCTGACCCAGTCTGGCCATTCTTATGTTATATAGAATTCTACCAAAATTCAGCTCCACGTTTGTAGTAGTCCCTAAACCAAAAGCATGAAGGGTCTAGTCCTGTAAGGTACTCCACTCCACTCCACTGCCATCCATGGGAATGGTGGTGGCTTGCCATGGCAGAGAAGCAGTGTTTTGGGGATGGGGGTTAACAAGTCACATTGGGTTATGGAAGAAAAGGGCACTGCTCAAGATTCAACTGGGGGCCTTTGGCCTACTCTGCCTAGTAGAATACAGCTTGCTTTCCCTCGTGTGGCTGGTCAGCTCTGGCTTCACTGCCTTCAAGCCCCCTTTGAGGAGGCAGATGTCCCAACATGGAGCTGGCCGGGTGCTTGGGAGGGTGCTGTGGCTGTGATTGTGTGAGTGGGGGCAGGGGGAGGGAGGAAGCATATTGGGGGGGGAAACCTCCTTGTGTCCCCCACCCATGTCCTTGCGCACCTGCACCAGGGACAGTGCAATAGGACCCTACGAGTTACTCACACATAGCCGTGAAAGTTGGGACGTGACTACTGGCAAATCTCCAGGCCCCAACAACACTGATTCCTCCACCACATCCTGCCCCATGTATTTGATTGGCCTATAGGGCTTTTCCCTCGCCCTCATCACCAGCTCTCCAGTTCTCTCCCCAGTCCAGTGTTAAATGACTCAGGCTGTGCAGCTCCCACCGTTCTCCCGTAGGGGGCAGGCAGCTGGATGTTACTCTCGCCCCTGGTCTGGGAATTGAACAAGCTGTTGGGAGGAAGAGTAGGAAAGATCTGGCGTCCTCTGGGGCTGCGGTGAGCTCATGTGACTGACCAGCTGCTTGGGGAAGCCAGCCCTGCTCTTGGAGCCAAGGAGCTGTTTGCATCACTGGTTATGAGCCGCTTCCTGCAGTTGTCAATGGATGCCCTGAGGCAGTTGGCACTGGCCTTCGTCAGCTGGTATGGGGCTGGATGGAGCAGGTCTGCTCCGGTCTTGGCAATTCCCATGTTCCTGTGAACTCCACTGATGGCCCTCAGGAGCAATTCTGGGCAGGGAATGGAGGCCGTTAACAGGGATGTTCTAGGGTCTTTACTAGACACATTCAGGCTACTTGGGTAATAACACTTGTTACAGAAGCAGGCCCTCTCCGTGTTAGCCAGTCATTTGCCACCTGAGCCCAACTTTTAAAAACACGAGTGAGAACATTTGTCCAACAGTTGAGTCCTGTTTGGCTTCGGGAGTACTTGTGAGCTGTTTGCGTTGACTCTTTGTCGAGTTGTGTGGTGAGTCAACTAAGTCTGACGATAGGGTGACCAGACAGCAAATGTGAAAAATCGGGATGGGGGGTAATAGGAGCCTATATAAGAAAAAGACCCCCAAAATCATAGAATCTCAGGGTTGGAAGGGACCTCAGGAGGTCATCCAGTCCAACGCCCTGCTCAAAGCAGGACCAATCCCCCAGACAGATTTTTGCCCCAGATCCCTAAATGGCCTCCTCAAGGATTGAACTCACAACCCTGGGTTTGAGACTGTCCCCATAAAATCAGGACATCTGGTCACCCTATCTGACGATTCTCTTTCTGCTCCGCCAGTGGATAACCGCCTTGGCCTGCGTGAATTTCAGAATGGCTAAATACTTCGTCTGACATTTACAAAACGTTCACAATTCCCAACTGGTGCCCTGATGGCAAAACCGGAGCAAACTGAGCCTGGTGCTTCTGGTAGTGACCACGTTGGTCTGTTTGACCAGTTCTAGGGCCGGTCTAGGCTTCCTTACTGGGGGCTCGCGCTCTCTCTTTCTCTGGGGCTCTGGGCACTGCCTTCCCACCCTCCCGAAAGCCGCCTTTGTCTAAACAGCCTCACCCTTTGTCTGCGGACAAGCTGACTTCTAAGGGGATGTGTGTCGTCCTTTAGTGTTTGGGAAGCAGAGGGTGCCCTCTAGTGTCCAACTATTCATAGTACAATGGTGCTGGGTTCTTTAATTAAAGCACAGAACTCCCACAACACTCGGCTGCTCCAACAGCTCTCCAGTCCAGTCCAGACACGGCTTACACAGTGCCGTAAAATGACACACTCCAGCAGTGCCTGGAGTCGGGCGCCTTTCTGTAATGTAAGAGAGAAATTACATTCTAGCACTTTCATCGCACAGCACAGCGTATCCGTCAGTGCCACGGTGTGGTTGAGCTCTGCTTCTAGTTGTTGTTCATGAGTTGGTGGGAACATACAATTTGTCTGCAGCAGCCATTGAAGCCGAATGGAATTTGTGCCCTTAAATCTGAGAGCAGAATTTGGACCTAATTATTGTTGGAATACCATTTCCTTTTGACGTCTGACAATTAGAAACAGGCTCTGAGCACCCCACCAATACATCTCCAAATGCACAGCTTTGGCGGCGTCTCACTTTCCCCTAAACAGCGGGGCTTAATAAAATCCTAATCCCAGAATACAACTAACAGCACCTCAGACACTGTGGTGATGAGCACAGTATCAGAACCTGCCTAGAGCAGAAGGGACGCCTCGGCATCCCCTAATTGTCCCTCAAGGGCCAGGGGGAACAAATATGGCCCTGCAGTCCACCTTCAAAGCCAACAGATTTTGGACATGGGGCAGGAGACTATAAATAGACCATCCCTTCCACTGTCAACGGATCGTTTTTTGTTCCTGTAGGAATATTCCATTTGAACACCACTGATGCTTGGCTGGATAAGCAAACACAGGTTAAGGTTTTCAGCAAAATATGTGCTGCCCCAAGCCCTGGCACTCTGGTTTCCAAACTTGGAGTCCCACCTGCATGAACTAGTGCCATGTAGACATAGGACCTGGGATTTAGTTGCTCAGCCACGCACTTGTTAGTAACCTGACTCTTCATTCTGGGCCTTTCCCACGATGTGTATGGCAGGACCAGCTAACATGGAGAAGCTGCGGAGACCATTCTAGGTTCACATCCGTGGACCTCTTAGTAAAGGGATGGCAAGCCAGACCTGAATCATATCAGCAGAAATGCACTGGCACGTATTGAGGAAATAGCTCACCAATCATCCTAAGAAATATAATAAATCCATTAAACAGCCGAGCCATGGGGCTCGGTTTCTGAAATCTCTGCTACGCGGTTAACCCTTTGCTGTATATGCTCATTATCTTGTCACCCCCCACCCGAGAGAACTCTCTAAATACCCTTCTCCCGCTGTAAAAAGCTGTCTGTTTCATTTCTAAATGAGATTTCCATATTCATTCTGAACTATGTCAACCTGTGGAACTCATTGCCAGGGGACGTTGTGAAGGCCAAAAGTATAACTGGGTTCATAAAAGAATTAGATGAGTTCATGGAAGACGGGTCACTCAGTGCTATTAGCCAAGATGGTCAGGGATGCAATCCCATGCTCTGGCTGACCCTAAACCTCTGACTGCTAGAAGCTGGAACAGGACACCAGGGGATGGATCACTTGATAATTGCCCTGTACTCAGTGGTGCAAGTAGAAATAATTTCTTGCCGGTATGCTGCACTCATGGGAGGGACACAAAGGAGGGGGGCATGTGATCTCCCCACCTGACCCCCCCCCATGTGGCTTCTCCCTGCCCCCAGACTGGGCCCCCCACCCGCGCCCTCCCGTCTCCTCCCCATGATTCATATCCATCCCACATGTTACCTGGGGGAGGGAGGGCTCTGACTGTCCTCCTCCCACTGTGCCGGAGACTTCTGCTGTACAGACCCCAGGCAGGAGACGCAGCTGCGTGGAAGGGCTGGGCTCGGGCTCCTCCTGTGTCTTTGCGGTGTGCGGTACCGGCTGTAAATATCTTACTGGTACGGCGTGCCAGACCGGACTGCCATATTTGCACCACTGCCTGTACGGTTCTTTCCCTCTGAAGCATCTGGCACCAGCCACTGTCGGAAGACAGGATACTGGGCTAGATCGACCACTGGTCTGACCCAGTCTGGCCGTTCTGGAGACATAGCGGGGCATCCCTGTGTGAGTATCTTCCCTACAGGAAAGTCCTGCGACTAGGGGCATCGCTAGCTAGGAGTTGCTCCATCCATTACTCCATCCACGGTCACAGGTCAGAGAGCCGGGGAGTCAGACTGATAAAAGAACCAGCAGAAACGTTTGTCAGCAGCAGTGGCTGTGGGGACCCTGTGTCTGCAGCGGAGACGTCAGAAGAGAACCAACTCAAACAGAGTCAACTAAGCAGCTTCTGGAGAAAAGCTCCTTGAATCCAAGTGGCCAAGCACAACCGAGCGCCTGCCTCTGGGATGAGGAGAACGGAGCATGACTTTAATAGATCCATTGAAATATACGGAATGGTCCTCTCCCTCTCTCCACACCGGAGTGTTCTAGCCCGGGCTTGCAGCTTAAATGCTAATCACCAACTGTTAATTGATGGTTAATGAGCTTGCTGGTAGGGGGTAGTTTAATGTGCAGTCACTCAGCTCTTCAACAAGTTGTCTGAATTCATCTGGAGCCGCAGCTGCTGAATCTTAACCAGCAACCTCCAAACAGAAGCCTTGTCAAATACTTCCTCTCCCTGCACCTTTTTGGTCGGGCTTTGATCTACAGACTCTGGTGGGCAAACCGTTTCTCCTGACACACTGGGAGGCGCTTTGCATGAGTGGGGCTGGCGGTTCATAAAACCCCAGACACCAGACCCTACTATGGGAAGCTCGGCTTAAAGATTTGATGATAAATAGATCAGCTGATGCCGAACCGCGTGGCTGGCCAGGGCCGGGGTCCCAGGGCGGTGTTGTTAATGGAAAGCACACGCCGTGAATAGTTTATCTTTCCCATTAAGAGTCGGATTCCTCCAAGGGACGCTGAGAGAGGAAATTTTCTTTAGCACGCTGTGCTTGGGGGCGAGCATCAGGCTGGCCTCCATCTGGGCCCGTGCTTGCCAGCTCAGCTCCTTCATGCCCCACACGTGGCTTGCAGCACGTAAGAAGATGGGTGTTGACTAGATTTCCAGCTCTTGGAGTGACGGCCGCTGCCACTAATCCCCGCTTTGTGCTAAAAATGTCTCTGGAGCTGCGAGGCGCAGATCCCACAGTCAGGGATGCTTTGCCAGCTGTTGTCCACTGGGTGTCCTTGTTTCTCCCTGAGGCAACTCACTTACCCACCAGTCCTGATGGGAGTCACCTAGGTCCTCTTTAGGGCATGGAGACAAAGCCCTGGGGCAGGCAGTGCTGTGTCCTCTCTGGTGCTGCAGAAAGCCACATGTCGAGAGAGGAAGGATGGTATAGTGGTGAGGGCGCTAGCCTGGGACTTGAGACCTGGGTCCCATTCCCTGTTCTACCACAGGCTTCCTATGGGACCTTGGGAAGGTCCTTTTAGTCTCCACAGGCCTTCATAAGCTGTTTGTATAATGGAGAGTACTTCCTTTCCTCACCGGTGGGGAGGGGGGTGCCATGAGACTAAAGGCAGAGGCACTCCAATATGATGGTAATGGATGCTGGAGAAGTACCTTGGATGGAGAGATGTCCTCTTCACCCCCCCCACCCCGTTCCGTGTTCGGTTTCCTCCTCCCCCCTCCGCTAACACAACAGCTAAATTTTGTCACTGCCCTAGAGGCACTGGCTGCAGAGCCCAGGAAGGGACAGGAATCGAGACGGGCCTAACTTGCCAAATTTGGACCCAGACTCTCCAAAGGCTCCTGGCAGAGGAGAGATTAACAGCTGAGACTCAGATTCAGCTCGCTCCTTACCTGTACCCTCCAGAGCAGGCGGCATTAAAGGTGCGTCTGGCTGCAGCAGCCTCACCAGAGAGGGCTTGGGGAACTCCAGACTGAGTTCTAGTTGCCCACCTCTTCCCTTTCCAGTCCCTTGAAATGTCTCCTGAGGGTGGGCAGGACAACCCCAAAGGGTAGATCGTTCTCATTAGAGCTGGCTACCAATGGAAAACCGGCTGTGTGAAGCTGTTCTCATTTTGGCAGATTGGAAGTGGTTTGAACGCTTTCTAAATGACATTTCAACACTTCAGAATTTTAAATCCCCCCCCCCGCCTTTCTTCTTACCTGGCTTTTGCCACAAAATGTAATAGTTGGAATTATATTGTAATTCCAATTATCTAATTCCCTTTGTCCAGAAATCCTAGTTATCCTAATCCGCAGTGTGCCCTCCGAGTAGCCCTATGTTAATTAATGACATTTCTGTTTATCCAAATGCCTGGTTAGCCATAACTGTTGGGTGCCCCCCAGGCCGCTGGGAAAATGGCAGGAGTGTGTTATATATACTGAGGGAGGGGGACAGTCCACCTTTTTTCTTTTTGCTGCTATGTAACTTTTCCAAAGTTGGGGAAGTCTTAAGGTGGTAAAAATAAATTAAAGGAGAAAAGGGGAGGGGATGCATTTTATTGCATTCATGGGGAGGAACGGAGGGTCAAACTCAAACCTTTGGGCTTTGACAACCTCCCCCTTGTGAATCTTTAACATTTTTTTTGCAAAGTTTTTGTTTAAAAAAACCCACCACTTGGTCCGAAAAGCATTTTGAAGGAATAATTTCACCCTCCCCCCCCTCCACCCCAGCTATTTTCAAAGCTGGCCTATGCACAAGGCACGGTGTCTCAACCCAGGCATTGATCTAACTCTGAACTACAGGCCATAGTGACCCACTGATCCCATTGGGCGCGGGGGGGGAGGGGTTGGTAAGGTGTTACACCCTCTGTATGATCAAAAGCTGCCTGCCAGGACATCTCACAGCATGAGGCATGGCCCCAATCTGTTAGACATTAGCTCCTGACATAGAATCATAGAAGATTAGGGTTGGAAGAGACCTCAAGAGGTGATCTAGTCCAACCCCCTGCTCAAAGCAGGACCATGCCCAACTAAATCATCCCAGCCAGGGCTTCGTCAAGCTGGGCCTTAAAACCTCTAAGGAAGGAGATTCCACCACCTCCCTAGGTAACCCATTCCAGTGCTTCACCACCTTCCTAGTGAAATAGTTTTTCCTAATATCCAACCTAGACCTCCCCCACTGCAACTTGAGACCATTGCTTCTTGTTCTATCATCTGCCACCACTGAGAACAGCCAAGCTCCATCCTCTGATGGCATTCTCCATGCCACTGATATCATGGGCAGGGCGGCGCCCTGGAATTAGACAAATTACTTCACTCCAGATCTGCTATGAAGTGTTTCAGACCATCCATTTTCTCCCCTGAGTGTGGATTCTGTCAGCTCCTGGTACCCCAGATCTTTGTGTTGAGAGGGCTGTGCACATGTTCATGAAGAGTGAGCAAACTCTTGTATGCTCAACCTTGAATTGTGCTGGTGATATTTAAAAGTGAATTCAAGAGCGGGCCCAGAAGAGAGAAAATACACACAGGTTACCCCCCGCACACACACACACAGGCTACCACCTCCCCTCCCCGCCCCGCCCCACACCCCACAACTGCTGCATTCAATCAGTCTACAAACCCTGGATCTATCAGACAGCTGCTCAAAAAAAGACTTGAGGCACTGCCATCTTGTGGCACCTTTGGGGTATAACTCCTAAATAACATTGCTGATCAGCTTGGGGGGGAATTGGGGCTTTGTCCCAAGTTTTGCCCTGTGTGGCTCAGCTGAGTTTGATGGGGATGCAGGGTGTAATTCTGGGTTGAATCTGGCCCTGAGAATTCATGAAGCAATTTCTATTTCCAAAGCTTTGTACAAATGCAAGCCAGTGATCTGAACGAGCTCTCCCCTGCTACCTATTGAACAGGGGGAAAAGACCTCAAGAACAGATCGGATTTGCGTGGTACTTTGCCTAGGTGATCGGCAGACAGACCAGCTTTGCCAAAGTGATTGTTCGGGGCTGTTTTTTGGGGTTAAAATTCACTCAAGTCCCGGATGCAGGGGTAATGAAATCTCATCCTTGTTGCATGACTCTCTGGGTGTCCCCTATCTATAACCTCACTCACTAAGCCAAATCCAAGTGAAAGTCAGAGGGGCGGGCAGGTGTTCCTATGTGGTGGCGTGGGTCCTAGATGCCATTTGATGCCAGTGTTTAAAGACAGAGCTGATTAGACTGAAGTGAGAGTTCTTGTTTTTCCCCAGTGATCGCTAGAGCTGAAATCACTGAGTCGGTCTGGGGGGGACTGAGGCTTGGGCCTAAGTGTGGGGACGGTGTTGCAGTGAAAGAGATAGCAGAAGAGGTGGCAGCAGCTGTGAGGTTCCCCACTAACCAGGGAAACCATTAGGGACTGGGCAAAGTGGTGGACGCTTGGAACGCTGCATTGCAGCTACAGACAGCAGCATCAGCGGTGAGCAAAGGCTAAGACATCACTCCTGGCCCGTTCCCTTGAGTGGGCCGGAAGGTGAACCCAAGTGAACACATCCCTGGACTCCGAGACGTTTCTGGCATCAGACAACAGACCATGATCGGGGTACAGCAGAGAAAGCAGGGAGTGGGGAGGCAAGGGGGAGTGGTGTTAAAGGGCCATTGATCCATTGAATTTTCACAATGAAAGGTGGGAAACTGAGGCAAGGGGCTGCTGCCCAAGATACTGTGGGATGGATGTTTACTCATTGTTGGTGTAATTTTGAATCATGGTAGGTGTTTTCCCAAATTAATGCTGTTCCCTCATCTCTCACTAAAAAAATGTCTTTTGTTATACACCGACTCAGTGCTTGCACGGGGGGAAGGACTGCTTCTGAAAGGTGCCCGGGTGGTTGTTAACTTTCCTGGATTTCTGGGTGGGGGGGTTAAGCTGGTTCTGTTTCTTAATGGAGGTTAAGTCCATTAATGGCTATTAGCCAGGCTGGGTAAGGAATGGTGTCCCTAGTCTCTGTTTGCCAGAGGGTGGAGATGGATGGCAGGAGAGAGATCACTTGATCATTACCTGTTAGGTTCACTCCCTTGGGGGCACCTGGCATTGGCCACTGTCGGTAGACAGGATACTGGGCTAGATGGACCTTTGGTCTGACCCAGTCTGGCCGTTCTTATGTTCTTAATGTTAAGAGGAACACCTAAATATTGAACCCGGCCCTTGATGCTGCTACACCACCTGGCAGAAGGGTTCCAGAAATATTAACAAACAAATACCCTGACTAAATATGTAACCCAGTTTTTTAAAGGGTAGCTTCTGAAGTCAGATGACTTTTTGAGAGGCAGGTAATTTAAGGATGGATTTGCCAGTTTAACAGAACATCAGATGGGTTCCCACCTGCAGACAGGAAGTGACACCTGGTGGTTACAGCAGGAGCCACAGAAATGTAATTTTGTAATGTCTATTCCTGGCTTTGCCATTGACTTACTAGGCAATGCTTCTTGGTGCCTCAGTTTATCCAAATGTGTAATGAGAAATACGTCCCTCCCAGGGGTGCTGTGAGCTTGTTGGAGGAACGGCAGTGCCTGCGAGTCTGAACATTGGTAGATTTCTAGCTAGATGGAGTTGGCGAACAAATCCTTTGCTGATCCAGAGCAGAGGTGAAGCCAGAGATTTGGTTCCAGCCAAGCGTAGGTCCGCCTGAGAAGCAGACAGTATGTCAGTGCAACTGACCTGGTTAAAAACAGGGGCTTGAAAAGCCCAGCTGCATGCTAATGGAGAAAACAGAATTCTCCGGGAGGAAAAATCAATGGCTTGGAGATGCTGCAGCCAAACAGTGCACGCTTAATTTAGATAGAAATACAGTGCGCCATCCAGCAGTGTAACTGGAAACTACCAAATACCATCAAACGGGCTTTCCCTCAGCAGAGGGGTAAGGGCTGCATTGTAAGAACTATTTTATCCAGTCCGTCTGTGCATTGTCACTGTAGATTTTGCTCCAATTGGACGTCTTTGCATCAAGGTAGCACTACCCATGGGCTTATGGTACCAATGTAGTTGCCCCATGCAGAGAGCTGATGGACATCAGTTATTTGGTGACTTCCATGCCCTCCTGCCAAACAGCTGGTGGCAAGAGACAACGGCCAATGGACAGTCTGGCTTCTGTATCCTGCATACCCTGCGCACTGCTCAGCCTTTGTTCCTTTCCCATTCATCTGAAGCTGGAGCCATTGGCTAGCAAGGGACCATCCCAGAGAGTTTCCTCACTCACCACCTCCCCTCCCTGCTCCTGCCTGGCAGCGTTTATAGAACCCAGCAGGGGAGCTGGGCCAGGTTGCTTGAACACTTTTTTTATGTGGCCAAAAAATGCAGATTCAGGTCAATGGAGACATTTCACAGATTTCTGTGGACTTCAGCGAATTGTTTCAGTTGAAATGTTTTGTTTTGACTTTCTCAGAACAAAATATTCTGGCTTCAAAATTACCTTTTAATTTTTTTTTTTGTAAAAAAGCTCCCAATTGAAATGAAAGCTTCAGTTTCAGGTCAAATGAAATACTTGACTGGGCCCAAATTACTAGTAAACCAAAACCTCCACTACTCACAGACCCCTGCTCAGTAGCCGTGGTGCTGATGTCAGACTGGTAGTTTCCGGAGGGTGGGTGGGGCAGTCACAGATGCAGAAGGAGGTGTAGATCTCACTTAACATTGTGCACTGCACTATGGGGTCTGCTCGGATTCCTTCGAGAACGGCTTGCAAGGGGGCTGCTGTGGCCTGTGTACCGTGCATCTCTCGTCAGCTGATCCAGGAAACCGTCTGGTGCTGGGTTCACTTGTAGCCCCTACCTTCCCGTGCAGGCAGAAGTCAGATCCTCTGGGATAAAACTACTAGTGCTAAGAGAAGGTGAGTAAACATGATGTCCATGAGCCTCTCCGCAGAGCTTCTGAGGTCCACCATACTCCTCCGGAGAAGCTCAGGGCTCTTCATGAGGTCTGCCTCCCCTCTCCAGTCCGTCTCCTTCCTTCCCTTCAATAAGCACGGAAAGTATCTGACTGTCCTGCCCAAGCAGTCAGCAAGTCTTGTGCTCCCTGCCAGCTGCCTCGAAATCAAGGGCTGTGCTGCTCTCTATGCCCAGTGCTCGCTCTCCTTTGGGCTTCCCCCGCTGGTAGGATGGGGCCTGGATGCAGAGAGCAAGACCCTGCTGGGATGATGCACAATAGGGGAGCAATGGACCGGTGGGGACGCGCTGCAAGCCGGGCTTCTAACCAGGTCCTGCCTCTCAGCCACCAGCCCAAAACTGGGGAAATCTGCCAGGCTCCAGGTGACCCTCTACTTGAGAGTAAAGACTAAATATGTCCATGCTGCGTGGTGAACCTGGGGCTGAAGCACCCGTGCTTGTGGACTCTGGATTTCCAAGCCTGCCCTTGAGCATCCCAACTGGGGTTTACAATTGCTGGACCTGGGTGTCCCTGTGGCTTGAGGTGCAGCCATGCTGTAAAATCATAGAATATCAGGGTTGGAAGAGACCTCAGGAGTCATCTAGTCCAACCCCTTGTTCAGAACAGGACCAACTCAAACTAAAGCATCCCAGCCAGGGCTTTGTCAAGCCGGGCCTTAAAAACCTCTAAGGATGGAGATTCCACCACCTCCCTAGGTAATCCATTCCAGTGCTTCACCACTCTCCTGGTGAAACAGTGTTTCCTAATATCCAACCTAGACCTCCCCCACTGCAACTTGAGATCATTACTCCTTGTTCTGTCATCTGCCACCACTGAGAACAGCCGAGCTCCATCCTCTTTGGAACCCCCCTTCAGGTAGTTGAAAGCAGCTATCAAATCCCCCCCTCACTCTTTTCTTCTGGAGACTAAACAATCCCAGTTCCCTCAGCCTCTCCTCATAAGTCATGTGCTCCAGCCCCCTAATCATTTTTGTTGCCTCTGCTGGGCTCTCTCCAATTTGTCCACATCCCTTCTGTAGTGGGGGCCCCAAAACTGGACACAATACTCCAGATGAGGCCTCACCAGTGCCGAACAGAGGGGAATAATCACTTCCCTCGATCTGCTGGCAATGCTCCTACTAATACAGCCCAATGTGCCATTAGCCTTCTTGGCAACAAGGGCCCACTGCTGACTCGTATCCAGCTTCTCATCCACTGTAATCCCCAGGTCCTTTTCTGCAGAACTGCCGCTTAGCCAGTTGGTCTAAAATGACAGGGCCTGGACCTGAGTCGCATTAAAGGAGTTTCTTGCCAGTGGGAAACTAAAGCTGGCTGGTTCTTAGTGAAATTCCAGGCCATCCAAGTAGAACTGGGTGATTTTAATAAGCTAAACTGAGCCTCCCTAATCTCTAACCCTGCCAGCACTAGCAGATGACATTCTCATTAGCAGATGTTCTTCCTGCCATGCTGGAAATTGCCCACTTCATATCCCATTGTACGCTGCTCTGCAGAGAGGTACTTTGAACATAGCCCTATGTAGGGTGCATGACTAGTCCTAGCCAAGTTTCTCTTGAAGAATCGCTAAGGCCTGGCCTACACTAGGGATCTAGGTCAGTATAGTTACGATGTCCTTCAAGAGTGTGAAAAATCCACACCACTGAGCGATGCAGTTAAATGACCTACGCCCTGGTGTAGACAGCCCTAGGTTGACAAGAGATCCCGTCGACCTAGCTACCGCCTCCTGGGGAGAACCCGTCCCATTGGCGTAGGGAGCGTCTTCACTGAAGCGCTGCAGTGGCACGGCTGCAGAATTTTAAGTGTAGACAAGCCCAAGGCCACATTTTGAAAGGGGCCTTTACCTGGCCTCTAATTTTGCACCGGTAACTCTGCTGCTGCAGTAGATGGTGTTGATGCAAGTGATGATATCGGCACATCCAACATGGGGCTGCAGTTAGGGAGTCCGATGTCTAAATTCTATCGCTTTTGCCTGCAATAAATGATAAGTGCAAAACTAGAGGCTTTTTTTTAAACCACATGCTTTGTATTTTTAAGTGGCTGACTGTCTCTTTCATTTTCTGATGTCAAAAGCACTTATGTCCAGCCCCGCACGCTAAGAATGTCTAACACGCAATTCCCAAGCCATGCAGACTTTAGTCAAACCTCTGGAGGATTCTAATGGCATCTGTTAGAGAGATGTTTCTGATATCAGACTCGGATCATCCACATCCCTTTGTGGTGATTCATGTTCTAAGCACATCCTTATGTAATGTCGTCTCTGCCAAATATTTCTGAGAAAAGCACTGTAAATTGCAATTTTGTTCTGTTTCTCTTCCTTTTTATTCTCAGCCTTTTTTCCCTTGCTTCTTCATTATTTATTTAAACAAACTCCAGAATTCAGACAGGAATTTTATCCTGGGTCACCCACATGCAAACTTGCCAGCTCCCCCTTCCGCACCTGCAAACAGTGGAGAGCAATTTAACAGTAATCTAAGCTTCTCTCTAATCACTATCCTGGGTTATTGATGTCTCTTATCTGGCACCCGTGGCTGTAGTAGTGTCCAGCACTTTCACACACGCACACAAAAAAAAAACCCTAAAGAAAAAATTGCCCACAAGGAGCAGATTAAATTGTTCCCTTTTCCCTAGAAGGCTTCATTGTAACCTCATAGGGCCAAATCTTGGGATCTCTACTTTATTTCATCCAGGCCTCACTTGTGCAAATTCCCAGGGCCTCGCCCATTATCTATTGGCTCCCTCTACAATTTACCCAGGTAACCAAGCCATGTGGAGCCCACTCTCCACCAACCACCAAATCCTAAGGAATCCCAAGCACAGCTCCTGGCAGAGGGCAGCCCTCAAGCATTGTTCATAACAGCAAGTTAAAAACGTGCCTATTACAAAAGGCCTGTAAAGAAGATACACAAAACTGGCTGCGACTCCTTGCTCCAATGGCTGACTTATTGGCTATGACCGTTAGTATTGGTTTTACTTCACCTGTGCACAGCTGCGTTGCTGAGGTATAAAGGCTCTTTATGAGGATGAGAATGAGATGACCGCATTGTAATTCCCTTTCACTGAATTCCTCTCTCAAGCACCTGCTGATGCTACTTGCCCAACACTGATGGACAAGAACAGGGCTGATTTTTCTGTGAAATAGACACACAAGGTGGGTGAGGTAATGTCTTTTTATTGGACCAACTTCTGTAGGTGAGAGAGACCAACATTCGAGCTACACAGAGCTCTTTGTCAGGTTGGGAACGGTACCCAGAGCATCACCGCTAAATGCAAGGTGAACAGACCTAGCATACGTCGTTAGCACCTATTCCAAGGGGTTGTAATGGTTCTCACTTGGGGCTTGGTCGGGAAGCCTGGCCTAGTGGTCAGGGCCACAACCCATGACCGGCAGGAGGGTTGTTGGTAGGGGAGCCCAGGCCCTCCCTCTCCACTGGGCTCCGACACAGGGCCCTTTGGGGCTACCAATGATCTGGCAACCAAGGCTGCTTAAAATTGCCCTCCCTGAGCCACTTCCTGTCTCCCCTCTCTCCCCGCCCCCCCGCCAGGTCAGTCCAAGGCTTTCCCCTGCTGGCAAGTCCAAACCAACAACATAAGAGGGGATTACCAATGTCCAAATGCAGAGGAGAGGGGGATGGGTCCTCCCTTGCGTCAGGGAGGGCCCTTTGGGGCAGTTATGTCAGCAGTTATGCTGTTGGAGCCATGGGTTGCAGGTCTGCTCTCTTCCAGATCTGCCCCCAAATGAGCTGTTTCCCTGCCTTGTCATTCCTCCACCAGATGGCGCCTTTGCTGCAGGTGGGGCAAGATGGGCCCAAAATAATCCCTTAGCCCTTGTGGCCCAGTGTGGGGTTTGTAGACCTCATCAGAGGGACCGTTTGAGGTCGAGTGGCCTATTAGCACCTATGCAGTCACAGGACAAATAGAGGGGGTTAATGGGTTACAGATTGTTGTAATAAACCGTTAATCCAGTGTCTCTGTTCAGTCCAGATTTTTAGTGTCTAACAGAGTTATGAATTTTAAACTCCCAAGATCATCTTTTGAAAGCGTTGTGCAGGTTTCCTTGCGGGTGAGGACTGATAGGTCACATCTAGGCTGATGGCTCAGTGGAAAGCGTTCACCCACAGGTGATAGTGTATGTGTGTGTGGGGGTTTGTCTTATTTTCCTGTGTGTGTTTATTCAAGTGCCTAGTGATTGTCTGGTTTCACCCACATAATTGTCGTTGGGGCACTCAGTGCACTGGATGAGGTACGCCACAGGTTGTGGTAGGCACATGTAGGACCCATGGAGCGTGAAAGGTGCGTTTGATCCGTGTAGCAGTGGAAATTTGTCAGCATGTTTTGCATCTGTTGTTCTTGCAGCGTCTGGTGCCACTTTGAGTTGGTGTCCTGGTCTCTGGGGGCTTGCTTCTGATGAGCTTGGAGAGGTTGGGAGGGGAGGGTTGTCTGAAGGCCAGAAGTGTGGGTTCAGGCAAGATTTTCTTTCAGGATGGGTTCCCCATTGAGTATGGGTTGTAGTTGTTTGATACCCCACACTGGAACCCATATGGGGTGGTGGGTGACAACTAGGAGTGTGTGGCTGGAGGGGGGTTTGATTTCTATATTGTAGCAGGTTCTTTTGGGGTATTTAGGTAGCTCATTCCATGATGCGATCTACTTCTCTGGTGGAGGGTCCTTGTTTGATGAAGCAGGTTTTAAGTGTGCTAAGGTGTATATCTGGACTGTCTCCTCAGAGCACATTTTGTGGTATCTACGTGTCTGGCTGTAGAGAACTGATGTCTTGGTGTGTTTGGGGTGGCTCCTGGATCTATGAAAGTAGCTGTGGTGATTTGTGGGTTTCTTGTATATGGCTGGCTGTAGGGTTCCATTGGTGAAGCTGACGAATGGCATTCACTTGTCTCAGAGGGAGATGGATTTCCCTAAATACAGCCATGCAGTGCAAATCATCTAGAGGGGAACGGGTGCCTTTGGTGCCTCCTGCTAGTCAATTGTTCCCAGAATCCTGTTTGTGTTGAAGTCTCACTGATGATCCCATGGCCATCCCAGCAGAGTGGGGTGCAGAGCTTGTCAGTGACCGCCACGGGTGCCTGAGCAATGGAGATTGGTACCCAGTAATTTCCCCCATTAACACCTTCCTCTTTCCCTCTGAGATCAAAGGAAATATGAAAGGAGAGAGAGAGAATTGCCGGTGGGGGTGGGGGTTGCATGGGTCTGTTTCCAGGGAAACGTGTTCCTCAATTTGAGATGTTTAGCATCTTGATCTCCCTCTTCAGTTTCAGCTTCCAGGGATTCAGACTGCACTGCAGCATCTGTGAGGGTGATGGGCTCTCAGACTCTTCTAGAATAGAGACCACACCGCAATAGTCTCCTGGAAACCTTCCCGGCCGCCATCACGTGGGCAATTTGCAATCCCATTGCGTCCCTCTGGAAGTGGCAGCAATTGCATACCTAGTAAAGTAATGTCAGGAGCGTATTGACGTACTTTGGCTGCCTTTTAATATGTTTTAATAGCTGGAGAGAGGAGGAGGCGTTATCCCCGTGCAACCAGCCAGTTGCAGACTCCTTGCAGATACTGTAGTGCAGTCTTTGCCCCGGCAGCTGCAGTTAACAGGAGACGGATGAACTAAACATCTCCCACCCAGGAAGAAGTTTCCCCTGGCAGCAAGACCACGTGAAAACCCTTTGGACTGCTCTGTTCAAAGAAGGCAATAAGGCAGAGTGTAGCAACTAGAGATGTTCTTGTGCTGTTGTTGGTCCCAGGGAAAGTCTTTGCTGCTGTGTTCATGTCTCAGATCAGTGAGACACTTCATGGCACAGCCAGGATACTCAGTGAGCTTTAGACCTGGTTGTTCCACCATCAGCCAAATGTTTGCCTAGAGACAGCTTTTTGCGGAGGAAGGCTGAATTTTCTAAGCCGTGTGCAGCACTTTTTATAGACTTCCATCTGGACTTTGATTTGATGCTCTG
This sequence comes from Chrysemys picta bellii, assembly GCF_011386835.1. Taxonomy (NCBI): domain Eukaryota; kingdom Metazoa; phylum Chordata; order Testudines; family Emydidae; genus Chrysemys; species Chrysemys picta. Next base: position 3,927,392 of record NC_088800.1, read on the forward strand.
AGCAAGCTTGTGAGATCTGCTGAGGTTGACTAGCCTGGGTATTAGGAAGTTGGACTGAATGATCCTAATGGTCCCTTCTGGCCTTAAAATCCACGGAATCATTTCCAGTTGCTCCTGTGAAGCCTCCAGTTGTATGGAAATACACAGCCCACAGTACAGGTAGCCTCCCAGTTCCAGGTTACTAATGCACTGAATGGAAACACCCTTGTCAACACTGCTCTCCAAAATAGCAATGCTACGGCTAGTTACCCTTGGAAAGATTCGATTTTTAGCAGTAGATGTTGGGTTTTTACCGTACACAGACAAACCAATCACAGATATTTCCATCAGTAGTCATCGGAATGTGCAGACAGGCAAAGTAGGAAAAATGCTGCTTGAGAACATAGAGTTTGATTTAAGGCTAATTACGTTGTATATTTTGACAGGTGATGTTGACGATTTGTATATTAATGGTTACAGAGCTTTAATTTTTTTATTCTCAGTGTCTGCTGTCATTAAATTGTCTGTTCCTCCCAATTTCCCACAGCTGTGAAAATTTAAAATTGAAAAAATGTTTAAAAATAACAGAGGGTCCTGTGGCACCTTTAAGACTAACAGAAGTATTGGAGCATAAGCTTTCGTGGGTGAATGCCCACTTCATCAGACGCAAGCCTGATGAAGTGGGCATTCACCCACGAAAGCTTATGCTCCAATACTTCTGTTAGTCTTAAAGGTGCCACAGGACCCTCTGTTGCTTTTTACAGATTCAGACTAACATGGCTACCCCTCTGATGTTTAAAAATAAACATTGATATCCATTAAAATTATGAAAATATTAAAAATTGAGTTTGCTAAAGGTACAGGTTTGCTAGGCTAGAAGCACCAGTTACTGCTCCAGCACTCGCTCAGGCAGAGTTTGGTGCTTAGAACATTTTAGTTTAACTCTCCTCATGGCATCAGCTGGTGAAAGGAGGGCTGGTGGTGTGCCAGGGCCGTGAGTGTTTTATTTCACAGACACCTCTCATGAAATTCCTACTGGGTTCAAATAAAGAACTAGATAAGTTCCTGGAGGATAGGTCCATCAATGACTATTAGCCAAGATGGCAAAGCCTTTGACTGCTAGATGCTGGGACTGGAAGACAGTAATGCTCACTCAGTAATTGCCCTGTTCTGTGGCACTAGCTACTGTCAGGAGACCGGATACTGGGCTAGATGGACCATTGGTCTGACCCAGTAATGTCGTTCTTATGTTCTCCTCAGTCAGAACTCCAATCTTCTAGCCACTTGGGTTATTTCCAGGTAGCTCAGTGAATCTCTGCACTGGAGCAAAAAAATAAAAACCATACTTCTATTGTTTTGCTTTTTCACCACAGAAATCTTGGCGCATTCTTCTGCTCTGGAAAATATTCTGCCCTCTTTGAAGTTGCTACATTTCTCTAAAATGTTGAATTGCGAGGGTTGAGCTGGTGACTGGTGTATAAAGGTGAGGAATAAACAAGAACAAGACCTGCTGGCCCTCCTCTCAGGAAGAAAATCCTTCAGTGTGGTCTGCTTCCTCTGTCCCGGGATGCAGGAAGATAAGATGGGAGTTCTTCAAAGTCTCCTTTCAAGAACCCCAACAAAGGGGATGAGGTGGAAAGTGGCTGGCCTATTTCATCTTCTCACTATTTAATTCACTAATTAAACCCACTGCCATAAAGCCAAACTTGGCACAGGTAACTTCGTTCCCACATTTTCTTATTTATTCAGTCCAACTTCAGCCCAGTCCTTTGAGCCGTATCAGTTAGGTCTTTTTGTTTGGACTAATTCAATTTGTCTGTCTGGTTCTCTTGCACATGTTTGTAACATTCATTTTTGAAAACAACGTGACCTACTTTTAATCCTCCGTTCCCAAGCAGGCAAAAATTCTAGGCCCAATTGTCACAACACTACTCAGCACCTCTGAGTAGTAGGCCCTAAATCTTGAGCATTATGTAGCATACCCCCCCTCCCCCGGTTAACTGAGCTTTGTCCAGAGAGGCTCTTTCTTACCTCCTGACCCCATATCACTCACATAGCACGAAGCAGGATTTGGCCACCATGTTCATTGACGTGGTTAATTGTCTCTCAGGCTTGGGTAGCTAATGATCAATAGGGAGGTAAACTCATGACTCCTCCAGATCTCTCGTGGCAATTTGTGAAGCCCCAAGAGAAGATAGAAAGTCTGAGACAGATGTTGGCTGTGGGGCCAGTATGCAATTTGCTTATCTCTGTACAGGGAGATTGAGTGAGAGAAACAGACAAGGTTGGAAAGTGACCTGACTTCAGTGAAGGAGCAAGAAGAGATGAGTGAATTTTGCTTGTACCAGAGATTGATCAAACTAGAATCATCGTCGTCTCTGGATTAAGATCAGGCAGTAGCTGGATGGGAGGGGATACCAAGTCTGAGCACCCGGCTTGGCCTAGCCCAGGTGCCAGCAGCCATGTTACTGAGTCCTTGTTGTGCTCTGCTTCCCTGGGGTGTGTTTGGACTTCTGGGGCCATATCCCACGGTCCCTTGTGCTGGAGCAAGCTGAGCGGCTCCAATTCTTTCCCAGTGAATGGTGAGAACTTGTCTGTCCTTCAGGAGATGCAGGAGCTCGGGGGAGGGGAGGGTTGCGGCATTGGAGGACTGTCAGCATTCAAGGAGTTTGCAGCGAGGATCCAGGCTAAAGTGAGCCGGGTACCAGCCTGTGGGAAAGCACCACCCAGGCGCTGGCCTGTATCCCCAGCTGTGCCAGCTAGCCCAGGATGAAAGCTGCACTAAACTCAGTGAGAGGGTTTGTGTGTGTGGACGGGAAGAGGGTTGGGGACAACGCCCAGGTAAGAGCCGGCGTGAAGACAGATCTCCCATGCGGGCCCTGACACGGCATTGCAAGTCAAGACTCTTACGCTTTTCCCGACACAAAAGACACCCATGTACCTTCAGCCTGGGTTAATTCTACTGGAGATTGAGGGAAGCGACAAAGTGAGAATGAATGAAAGTCAAGGCTCCCCAAGAGCATGATGTGGGCCCCTTCCCTGTGACATGCTGCCTCAAGTGAGCCTCAGGTGCCTCTACAGAGACCTAGCAGGGAGATTTTTTCAAAGGCCCAAATGGGAGCCAGGAGCCCAACTCCTAGGACTTCCAGTGGAAGGTGAATGATGCCATGCACCGAAAACAAAATCCTTGTTGCTAAAAAGGACAAAGATTGAGTCAAAGAAGCTGCATCCTGTACTCCTGGCTCTTACCTGCGGGGGACTTACTCTTCCTCTAAAACATACATGTGCAAATAGCAAAGGCAATTTCCCTGCTCTTTGTTTGGCGTGAACTGCACTCCAGGAAGGAGGGACATGAGGCATTAGTTTTCTGAGATCCTCTTTGTTTTGATTCAAAACACTTTTTTGTAATCACATCAAGATGCTCCAGATGCTTGTGCCAGCGCAGCAGTAAGCATAAATCAATGTGTCAAACTCAAATTCACTTCACGCCCTGCTTCTCTGCCCGAGGTCATGGTGCTGCAGGCAGCCCATCCCATGAGGAAGGACTGTGGGATGGGCGCAGTCCCCAAAGTGCAGCTGTGGCTAGTGCTGGGAAATCTCCACTCCCAGCACATTAGCATAAGGCCCGGCCATTAGCATCAGGCTGGCACGTGCACAGACTTTCACAGCTAAAAGGACGTTGCTGAGCGCTTGTGTAAGCGCACTCCACTCTAAGTGTGCAGTTTGCTGTCCGAGCATGTGTGGCAAGCCTAGCGCCCTGCCAGCTGAGCGCAGCAGGGACCTGTTCTTCCCCTTTGTTACAATGATCATTAATCTCGTGTTGCTGTCACTGTTTGTTGCTGTGAATATCTATCTGGTTTTCAATTCTAGTATTGTAGAAGTTATCAGCACGTAGGGTGACTTTCTCAGAGACTGCGGTGTGCCAAGAGTTGGCGAGAATCGGTGGGTCTGCACCGACTCTTTCCAACGTGTCTCTGTGCCACAGCAATAAATGGCCAGGGGAGGGTCCTGCTGAGTGCCGTCTGCTTTAAGGTAGCACATTGGAGTAGACTCCCAGTCTCATCCTTGGCGCTTTTCATCTCTCGACACTGCTGTGGGGTGAGAAATCTGAGCCATGTTTTACAGATGGGGAAACCGAGGCAGAGAGGTGCCAAGGGGACAGAAGGCGCTAGCATCGGCACCAGGATTAGAATGGAGGCGTTCTAGCCTGTCTTCTGCCCAGGCCACTGGATCTTTCTCAAAACTTACAAGCCAAGAGCATCTCCCTAGCTGGGCAGTCTGCACAGCCCAGTTCCTCTTTGAACCCTCCACTGCTCCCCCTTCCATGTGACACCTTCAGGGCCCTGCATAACTCTGCCCTTTCCTTCTCACTCAGGTTTGTGGCTCTGGAGTTGTTCCTCTGCCCCACCAGTAATGCCAGGCACCAGCACCCGCTTCCCCCAGGCCACGCCTCGTGCAGGGAGCAGACACTGTCCTCAAACTGACCAATCAGGCTGCTACCCTCGCCTCCTCCAAACACCACCTGTGAAGCCCCACCACTGGGGCAACACCTACACCACAGCAGCCAGGTAACCATGGTCAGCCTGGGGTGGAGCTGACCTGAATTAATGTGATGTATTTATTTAAGACCACTTCACCAATTCAGCATACTCAAGTGGTGCACCGAGCTGGCCTATAACTATGTGGTCTTACGTAGGCACCCACTAGGGCCTCCCAAATGCTCTGGAAAGATTGTACCTTTGCCAGTGAGCTCCGTGTCTAAGGTCTGATTTCTAGTCCCTATGTTCTCCCCTCCCGCTCCATCCTAGATTTCTTAGCCTCACCTGAGCGGCGCTATTCTTTTACAGAGGTGCAAGTCAGACACTTGAGGATGCAGCTGACAGTTCTACACAATTAGGGCTTCTATTTTTCAGGGATTATTCATTTCATTTGGGGGGGTTATTTTTAGTAATGTTTTAGTTTTTATCCAAAAATCAGGATTTTCTGGGCTTTCTCTTACCTTACACATGATAGTAGATTGCTCTTTGCTTGTTACAACAGTCTGTCTCTTTGTAATGTTCCCTTGTGCACTTTCACGTAGCACTGTTTCAAACAGCACTATGTTTAAAGTGCACTAGGGAACCTTTAGTGCACAGCAGCAGGGTACATGGACCAATTAATGCGCAACACCTAAATGCGCTTTAAAAATACCACCCCCAGGGTCCACATTATTGCTCTGTGTAGACAAGGCTGTATATACGAGTAACAGTTTCTGATGTTTTTCCAGAGTTGTATTGGATAAGCACCAGTTTCACTTTTCTTTTTGAACTCTAGGGGTGCTGTATTGGTGAGTATTTGTTTAAAACCAAGAATCAGAAGCCCTATACATAATCAAAGATGTACACTGTGTTGTGTACAATGTTGTGTACACAGTGTGTCTGTGCATACACGTGAAATGCCAACGTTATGTGCCCAAACCTTCCACACTGGTGTCTTACATGCAGATTATTTGCTCGCTGCTGTTCAGATCAGTTATTGGAGCATTAGCATTTTGGGGTTCCTGTTCAGCATGACCACATGGATACGTACAGGGCCGGCCTCAGGATTGGGGAAAGGTCAGCAAGAGAAGGCTTTGGAGCACTCCCCAAATTTCACCGACACTGGATCTCGTTGGGAACATGTCAACAAAACAGTTTGTCGAATTTGCTGATTAATCAAAATCAAAACGACCCTGTTGATTTTGATGAAATGCCACCAGAAGCGGCACAGGCGTCCGATGGAATCCTGCCTGCCTGGCTTCAGGCTGCTCTGCCAGCTTTCTGGGGAACCTGGGCTTCCGGGTTCCCGGCTCCTCAACAACTCACCTGGGAGCCAAGACCCTGCAAGCCCAAGCTGGTGTCTCTTTGGCAGCCTGAGCATTCAGGGCTTCCAGGATCTGCAGCTCCAGGGCAGCGATCCCAGCAGAGCTGGGCAGAGACGATAGCTCCATTTCAGGGAAAATGCTGAAAACCTTGGGGTTTGTTCCCAATCAGAACCAAATGTCAAAATCAAGAAATCCTCTGGTGGAAGGGATAGAAACTGGCTTTTGTACTAGGGAAAGTTGAGTTCCTTTTACACGTTTCCATTTCCTTTCAATCATAGGTGACCCAGAAGGCTTGACAGCTGGGCAAATAAATACCTGTCTGGTACTGGGAGGATGCTGCCTGTTGTAATCAGAGACTGGCCCAAGACAGACCCCAAGCTCTCTGCAGGGTTCTGTGGATTTGATGGCTCTAATTATAATGCACTGCAACCCCCTTTACAGAGAGTTGGTGTAACAGGGTGTTACCCAGTCTTGCATCAGACCCTGTCACTGCCTCGGTTTCCCTTTCTTGAGTTGCCCAATAACAGTATCCCGGCACTCATGCAAATCCAATAATGTCTGCTCTTGAGGATCTGGTTTATTATTACAGCACCACAGTTCAAATGGGAAGTTAAATCGAAACAGGGCTTTCTCCCTCTCCACAGTTTCTTCAGCCCTTTGTGGATCAAACACTCTTCCCCCCCAACCCCCGCACCCCCACCCTCAGCCAGGTTCTGCTGCCTGACATTTCCAGTGAATTTTGCTCCAGGACTTTCCGTGTGGGTGGCGTGGAGAGCTCCTTCCTCTCTGACCTGAGCATCCTCTAAGAACCTCTCAGCTGAGGTCTTGCCTCACTTACCCTTGTCAGGCCCCCATTATCTGTCTCAGCTTCCTGATTTGTCCGCTGGGTTCACCCCAAACTCTGGGCATCTCTGGAGATCCCTCTCTATGGCCTTTCTTAGACCCTGAATGCCTCCTAGGCTACCATCTCATGATGCCTTGTTACTCAGCCCAAACCCATCAACTGTGACCTGAGGAAAAGGCTGGTCCCAAATCTCCTAAAGGGCCAGCCCACATGACCAGAGGGATATAGTGAAACTCCATTCATGGCAAGCTTGTCTGTAGAGAGCTGCTTTCCTGAAAGGGGTCCAGAGTCCACACGCAAAGCATGTGGCGACTGAGGGCTAAAGAGCTGGAGGGTCCTTTTGTTAACACACCTGCCTGCAGTCTTTTATTCACTGGCCTGTAGGAAAGCAGCTACTTCTCGGCTGTTTTCATTGGTGATTGATTTATAGCAGAAGCTAGTTGGCTGTCCCACTTCTAAGCAATGTGCTCCCGGGTAGCTCTAAATAATAAAGCCCTCGTTTTCAAAACGGGCCGAGCGCCCATGAGCGCTGGCACCTGCCGCTGAATCACACGGGAGCTCTGGCTACTCAACACCTTTGAAAATCAAGCTAATGCAATACCTTCCAGGCCAGGGTCTGGATTTGTACCTGCTTCTTTGTGCCATTCATGGTGTGCCTTACCACTTGTGAATATTGCACCATACTATTTACCTTGGTCTTTAGTGTAGAGCCCTCTGCATGGCTTCTGCCCCTTCACCCTGTCTAGGAATTCTACCCAAAAAATCCTTGCCTCTCTGAACAGAACATTGCTTGTTTGCAATCCTGGTATTCTCACTGATGGGACAGGAAGAGAAATGGATAGTGCAGGCTTGGATTCAGAAAACCACCCACTCCTCACCATACACAGCTATTTGCAAAGTTGTTGTTTCCCAACTGTCCTTTTCCCCCAGCAGTCAACATATCAGCAATGTATCGTGTTCTGGGTAATGCTGCCAGCGCTGCTGCAAAATTCATCCTGACCAGAAGTTCACACTTTAGTCTCTTAAATCTACCATGCTCTGCAAGCAACGTCCTCAGTGCCCGTGAGCCAAGCCCTCAGGATGCCACAAAGCTTTGCAAATATTTTTACTGTTTCTTGCAGAACAAGAGGAAGTTGTCAAGGCTCCGTCCTGGAATGAAATCCTTGGTATCGAGACGTGGCTTGTTTGCCTAGGCAGCCTCTTTGTTGATCCGTCAGTGTAATATGAAGAAAATAGACTCTTCTTTTAGCCACTCATTGGAAAAATCCATTCGAATAATCAAATATAAATGGTGCCACTTGTAGGGAGAATTGCTCCATCGCGTGTTTTCTTGAATCCCGATTCAATATGAAATCCAGATTTAAATGGAAAAACTCTGCAATTTTGGGGGCCTCAAATATTAGGTGGTGTAAAAATATTTTTCTAAATCCCTGGCAAAGGACTTTCAAATAAGACCCTGATACAGCAAACCACTTAGGCCCAGATTTGTAAATACATTTAGGTATTGCTGCATTTTGCATTGCAATGCCTAAGTCTCATTTTCAAAAGTGACTTAGGCAGTTAATGAGCCTAATGAACAGCAATGCCGAAATACCTTTAAAAATCTCGGCTCTAAGCACTTGCTTAAATTTTCAAGTATGTGCTGAATTCACTGGCATTTAAGCACGTATGTAAAGTAAAACATGCTTTGCTGAATAAAGGTGGACTGAAGCGTCCGCCTGACGTGCAAGGATTGTTCATGATGGGAGCTAGTCTCTTGTGCCGGAGGAGGGATTAGTTCACTCAAGATGATGTGATCCCGGCTGCTACTAGTAGCTCTAGTAATGAAGGTCACTGTTAGGAATAAATCATTCATGGGCGTCGTCAGGGGGCCAGAAGAAAGGTGAATGGAGCTCCAAAGTATCAACAGATCTCAAGCCAACAGCGTTCCTTTGCCTTTCATACAACCATGCCCTTTTTTTAACTGGTGTGATGTCGTAGATTGTGAGTGTAAAGTCCTTTTATAAACTTCCAAATATCAGTAGTGAGGCAAATCTCATCCAGATGGAGGAGGTGGGCCCCATGCAACTGGTGATAGGCTTTTGCCAACCGGCTGCTTCTGACTTGGGGTTCAATGATATATGGAAAGGAAGTTGCAACAAAAAACGTCAGCACAGTGAAAATTAGAGTTTGCCCCAAACTCCTTATTACAGTGCAGGTCCTTTGGGATCTGCTGCCATTTCTTTATTTCGATTTTTATTCACAGCACTGATACTGGTAAGCATCAGAAAGATCTGAGGTTCTGTGTATTTGGCATTGCAATTAGACATAACAAAATCTGCTTCAAATTTGCCATTGGCATATGGGTAGCACTTTGAGCAGAGAGTGAGAACACTCAGGTGACTGCAAAAGTCATTCCGGCCATATGACTTAAATGGTGTATTAAATTGATACAATCAGCTAGGTCTGGGCTTGGGGTATTAATCTAGAAATACTCCTAAAAACGCCCCTTTGCATATGAGCAAATTTCCCCCAAAGATGCCATCAATGTGGATAAATAGGCTGGTTACTACTAATGATGTCTGCAGTGTTTTGTCTTCTAGGTCACTGCAGCTGTCTTTAACTGTCTCAAGGCACTACATTAACGTTCTTTCTCTAGCCACATGGATAAAGTGTGTTTTATTTCTCAATAAAGAAACACTTCATTGTGAGACGGTAGGAAAACTATTATTCTAATGCTCTGGTGAGCTCTGTTTCTTTGGGAGAGGGACAGTGTTTCTGCACAATTTCTATGATGGGTTGTTCTAATCAACAATCATTAGAACAGGTTGATTACTCTTTGTCAAATAGCTCTGGATAATAATTAGCACTAGTGTCAAACTTCTCATTTGCAAGCATTAACAGAGTTGGTACATTTTTGTAAACATTTCCTTTTTGGTTGAAATTTTGAAATGCAGCATTTTTTATTGAAATTGCAAAGTTTTGTTTTTTTCTCACTGATATTTAAAATTTTGATGAAAGATGCCAGAATTCAATACAGAAAATTCAGACAGCTCTACTAAGTAATCCTTACAAAAACTTGTAATGTAGACACTTAAAATGTTATCGGTCTAGGACCAGTGGGTCAGTCTACACCTTCCTCCCCTCCCCCTCCCTGCAACACCAGGCGTGGGAATGGGGCAGGGGTGATGAACCCAGGGAGCTGCTCCCAAGCCCGGGAAGGGGGAGAAAAGGACCCTGCAGCAGCTGCTCCCCCCACCAGGCCTGGGAGAGGGGAGGCGCAGAGCTGCACGGGGAGCCGAAGAGCTGCACGGGGAGCCGAGGGGCAGGTGTGAAGCCGGAGGCAGAACTGAGGAGTGGGCTGGGAAGGTGTATAATTAATTGCTGGGCAGGGGGGAGGGGGATGCAGAATGAATTGGGATGTTGGGACTTCGGGGGGATGCGGGAAGCTCCACATCGTTAACCCAGGAGAGCTCCTGCACCAGGGCCGGACTCGCCTGACTTGGAGTAAAAGTGGGGGAGCTGGTGTATCTCACATGACCGAGCAAACCACACCCTATAATCTTTTTTTTAAAACAACCTCCTGGTTGTGGGGCCAGTCCCATGATTCTGGGGGGGTCTGACTACTGATTTGGAGGTGGGCAGTACTATCGCCCCTGAGGCCATCTGCTTGTTGTGGCTCGTCTGGTCCAGCGCTGCCTGAGCTCCTCAGTCTGAGAGGATCCCTGTCTCTTTGCCCCTCGGCTACTGCCCAGTTCCCAAATGAGCTTCTGGGGCAGGACACAGGCAGGGCGATTTGAGCCTAAATGATGAATAATCCTAAACCTTCCAACCAGCTTCTTGTGTTACAATGCTATGCAGTGAATCGCACGGCTCGCCTGTTCAGTGCTCCTACTGACCTCCTGAGCGGCCCATGAGTGTCACTTGAAAAGAGTCCATGAAAATCATTGCTTAAGTGAGTGTGTAGTCACTGCATTCGCTCATAAAACAAAAACAAAACACCTCCCCCAGGTGCTGAATTTGAAAGTGTGCAAGATGTTAATACAATAAAAGCACCTCCAATCATTTGGGAACCCTGTTTTTTAGATCAGGGAAGATTAATTTACACTTCAAATTCTCCTGGCATGTGGCACGGATTTAATCTGGCATTCGACAAAGATTTCATCTGGGCCCTGCGAGAGCAGAATGAAGTTTAATGAATACCCGTTGAAGGTCTGGAAGACGATATGAATAATCACATTGTAACACGTATGATTTGGCACCCAGGGCAGCTCTGTCAAACTGCGGTCCAGGGGAAATAGAGTTTTGCTAGCAGCTATTCTAAAGGGCCGAGCTAGATGCATTCCAAAACTGCTCGTTTATCCTGACTTCTTGCCTCTGTTGAAATTCTTTATTTGATGTAACCTGTTGTTTTTTGCTTTAAAAATTGATTTGACATTTTGGTTTGGGGAAGAGGGAAAAATAATTCAACAAGCCAACTATAAATTCCATCTGCCACTGAAAAATGGATGGAATGGGACTGGAAAAAAATGTACCAGGGAGAAATATCAGTGCTGAAAAAAACAATAACCCATAGAATAAGGTTTGTTCATATAAAAGATTAAATATATTATGAAGATGATTTTCCTGCCCTGAATCAGTCCGAAAAATCTTGGCCTGTTTCTGCATATTTTGCTGTGATTTGCAAAAAAAATTCTTTGAAGAGAAATGTATCAGTCAGGATATTGTGAGTCTACCTTGTGCCTGCAGTTGCTGCCAGATTAAGTAAAAATAGGACTGACAGGATTAATAACTGAACTAGAGACACTTAATCACTTCCAGTTACACTGGAACCTGCTGCAAATACAAAACCTCCTCTCCAGAATCATCCAAACTGGCATGGAAACTCCAACTAGAAGCATAACCAAAATAAACACCTAGGAAACTGGAAGGAAACGTATTTGCTTTAAAATGTCCATCATGAAAAGAATTCTACCCGACTGCCGTCTGTGCAAACACCATAAGGCACTGATTAGCCACATCGGGAGCTGAGTGTCAACATGGATGAAGTCAGCCTCCTTCCTTTGCCAATTAGTAGCAAGATTGATTTTAATCTCAATGTACCTCTCTGAGATACTGCAGTCGCTGTGCAGTGTTTGAGTCGCACGTGCAGACTTGCACACATGAATGAAATCTGTGTCGGACATTGGTGTGACTCCAGTATCTTCACTAGATTTAGAGCAGGGGTAATGTTGGCCCGTTGTCTCCAAGCCAAAGATGCACCGTTTAGTGTAACCGCGTGATCAAAGAATTTGCCTATATATTTTGAGTGCTTTTGTTGAAAATGCCTCCACATGATAATTTCCCTTCCCCTCAGCTCTGACCAGGTCTCCCATTTGCCTAAATCTCTGAACTGGTTTCCCCTCTTCCATATACATTTCAACCTTCTGCTTCTGCCTTTCAAAGTTCTCTGTGACAGATCTTCTGTCACATGCATGTTTGCCCTCAGCTCCTTCTGCCCCACCGGCTCTGCTTCATCCGCAATGGGCGCTCAGTCTAGCACGTAGAAAGAGACATTTTCCACCTGCCGTCAGCAGCGGCCAAGAAGTACAGTTAAAGCAGAGGAAATTAAACATGTTGCATCCGCACAGTGTGATTAAGCGGCTATATTGCAGCAGTGCTTGCTTGATTTTGCTGCATATTTTTCAAGTTTGAACCCAGTCCTCTGTTTTATTTCCTCGACGTTTATTTTTTTCTTGTGTGGCTCAAGCCCCAATTAGCCAGTGTTTTAACAGGACGTGCTAATGTACGTGGCTTTTGTGGCATTAGCATCCCAGGAATCATGTCCGCCTTCGGAGGAGCACCAGCTCCTGTGATTTTGGGATTTCCTTCACCCATGCCATGTAACAACCTTCCCAAACTGTCCGGATTCCAGTTCCCATAAAGAAAAGCTGTAGATCTAAAGTGCTGTGGAACGCACCAAGTCCTGAAGGATCTGGAATCCCTGGAAAAGATGTTTCACTTGGAAAGCCCCCTCCGGTGTCTTTATTTCTCCTTTGTGACTTCCCCAGGTTAGCCTCCAAGGCTTCGCTCTCTGATGAGTGAGCGCTCACATGCCAAAATCAATCCACCTGTAAATCCTCTTTAGAGGCAGCCGCTGACACATGCTTTGGTGAACAGTCAAGAGGGTTTAAATAAATGGTCTTCAAGGGCAATGGGTCTGGCTTTGATTATAGCGATTTTCAAGTGTTTTACAAGTCTAAAAGAATGGAAAATGTCTCGGATTGACACAGTCATCTCAGCTCCTAGCCAAGGATCCCCACATCCAACTGCATTTCTACGAATCCTAGAAAAATAGTGGAGCGGTGGGGAAAGTTTGACAGGGCCAGTTCAGAGGCCAATTCAGTGCTCCCTAGACACGGGTCACGCTCATTAGAGTGAGAGAGAGCGTTGGACGGGAGGGCATGACAAATGAAGACTAGAGACCCACAATGAATTGGTATCAAAAGAAAGGGAGTGAAACGTGGCCCTCGTCATTTATAAGTAGCTTTATATTGCAGCATCTAGCATTTGTCTATACATTCTCTTTGTTAGGAATTACATTTTTAGAAGATGCAGGTCCGGAGGTTCACCTGCTATAAACCAGGATGAGTCCATTGTAGTCCGCAGAACTGGGCCAATTAACACCAGCTGAGCATCCAGGTCTCTTGACTGCAACTTTTGATATTTATGGGGGCCGCTTGAGTTACCTGGAGCAGCAAGTTTTCGCCTCACTCCCGAAGATGCTGACTGAGCAGTTGCAGCTCCCACGGGCCGGACTGGGAGTTGTGGGTGCCTAGCACCTCTGAATCAGTCTGCGGATGAATGCCGCCTTAGGCTTTTTGGTCTGACGCTGGGAGAGCTGGATACTTGAGATCTTTAGCATAGTGTCTGTTGCTCTCAACTGCTGTTTTTGTGATTTTTTGGGATTTCCTCCCCCATAGTCATTGATCAGAAGTGGGGGGAGGGAGGTGGGTGTACAGGTGGCTGTAGCCTGTTTGGACTGAATCCAGTTTAGGGAGTGAAAGTTGGAACCCTCTAGTGGTGGTTTGATGGGTATCGGTTCAGTTCACAGCAGACAGGTGTCTACAACACACAGAGCACCATCCCATTTGGTACTAATTGGCAACCTTGTTGGTAGCTACAGCAAAGAACCTGTAGACTGAATGGAAAGGAGCTCTTACCCTTACTGGTGCTACCTGCTGGTCATGGCTTAGGCAATGAGGAGGACCTAAAGCTCAAGATTCAGCTCTAGATTTGGGTCCAAACTTCCCCAATGTTCAGAGTTGATTTTTTTGGTGAGTCTCTGGTTTTGATTCAGCCTCTTACTGAGAAAGGGATGAGCTTAGAGTTGGGATCTGGTGTTGGATTCCCCAGAGTCAGGACTGAGCGAGGCCCATCTCTGCACCTTAGTGGCTGAAAGCTCTGTTTTCTTGCTGAGATGTCTCTTTAAAGGTCACTTTCTGCCACACAAGTTACGACATTTCCACAGGGATAGCAGGGTTCCCAAAAGAGTTCAGAGAAAACAAAACTTGTCCTAAACCTTCACCCAGAACTGTACCTGAAACTCTCTTCCGGATAAACAAAGCGGATTCATCTGTCTTCATTTGCTTTTTCTTCATTTGCAATTTCCTGTTTTGTCTAGGATTAGAAGTAGCTCTCTCCAAGTCAAGCCTTATCATATTCTGTTTAGGTTCTCATCCCATGTCCATCACCATGGCGTCTGGGAATCCTGCAAGGATTCTCACAGGCAAACACCAAAAGTACCAGAGATCCCACAAGAGGATTCTCAAAGATTTCCTGCCCAACCTCAGATTTTTTCCATTATGTATGGTAGAGGTTGGTATGTCTGCACTATAGGGTACAGAGCTGGAGTTTTAATCCCTTCACAAAACTCATGGGTGTTTGTATGTGGGGTTTTGCTTTAGTGTATTGAAATTACAGTCCAGCACAAATTTAGTTCCAGGTCCTGATGGGACCCATCTTCAAGGGAGTTTGGATCCAATATGTTGGTACAGGCCCATCTTTAACATATAATATGGTAATAAAGAGGGGCTTACAGTATATGTTGTGAAAAGGCTATAAAAGATTCCTCTCCTACAAAATCATCCAGATTAAATGTGAGCCTGAGAGAGACTGCCAAATGCGACAGAAGAGAAACCAATATACTTGGTCTGGCTTGATTTTTATAACAGACCTAAGTTCAGACGGCAGCAGAGCAATAATTTAGAATTCTTGTAAATGGTTTTCAGGTGTGAGCAGGTAACGTAACGCACAATATCAGACAGAGTGAAAGGAATGACTTTGCTTGCTTGAATGTATTAAGAATACATCAGCCTTAAAAGAAGTCTATACTTTAATCCAAATTTTTTTCCCAGTTTACGTATTGAACATCTTTGCCTTTAAATATTTATATATGAGAGGAGCCTGGAAAGAATCTTGATGAAGCAATTTTATCCTGGAAAGGTCTTTTGTTATGCATTTAACAGAGTTTCTGAAGTGGAGGACCCAGGGGAGCCCAGGGCATAGGACAGGGGAGGGCAAACTATGTCCGGAGAGCCAGATCCAGCTCGTGAGGGCTTTCAATCCGGCCTGCGGGATTGCCAGCCCCGTGATGCAGCGGGGCTAAGGTAGGCTTGCGCACCCTTGGCATAGGACTTAACAGGGATCAGTAGCATCTTATGGTCCCATGGAACAGCTCTGAGTTGGACAATGGATGATGGCTACAGGAAGTAAGCACCGTCCCAGACCTTACCACCTTCTGCTCCGAGTCCAAAGCACACGCTTTCCACCTGCCTTCTCTAGAATAAATACCGAGCAGCATCCGAAATCCTACCAAACAATATTCTTCACTGCACAAAGAGTTCCCCCCGGGGAGAATAATCCACATGTGACCAGTGTTAGCCCTGTCACTTGATGCGCTACTGGAAGGGGCTCAGACACTACTGGGATGCGGGTGGAATCAGAACCTATGAAGAATACAATGGCATTCCAGCAGGGGGGATTTAGAGCAGGGGTTCTCGGACTTTTGTACTGGTGACCCCTTTCACACAGCAAGCTCTGTGTGTGGCCCCCCCTTATACATTAAAACATTTTTTCATATATTTAACACCATCATAAATGCTGGAAGCACAGCGAGGTTTGGGGTGGAGGCTGACAGCTCGCGACCCCCCATGTAATAACCTCACGGCCCCTTGAGGGGTCCTGACCCCCAGTTTGAGAACCCCTGATTTAGAGTAATGAGTGCTCAATCTTGAAAAACGAGGACGACTCCTGAGAGGTGTTGAGTGCGCTTAACTCCCACTCACTTTAGTGGGAGCTGGGGGCACTCAGCACCTCACAGGAGTGTGCAGCATTGAATCCTAAAGGTCGTCTGAGCTGAATGTCAATTCTCACTGGCTTCAGTGGGGGATGAGAGCTCAGTGCCTCCACAGTGCAGTGACGACACCTGTGCCCTGAGCCAAAGGCAGGGTCCCCGGCTGCAACCCTCACTGGCCTACTGCTGCTGCTGTGGGTGAGAACTGCTCACTCGACTAAAGACTGCAGGGCCAGGCCCATTGAAGGACTGCATCGTGGGATGCAAAAGGAACATCCTGGAGAGTAGCTGCAGTGAAACCTTTTTCAGTGGTACCTGCACTAACGTTCACTCAGTGGACTCCGGTTTTGCGGTGGCCTGGGATATCCCCTTTAGCTCACAATGAAAAGAGCACCTTAAAAAGTGTGCCCTAAAGACTGTCATTTAACTGGCAGGGAGTTCATGTGTCTCCAAGTGTGAGAGCCCAGGGAGCTGCTGTATTGGTGATGACGTTCTGACCAAGCCCTAGCAAGGCGAGAGTGGCCTGTCTGTGAGGTAGTTTGTAGGAGAATGGTATGGCCTGCAGCTCTTCTCCCTGATTTCCACAGAGAGCCCCAGGATATGGACTTTGGGCAGGGGTAAGGAATTTAGCTTTTTGCAAGGAGACCTATCGCTAGTAGATTTTGCACCTGAGCCTGCAATGCAGTGTTCACTGGTGGCCCCGCTCGGTGACACAGCTCTGCCCATGCCCACCCAGGTCTTATACCGAAATCTCCACTTTCCTAAGTGGAGCGTGTCCCCACTGGGAGAGCAGTATCTTTGCATTCTTTTCCTATTCACTTCAGTGGGGCCAGAGTGTCACTCCGGTTTTGGCGGTGGTAAGCTTTTCTCACAGTAGCGCCGTACCTTCAAGTTCTCCTGGCGTCCTTTTGACTTTCAAGCCACTCAGTCACCAGTCACAAAGTGGTTTAATTGGTTGTAATAGTTTTTTGTCCCCCATAGAACTTTTCTAATGAAAACTAGAGCTCCAGGTGTCGTTTAGGGAAGATGCCTGGTCCCGTGGGGAAGGGTGGGCAGGGACTTGGCAGTAGGGCTGGGCAAAATCTTTCCAGTAAATAGTAAATTTGTGAAGAGAGGTATTTTTTAGGACACTGAAACTATTTGTGAATTTGGGTCGAATTTGGCAAATACTTTCAGCTGGAAAAAACCCTGAGTATTGTCGCAATGGTTCGTTTCAACACTGTTGAAACGAAAGCTCAGTTTGAATCGAGATTCAAAATCTTTCATTCAACCCGAATAAATTTTTTTGTTTGTCTGTTTTTCATTTTGGTGAGGAAAACCAAAAATATATAGTTTTGGTTTGAAACTAAGTGATATTCTTTTTTCAGTTTGGCCACTGAACCTAAAAATCGGTTATTTGCTCAGTTCTATTCTGGAGATCTGGGTTCTAGTCCTGGCTCTCCCACTGACCTGCTGTGTGACCCTGGGCCAATTGCTGCATCTCTGTGCCTCAGTTTCTCTCCCCCATCTTTTGTCTTGTCTAATTAGCTTGTAAGTCCTTTGGAGCAGGGACTGTCTTTACTATGTGACACTACAATGTCTAGCACAGTGGATCTCAGCTGTCCCTTGGGGATTTTGGCGCTACTGCAATACAGATCATCAACAATTTATAGATCCTGGATAATTTTTTTTATCCTGACTGTTTTCCTGTGAGCATGATACAAAGTAAATATAATCCTCATTACATTAACATCAGAGCTCTAGGGCACCAGACTGAACGTTTTAAATGTGTAGCGCTTGCACAGCATCATTCAAATGTTTTTTTTTTAAATAACAAACAACGAAATATGCCTGTGGGAAGAATATCCTCAAGTAGCCTACTTGGGAGAGTTACTGACTCCAGTGAAACACATGTTTTCCCAGGAGTCTAGCTTAGAGGAAACCAAAAATTGTCTACAAAAGACGTATTCTTCTCATCATGGCTTTGCAAAATCTTGTTTTTGTAAAGTGCTAAAACCAGAATCTTGCCAAGATGGAAGTAGAGCTTATTCTGCCATGTGCAGGTCTAATGAACGAATCTCATGTGCACTGCAGGAGAAATGAGAGGCCTTGGTACAAACACTAGATGTTCGCAGCAACAAAGCTTCAGATGGATAGTTACCCAAATGCTTTTCTGCTGTTCCCATGTAAGCGTAGGGCAGCTGAGAGAAAACAGAATTTTTAGGTGAACAATAAGGGGAGAGGGTTAGTTATTTTTAAATGTTTAAATGAGAAGTTTTTTGAAACCACATTTTCTTGGAGTCTAAGTTTTTCAGTTAAGCACCATTTTTTCTCCTACAAAATTTGTAGGCTATCATGTCATGCTGGGATGTGTCAGCCCACAGCATTTAAAAAGACTTGGCTTAAAAAAACAAAACTTAAGAAAACCCCAGTTTACAAACTGTTTTCAAACTCTTTAAATTGTGATTGCAAAAAATGTGCATCGCTTTCACAAATGTGACTTTTTACCAACACACTTACAGGTAACTACACTGAATTCAAAAGCAGAGAAACTCTAGACACATCATAAACACTAAGCATAGCATCACACACACAATGTTTTATAGAGAATTGAGTACTGATTTTTAATTATAACAAAATACGAGTGAGATGGGAGTTGCCTTTGGACTGCATAAAGAATCTCATTTTGGCTTGAAAACAGAAGAACACTTTGTAAACTGTAGCCAGAAATATTGATCCATATAACCTAGGTAGGAAGTGCATAGTAATTGTATTGTGTGACACTGCAAAATCTGACACGATTTTATTTGGTTATTGTAGCTAACTGAAGTTGGCCTTTAGTACATACTGAATGCTGGTCTTCACAACAGATACTGCACACAGATGGTATGCAAAAAAAATCCACTTGTCTATGGAAAGAAAGAGAGGACTTGAGCTATGCTTCCTGTCCGATTTATATCGTTTATGAAGGCATTCATTTACCGTGGTGATGCATGCAGCATAAATACCAAGAGAGAATAGCATCATTTTTCATCTACAGTATAACTTGGAAGGTACTAAGTTGACTGTCTGGTTTTGATTTTTGATACATGAACCTTTTATGATAGTATTTGATCTTCAGCTTGTTTAACTGATGCCTGAGAGGTAATAACTGTCTGCATCTATTTGCGTACACGGCTTCTGAGCTCCAGCGCCACAGAAGGAATGGAATTGGGAGTCATGGCATAGAACTGAGCAAAGAACGATTTAGGAGAAATAGCAGGAAATGTTTTCAGAGGGTGAGAGCTAATAGACTGGGTCAATGCCTGCCAAGGGAAACAGTAGAAGACCAGGCCCAGACTAGGTTTGGCAAAATGCTAGATAATATGTCATAGGCTCCAATGCTACATGGACCCAGAAGGTATGTCTAGACTGCAATGTAAGCCCAGAGTTAGTAGAAGTCGAGTTAGCAGAGTTTGTTAACCTAGGACTTGAGCATCTACACTCAATTGTAACCACAGGTTAGGAGCTGTTGAACCCTGGGACACAACCTGAGGCTCCAGGTTCGACACTACATTATGTGGGCCCGAGTCCAACCACCCATATCCCAGACTGTGCTCAGACTGTGAAATGATGAATGGGAATAATATTTTACTTACAGTTAAATCATTCAATTTTGCAATTGGACAAGTAGAGCCCATGTGGATGGGCACAGGTCTATTAATACCAATTGAGCTGTGCCCTGGTGACATTCTAGACCAGTGTTTCCCAAACCTGGGACGCCGCTTGTGTAGGGAAAGCCCCTGGCGGGCCAGGCCAGTTTGTTTACCTGCCGCGTCCGCAGGTCTGGCCGATTGCGGCTCCCACTGGCCACGGTTCACTGCTCCAGGCCAATGGGAGCTGTTGGAAGCGGCGTGTGCCGAGGGACGTACTGGCCGCCGCTTCCCGCAGGGATGATGCTAAGTATGCAGTCCCAATCTCCTGTTGGCATAGTGCGTCTTCACCAGATGCGCTACAGTGGTGCAGTTGCATTGGTGCAGCTGTGCCAATGTAGTGCGGTAGTGTTGACCTGCCCATAGTGTGGTAACAACCCTGTAATTGGGACTAAGTCAAAAATCTGTTCCTGGTTGTTCAACCCTCCGTGTAACAGTCTGTGGAAGTTCCAGTCTTTGATGGTTAAACAGATATTTGTGTGACCCACGACTGATTCGTTCAAAATACCAAGATGCTTATGACGTTGTGACTTTAAAAAGAATATATAAAAGGAGGTGAGGTCGTTGGTCTCCGATACAGAATGCTGTACTTTGTGAACTTGAACCGACTCGCTTGTGTATAGGCTAACAATAGCTCCAATGGCTGGGTGGGTAATTCTCTTCCTTTTGGGTTTTTTTTCCTTCATAGCAAATGCTTACATGAGATATTGTGTGACAACCACAGGTCTCCCCACTGTTCATTTTATATAGAATGCCATGCATGAGGCCAAAATGGTAGGTAGAAGGCAGAGAAAATCTGGTAGATCTGTTAGTCTAGTGTCTCTAGTTAAAAATGTGGAGGTGATGAAACTTGTAGGGAATTCCCAGGCAGATACAACAGCAAGTAGCTCTCAAAGTCAGATCAGTGTTAGTTTTATCTGAAGATACTCTTGCCACTCGGATGTCTTTTCAACAGCTTTATGGACTGGAGAAAGAAAGAGGAACCACCTGCTTGATGCAGTAATAAGTTGTTTAACCTTGGAATATTTCTCATTTGGCATCACAGAACCAGTCAAAGGCATTTGTTTAAGAGTTTGGGGTTTTTTTGGTTTTGGGGGATGTTTTTGTCCACTGAATTGGAGAACTTAGTTGGCTCTTGGTTGTGTTTCCTGGTCTGTAGATGATACTGTGTCTCGGATCTGTGTTTTTTTTTTAAATGGGAATTTGTTTCTGCGGAAAATGATAACTTTCTGATTGGAAAAAAATGAAAACCAGACAAAAACTGAAAAATGTTCAGGTATTCCATTTCTCAACAAAAAATGTAAATTTTGATGGAAAACAGACCCCTTTCATGAAAAAATTTTGTTTACTCAAAAACCCAATTTTCTGTCAAACAGTTTAGATGTTCCATCAATTAGCCCTTGTCTTAGATTTGTGAGCAATACCCAAGTTGAGAATGATTTCCTTGATCAAAAACAAAGTAGGCTCTCTTTGAACAGGGTTCAAAAAGGAACTAGATACATTCATGGAGGATAGATCCATCAATGGCTATTAGCCAGGATGGGCAGGGATGGTGTCCCTAACCTCTGTTTGCCAGAAGCTGTGAGTGGGCGACAGGGGATGGATCACTTGATGATTCCCTGTTCTGTTCATTCCCTCTGGGGCACCTGACATTGGCCACTCTCAGCAGACAGGATACTGGGCTAGATGGACCTTTGGTCTGACCCAGTATAGCCGTTCTTATGTTTTTATGTTCTTAAGTATGTGGTACATTGCCAGGATGGTTCATGTGTATTTCTTTACATCATTCACAATGCCGTTAACCAAGACTGTGCAATAATTCCCCGTGCAATGTCCCGAACATATATATACTCCATTCTCTTACATCTTAAAGGCACATCATGTTTCAGTACATCCTGTGTATCCTGGCATTCAAAAAGCAATATAAGTGTACGAGTGGCTTGTCTTTTTCTTTTTAAACAAATATCAGTCATCAGCTGCGTTCTCAATACACTTTCATCCAATAGCTCACCAGTTTCTTTAGCAGAGCAGACATCCGTGAGAACGTACATACGTGTGTGTGTGTGAGAGAGAGAAAGAGAATTTCTCCGGCCAGTGGGCCTAATCCTAGTCCCAGTGAAGTCGATGGGAGTTTTGCCGTTCACTTCAGTGACAGCACGATGAAAACCATTTTACTATTCTCAGACATGCGCCTGAAATTCACTGTCCTGGGAAAGCTTTTGTTGTTCTAAAAAAACCAAAAGCTAATTGCATTACCTCACACTTACAATTATATTTACAAACAGGAGGGAGCTTTTTAAAAAAACTCCATACAAAGCAATGTATGAAACTGTTCTATAGCTATCTCTAAATAGAACATTCTGTCCTGGAAACTGAAAGTTATGAATATGAAGCAGATCATGATTTTCTCCACATGTGGCAAAAATGTTCATTATTAGCATCCTTGCCAGACAGGCCACTGCCAACTCATGTGGGCAATTCAGTCCACGTTTTCAGACATATTGTCTGAGACAAAAGAGAAGATTGGTCTTGTGGGGAAAAGGTGGGGTTTTCAAGAACATCTAAATGACTTAGGAGCGTACGTCCCATTGAAAGTCTATGGGAATTGTGCTACTAAATCACGTAGGTGCTTTTGAAAATCCCAAAGAGTAAGGAAATCTATGTTCTATTCCAGCATGACCTTGGGCCAGCCACCGGGGCCCATATTTTCATGAGTGCCTACTAATTTTGGAGGCCACCGTTTGGGGCTGTCCAATTTAATGCCTCAGGTTGGGCATCCAAAAACCGTGGCACACAGAGTCTTGAAAAGGTTGTGAGAAGTTGAGACTTGAATGATGTTTGTAACGGGGGGAGGGAGGGCTGCACTCTAACTCTCAACCCAAACACCCCTCCACTTTTGTCGTGTGTTAAATCTGTATCTAAATTGTGCAAAACGGCTCATCTTTCTTGTGGGTTGGCCCAAAACTCGGGTTCCAAACACCCGTGAACTCAAATGCATTAGAGACGTGGCTCTGATTTGGCTGGTATGATCCCATCTTTGGTTTGGGAAGCTGTTTCAGATGCTTCGTGGGAGTGCTGTTGAAATACAAAGTGTTCTTTACATGACTACGGCTACACCTCAGAATTCTCGGTGGGGTTATTTTTTTGCAGTGCATGTCGCCTGTTCTGGAGAAATGACCACAAGGTATTTGGTTCCTAATCTGCATCTGGAAGAGTAAGAATTCTTGGTAAATGTCAAATGTGGGCTTCATTGACAGGTTTGACATATACTCCTGCCACTGCACATTCCAGAGCCTTCTGAGCACAGCTTGCTTGGAATCTAGTTGAACAACGTTGGGGAAAAGTCCGGGTGACTCATGCTTTAATATTGGTTTTGGTTTGGGTTTATTTTTAATCTCAGTCATTTACCATATGAGAGGTCAAATCAGATTTCCCATATTATTTTCTTAAGTTTTCAAATCCATTGCCATAGCAACTGTTTTGCCCACCGCAAAGCTGTCATTAAGCCATGACATTTCTTTCCTTTGGGAAAGAAAAATGGCTGGTTGAGCTCAATGTAAAGAGTGAATATGTATTTTTTTAACCTTTCATAGAGCTCTGCTCAGCAAAAACTCCAAATTCCGTGGCTCTGACAGTGCACAAGACTCCCTAGTTCAGCTATTACCAAACGTAGGATCATAGAATATCAGGGTTGGAAGGGACCTCAGGAGGTCATCTAGTCCAACCCCCTGCTCAAAGCAGGACCAATTCCCAACTAAATCATCCCAGCCAGGGCTTTGTCAAGCCGGGCCTTAAAAACCTCCAAGGAAGGAGACTCCACCACCTCCCTAGGTAACGCATTCCAGTGCTTCACCACCCTCCTAGTGAAATAGTGTTTCCTAATATCCAACCTGGACCTCCCCCACTGCAACTTGAGACCATTGCTCCTTGTTCTGTCATCTGCCACCACTGAGAACAGCTGAGCTCCATCCTCTTTGGAACCCCCCTTCAGGTAGTTGAAAGCAGCTATCAAATCCCCCCTCATTCTTCTCTTCTGGAGACTAAACAATCCCAGTTCCCTCAGCCTCTCCTCATAAGTCATGTGCTCCAGACCCCTAATCATTTTTGTTGCCCTCCGCTGGACTCTTTCCAATTTTTTCACATAATCCCCATCTGGAGACCAGGAGCTATTTCTCTTGCCCGCAGCATTTGTAATCTTGCCTTGTGCTTTAGCTCCCAGCCGGCAATGCCAAGAGAAGCCACATCTGTTCACTGTGTGCAGTGTGCTAGGTGTGAACATACCTACCATTGCTGGGCAGCTACTTGAAGCTTCCCCAGTTGAAGCTAATAAATAATGAAGTCCATATTCCTGAGGGGAAATGGGAACCATACATAAGAGTGTGTTTCATTGTTCCTCGGTTTGGTAGGACCAGTAAAGCTTGTGGTTGTGCACTGCAAATGGCTTCCTCTGGGCAGCTCTACATCAGCTCTTAGCAATCCCTGCCAGATGGGAACGAAGGCTTTTCTTTATGTTACAGCCCGTGCATGTGAGACCCATTCCTGGGTGAACAGCAAGACACCCACATGGCTGTGATCGTTGGCACATTTACAGCACGTGCCTCCAGGGACTGTGGTGTGGTTGTCCGTGGTTAATGGCTGTAGTCAATTTCCATGCAATGCTGCTTATGCGGGATCAGGACCAGGCCACGTTGGGGCATGGAGGGGTTGGTTACATTGCTTGTCACTAAACGCTACAAGTATATACTAGCAGGGAGTGTAGCGATGGGGAAAGTCACAAGAACACCTGTATTGTAATACGTGATCCGCAATACGGAAAAGATTTGAGAACCATTGCTCTAAAATACACATCTTTGCTAATTAAGCTAGTAACATCCCCAGGCTGTCGTTCATGGAGCAGCATGATTTACCCACCTTCTGTTCATTGCCTGACCTTAGCTGCGAGTTACAGGGTGTGCTCAGTACAGGAACTCCTCACTTAAAGTCGTCCCGGTTAACGTTGTTTCAATAGTAAGTTGCTCATCGATTAGGGAACAGGCTTGTTTAAAGTTGTGCAATGCTCCCTTCTAAGTCGTTTGGCAACCTCCTGTTTTGTCCACAGCTTGCAGGAAGAGCAGCCCGTTGCAGCTAGCTGGTGGTTGGAACCGGGGTGGACCAGCAGCCCCCCTATCAGATCCCCCTATCAGATCCCCGCTCCCCTTAGTTCCCTGTGCAGCAGCTGCCGGCAGTTCAGCTGTGTCCCTCCCCCCACTGCCATGTGCTGCTCCTGCCCTCTGCCTTGGAGCTGCTCCCCGAGCCTCCTGCTTGCTGTATGGGGGGAGGGGGGGAAGAGAGGGGCTAATGTCAGGGTGTCTCCCCTCCCCCCTGCTCCTGCACCCCGCTTACCCCATCTTCCCTAGAGCAGGGGGGGCACACGACAGACAGAGGGAGCTTCTAGGCAGTAGCTACGGTCTCAGGTCTCAGCGAGCTGATTTAATTAACAAGGCAGTGGACTTAAGCCTGGGGTCAGCTACTTAAAGGGGAAATGCGCAGTTTTTCCTCTCACACACAGGGTGTGTGTCTCTGTCTGCCTCCCTCCTTTCCTGCTGCTTTGTAGAGTGTTGTGAGAGTTAACCTTTGAGGGCTCAGCCAATTGCTAGTTCATTTAGCGGTAAGGCATTCCCTGGGAAATATCCCACCCTCTGACTCCTCCACCTCCACCAAGCTTCACAATCATCATCACTGTGTACCAGTATTAAATTGCTTGTTTAAAACTTATACTGCGTGTGTGTGTATATATATAATATAGTCTTTTGTCTGGTGAAAAATTTTTCCCTGGAACCTAACCCCCTCATTTACATTAATTCTTATGGGGAAATTGGATTCGCTTAACATCGTTTCGCTTAAAGTCGCATTTTTCAGGAACATATCTACAATGTTAAGTGAGTTCCTGTATAGGTAAAGGGGGACGTGTCATCCAGGACCAACATGTGCAGCTTTCCTTTTGCTCTTCTTTAAAGGACAACAGACACCAAGTCCGGCTGAACCTGCTGCTCAGATTGAATGCACGAGTTGTGCACTTGTGCACTCCCCTGGAGAAGCCAGCAAACTACATCACGGGCCAAACCCAGAGCACCGGTAAGCAGGCACGCAGACATACTAGTGGGCTTGATGCACTGCAGATAAGTATATCGGGCCTGATTCTCCTACAAGTGTAATGCTAATGAAGTCAATGGAATTACACTGGAGTGAGATCAGAATCAAGCCCATTCCGCTGAAAGTATGATAATGATATTTCCACCCTCTCAAGTGTTTCTGAGGAAAGTTCTAGAGGGAGTTAAAATAGTACCAGAGGAGAGAAGAGCTGATGACGAATAATCTGGAGGATCCAGAGGGCTCATGTCATGTTTCTTTTGAATGGGTTTCCACTTTCTTTGTCAGACAGAATGGAAAGTGATTTGAAACATTTCTCTTTCCCTCCTTGCAAATTATTTTGCGGAGTAAGTTACTTTACTGTCACATTTTCCCCTTCCAATACATTCAGCGGGGTATGGATCAGGCTCTCCTTTTATGTTCTGTGATTTTATGAACTGCCAACTGCACAAAGCCAGTTTGGCATCTTCTCTTACAAATCCAGCTGGAAATGGCTTTCCCATTTGTATTTGGGACTTAACTGTGCATGTTGCTTCAGTAAAATTGAACTGGAGGAAAACAAAAAGAATTTGTATTTATATTACACAGCAAATGCCTCTATTCTGGGAGTAATTTCTCCAAGCAGACGAATGTCTGTAACAAAAACGTACAGCTCTGAATAATACTGCTGTGGAGCAAGAGAGAATATAATAATCAGTAAGACAATGTACATTTTTCCTACAGTGGAAAAATTTCCCAGGGGAAAGATTTTGTTTTTATGGGTGTGGTGTTTAATTTCTTTTTTGTAAATTAAACGTGTCTGAGCATTTCCATTGTCGGTACTTAGTGGTAATGGGAATAGCTTTACATTTCTGGCAAAACTGCACCTTCAGTGGAAGGAGGAGAAATCTGGCTTTCATGCGCGTACGTTTCTGGTTCTCCTGCGTACCTCAACAGTGACTCGCTCTCAGAATGGCAGGGCTGGAGGTTCGAAAATGTTTTGGTGCGTGGGGTGGAGTTTTGGAAGAGAGGAGTCCAAGCCTGCAAGGTGCTTGAGTGCCTTTTGAGGGAGACTGAGCATTTTCAGCTCTCACTGAATTCAGCAGCCTGTACCTCGCAGGATCAGACGCGCGAGCACGAAGCTGGACGGGGAGTTGGAATATCTGGGTGCTGTTCTCATCTCTCCCACAGATTAACGGCTGGGCGACTGTGGGCAGGTCCTAGGCAGGGTTCTTTCCAGAGGGCCTTTTCTGGGTGCTCAGCAGGGGATCTGGCTATCCAGCTTGGGGGGCTCAGTAAGGAAAGTGCTGCTTGTTCGGTGAAAAATCTGCTCTTAAATTCCTCTCCCACGATCCCACACCACATCTGTGGGCAGCGATGCAAGTGGACTCTGGGTCTTCTGACTTCCATGCTTGTGCTGTACTGATTAAGACATACTTCCTGGAAGACTGTAAACTCCTCCTGACCAAGAACTGACATGAACTACTGCAGGCCACGAAATGGAATTTATATTTGAGTAACCCAGAACTAGCTTTTTCCCAGGGGGATTTTTAATAACCTATTTATTAGCAAGGCAGCACAGATGACTGACTCAAAGGAAGAAATAAACAAAGAGACTAAATAAATAAGAAAAAATGCTGGCTAAGTAAACAAGTAGAAATTCCTCAGTAGCAAACACTTATTTTAAGGTGAACTGTGTAAACATGGCATTTGAAGAGATGCTTTAATAATGAAGCAAGCCCTGGTCTAATATCAAAGGAAGTGCACAAACTCCCTTATTTTAATAGCAGATTAGCAGCTGTTTCATGCATTGGACAAAACAGCCGTGCATGAGCATTAAATATAACTTCCTACCAATGCTAACAGTAGAGGTTGGGACCAAGCTGCAAAGCTGAGATTTATAATTGAATCTGAATCCAAACATCCACAAAGCTCAGGAGGGCTGGATTCAGGAGGCCTGGAAGTTCTGAGTCTTAAGGTATGTCTAGACTGCAATTAAAACCCCACAGCTGGCCCATGCCAGCTGCCTCAGGGCCAGGCTAGTGGGCATCAGACTAAGGAGCTGTGCAATCGCAGTGTAGACATTCGGGCTCAGGACCCCCTGATGGGGGAAAGTCCCGGAATTTGTGCTCCAGCCTGAGCTTGAATGTCTAAACCGCTTTTAAACCACTCCTTCGCCTGAACCCAGCTCGCCGGAGTCAGTTGGCACAGGCCAGTGTAATCGTGGTATAGACAGACCCTTAGTGAAAACATCAGTGAGGTGCCCAATCCCTTTCTAAGGTGTCTCTAGCCTTTTATTCCTTCAAATCCACTGCAGTCCAAATTGTCCTACGGTCATTCCTGCTTTCAGATCACCGGAACTGATTACTCATTTAGGAGGTAGCATTGCAAGATGCTTCCCTGCCAAACAGCCAGATCAGAGGAAATGGTTACATTTTCAAAAACTTCTTCCATCTGGAAAGCACCTGCTACTTTCCACCTTATACTTAAAATGCAGAATACCAGTGCAACTGGTAATCTATCAAATGGGTAGGAACGTGTAAGTTCATCCACTATACAGCACTACAAAGTAGGAATTTTTAAGTAAGCTGTCACAGTTAGGCAGAAATGGTTTTCCCATCTTATGAATATGTCTGAGAATTCAAAATTGTTTACTGTCCAGAATAGAGATGAGAAGTTGAAATCTCAAAAATTTTCACAAGCTAAAAGATTTTGATTATTTTTCCCCATTTTGGTCAATCAAAATGTTTCATTTCAATAATTATTAAATGTTTTATTTTAACCTTTTTTCTTGCCTCTTTTTCAGTTTAATTAGCTCAAGTGTCTAAAAAAATATCATTTTGAACTGGAAACCTGGCACTTTTTTGTTTCGAAGATGTCAAAACTTTTTGACAATTTTGAAACTTGTTTCAATACATTTTTGAGTCGGGAGATTTGTCAAAACCAATCCTGTTTCACAAACAATTTCAGTTTCAATGAATTGACATTTTTCAACAGCAACAACAAAAATACCTTGTGTTGAAAAATTCCTGACCCAGCTCTACTTAGAGTTGGAGTGAGTGTCCTCTACTGCCTACAGCAAGCAACAGTAACTTTGATTCTATTCCCACCTCTTCCACGGGTTTGTTTTTGAGCGTGGGCAAATTTCTTAACTGTTGTGTGACCCATTTTGTCCACCTATAATAGTAATACCTCAGAGTCACAGAAATGAAAATGGAAAAGACTTATTTGGTCATTTAGTCAATTTTCTAGCCAGTGGAGGCTTATTTGAACTATACATTCCCTTATGGTAGGCTGTGTCAGAGCTTTATTAACTCACGTTGTGATAGACTTTCAAGATCCTTAAAGAAAAGTTGCTTTTCAGAGCGCAAAGTACCTTTATCTGCAGTGGATGTTTGTGTCTGGAGATTACGGCTGCCTTTATTGCCAAGACAACTTAAATTTGCTAGAACGTTTCTCAAAACTGTTGCAACTTTGTTTTAGTTCTTATGGAAGAACATTCTTCAGTTATCTGCAGGGACTTCCTGGCTTTGGCCCCATGCGTATTGCAGCATGAGCCCTTCTGAAATAGGGAAGTCACATGCCAGTTGATTAATAGTGTCCATGCTTTCCTACCTGTTATAAAAAGCTTTAGGCCATGGGAGCGGGGACTGTTCCAACTGATGCAAAAGTAGAGAACTTCCTTTTAGGAGAGAAGCATTTTGGCTAAGAGACGAATAAATAAAGCTGAAATGCCGGGAGTCCAGTGCCAGAGGAATTCCAAACAGAGCAGGTTCCAAATCTCCGTTTTCTTGAGGTTAAGTTGCTTTTTAATAAATATTGAAAAAGCAAATCGGCCTGAGCAGCACTGCTACATCAACAGAGTTTTCTCTGTGTTCCTTCCCAGTGTCACAGTTACACATGTTGAGTAGGTTTTCTGTCCTCCAAGACTGCTTCTGGAATTGGGCGCTGATGGGGAGTGTGGCTAGGAGACCTATAGGCCCTTATGAGCAGCCTGTTTGCAGGTAACGTTTACTACAGTAGCACTGTGATACCATCGCTCAGAGGTAGATTCGGTGCCTCAACCAGCCACAAAAGCAGCACTGGAGGGATGCTATTATACACGTCAGCCATGCTAATCTATCCTCGCGGGCACACCAGCTCCAGTGCTAGGCTCACAACCTTCGCCTTGCTCTCCATAGTCATTCGGCTGGAGGGTCAGGGCCCTGTGTGTTGCTATTTTCTGTTCAGCACCGTAGTTTTGCAGACAAATTTCCTGCCTTTAGGATCTTATCGTCTACATTAGACTCGACATGGGAAGAGATTCCAATAAACAAAGAAAGAGGGAAGGGAAGGGATATAGGAGCATAGGCTACAACAGCTGAAGATCAGGAGACATGCTTAATATTCTTGCTAGATCCTCTTTGGAGTTTTAAAATAAATGACTGTGACGTATTGGGATTGGGGACCCAGAATGGTTATGGTGGGAGTAGGGAGCAAGGGGCAAAGCAGAGGCTCTTTATTTGCAGGTGGGGAAGAAATAGGTCCCCAGTTATGGGTGCACTTTATTTTTCTTTTAAATCAGACAACAGAGTTTCTGCTGAGACTGCATGTGTAGGAGTCAGGGGGCCTGTTTCTCCTTCGTCCCTGAGTAGAGAGTGGAGGTTGGTGCCCTCTTGAATAGAAACAGTGGCTGGGAGTGGGAGTGGGAGTGAGGTCTCACACAAGAGCAGACGCTGGAGGCTGTGTTAGGGAATACTCACTCCCCTGCACCATCCGTGTGAGCAAAGACTCAGGGAGACGCCATGAATCTAGCACATGGTAAAGACACACATGCACCTGAAGGCTGCAGGAATATGCTGCCTGACCACGGCAATGCCTGCATTCATTGGTGCTGTGACAGCTGCCTGAAAAGCATGGGAGCTTAGCACGGACTTCTAGCATCATGGTGGTAGAGTGGAAATAAACGCACCTTTGCGTTTATACAGAATTCCGTAAGTAGGCGCGTATATTTACTGTACGCATGGGATTTGTTTCCATTTTGTATTCCTAGAGGGCTCCTGCTGTGGACATTTGCTTTACTATTTGAATACTAGACTTGCACAGCTAAAGATCCACCATTTCCTGGCTTTGTATTAAATTGATAATCTCCGGAACATGCCATTTTTGTACAGTGAGATCATGTGTTGAATCCTGACCAGTTTCACTCTCTGAAGAATTCCAAACTATTGGACAGTTCTGGGATAGTCCTTGAGTATTTAGTTTAACCCTCAAAATGAGTTGTGGTGGGAAAAGTCCATATTATCAAACAAGTTGAGGGCTGGCTTTTAAGAGTAATTCAGCTGCGTTTCATTTTCGTTAGAGATGATCTGAGCAGCAAAGCTTGGAGCTGTGTCTGAACAGTCACAAAGTTCCGGGGGTGAATTCAATGGCAGTTCTTCATGACTGAGTCCAGCAAGATTTGGTCTGGAAAGTGATATTTTGTTGGCGGGCGAGTGGCAGGAGCTCTCTTCCATTAGAAGTGCTAACATGCTGTGTAAATTAGTCCACAGAGTTGACAGCTAATGTAATGTTGCAACTCCTTTCTTAGGCCTGGTCTACACTAGGAGTTTATCTCGAATTTAGCAACATTAAACCGAATTAACCCTGCAGCCGTCCACACAACGAAGCCCTTTACTTCGATATAAAGGGCTCTTAATATCGATATCTGTACTCCTCCCCAACGAGGGGAGTAGCACCGAAATCGACATTGCAATTTCGAATTAGGGTTAGTGTGGCTGCAATTCGAAGGTATTGGCCTCTGGGAGCTATCCCACAGTGCACCATTGTGACTGCTCTGGACAGCAATCTGAACTCGGATGCACAGGCCAGGTAGACAGGAAAAGCCCCGCGAACTTTTGAATTTCATTTCCTGTTTGCCCAGCATGGAGAGCACAGGTGACCACACAGAATTCATCAGCACAGGTAACCATGCAGTCCGAGAATCGAAAAAGAGCACCAGCATGGACCGTACAGGAGGTACTGGTTCTAATCGCTATATGGGGAGAGGATTCAGTGCTAGCAGAACTTCGTTCCAAAAGACGAAATGCCAAAACTTTTGATAAAATCTCCAAGGGCATGATGGAGAGAGGCCACAATAGGGACTCACTACAGTGCTGCGTGAAAGTTAAGGAGCTCAGACAAGCCTACCAGAGAACCAAAGAAGCAAACGGAAGGTCCGGGGCAGAGCTACAGACATGCCGCTTCTACGCTGAGCTGCATGCAATTCTCGGGGGGGCCGCCACCACTACCCCACCTCTGACCGTGGATTCCGAGGCGGGGGTAATCTCAGCCATGCCTGAGGATTATGCAGATGGGGAAGATGAGGAGGAGGAGGAGGAGGAGGAGGATGAGCTCGTGGAGAGCACACAGCACTCCGTTCTCCCCAACAGCCAGGATCTTTTTCTCAGCCTGACTGAAGTACCCTCCCAACCCTCCCAAGGCAGTATCCAAGACCTTGACCCCATGGAAGGGACCTCAGGTGAGTTTACCTTTTAAAATATAAAATATGGTTTAAAAGCAAGCGTTTTTTAATGATTAATTTGCCCTGAGGACTTGGGATGCATTCGCGGCCAGTACAACTACTGGAAAAGTCTGTTAACGTGTCTGGGGATGGAGCGGAAATCCTCCAGGGACATCTCCATGAAGCTCTCCTGGAGGTACTCCAAAAGCCTTTCCACAAGGTTTCTGGGCAGTGCAGCCTTATTCCGTCCTCCATGGTAGGACACTTGACCACGCCATGCTAGTAGCAAGTAATCTGGTATCATTGCATGACAAAGCCTGGCAGCGTATGGTCCCAGTGTTTGCTGGCATTCAAGCAACATCCGTTCTTTATCTCCCTGTGTTATCCTCAGGAGAATGATATCGTTCATGGTAACCTGGTTGAAATACGGGAATTTAATTAAGGGGACAGAGGTGGCCATTCCTACTGTGCTGTTTGTCTGTGGCTGAAAAGAAATCCTTCCCTGCAGTTAGCCAAGCCGGGGGGGGGGGGGGCGGGGGGGAGAAGGAAACATTGGCTCTGAGCTTTTCGCGTTTGGCTGGCAGGGATCTTCCCTGATACCAGCCACGCAGTGGGGGGAGGGGTAAAGCGATGAGGGGGGGTTAGTTTGGTTTCTGCCGGGATCTTCCCTGATACCAGCCACGCAGTGGGGGGAGGGATAAAGTGATCATCCCAGAGAATTGGATCGGGGGTGGGGGTAGTTTGGTTTCTGCTGCTGCACGTTAACAGGAAAACCGCAGCACTCAACGGGCTTTGCTTGGTATGTGCGAAAGCAGGGTGTTGCTTTTCTGAAGGCTACAGAAGCCGAAAGACAATGGCTTATCATGGCCGCATGCAAGCCGAATTCTGTTGCCCAGACCTGCGTCTGTGCTCTCTAACACCAAAGCTGCAGGCACTCAATATTAAGATGCAAAATGCGACCTTGTACCGAAATCACATGTGCTACGTAATGTGAATAGTGTTCACCGTGGAAGAGTATAAGCATTGTTCTGTAAAATGTATCTTTTAAAATACTTCTCTCTCTTTTTTCTCTCCCTCCCACAGCTGCACATTTTTCAAGCCTCCCTCCTCCTGAGAAGGCTATCTCAGATAAGGAGGTGAAAAAAAAGGACGAGAGACGAGATGTTCTCTGAAATCATGGAATCGACCCGCAACGAAAGAGCTCATCTGAATGAGTGGAAGGACGCGGTTTCAAAGTACAGGAAAGAGGCCAGTGAACGTGAGGACATGAGGGACCAACGTGAGGACATGAGGGACCAACATGAGGAAAGAAGGGACCAACCTGAGGACAGGAGAGACGCTCAAGATGAGAGGTGGCGGCAGGAAGATCAGAGGAGGCAGGATGCAATGCTGGGGCTGCTGCGTGAGCAAACGGACATGCTCCAGCGTCTGGTGGAGCTTCAGGAACGGCAGCAGGATCACAGACTGCCGCTGCAGACCCTGTATAACCACCCTCCCTCCTCCCCATGTTCCATAGCCTCCTCACCCAGACGTGTAAGAACGCGGGGAGGGGGGGAGGCTCTGTGCACCCTCCCATTCCACCCCAGTGGACAGTCCAACCAAAAGGCTGTCATTACTTTGAACTTTTTTAGTGGCCTTTTCTTTCCCTCCTACCCTCCTCCCAAACCTCACCCGGGCTACCTTGTCAGTTCTCTCCCTTTTTTTATAATCAATGAATAAAGAATAAATGATTTTTAAACGATAGTGACTTTATTTCCTTAGAAAGCAAGCTGTGATTGAAGGGGGAGGGTGGGTTGCTTACAGAGAAGGACTCAAGGGGGCGGGTTTTCATCAAGGGGAAGCAAACAGAACTTTCACACCGTAGCCTGGCCAGTCATGAAACTGGTTTTCAAAGTCTCTCTGATGCGCAGCGCTTCCTGGTGTGCTCTTCTAATCGCCCTGGTGTCTGACTGTGCATAATCAGTGTCCAGGCGATTTGCCTCAGCCTCCCACCCTGCCATAAAGGTCTCCCCCTTACTCTCACAGAGATTATGGCGCACACAGCAAGCAGAAATAACAATGGGGAGATTGGTTTGGCTGAGGTCTGAGCGAGTCAGTAACGTGCGCCAGCATCCCTTTAAACGTCCAAATGCACATTCCACCACCATTCTGCACTTGCTCAGCCTGTAGTTGAACAGCTCCTGACTACTGTCCAGGCTGCCTGTGTATGGCTTCATGAGCCATGGCATTAAGAGATAGGCTGGGTCCCCAAGGATAACTATAGGCATTTCAACATCCCTAACGGTTATTTTCTGGTCTGAGAAGTAAGTCCCTTGCTGCAGCCATTTAAACAGAGTAGTGTTCCTGAAGACGCGAGCGTCATGAACCCTTCCCGGCTATCCCACGTTGATGTTGGTGAAACGTCCCTTGTGATCCACCAGTGCTTGCAGCACCATTGAAAAGTACCCCTTGCGGTTTATGTACTGGGTACCCTGGTGCTCCGGTGCCAAGATAGGGATATGGGTTCCATCTATCGCCCCACCACAGTTAGGGAATCCCATTGCAGCAAAGCCATTCACTATGACCTGCACATTTCCCAGTGTCACTACCTTTGGTAGCAGCAGGTCAGTGATTGCTTTGGCTACTTGCATCACAGCAGCCCCCACAGTAGATTTGCCCACTCCAAATTGATTCCCGACTGACTGGTAGCTGTCTGGCGTTGCAAGCTTCCACAGGGCTATTGCCACTCGCTTCTCAACTGTGAGGGCTGCTCTCATCTTGGTATTCTGGCGTTTCAGGGCAGGGGAAAGCAAGTCACAAAGTTCCATGAAAGTGCCCTTACGCATGCAAAAGTTTCGCAGCCACTGGGAATCATCCCAGACCTGCAACACTATGCGGTCCCACCAGTCTGTGCCTGTTTCCCGGGCCCAGAATCGGCGTTCCATGGCTAGAACCTGCCCCATTAACAACATGATCTCCAAAGCGCCGGGGCCCGCGGTTTGAGAGAATTCTGTGTCCGTGTCCATGTCCTCATCACTCTTGTCGCCACGCTGCAGTCGCCGCCTCCTCCTCGCCTGGTTTTTCTGGTCCTGGTTCAGCATAAACTGCACGAGAATGCACGAGGTATTCATGACTGCTGTCTTGAGCTGAGCGGGCTCCATGCTTGCCATGGTATGGCGTCTGCAGTGTTCACCCAGGAAAAAAGGCACAAAACAGTTGTCTGCCATTGCTTTCCCGGAGGGAAGGGGAGGATGTACCCAGAACCACCAGCGACAATGTTTTTTGCCCCATCAGGCATTGGGATCTCAACCCAGAATTCCAATGGGTGGAGGAGGCTGCGGGGACTATGGGATAGCTACCCACGGTGCAACGCTCCGGAAGTCGACGCTAGCCTCGGTACATGGACGCACACCGCCGAATTAATGTGCTTAGTGTGGCCGCGTGCACTTGACTTTATACAATCTGTTTCCAAAAATCGGTTTCTGTAAAATCGGAATAATCCCGTAGTGTAGACATACCCTTAGATGACTATGGAGATACAGTGCTCCCAATGCACATCAAACTACTCCTAGTGAGCCAGAAACTCAGGCCTGGCCTTGAGCTAACAGTGTCTATGGCAAATGAATTTGACAAATAGTTCATGTGAACAAAATTCATCTGTGCACTGTTCACAGTGAGAATGTATTCAATTATTCAGTCTCCAGAATTTTCAGTTCAGGCTGTGTGATTACTCAGCTCGGTCACGTGGTATTGTTTTTGCTCTCTGATTTGATGATCTAATCTTTATAAATGGCTATTATAAAGTACTTTCATTTAGTCACACAACCAATTTTATTTCTTGATTAAACAAATTCATTCTGTTTCCATTCCTCTCAATGAAGCTTCACGCACATGGATAGTTCGGAAGAATGAACAAAAAAGGGCCTGAATGTCACCAAATCAAAATAATATTCAGAATTCACAACCCTCCTGGTGAATGCTTTCCCGCACTATTCACCCAGATTTGCATGGAGTATCTAATTGGTTTGCGTTCTTCTGCTGAAGGGCCAAAGAAGGTTGGTTTTGGCTTTAAAACCTCATCCTAAGTGTGGCTGGAATCTGATTTCCTTTTTGCCTGGGCCATTAGAATTTGTAGGGTAACTTAACCCTTAACAAGACACAGCAGAACCAGCCTGAGCTACTGTCCACTAATCTAGGAAAACTAGCCCTCACCCCAGGCGGGTTCTTCCCCCCTTGCAAGTACTGAGACTGCGCAGAACAAAAGAAGCCATTTATTAAAAGGGAAAGGGAATCCTGCATTAATGTGGGAAAACATCGCAACCACCATCTGAAAGCTGGTGCCCCGAAGCAAACACCCACCCCACAATATATTGGGCAGTGTCCTTTGCCTCCGTTTCCCGCCTTGTGCTGTGAAAGTCTGACGAACGAATGTCCCTTTCATACATCACTCCCCTCTCCCTCCGCCGCACCCCACTCACAGTTTGTTGTCCTACGTCAGCGAAGACCAGAATTCAGAATGCGTTCAGGCGGGTTTGCCGCCCACCCCTCCAAAGAGGTGCGGGGCACACGCCAAGCAATACCTCTTCGGCCGCAGCCGCTGTACTCCATCACTGCTTGCCACAGCTGTTGCCACACTATCTCTACCATCGCTGGGCACCTGCTGATGCTGTTGTCTCTGCTACCATTCAGCTCTGCCACTTCTGCAATGCAGCATTCTGAGGGTCCACCACTTAGCCCAGCTCCTAGTGATTTCACTGGGGTGTGGGGAACCTCTCAGCCGCTACCTCTTTGTTCTTTCAGTGCAACCCTCGGTCTAGGGCTCAGCTCATTAGTGATTTCAGCTCTAGGAATCGCTGTACAGAAACAAGGACTTTCAAATGAGTCCTATCAGCTCTGTCTTTAAACAGTGGAGCTGCGAAGGTCAAATAGTGTCTAGGGGTATGTCCAGATTGGCAGGTAGGGATCGATCTATCGGGAATCGATTTATCGCGTCTAGTGTAGACGCGATAAAATCGATCCCCAATCGCTCTGCTGTCGACTCCGGAACTCCACCATGGTGAGAGGTGGAAGCGGAGTCGACGGGGGAGCGGCAGCGGTCGACTCGCCACCGTCCTCACGGCCAGGTAAATCGACCTAAGATACTCCCACTTCAGCTATGCTATTCGCGTAGCTGAAGTTGCCTATCTTAGGATGACCCCCCGCCCCTCCCCCAGTGTAGACCTAGCTTAGGAGTCTTTAGGCAGAGTCCACACCATCATGTAGGAACATCTCTCCCTACCCCCTCTCATTTTCACTGTGATTGGGCCTCCCTCCCCCGCTGCTTAGCAAGTGAGGTTCGGTTTAGAGTGAGCCCCTCAATCCGGGCAGGCTAAGTACAGTTTGGCTGCCCTTTACTCATGCAATAAGGGTAACAGCATTTCATTCCCCCTGCGTTTAATGCTAAAGTGAATTGTAACCCAAAGACCAGCCAAAATTGATCACGTTGACCAGGCAGCTCTGTCTGCCGAACGCCTCGGCAGAATAGATGTGTGTATGGAAATACGGTCTGCTCCTGACGTCTTTCCCCTCAATTTGTCACTAGGAATCAGGTGCTTATTCAGACCCTGTGTAGAGTAACATAAAAAAGGTTTCAGTTCTGCCCCATCTCTGTTTTTACTACTATTAAAATGAGCTACTGAATCAACATTCAACAAACCAATTCTGAATTCATTTGGTAGGATCGGTGTCTGCACGTGACTAGCCGTCTCAACGTACAGCACGGTATGCAGAGATGAACAGCAGGCCACCATTATCCTGGGATGGACCAGTCTAGTCCAATTATTGCAGGTGTATTTTGGATGATATTTCTGTTTTTCCTCTCCTGGTGCCAGGCGTTGCTTCTTGACTGGGGGGGCTTGCCCTACATCCAATAGGTGAATTGCATACAGCACTAGCAATCTATGGGATTTGCTAATGGATTGCATGTGCTGAACATGATGCATTGTGTAGCCACTTCAAAAATTGTCATTAAATCACCATTGATGCTAACTCCATGAGAAACACCTACATGGTAACCTGCATCACTGATTTCCCATTACCTCCCAATTACTATAGCATTAGTTTGTCATTTTATGAACGCAGTCCTTATAGTGAAGGATGATTGCATGTTTCTGGTGCAGCTGATGGTTAAAATACCTCACAGAATATCCCAGTTCTTCTGACATCTGTATTAATTTACTGCAGCCTTTTTGTTTTCGTTCCTAAGCTCTGTTTCTTTACATTCCCTGTATCCTAGTTTAACGCTTCAAAAACCCAAAGAACACAAGCCTTCAGCATCTCAAGCATCAGTTGTGAGGATGTGTCTGCAGGAGGACAACCCGGAGTTTAGGAAAGAAACGAGCGTGTGTGTGTGAAAAAATGTACAATGAACTTCTGTGACTCTCTGCTAGCTTCTGAGTATCTTGCGATGGAGGGCAAATAAGATCATGCAGAGCCAGGAGGTTGATAGAAGTTGGCTTTCTTCCAACTCGGGATGGGCTAGGGTGGGCGTCTGTGTTCAGCTCTGGATCCAATCTAGGCAAGTTTGGTCTGGGAGTCAGGGCCGAGGCATTGTATATAAATCAAAAGTTTGGGACTTAAAATTAGTCCTTTATTTTCCTCGGAAAGTCTATTGAAGTATATTTCCATTCGGCAAGCCGTGTGGTGGTATTGCGTCATTCATATTTTTAGTGATTATATAGTAAGAGCCTAATTCTCCCCAGTGGGAGAGTTCAGGATTAAGGGCTACAACATTGACGCCTTAGTAAATTAATTAAATAACGTCAAATTCTGCCCTGTTACACTGGTGTGAATCTAGAGTCTTTCCACTTACAACAGAGAGAGCCTCCAGCTTTACATCAATGTAACTGAGAGCAGCGTGTTTCCCATGGTGTTGTTTTAGCATAGTAACTGGATTACCCACGACTTAATTCCAAGAAATTAATGATTCATTCCCTTGATGAAAACCAATTCTACCTAATTTAGTTACAGAGATTTAACATAAATTACTGAACATTTCTTGCCGAAAGGAAACGTTCCTTTACTTTTTAGTGGATAAAACACAGTATTGTAGGCTAATTCATTTGAGCAGCAAACGATGAGTCAAGCAATTAAAATGAGCCCCAGCTTTAGGGGTGGGGTGTAGCCTTGGTAATGCTGAAATCTCATGAGTTTTCTGCTATTGTGGACAAACAATCCAAGTAAACTGCTGGTGTCACAAATTTTTGTTGCTTTCAGATGGGATCTGGTCCCCTGTTCTGGCCTGGAACTGAAACCTTCGGTTCAGGTTCAGATCTACGAATTTCTTAGATTTATATTGCACAAATGACCAGGGTGACTCCCCCAACCAAGGGAGGGTGGAACAAACTGATTGGATGGGTTACTTTCATTTCTCCGCTGCCTCTATGCTTTTTGGCTGCTCACCGTGGATTTTTTTAAGGCTCTGGTATTTCTTAATACAAATGTAGTGGGGTAGGTAGGCAGGACCTAACACAAAACTTGGATTCAGATTTTTAACACCAAGGAGTTTGGATGTTTTTTTAGCCTGTTAGAGAGAATGGCCAGTTGAATTTAGGGGTCAGACCCTTAACCCCTCCAGAGCTCAGAAGAAGGACTGGCTGAAAACTCTTCATCAAACTTTTTTCCAATGGAAAATTAGGCTTTTGACAAAACCAGATTTATTGCAAAAACTGTTGGCTTTATGCAGAAAAATTTGAGTTTTTTTTGTCAAGACCAAAATCTTCATCTTCCGCCAAAAATTTTCAGTGTTTGGCTGAAAATTTGGGGTCTTGTAAAAACAAGAAAATGACAAAAACAACTCCTCCCCCGTCCCCTCCCCCCCCCCAAAAAACAAGTTAAATTTTCTGCGGGAGAAAAAAAGAACATTTTCCCATCAGCTCTGTTCAGAGGTGTTTAGAGCCAAGGTTTATTTCTGGCACATCTCTGACTGTTGGTGGGAGTTAAGGGACGGAGTCAATGGCAAAGCCTCCAAGTGAGTGTGTCAATTTATTAGGCTCATGATTAACTTGGGGGAATGACTCCAAAAAGCGCCTGCAATGTGCACAGAACCTCTCATTCCTGTCATCTGGGAGCCTGCTGAGAACCAGGAGTGGGCAACCCCCCTGAGGAGCTGGCAAGAACAAAGGGCATGAGAGTAGAGAATGCCGGGGGGCCAGGAAGTCATCAACTATACAGGGAAGGAGGGAAAAGGGAGCATTGGCAGAAGCTCATATACTATGGTCAAGAGGTTGTTGTGGGCATTGCATGCAAGTAACAGATGGAGCTGCTACTGCGGAACTACTCTGCAAGTATTCTTTGCATTACTGTAGCACCTGGTAACCCTAGTCAAGGACCAGGAACCCATTGTGCAAGGCTCTGTACAAACACAGAACAAAAAGGACAGACCCTGCCCCATGGCGCTTACCGTCTATCAAGAGACAATAGCTGGACATAGATGGTTGTAGTCTGAATGAAATCAGCAGAATATAGGAGTTTGGAAATGTAGCAGCGGAATAAATCAGAAGCATGATCTGTTGTTCAAATCTAAAAACCTCTACCAGATGTGGCAGTCCAGTATGGAAAGAAAAATATACACAAGGTTCACAGGAAGTATATGATAGCACATCTGTATTCTGCCATCAATATCGCTAGCTTTTGTTAGAGACGAACCCACCGCCCATCTTTTTCTCTCTGTTGTAAAAGAAATAAATTGTACTATCGCTGTAATTGCTTTTACAAAGCCAGAAAAAAGTGGCAACGTTTTTCCTAGTCTAGTTCCAAACATCTGATGGTTTTTGTTATGGGATCAATTGTTTCTTTCCACAATCAGTTATTTCTGCGGGAGATGTTTATACCCTATCTATCTGCATTTCCCACAAGGAAACATTGCTATCAGCTCACAAATTTTCCTCCAAAATGTATAAAAACGTTGAGACTCTCCAGCGTTGCTGCTGCTGTTTTCACTAAGAATCATAATCAACTGCTGCGATTTTCAAAAAAAAATCTGCTCTTTCTGTTTAAATACTAAACTTTGGCAGAGGGAGAGCGTATCCTTTTGATGGCTGCATCCTCTTCTCCTTGCTTGAATATGAACATGCGTAAATCTAACCCCAGTCACTGGGGAGATGCGTTCAGCTCAAATCTGGCTCCATTGTAGTGAAAAAAAATTGAAAATTACTATCTGGCCTGGATTAAATAGAGCGCTGAATAGGACAATGATCCAAATATCAAATGGGAAGATAGTTCTTAATTTGCACCAACTCTTTTCTCCTGCAGGATTAATCACACTGGATGACTAGCAATGAAAATCTTCTTTTTCAGGTTTCTTTAACCCAGGATAACCTATGCTGTTTAATTTTCCAGAAGAGAACAGTGCAACGTCACCATAACAGCTCAGATTTTCTGAAGTGATTTCGTTTCCAGGTCCCTCCCTTGTCATTATTTCCTTCCCTTTTTCCCCATAGATCATTTCAGTTAACAGCTGTTTACATTTTGAAAGTATTACATCAACATTATCACAATGAAGCTTTATTTTCCTTTGAACTTCTGGCATTTCTAGTTCATGAAAAGAAGAGCAGTAATATTAAGATGTCTGAACGTGATTTCTAATAACACAGCAAAAAGACTCCTCATAACAATATAGCCATATGAATCACTGTAAAATGCGAACTATGCAAACACTGGCGTTTCAGAAGATCTACCAAATAAGATTACATTCTGCATTAATTGATGAATCATTCTGAGGAGTGGATAAACTTCAGAGATTGGCAAGCTTCTTACAGCCAATTCACAAGCAGAAAAAGAGACAAAATTTATCTAAGCAAATTCTTCACCCCGCTCTACCTAAACAATTTGAGAAAAAGATTCTCTTTGCCTTCAGAGCTGGTTTTAAACTCAAAACCTATGAGGATCAACACAATCATCTCCCATCCTTTCGCTGTTATTGGGGTAAACATGAGGTAACATGGCGTCCTCGGATGTTGAAATAGTCTGTATGATAAGAGAAGAGGCTTACAGAATTGCTCATCTGCAGTAACTTTTGGTGGCAGATTAGAGCAGGGGTCGGCAACGTGCGGCACGCGTGCCAAAGGCAGCACGCAGGCTCATTTCTAGTGGCACGCTGCTGCCAGCCGGGGTCCTGGCTGCCAGCCCCACTCATCCTGCTGCTGGCTTGGATTACAGAACCCCAGCCCAGCAGCTGGGGTGGATGGAACCTGGGCCGGCAGCGGGCTGAGTGGGGCTGGCAGCTGGGACCCTGGTCTGGGGTTCGGTCTGCTGCCCGCGCTGCCGGTCTGGCGGCATGCAAAACCTTAAATTAATGAAGACTTGGCACACCACTTCCCACAGGTTGCCAACCCCTGGATTAGTGTGTGGTATGATCAGGCCTGATCACATGGTACTTACATTCCCAGAGTGACAGAATTCCGTTGTTCCTTTTGCCACATGCCACTTTCCCCAAGTTCCAGAACATTGGGCTGAGAGGGCGGGGCAGGCGCCCTTATGAGAAGACTGGGGGGAGAGGGTTGTTGCTAGGAAGTTCGTATCAGATGGGGCTCCCCAGAACATCTGTGAATCTAGACCCCCATTTGTGAAACTGTGACTCTTGTGAGTTAGGAATTGTCACACCAAGAACAGAATGGTCTGCAGCAACCTCTTTGAGTCATTTATACTGGGCCAAAGCGAAAGGGTTTTTTCAGCCCCTTTTCTTAGCTCTTCTCTATTGGGAATTCCCTGCAACTGCAACCATGGGAGACCCTGGAAATTTCTGCTTCTGCTTCCACTGCTCACTTTCTAGAGGCAATTATCCCAAAGCTTAGCTATTATCTGAGTTTTCCATAAAGAGTGTTAGCATCGTTAATGAGTATGATGTGAACTCTGGGAAAGTGCTGGATTGTTCTTCTGTCCTGAAAGCAATGCACGTGGCACCCTTGGCACCAGTGGATAGTTAGGCAAACTCTGGGAACTGGAATACAGTCCATTCCGTCAATGGGCATGTCATGTGGGATTCCAGGTGCAGAATTACCAATGTACATGCCCAATTTTTAGTATTCTATCATGATTTGCTGCATTTATTGAACTCCTAGGTATTGCCAACTTTGTTTGAGAGGTTCCAGAAAAACAGAGGATGGTTGTTTAGTAATCTTGGCAACTTTTACATGTTAATACTCAGGGAAAATGTTACATTGATTATTAATCTCTTTTTTCCAACTGGAAATGATTCATTGTGAACAAGTGGCTGGAGAAGTCAGTACCTTCTGCAGAAGCTCATTATGAGAAAACAAATAAAAACATTAGTGGAGTCGGACCCAGATTGCTTAGTAAATTGAATGGGATTCATATTTCTAAATAGGGTCCGGTAATGTATTTGCAACAGAATCATAGAAATGTAGGGCTGGAAAAGACCTTGGGAAGTCATCAAGTCCAGCCCCTTGCACTGAGGCAGGGCCAAGTCAGTCTTTGAAAGTTTCCAAGTGTTTCCATGTTGCACATTAGACAATCTTGTCGTGAGGGTTTGGTTGGCCATAGAGTTCACATTAATATGCCCACTGTTTGCTGTGCGGGGTCTCAGTTACCCAAACAGTGAACGTGGGCAGTTTGCTGTCACAAGCTACAAACCCTGCCTTTCCCCACATGACAACTGATGTACCTGAATGTACCTGCCCACGTTTCTTTCTGCGTGTGTCACCTTGATCCCCCAGTGAGTACCGTAGAGCGATTATGAAGACATTTTTATAGTACAGCTATGTTGTCCACTAGAGAATCTGAATTTGGGTGGGAAATTTGTACTAGATTTGGAAGACCCTGGTTGACAAGGTGTATTGGCTAGTGATTCACATAGGGGACCGGAACTTGTTGGTTTTCTTCCTGGCTTGGCCTTGGACTAGCTTTGGGACCTTGGGCAAGTCACTTCGGCCTCAATTGTGTCACAAAGACACAGCAGTGTATTGTTGTCCCACCCCAGGGCCATCTGAAGAAAGGACTGAATATTAAAGAGCCACAAGTTCCTGCCTGCCCCCCACTTCCTATAGCTTGTGTCAGCAATAAATTAGGATCCCACCTATGCTCGCTCAGTTGCCCGGACTGGTGCTTAGGCTCTACTCACTCGCTCCGAGCAGGAAAAGAGTAGTGAGTGCACAATGCCCATTCACTCCTGCATGCCTGGACCAAAGTCCAGGTAGTCCATTTAGGGAGGGTCTTCTCCCCATTGCATCCTGCACAGCTGCGCGGCCCGGGGCACAATATAGCCATTAACTTCTATGTGCTCTGTTTACCCGTCCGTATCATAGAATGTACCTAACTGCGAGGATTAACTGATGTTTCTACGTACTTTGAGATTCTCCAGTAGCCGTAACTAAGTCCGAACAAAATGTTGCTAGGCTATTTTAATATTTTCTAACTCAAGATGATCT
Organism: Chrysemys picta bellii; assembly: GCF_011386835.1. Taxonomy (NCBI): domain Eukaryota; kingdom Metazoa; phylum Chordata; order Testudines; family Emydidae; genus Chrysemys; species Chrysemys picta. Next base: position 3,972,034 of record NC_088800.1, read on the forward strand.
GGAATCGAAATCCTGGATTTGAAACTCCCCGAAGTTCAGATCTGGTTACAGTGGCAAACTTTGTGGCTTGGGCCCATCTTTTACTCTCTATGGTTTTGATCATGTCTATAAGATCCAACCCTACCCACCCCATCCTGCTTTAGTCCACAGAACAAACTTATCATGCTGGTTTGCCTGCTGCTCGATCTTACTGGAAGGAATGGGGAAAAATTGCTCTTCTTTCTGGGTGTTATTTAGTCTGCTGTATTTCTTCCTCTCCCGAGCCTGGTCATAATTAAGATTTCATTGACCAGAGTAATGTCCTAGGATGTGTGTGTGTAATTCTGTATATTTTAGCAATGCATGAATGAGGGGCTGTTTACTTGGATATCTCCCAGATGGGACAGTCACAGCAACTATGCAGTGCTAGCATAGGTCATGGTTACTTTCTGGAGGCTTTAGTTAGACATTGTAGTCTCTTCTTTTCAACTATTAGTTTCAGAAACTGCCTCTGCCCCCGAAGCAGCAACATCTTACAATGAAAACCCTTCCTGAAAACCTCTCAAATGTCCATCACCTCCCACATATGGACTTGCCCCTCCGTTAATAACAGCATTCACTGAAAACACACTTTGTGTAAACACTGAAAGCAAACCACATCTGCTAGAGTCATGGCAGGTCACAGCTATCGTTTCTGGAGAAAGTACTTGAGGGAACATTCCTATACTTGGCTGTCATGTAGTCCACAGACTCTTACCATGCCAGACGCTGGCAGTGTGGAGCTGGTGGTCCCCCTTTTCTGGAGAATTTAGATGATGACAGCAATTAAATTACTTCTCATCTCAAAGCCACAGTTTACAGCAAGTACATTACCGCCCCGTTTATCCAGTAGTTGGAAGCAAACTCCAGATCTCTCAAACAGCCATCCAGTTTTGAAAAGACCTAACCCCGGTGGGAGGTGGAGAAACGCTGGCCAGGCCATAGGGTGCAATGGCTGTCTAGCTTTGTACCCGGGAGGGGTTCAGAACTGAGCTTCGTGTTTCTGGGAGTACAGGTAAAATAGGTTCAGTTAAATGGTGGTACAGGGGAAGACCTAGGAGGAAGTTATGGTTCATTGAGATTAATGCTCTCTCTCAAGTTGGGCCAGATTCTGCCACTCTTGCAGTGAGGAATACTCTACTCTGCAAGTAGTCCCATTGATTTCAGTGGGACTATTCCTGGAGTAAGTTATTACTCAGTGGGAGTAAGGATTGTCAGTCTCATCAGACTGCATTGACTTCCGGTACACATTTGCTGCACCACTCCGAGGTTTAAGTTGATGCACGCATTCTAGTGGCATTGAAACCGAAGCATGACTGCAGCCTTTTGGACATTTGGGGCCAAACATCTTGTAAACAAGCAGATTTCAATCCACTGAAGAGCCCAAAAGCTGCAACTTCGAAGGAAGTTCTCAGTTAATTTTGCTATTCTAATCAATAATACTCAATCAAAGGGTATCGTTTTTTAATAACTCCTTTGTGTTTATTCAAACATTTTAGGAAGTGTTCAGAATACAAATAGAGAGACAAGGCCAGGAAGGTAATATCTTTCATTGGACCAACTTCTGTTGGGGAGAGAGAAAGAAGCTTTCATGTCACACGGAACGGTTCTTCAGGTCCTGGGTGGCTCGAAAGCTTGTCTCTCTCTCTCCAACAGAAGTTGGTCCTATAAAAGATATTACCTCATCCAGCTTGTCTCTCTAATACCTTGGGACCGACTCGGCTACAACTACACTGCAGAATACAAAGTAGTGCGATAGGATTTGCAGTTTTTCCATACAACTGATTAAATCCATAGGTTTGCTGGTTGGTAACAGTGAAGTTCCCAGGGGACTTTTGGTTGCTGCTTAATGGTAACCCATCTTCCTTCTCTGAGCATTTTGTTCAGTAAAATATGGGACATCCTTTGACTTAGACACATACTTTACTTGCTGTGTGTAATCCTGCTGACTTCACAGTGTGTAAAGTTATGCATGTGTGTAAGTCTTTGCAAAACTGGAGATTTACTGTGGCGCATTTTACTGGCCTGAGTCAAATATTACATGCCTCTAAACCACGTCGTCTCCTGTTCTTAGACCCTTACTGGGATCATGGGTTGTAATGTTGCATTTTTTATTTAAATTGAATAGTTCTTATCCACCATTGTCTTTTGTACTTCAGTTAGTCCATGGTTAAATTTCCTATGTACTTGTGTATAATTATGTATTTGAATACTTTCCTCTGTTTGTTAGTCCCCAAAAATAATGATAACAAAAATCATCTACTACAAAAAGAAAAGTATTGTTTCCCCTTAGCTGTTGATCTCCCTTGAAATTCTGATTTTTGGTCTCGAGCTGACATGGGGAGAGGCAGGTGGGAAATTCAGGAAGAAAACTGACAATGCTTAATTTTATCAAAAAGCATTTAGCGCCTAGAAAAAACTGGACGCTAACAAATGAGAAGAGCATGCACACATTGGAAATGTTTTGGATTCTGCTGCTGCTTTGATCTCGGTTCCAACATTCATTCTCTCCAATCTGGAGTCCCCAAACGTGCATTTTCTGTGGAAAAAAGTGGAAAGAAATCAACTCTCCCAAATGTTCTGCTTCATCCAAGAATGTCTGGAGCAGAGCTTAACTTCTTTCTTCAGACCCTGTACCCGGTTTGAAAAATAGCCAATAGACAGAGATAAGAGTCTGACATTTGGACTAATTTCAAAAGATGGTGGTTTTATTAAGCGGGAGGAGGGAATTATTTAGGCCTTGTCCTCTCCATCTTCTGCTTACAAGGACTAACTTTCTATGCGTGGAACGTCCCTTTCACAATCTCATTTGTCAGCAACAAGACCCGTTCTGCTGGCTGGCATTGTGCTTTCACAGAGATCCCACCGTGCAAATGGTAGTTCTGGTAGCTAGATTCTGCAGGGCTCCCTTTTGCAGCCAAAGTGTTGGGTTCCAAGAGGTTTGAGGAGAAGGCCTCTGGGATCAAATCTCATGTAAACAAGATCTTTGTTATCTCTTTATTTGTACAGAAAGGAGAAAAGCGTGCTGCAGCTGCAGCAGCAACAAGAAGAGCTGACATGATCGTATCACAAACCCCCCTGATTTGTATTCATGTCTAATCTGAATGCAAGGCCAGATCCAAAGCTGTTAGAAATCAGAGTGACACTGATTTACACGGGCTGACAATCTGGCACGCCAAGTCTAGGTCTGACTATAAAAGCCCCTTACTGGGTTGGGACTTGACTGCCTATGAATGTTACCTAGATAGGTATAGCTACATCATCCGTGTAGAGCCAAGACGGGCTCTCTAGTGATGGGGGGTGGGACCCCCGCTGTGGAACTCCATGCCCAGGGAGATTAGATTGACCCCGAGTTTAGCGGTGTTCAGATCAAAGAGGGAGGCTGTCTTTCTCGATAAAGCCACCTCCACAGTCATCATGACTCTTCCACACCAAAACGACCAGCTCCGCCAACCCTGTGGGAGGTGGTCAGGGAGCAGAGCAGCCTTTGGATTTTGCTGGGCTTGGCTGGTGAATGCAGCCGAACTGCCGTAGATAAGTTAGATCCGAGCAGTCGTTACTGGGCTGATGGTGACCAAGTGAAGCAGTACTTTGTGCACAGCTGAGGGGACAATCGGGTCTTGGGGGATTCATCTCGGAGAGTAGGGGGATGATCATTGCCTCTGGACAATTGGGAAGCCTTTATCTCTCCCTGGTCCCCTGGGAGCTTCCCGGCTATGTTGTTCTAGGTGCCTGGCTGGGAGGCAAGCACGAACTTTAGGCTGTAGCAAAAAGTGCTGAATAACAATGAGACAAAACTTAGCCTGACCACTCCCCAGGCAGGCGTTTTCAATAGAGACCGGCACTGTTCCAGGTACAGCCAGGTCAGTCCCTCAGGAACAATTCCCTGCTAAGCCCTGACACCCAAGCGCACTGTTCTCTCTCCTACCTACCAGGAAGCGTAATTAGAATAGATCTTAGCAAACGATAAATTCAATGGCTCAGATTGAACCCTGGTGTAACTCTCCAGCGGCCAGCAGGGTCAAGAGCCAGCGCTGATCTCGGCTTCAGCTATATTATTTTGTCATCAGAAATTATTATTCTGTGTAGGAAGAAATAATCTTTCCTTGCCATGGGAGGCATAAGTGCCCTCCCATTGCCTGTCTCTCGATGCTGCCCAAGCCGGGGCATCTGAGTGTGAAGTCTGGGGGAGAGGGGCCCTGGCAGGACAGGCAGTCAGGGTGGACTCTCTGCAAAGCCTGTCCTCTCTTCAGTCCTCTTGTGCTGTACCTCCTACAAGTTAACTTGTCCCTCCCACTCCTTCCCAATGAGCAGCTTCTGGCAGGGAGCTGGGAAAGGCTGGGGATAAGTGGAAGCTTTTTTCAGAGTAAGGCTACCACTCTGGCTCGGTGCCTCAAGCGGATGGTAGGGGTAGGGTACCAGAAGCCTCTAGCACTCACATGGACTTCTACAGAGGGCTCTTTGTAGCCTGGGCTCTCAGCCTCCTACCAGGTAAGCTCCCTCCCCTCTCTACCATCTGCTGAACTCTGGAAAGCTTCTCTTAGGGCTGAAGGCACCGGCGGCAGCAGGCAGCTTTAAAAAGGGGGGGAAATAGCTTTTTGCTTATGTTGGCAATCAAAGGAAAAAGAGCCTGAGAAAGCCACCGTTTAATAAGGCCGTGGGTCAGTTAGTGAAAGGTCTACAGTAAACGAGGAGGGGTAAAGGAGGGGATTTTTCTCCAGAAAGTGGAAAGGGATAAAATCTTTCGCTCGGCTCCCGAGGGATGACTGGGAATGAAGGCGAGAGAACTCTTTTCGGTAAAGCACTCTCAGCTCCTCATCTGGGTTACAGTTGCATGTGGGATTAGTTTGTATCTTTTTTTTTTTCCTTAAGGAGAAAATACTTTAAAACAAAAATGAATTCTCTAAGACTGTGCTAAGTTTGGGGTTGTACGGGCAGCTTGTCTTCAGCAGCACAAAAGGGGGCTGGGCATGGGGAAGGTGTTAGGGACTAAATAACCTCTGGGTGCTGAGATTTTAGGTGCTCATTTCATTTTAAGATGTGAGTTTGCAGCCTTCCTTCACATATGGTTCAGTGTGTGGCTGCATAAGCCATATTGAGTTACAAGGGGGCGGGGGGGGGGGGGGTTCTGCTTATTGTTGGCCACATGCCTGTGAGTTTAAGTTCAGTTGTTACAGAAAGTGAGTCCCTGCAGTAGTCAGTTTTGCTGCAATTAGACTAGCCAGCTTTCCATGCACAGCCTACCTCAGGAGCAAAGGGGACCGTGTCTCTGCTTTGAGCTTTAGAACAAAAAGAAATCTTTCTACCAGCTAGTAAAAAGTTGCTACTGTTGCTAACTAAATTACGCACAGCAATATGATGCTAAGAGCCGCACTGGGATCTCTTGTGATACTGTAAACACTTCTAAACATCCTGAGGGAATGCGTATCTATTTTTTCTAATTGCACAATTACTTGATAATCTAAGGAAAGCTGCAAGGACACTGCCTTTCTTTGCCTAATAGAGAACATGTGTCTATGCCTTGCACGTGGACAAAATGTTGTCCGCTTTGCACACAACTCTAAGTGAGATCTGGGAGGTTTTCACTTTGGACAGCATTCTGTGGTTACTTGCTGCATTTCGGAGATATTACTACTTACTGGTTTTTTCAGACTACGGCAGACTTGCCTTTGAAAATAGGTGGATCAAGTTGCTCTGACATTTGGACAATAGGCACTATACTTAAAACTGTGCTTACGTGTACTTTAAAGTCTGCAGCTTAAACTCTTTAAGGAGAACGAGTTATAGACTTGGTTTTATTTTATATTTTTAGACTCAACTTATGGAACACTGTACATTTTTGGATCTTTGCCTGCAGGCCACACAAATACATTTAAACCTGGCTATTCCGTTATACGTACACTCCAGATGCCATAGTGACATCTGCTGGTGATGACAGAACTCTAAGTACAGACATCTGCGGTAAACAGTCTGATGTTTGTTCAAACAAGCAGCAAAAAGAATAATTGAAATAGCAAGAGTCAATTTTTAACTCCCTATAAAAGGTCCAATGGTATCCTGGGTCTGGCATTCCTGTATGTCTTGTCTTGCAGTCAACCCGGGTGGGGTGTCTGGGGACAGGAAATTAATGATGGCATTTGGATCTTTTGGATGAAGGCACATTTGGTTTTCTGTGCTTGATGCACAAAGACATGACCAACCTTAGAAGAATCATAGCATCATAGAAGATTAGGGTTGGAAGAGACCTCAGGAGGTCATCTAGTCCAACCCTCTACTCAAAGCCAGACCAATCCCCAACTAAATCATCCCAGCCAGGGCTTTGTCAAGCCAGGCCTTAAAAACCTCTAAGGATGGAGATTCCACTACCTCCCTAGATAACCCATTCCAGTGCTTCACCACCCTCCTAGTGAAATAGTGTTTCCTAATATCCAACTAGACCTCCCCCACTGTAACAAGAGACCATTGCTCCTTGTCATCTGCCACCACTGAGAACAGCCGAGCTCCATCCTCTTTGGAACCCCCCCACCCCTTTCAGGTAGTTGAAGGCTGCTGTCAAATCCCCCCTCACTCTTCTCTTCTGCAGACTAAATAAGCCCAGTTCTCTCAGCCTCTCCTCGTAAGTCATCACAGCTTACATCACAGCTGTGGAGCAGTAACATAGGCTGAGCGTGAAGCTGCAGGGTGGAACCAAATCTAAGTATGTATATGTTGAAATAATCCTTTTATCCACATAGGAAGCCATCACATGTTCACAGCTGGATGTTGTGTCATGATTTATGTTAATCTAGTGTGTAAAGTGCTGTCATGTGGTGCCTTCCTACAACAGAAAGAAAGCGGGGACCTAAAGAAAAAAAAGCTACTGCATCAGACCTACTTTGTCTCTTTCACCTTTTAAAGTGACTGTTTTCAGGCATAATTGGTTTGTGGAAACTCACAATATTTACACTCTAGTTATAAAGACATTGGAAAATGCCCCGGCAGCCACTGGGGTATATCCTCTGATTTCACTGAAGTTATCGCTGGGATTGATTTGGCCTAGTACATCTCTGTATAACAGACTTTAAAACTACTTGAAGAACTTATTGTCCATAGCAGTGTGTGTTCCTTTAAGTCAGTTCAGAGGTTTTCAGTGGTGGCATGTGTGTGATGTTACTATGGAGTTACTATGGTGATTAGCGAATGTTAATAAATAGTGTTGGTCCAACTATTACATACATGACCAGAAGAGTCAGGCCACTTTCTCTTTTCAGCTGACTGCCCCTCTTCCTGAGAACGTACCTTCCAGGGAACGCCACGCAGTATAATGCCTTGTGCACTGGCAAACAGAGTTTGGTGAACAGTGATGATGATCCATCAGGGACCATTACTTCATATCTGGATCTACGGAGAACTAGCCTTAGGGCATATAAACAGTGACACCCTTCTCAGACGGTTAGAAACAACAAATAGGGCCAGATCCTGTTCCTAATGAATTCAGTGGGACAGGGATTGGGCCCTTATTGGTTACTAACATTGTGGGGAAAGTGCTGCACATGGGCTTAATAGAAATGGCTTCTCTAAGTACCTACTGACAGCAGCTGGCCCTGGATGTGCAGAGTCAATAGATCATGTTGTTGATCACGGACAATGCAACTTGCTGTGACATGGAGAAGTTGTGTCAATTGGCAACACTTCCAATTCCAAAAATGAAAGACCCATTTGAAGAAAGCCGAGATGGTTTTCCCTGATTGGAGAGTTTAGAAAACACACAAAGAGTTGTCACAGTTCCGTCTCGCATGTTTGCATCTGCCTGGTTTTATCTATATGACACATTCTGACACAGAGCGTCACTGGGACGTTAGTAAGTGGGGAAGAAGTCGGAATCTAGTAACCTTATCCAGTATGGTGCTTGGACCTGTTGATAACCTCTCTTGTTATCTTTATTTATTGCTTTTGTTATGTAGCTACTTCTAGACTTGTGTAAGTGAGGAACTAATGAAATAATAGAGCCAGACATTTCACAAGGCTGTCCCTACAGTTTTGTCCATTCACTTCCATCCTCGTCTGTAACACCCCTGTTATTCCAGTCCAGGGATTCTCTAGCAACTATGTCCTGCCAGCCATAGCAAATTAAGCACTGATTTTGTAATGCACACAGATGTCCATGGGAGAATAGGATGAAGTCCCCTGACTCATCTTGCCTTGTGTCCTAAGCTGAGTTGGAAGGTAGGACATTAGGTGTGCTAGACTGGTATGTCTAGCTAGTGGACTAACACTGCGCCACCCAGACCCCACGCTGCTTTATTTCACTATGAAAGATTTAGTCTAACTTTATTTTTTTGTTTTCCACTTCTCCCTCGACCCCAGCTTTCTATTAATCTGGGTGGCTAGAATGTCTATTTCTAGCTGGGTAGCACATGCGTCAGGAAGGCCCTGACCACACTGGCATGGGAACTGTGCGCTCTGTGACCACGTTAAAAGATTGTTGTCCTAGCGAGCTTCCAGCATGATTTTCCTGACCAGTGTGCACAGGGTTTATTATTCATCTGGAAAATGTGCTGGGGCTATTAGAAAAGTTTGCTACAGAGTAGCTAGGGGCTTGTCTCCATTAGATAACCTTATTGGGTTTGAATAAAATTATGAGGTCTGTTAGCTGATACGATACTGACCACCATTTTGTGGTTAGGACAGATCATATGCAGTATCCGCCCGTAGTGTTTTCAGCAGAGTTTAACCTGCCAGGATGGTGAACATGATTCTCTTTGGTCTACCCTGCACACAAGGTCATGGTCAGAATCATGTCCTTTAACTCGAATGTTCCCAGTTGTGATCAAACACACTAAGATTATTAGTGTTAAGACTTGGGGAGCTAGGCTATTATTTGGCTTGCATGGTACAGGGAACTCACCTTCGAACCCTGATAAGCACAGCTACGTAGTTGGATTGGTGTTAACTTGGATCCCAAATGCAATGGGATACCTCACATGTTCTTCCTCTGTCTCTGCTAGTACAGCAGCAGTTAATTGGAGAGCTTGAATTTGTATTTTTTTAATGACTGTGTAGTCCCTGCATTATCAAGAATGATATTCTCGTGGCCCAGCATTTTAAAATAAAGCAACTTCTCGTTTGCTGCTTTTTGAAGGCCAATGAGCTGTAACTAGAAGTTGCTCTGACAGTTAATGACATGCGGCTGCTTCTTAAAGATCTTGTGGGTAACCATGAACATTACAGAACATGAATTTGTAATTAGAGATTTTACATTTATGCTTCTTATTACCCTGTTTTCGATCTACACCCATGTCGGCATCCACAAAGAAAACTCACTTTGTTCCCTAATGCCACATGATGGACAATGGCTTTTAGTAGTTTAGGAGTTTGTTTATCTCTTTGCTGGCAAGATCTTGGGTGTTTTAATACCTTCAGCATTTTATTTCACTTGTAGGAGGTAATGGCTGGGTTTACTGCAAGGTGATAAATTGTAATCATATGATCTCTATATGTCATTATCGTTATTGTTGTGGGATTCGCTGTCACTGCTCTCTAAGCTTTCTCCCAAGTTTAGGATTGAGTAGCAATGCCTACACGTACACTTTGTTACAAGGGCTGCTGCACCTCAGAACTGGGCTTTAGTAATTGGGTAGGACCCAGAAGTGAAAAATAGTCCATTGAGTTTCGAGTCCCAGACCAGGATGTTTGACCTCGGAATGCACCAGGCTTTGTGCATGTGTGAACTCCCCGCCTGCCACATGCACAGTCCTCGTCTCCACATCTCTGAAAGGATCGACCTTGATTCTCTGGAGCCAAGTGGGATCTAGCCTTGCTCATGTTGTTCCAATTCTCATCTTCATAAGGGTTTCCTTAGCTCCTTTTAATTTGTCAGTGTCCAGAATCCTCCAGCCCCTGAATCCTGCATCTGCTTCAACGACAAACTTGGGGGGGATCCCTCTCCCAGGGAGAAGTGCCCAGTGGGGGCCCTGGGGGGGAAGAAAACTCCACCAGATTCCCCTCTATAAGTCATTCTCAGAGGTTCATAGACTATCAGGGTTGGAAGGGACCTCAGGAGGTCATCTAGTCCAACCCCCTGCTCAAAGCAGGACCAATCCCCAGACAGATTTTTACCCCAGTTCCCTAAATGGCCCCCTGAAGGATTGAACTCACAACCCTGATGTGTCTGCTAGAAGCCAACTATCCTCCAGGCATAGGAGATGGTTCAGGGGCAGGAGGGCATCCCTCCCTACTGGCTATCACCTGCCTGCTGCAAGGCCAATAGATGCCCTGGCAGACAGAGCATGAGATAAGGTAGGGTTGAACGCAGCCCCAGGCTAGAGCAGACGCTAGATCCTCTGGAGGCCTGAGCTAGGCTGTGCCCTGGCTCCTAGACCCCTAATCTTCCCCTTCTCCTTGGAGCCACACAGCATCTCCCCGCCGCACTGCTACCACGGCACCCCTCAGAGGGGTACCCCGCTGTGGGAAGAGCTGTCCGAAAAGGTCAGCAGCCTCGGGCTACATTAACCCCTTCGTGGTTTTACCACTACAGGGAGGACCACTGTGTATTTCTCTAGTGCTGCCCATTTCCTCTCCTTCCGCCCACGCATCTTCCTACCCCCCGGAGAGCCCTTCCCAGGGCCAGGGCAGGCAGAGGGGGCCACAGAAGCTGCTGATGTCCCCTCTGTGCAGATGAAATACCCAGGGAAGAGGTACTCAGCTGAGAAGCCTGATATAGGCTGCTACACTGTAGCTCCCTTCTATAACCTTTCGGTTCATTCCACATTTCCGTCACGCTCGGATTACGCAGGGAATGCTCTCCAGTTCTGCCCTACTCCAGCTAAACAAACCTTTAAGGCGCTGCGGCCACACCTGTTTAGCTTAAGCTAATAATATAGAGCTATTATCACTGACACAGTAACCTCAAACCATTGCAACAGGCCAATTTGTTATTTTCAATAACATCAAACCAAACTACTCTATAGCACTGTCTAGAGAGTGGTGAGGTCTATGATAGAGCCAATGTCGTAACCTGTGACAACTACTGCAGAGCAAAGACCAGCTACTATCAATAACAAGACACAATTTGAGAGGCAAAGGCTCAAACGTTAACCTTCCTTAAGAAAAATCTAGCTCGAATAGCATCCTGATTCTAGAAAACCTAGCCAAGGGGTAGCCCCGAAAACTGGCCAAATCTTACCTTCTTGGTGCGTGAGCTACTGAAGAGTGGATCGAGACGACCGGGTTTCTTTCCACTCATAGGCACAGGTAGGATGGTGCTGTGGCTAGAGTGATAGATGGGGACTTGGAAGATGTGGATTCAATTCCCTGCTCTGCTACAGACTTCCTGTGTGACCTTGGACAAGTCACTTAGTCTCCATGCCTCAGTTTCCTATCTGCACAATGCAGATAATAGAACTTCCCCTTCACCTTAGAGGTGTGTTTTGTGAGAATAAATGCATTAAAAGATGGTGAGCTGCTCAGATATTCTAGTAAAGAGGGTCACATAAGCACAGATATACACATTACATTTCTCCTCTCCTGTCTGTTCTCCTCTTATGAATCCTGCTCTCTGAAGCCCTCAGAGACACGGGGGGAATAGACCTAGAGAGGACAGAACCCTTTCAGTGTTGTGTGTTCCTTCAGAAGAAAGTCCCTTCTGACAGAAGATGCAAAGCTCCAGTAAGAAGAGAATGGAAATGAAGATGGGGAGAGAGATTTGTGCAGGAGAACTTTCTTTTGGAGAAAATGGTAGCTTTTCTTCCCAGTGTTGTTTCCCAAATGTATTTTTCTTTTGCATGCTTAGCGAACGAGTATCAAGAGTTTGTACTAAACAAAAACTCCAGTATGGACAGGTTTCAGAGTAGTATAGACAGGAGATATTTGAGGCTTCTGGGTTTGACAGCATTGCAAGCTAAGCTTGTGGGATTTGGACACTTGTTTATGACTGTGATGTCACTTCTGACAAGAAAATAAGACGTGGTTCTTTCGATTGTTAACAGTCTCCTTGACAACCTTTCACAAGATTTGTTTTAGTAATTTAATCCAGTTTGAACAGTCTCCGTTTTTTCTTTTTTGCCTTAAATGCTCTGCTCAACATCTGCGTACATTTCTGAACAGCTTTTCCTCCAATATATGACGAATTCCACTGACTTTGCCATCTAGTTTGTAAATCTTTCCTCCAAATCATTTTCTGTTTTTCGCCCCAGATTTGTCACCAGAATCTCACTAAAACTAAACATTTATATGGGGCCTGTGAACCTGAAAGATTCCTGTGCTATATTCACAGAGTATACCACCACTGAAATGCAGCTACCCCTGGTTTGCAGAGAAGGTCCAAATGGCTCAACAGTGTGGAGAGGGAACGTTTGTTGGCCTAGGGTACTAGGTCATGCCCCTTCTCTTACAAAAGTGTCATCTGCTCTTTAGGTGGTCATCTTGCATCATTGAAGTCAATGGGATTTTTGACATCTGAGTCCCAAAAGCCATTCAGGTTCTCTGTTTGTAAGACTGTGTCTGAAAGAAATCCTCACCCAGAGAAAACCACCTGGTGCTCACTTCATCTGCCTGGGGAAGATGAAGAGCTGAGCTGACCCACTCAGCCAGTGTTTGACCCTGAGACTCCAATGAACCTTGGTGTTCCCAACCTGATGCTCCTGCCCCTAAACATCCTCTCTGGCATTTGCTCTTGTCCTGCCATTTTCAGTGCCTGGGGAGTTTTCAGCTGTTATTTGTGTTCATTTTTTGAAGCTGGCTTTTGTTGACCAGCCTGAGAGCCATGGGGTCCTTTGTGAACCTAATTTCTGACAGGCCTGGATGAGTTTACACTGAACGTTGAAAACTTTAGAAAGTTTAGTAATTAAAACATATTCCAAAATCCCTCCGCCACCATTTCTCCTTAGCCAAAGAAAAATTTATTTTGTTAACTGACAAAAATGCCTTGACAGTGAAACAGACGCCTGATGAAATGTAAATGACTAATCTCAGAAACAGAGGAGACTTTCTACCTACTGCCAAAGAGTCATCAGTGCCGTTGCTAGGTTGTCAACAATGGTGGGTGGGGCTGGAATAAGCAGCAGATGGGATGCAACACTTTGAGAGTCTTAGGTCTTGGAGATAAGAGCTGAAATCGTATCTGATATTATGGGACTGATTCAGCACCACTGAAATCTATGGAAGTTTTGCGTTGACTCATATGGGAACAGAAAGCAAGTTCCATAGGGTAGGTCTTCACTGCAGAATTAGTGCGGGCTCTTCCTTGGGTTTTTCCCCAACTACCCTCCTCTCCACACACAAACCCTCTCACCTGAGTGCAGGGGTGCTTTCAACCCAGGCTAGCTGGCCGGGCTCGGGGCATAGGCTAGAGTGTGGGTTCTGCGTTCACTCCAGCCAATAATCAGTGAGGAAACCGGTAAAATCTCATTCATTCCAATAGTCCTCTAATGCCTTCCCACAATTACCCCCGTGTGCCCAGAAGGACAGACACGTTTTCCAACAATTCACTGGGAAGGACTCATAGAACGGCTCTTCTTACCACAGCACAGAGAACCAGAGGGTCTACCCCCAGAAGTCCTAGTGACGTGCCGGGGGAATGCAGCACCAGTGAGGAGGACACAATAACACAAGTCAGGCTTTGCTGTCTGGCCGCTCACACCTGGGCTAGGCTAACCCGGGTGCTGAACAACCGAGTTAACGCATGTTGATAAATTGGATAGTCAATTGCTTGACCACACTTTGGTTCTTTATGAAATATATTCAAGAGACTGAATAACCAGTGTCAGTCAGGTTGATTGCTCTAAGCCAATAACAATATAGTACAGGAAAAAAGTTCCATACTATATCAGTCTCTGGGAAGCCGACTCATGAAGCGTTGTTACATCCACCTTAGGCAGAAGTGTGCTCCCCGAGTTACACCCCTAATGCCTCCTTTTTACACCCTGCCTGTTTACAAGTGAAACTAGACTGAACCAGTCAGCTCTTTGCCTTGTGTTTCTGGTGTCATGGTGTACCCCTTATCTCTTTGATCTGAACACATGCATTTCAGGCACCAGAAGGCGTGAAGGCACCTCCTAGGTTTGTACTAGGGTAGGACAATCATGTGGCTTGCCCTCTTCCTTTGGGGCATTTCAGTACAGGCCTGTGAGAGTAATTCCTCTTCTGTTGCTATGGTAAAGCACTCACTTGTCCAGATCTTAACAGCTTCCCTGTTTGCTCAAGCCAAAACGTACTTCAATGAATGCAAGGGGTTATGGGATACGTAGCATAAGTGAGCAGGGTGATATAAAATTCATTGGCCAATTTAAGCTATATAGCTGCTATATTATTATTGACAGACTATGTCTATATGCTAGCCAAAACACAGTAGTCAGTATTCTGACATGAAGACCCACCCTAAATCTCTCCCTAGCACTTTTCACATGAGTGTGAAGTTTGAACCCAGTGACCCTGATCCAATATTTCCTCTGCTGGGTAGCACATGCTCTGCAGCTTGGGAACTGCCATTCACCCCAGAAGTAGGCGCAATTCAGTGGTGTGGGGCTTGGAATGCCTTTGGGGTGAAAGGGGCTTGTAGAGGAGCAGACTCACCCCTGCGGCTCCTCCTGCTGGTGACTTCCAGGAATTAGCTTTTCCAGCATCCTGGAGCGCCCTCTGCAGGCCCGTGGTCCACCTGTCCTCTGGCCCCCGTGTCCTCCCAAACCCCAGTGCCCTTTTACCTGGGGTGCTGCCCCCTGGCAGTACCCCCACAGTTCTGGGTCTCCCCCTCCCAGGGGAACCCCCACTCACTACCCCCACTTCACCTCAGTCTTGGCTACTGCCCCATCTCCATCTAGCCCCTGTTCACTGGGGCAGACTGCAGTATCAGCCACTCATCACAGGCAAAGGGGTTCGGACCTGCTGCCTCTGCGTACCCATGGGCTGCCCCCTGAAACCCAGTACCTAATAGGCCTTACCAGGCCTGCAGCCTGGGGCTTTCCTAGGCCAGAGCTCCCCTGCTCCCCTCTAGGCACTTAGTTGAGCTCCCTGCAGCCAGGCCCTTCTATCTCTGAACACCAAGAGAGACTGAGTCCATACTCCTGGCTCCCAGCCTTTATAGGGCCAGCTGGGCCTGATTGGGGCGTGGCCCCACCTGAGCCTGCTTCCTCCCAATCAGCCCAGTCGTTTTGCCCTTCCACAGCCCTCCTCCAGGGCTGTTTTAAACCCCTCAGAGCAGGAGTGGGTAACCACCCCGCTTCAGGGCTGTATAAAGATAAAATAGTATGTTCTCCTGTGAGGGTGAAACAAGGAGATGGCATACAGTCCTCTAGTAAGTATTGCTCTGATTGTTTTTGAACATGGTCAGGATATGGGGCTAGAACATGGCTAAGGCTTTCCAAGGCCTAACGGAAAAGAATTAACTCCTCCCTGTGCTAAATTTTGTACTGAATATTGCTCCAACCTAGCATCACTTTATAGTAAAACAGATTTTATACAATCTTTTTCTCTGAGATCCTGCCAAGACTGTCTTGCTCTGACAAAGACCAGACACCATCTTGGGCTCTCTTTCATTTTTGGTAAGGATGTTATAGGGGTACCAATTCTATATGGCACAGTTACCAGCTAATCAAAACACTCGTTATAATTTCTCCCTTTGGCCCCATTCACCAACTACAGTCAAGGCAATTAACAATCACAAGGACTTTTTCTGGTTTCCTAACTTCAATGTATCAGCAAGAACATGTTCTGGCTACAGATGTGCTAGGCTGTGATTGTGTGATGGGGTGTTTACCTCCCCCCCCCCAGGTTGTTAACGAGTTATTATGGGCCTGAGAGGTAACCCAATGGCTTGGGCCAGACCTAATTAGAGATAAAGCACAGCTTGGGGGAGAGCTAGTGCATTTCTTTCTTTCTCCCACCCCAAATAAAGGGCTGTTAAAAGAAGGAGACCTCAAAGGTGGAGGAAGTTTGGTGTTTGCACTCTCTGGGCAGTAGCTTGGAAGCAGGCGGGTGGGCTGGCTGGTTTCCTTCTCCTGGGGTGAGCTGGAAGCCTGACTGGAGATGGGGTCTGAGGAGCTGTAGCCTGCCTGAATCCCTTAGCAAAGAGAGGAGCGTGCCAGCCCCTGAGCTGTAGGGTTGATTGCAGCACAGAAGCCTGTGGTTAGAGAGAAGCCCAATCTAGAGCAGCAGGGGCTTGTCTGTTCTGAGGTGGCTGCCAGCTGAAGGTTTGGCTGTTTTTATGCTTCTGTTGGGTTTTGGTGAAGGATTCTGTGGCCCTGGAAGCCGCGGTCTGGTTGGAGGGCCAGGACTCTCCTGTGGCTGGAGTAGGCCAAAGGACAGTGGGTGGGCACTGAGGCAAAGGAATTTCAATGCTACATCTAGGTATAGGCTAGCGCTGTTGTGGTGGCCCCCTGGCTTCAGAGTCTTTGACAACTGTTGAGAAAACGATTTCCAATCCTAGTGTAACAAGGGCAAAAAAACAGGTCTTCTCAGAGCATGGGAGAGGCGGAGAGAGCCACCTTTCATGCCAAGTCTGGGCTCTGGCTGAGCAATGCATGGTGCAGGGCCAGAGAGGGGAGGTTTGTTATGCTAGCTTTGGGCTCACCCTGAGGGCCAGCTTGCCCCGGGGAGTAAGTTAGTGGCCTCAGGCTGGTCTAACTTACAGAGACTTGCGCGTGCTTCCAAGGGGCCATTGCAGAAGCCTGGGTGCACCAAATTGCAACATGTTGTGACCACAGCCACTCCTCTGCTAGCACTCCCTGGCATGACCCTCAAACCAAGCACAGAGCTGGCCGGTCTGCTCTACAGCACCAAGGATCTCCCACCCCAGGAAAATCCAGGCAGCAGGTGTGAAATTCAGGGGAAAGGGCTTCACACACTTGCAATTCCCATTAGGAAATAGCATTGGCGGGACATCTCAGACTTGCCCTCTATGTTTAGTGTAATTATATCCATGCTTTAAGGACAGCCTCGCCACTCGGTGTATTGCTTTGTCTGCTG
This sequence comes from Chrysemys picta bellii, assembly GCF_011386835.1. NCBI lineage: Eukaryota > Metazoa > Chordata > Testudines > Emydidae > Chrysemys > Chrysemys picta. The sequence goes on from NC_088800.1 coordinate 3,988,990, forward strand.
CTTGACTCGTAGGAAGATTCTCCCTCATGCTGGGTCCACCCTGAACTTAGAAAAAGTCCCTCCATTGCAGACCCTGCTGCAACTCTGGTGTTGTCTTACGGGTGAGGTGACAATACAGAAGCCCATGCCGCCTCTTCTGGCCTCCTGACATCATGGCCCTGAATATAGTTTGATTTTTAAGACTAATTACAGAAGCAGAGGCTCGTACTTCATGGGATGAGCGTGGCTTAGTGTTCATGTCACACAGAGTTGGTCTTGCAAGTTTCATCAGTGTTGCCAAGTCTTGTGGATTTTTACCATGAGCTTTCCAATATTTTAGGCTTTTCATAACCTCCAGATCCTGGAGTCTAGGGATTACGTGAGAATCTCAGCTTTCATGTTTTTTTAAAAAAAAGTGATTTTTGAGCCTTCATGGGTGTGGAGGAAAGCTTGAAAATGTGACCCTTAAAAGCTCAAACATCAGAACACCAATAAAAAGAACCCCACATCCATTATTTTAATCTTATGATTCTGGGGAGGCTGACTCATGATTTGTGAATGCATGGGGCTGGCAATGTGTCTCACATAGGATTTTCCAAGAGATCATTTGCAATGTGAGGTTTTTTTTCCCAGCACTAGTAGTAAAATGTAACCAAATTGCATCAGTTTCCAAGTCGGTCTCCCTGATTAAAATTTTTGCCAGCCTTTTGGGGGGCTGGCTGGATCCTGCCCATTTCTTTGACTGGGGAGGCAGCCAAGCCAGAGCACGTGTTTTACCATTTGCACATGTGTATTAAATTGCCCATTTTACACTTCTCCCTCATAGGTTTGATTTATACACTTTACTGCTCAATGAAGCATTAATGCTATTTTTTTTTCTAAATTGCCTTTTATGAATAGTCCCGATGGATTACCTTTCTACTGCCACATTTCTCGTGATGATTGGGACCAGGCTAGGGCCATATATTAGGTCTGGATGGGTATGTCTACACTGGAATAAAAGACCTGCGGCGGGGCCAGGTCAGCTGACTTGCACTTGCGGTGCTAAAAATTGCTGTATAGTTGTTTGGGTTCAGGCTGGAGCCTGGGCCTTGGGACCCCTTTCCCCCATGGGATCCCAGAGCCTGGGCTCCAGCCAGGCCAAATGTCTACACTGCAGTTCAACAGCTCCATAGCTCGAGCCCTGTGAGCCCGAGTCAACTGACACGAGTCAGCTGCGGGTGTTTAATTGTTTTATTGACTTACCTTATGTGCTAAGGATTTTGTCGTTAGTTGTTCTTTGGAATAACAAAGCAACTGTGTAAGAGCATTCTCCTACAGGTGGATAGCCAGGGACAGATTCTGTCCCCAATGGTCTGCAAGGTTAAAGGTCCATATCTGCAGATACAATTGTATGGTTAAGTCCTAAAGCAAGGCAGGATGGTGCTGCAATCTTATGTTATAAAAAAATAAAATTGGGAAAAGTAGAAAACCAAGGGCCCAGCATTGCAGTCTTCAAAAGACAAAACTCCCATCTCTGTACACTGAGACCTTTATCTATGTAAGTTTTGCTGGTGTAAAACTAGAGACACTCTGTTGAAACTCGAGCATCCAACCTATGCAAAGGCAGAAGGGAGCTCAACTGTGTGTTACATCCCATCTAGCACGTCCTCTGTTGACTACAAAAATACAATAACCTAGGTAACTAATCTTCTTGAGAACGCAGTTTAGTTACTGACACACATGTACGTGGAGGTGGAGCTTGCTAATTTTGCGTGTTTGAAACTAGGGATGGCTGAAAATTTTCCATCTAAACTTGCATCTGAAGAAGTGAGGTTCTTACCCACGAAAGCTTATGCTCCCAGTACTTCTGTTAGTCTCAAAGGTGCCACAGGACCCTCTGTTCCATCTAAACTGTTTATCAGTTTACAATTTCGAGTTTTCATGAAAAAAATTGAAATGTTTTTGGCTGAAAATTCTTGAGTTTTGGTGTTTAGAAGAAAAGCTGAAATTCTCCTGTGGCGAACAACTCCATTTTCCAACCAGCTCTCATTTAAACCTCGTCTGTTAATACTGGGCTTGATTCTCCACAATCTAACACGGGAGTCAATCTTCAGTAACTCCCACTGAAGCCAACGGATTTACACCGATATAAGCCAGCAAAAGGAAAACGAGCCATTAACTGAGACTCTTAAAGCAGCCAAGGAGATTTGGTTGCCCCATTGCCATTAAAATACCCCAGGCGGCTTTGAAAATCTCAATCCTGGCTTCTGTTGCTTTTTGACAGAGTTTTCGATTCTACATACAGGAGCCGATTCTTCTCGTATTTACACCTCTGTGAATCAGGAGTAACTGCACTCTGCACTGAAGACAGTGAAGTTACACCAATGTAAATGGATCAGAGTTAGGTCTGCTGTGCTAGATATTCTGTCTTGTTTTTTCTTCATGATACCTTTTCATTACATTGCTGTTGGTAATGATTCCACCCAGCAGGTATTGGATAAGTTGCAGCAGTTTTTCGTTAAACTGGATATTGTTTTTAGCATTAAAAAAGATCAGTCTAGCCCCAAAATTTTGGATACAATCTCCACGTCTCATCTTCTGTGCTGTCTAGAATTTCTTCTACCAGGTTTTAAAGGGTCTTGCCTCAGTTTTCTTTGGCTAGACTCAGGAGTTTCTCTGCTCATGAAGTCAGTGTTGCAGATCAGTTACTATGGTTACAAAGAAGCAGATTTACGCCTAACATTCTTACCTGCAAAAACACTTTTCCATCCTGCATTTTCATCAGAGAAACTCCAATCTCAACCTCTTGATGAGTCCTTCTTTTCCATAAAAAAGACTGGTCCCCCAGAACATGCTGTTGCCAAGTGGTCACCTTTAAAGTGGTCATTTACCAACCATTACCACAACATAGACTATGAGATACTGCAGCTATTTTCTGCCCTACGGGGGACAGAAATGCTGTGGTATCCTAGATATCTCACTGGAGTAATGTTCACTTCTTTTGATTGTCCCCCCGAGGCATTCTTTTCCTATTCAGTTCTCTGATCATATGCATCTAATGTAAAGAGATGCGGGGTCTCTTTTCAGGTGTTGGGGAGCCTACAGCACCTACAGGTATTTGTAGTGAGTCGTCTTTCAACAATAAAGCGTTCCGCAAAGGAACAAATTTCAAAATGACAGCATTAGGATGGAAAGCAAAGTGGGTGATTGTGATGTTGCACTCTAGATGATTTTATGAAAATATGCTAATGAGTGTGAATATAATGTAACCGGAATATGCTGCATGCAAAAGGTCTCTTATTACAAAGCTTATAACCTACTGAGTGTGGTCATCCTATTTGTATAAATGTATCACTCCTGTATCTGAAACTAGAAATATAAAATATAACTCTGAGGTCCTATTGTAGTTATGCAAAGTGTGGGCCATTAATGGTGGTTTGGAATCTTGATGGCTCCCATCAACCAGGACAATTGACTGTGGATGGCTCTGTTTACTTGTAGGCCTTCCTGTGAGTCAGGCTGGGAGGAATGAAGGCTTGGAGTCTTGCAGTGGCATGTGATCATGTCACCTGAACTGGAATCCATCTTTAACCTGGTGCTTTTCCATTTAGAAGGAGGGGTGGGAACCCAGAGAGGGACAAAGGATTCCCTCCTTGTACAAAGCTATATAAGGGGGTGGAACAGAACAAAGGGGGCTGCAATCATGAGAAATCCCCTAGCTACCACCTGAGCTGGAACAAGGGCTGTACCGGGGAAAGGATTGTGCCCAGACTAGGAAGGTGTCCAGTCTGTGATAGAAGCTTTTTGAAACATCTGAGGGTGAGATTTTATCTGTAATCAGAAGAACAAGAGTACTTGTGGCACCTTAGAGACTAACAAATTTATTAGAGCATAAGCTTTCGTGGACTACAGCCCACTTCTTCTGCATCCGAAGAAGTGGGCTGTAGTCCACGAAAGCTTATGCTCTAATAAATTTGTTAATCTCTAAGGTGCCACAAGTACTCCTGTTCTTCTCTTTGTGGATACAGACTAACACGGCTGCTACTCTGATATCTGTAATCAGTTTTCTTACTGTATTAAGTTTAGACTTGAGTGTTTTATTTTATTTTGCTTGGTAATTCACTTTGTTCTGTCTGTTACTACTTGGAACCGCTTAAATCCTACTTTTTGTATTAATAAAATCACTTTTTACTTATTAATTAACCCAGAGTATGTATTAATACCTGGGGGGGGGCAGCTGTGCATATCTCCCTATCAGTGTTATAGAGGGCGAACAATTTATGAGTTTACCCTGAATAAGCTTTATACAGGGTAAAACGGATTTATTTGAGGTTTGGACCCCATTGGGAACTGGGCATCTGGGTGTTGGAGAAAGGAACACTTCTTAAGCTGCAGCTTTTGGGCGACGTTGTTCAGACCTGGGTCTGGGTTTGTAGCAGGCTAGCATGTCTGACTTAAACAGGCAAGGTTCTGAAGTCCCAAGCTAGCAGGGAAAACGGGTTAGAAGTAGTCTCAACACATCAGTTGGCAGTCCCAAGGGGTTTCTGTGATCCAACCCGTCACAGTGATGTGGCTCACAAAATCCAGGAACCATGACTTTGCTGGTTTGAAGACCTAGGGAGGATGAAAAGGAACGTGGTAAAGATAGCATGGCAGGAGAGGGTGGTAGGAAAACAGAGGAAGTAATAGATGGATTGTATCAAAGAAGGTGGTAAGCAGGTGGACTTTAGTGCCTCGGACAGATAAAAATGACAGATGCTTGGGATAGGGGAAGAAGAAGTAAAGAGATCCATGGTGAGGATTATATTTTAAACAAAATCTCCTCTAGGAAGTGAGCAGTATGTGCACATGTAGGAGGTTGACATTGTGTTCAGACACAACTCAGGGTGTATATGCCTTTGAATAACGCTGAGTGTCTTCCATATCTGGAAGATGCCCCAACCCCATACCTCCAGACTAAGGCTGCTAACAGCCTCGCATAGGCATTGAATGAGAGAGGACAAGATGAGAGTTGTCTCTAGGAAGAACAACAATTGCTAAGCACAAGACTTTGGGTCTTGACAAGAAATAGGAATGAGTCCATTTGTGAGCAGCCCTGGCCAATTCTCCCAATATCTACAGACAGGTCAGCGGCATCTTATGATATTGTAGGCAACAAAGAGCTCTAATTATATTAGCATGGATACTTGACTTTTTCATCCATTACTAGAAGGTCATCAGCCCTCCCCAGTCATGCAGTCTATTTACCCAACTCCATACCTTGCCTGACAAAGGGTCAAGAGGATCTGAGAGAATACTGAGGAAAATTGTCTGGGCTGAGATAGTCTTTTCCTCTAAAGGGCCGGTTAGAGTGTCAGTCGAGTTTCATGAGCATAGGTAAAGCCAATGCGGCATTAAATGAGGCAGCAGCTTCCCCTCCTAATGGGTGGTGTTGCCAATCTGCATTAACTCTGGGCCAGCCCCTTCTCCCTTGCCTTCCTCAGGCTGAATGTAAATCTGGAGCACACGCGGTGGCCCAAAGTTTCCCCAAAACCTTGAGAAACCCAGAGACTACTACTGGCCAAAACTCAAATAGAGCTGATGTCCCTCCAAAGTCATTGCCCTACCTCCAAGGACATAGACAGGTTAATCTGAATCTTCTCAGGGAGAGGAACTCAAATGAGCTAATAAGGTGACATTGCCACTACTAAGCAAGCTGTCCATTGTTTGAAACAAATCTATTGATTGAGATTTGTTGGAGAGAAGAAACTGCTCCTGCAGTATTATCCAATCAGGTTTCAGCGATCCATGCAAAGGTGGGGCTTCAACTTCAAACAGCGGCAACCCTGCGGACCAATGACGTTGGTGTTCTCAGCATAAGCATTGATCCTTGACGTTCCAGCCTCCTGAGAGAGAGGCACAGGCGAAACCTATAGAACTGACTTCAAACATTTCAAACTTGGCTCGTATTTCTTTTATTCTTTTGGCAAGCATCTTCGCCCTTCTGGTCTGCCCGCCTGCAGAACTCAAAAGTGAAGAGGGAGAGGAGAGGAAGGATTTGATCTGATTCTGTCACATGTTATGCACAGTTGTTAATGTTTTCCCTGGAGCACCTCCTCTGTGGGTGTCCCCCCGGGAAATGCATGCTGGCTTAGAGTTCTTAGGGAAGCTTCCTGGGAACAGCTGACTATGATCAGAAAGTCTGTCTGCCAGTTAAGCATTTATCTTATTAAAAAAAAAACACCCCATACTTTGTTGTAGTTAAACGTTGCTGATGATAATATGTCTTTACAAATGATAAAACCAAGATTTTTTTTTTTAAAACAGACTTTAGATTCCTGGGGGAAAATAATAATGGATGCCCTCAGCTGCGAGAGAGTCAGGAAATGTCAGGAATTAGTTTTACCTTCCATTTTTATAAATCTTTGCATACTGCATTATGGATTTACACAGCAAAGAAATAGCTATTCACATTTATATCTGTGCCTGGCCCCAAATTTCTGGATGATAAGAAATGCCCCTTAGGTTAGCAGTACGAGCCAGAAATATATTATTCATGCTTTCTATACCGAAGAAAACACTGTGGATACCATAGTTCAGCACAAATAAAAACCAGACTCCTTCATTTCATTTAGAGCAATTACAATTCTTGAACTAGATCAAGATGTATTTCATCATTCTTTTTCACAGTCTGGACACTGTGTGAGAGAGAGAGAGAGAGAGAGAGAGAGAGAAATCTTCACATCCCATTGGCAGTCTGTTTCCTTTCTATTTACATTCCAGCTCTCTTTTGAGCTCATCTGCAGCAACAAAATATGTCCCTAAAGAAACCCCTATAGCACACAAAGAATTTAGTGTTTTGGTTTATTTTAGTGACCACAAAATACCACCCATACAAAAATGCGTGTGCTGCCATATTTTGATCTTGCCTTTCTTAGCCAGTCAAAGTTCTGATGGTGACTTTGGTTATCATTGCAAGCTAACCATTTTTATTCTTTTTGGTTGAGTTCGTCCCATCAGGTTTGTATCATAGCAGTTCTTTGTGATGTTAACACTGAGTTAGATGGGGACTTGGACCAAATGCTTATGCAGGGGAATAAGGGGGAGGAAGAAATTATCTTACATCTGGGTTGGCTACTTGGCTCTTGGAGCAAAGGAGAAAAAGGGCATTGTGTACCTGCTTACCACCTCTCCCTGCGCGGGTGACTGAGATGTAGGGCAGGAGGGGCAAGGAAGGGCTGGACCCTTAGTTATCTCCCACTGTCTGAGCCATTTCAAGGACTAGTACAGGCAGGGCTGGCTCCAGGCATCAGCTGAACAAGCTGGTGCTTGGGGCGGCAGATTGTTGGAGGCGGCATTCTGCCCAATCCTAGGGCGGCACGGCCGCTTATTTTTGTTGTTGTTGTTCCGCTCCGGCCGCCCTGTAGGGGGCGGCAGCACGGAGAACCAGAGCGCTCTGCAGGGCAGTTCTCTTCCTTCCCTCCCCGCCGACCGGAGCGGAGCCCTCGCGGCAGGCGGCGGCACAGCGGGAGGGGCCGCGTGGCAGCGCCCCTGCTGTAGCCCTGGCCGCCCCCTTCTCTCTCTCTCTCCCACCCGCGCCCTCCCCCCCCGCCCCAGCCAATCCCCCTGCACCCGCGCTCTGGCCGCGCCGCAGGTGTTTTTTTTGCTTTGCCGTTCTGGCCACCCCGTTTTTGTTTGTTTGGGATTTTTTTGCTTGGGGAGGCCAAAAAGCCAGAGCCGGCCCTGAGTGCAGGCCATCAGCAGTGCCAACACCCTAATTCTTCCCCAGAGCAAGGTGAAAGAAGGGAGGGAACTGAGCCTCTGGGGGGTGTCTCTGAAGCACAGTGTCTTCTGGAGTGATGCATTTTTCACACCGTCCCTTCCTCGGGGCTGTACCTAAAGGCACAGCTAATGCTATAAGCCAGGGGTCAGCAACCTTTCAGAAGTGGTGTGCCGAGTCTTCAGTTATGCACTCTGATTTAAGGTTTCCCGTGCCAGTAATACATTTTAACGTTTTTAGATGGTCTCTTTCTATAAGTCTATAATATAGAACTAAACTATTGTTGTATGAAAAGTAAATAAGGTTTTAAAATGTTTAAGAAGCTTCATTTAAAATTAAATTAAAATGCAGAGCCCCTCCGGACCGGTGGCCAGGACCCAGGCAGTGTGAGTGCCACTGAAAATCAGCTCGCGTGCTGCCTTTGGCACGTGTGCCATAGGTTGCCTACTCCTGCTATAAGCAAAAATGCACTTTAAGCTGAGACTGGTCTGAGGTGCAAAGCCGGGCTGGGCATGGAGATCCGATCTGGTCCTGAACTTCTCCAAACTCTGCTGATGGTCACAGTGGAGGGGTTTGGATTCTGGACCAGCAGTATTGCAGAAGGGGGCCTCTGAGTGAAGACAGCAGATTCAATGCAGGTTTAAGCGTATATTTCATAGGCAGGCTTTTTAAACAATTGTCTGAGTCTTAGAGATCACACGTTTCAGTGCTTCCAGTCTCCATGTCAGAGCATCCTTCCACTTGGGAGAGATCCCTCTTTAGAGTCCATCAAGACTGCTTCCTACTCAGCTGGAGAGCTCGCGAAACATTGGCTTCCTTTCCCCCTGGAGCTAGAACAGCCTCTGCTCCCAGAGCAAGACTGAATTCAGCCTATGGCAGAGCATCGAACCATCACTAAACTTCCGGAAGGATTGTCTAGGGGAGAGAGCACTGGTTTGGGATTCTGGAGGTGACAGCTCAGTGCCTGGCTCAGCCACAAACTATTTATTTGGCCTTGGGCAACTCACTTAATCCACCCCGTCTCTGTTCCCCAGCTGTGAAATGGGGCTAGTACATCTCTACTTGACAGGGGTGTTGTGAGGATAACGACTTTGTGGCATTCAGACATTATCATAATGAGTGCCATATAACCCCCAGATAGGAATCCAATCTGTCAGAATAGTGATGCAGCGTTCGGAGGGAGGTGGTAGAGAGGTGCAAGTGTGCAAGGAGGATGTTCAAAGATCTTTCTTTTGTTGTTCCTAATCCCTGTCCTGTCAGCTGTGGTTTTCCAAGGGGACTTGCTCTTGCATTGCCGAGGATAAACATGTGATTGTCTCTCTCCTATCTTTGCTCAGAGGCTGCCTCTGCAGCTAAGGAATTCCTTACAGTGATTTCAGCACCCAGACGGGTTAAACCTCTGGGCAGGCCCCAGATGGGCTGGAGAGCGGAAACAGGCGTCTTCCTTCAGACTTCTGCAGCTGTGACCTCTACACCCTAAACAACGGGTTTTAAAAATAGTTCAGATCCAGGTCGGCCAGCAGTCTGTTGACACGGCACCCTGCTGGGGAGCCAGGGTCCAGGCTTGAACTTGGACCCTTGCTCCGAACGAAGGCTCAGCCTGTGCCTTTGCCCTTCTGCATCAAAGGAGTTTACTGGTAACAGGGGAGCTGAGCTGTAAAAGCTCTGGCAACGCAAAGCACCCTCCTCTTTTGCTAACTTCAGAGGGAGCTAGTGTGCTCAGAATCTCCCGGGATCAGACTCTGCGAGCTACGGATGTGTGATCAGGGAGATGCTGATGGTCTCAGTAGGCTGTAGGAGAATAGAAGGAGCAGATCCCCTATAATCAGTGTGGGGAAGGGCAGGGGAATTCCATGGAATAATTATTGGGCTACAGAACATTCCTGCTGGGGCGGGGGATCGGGCGGCAGAACAGTACCATGTTAGGCAGAAATAATGCTCAGCAGATGGATAAATGAAGTGCAATGCCTGGGGGTAAAGTCTCCATCCCAATATCACCGTTGTGCTTTACACTGGAGGTCAGTGTCGTTAGGGAGGAGGAGATCTTCCCCTAACTGGGACCTGAACTGATTAGATCTTTTTTCCCCCCATCTCAGGATTCTGTGACACCTTCAATATTGACACCAAAAGGCCCCGAATCATACCAGGCTCTAAAGAAGCGTACTTTGGCTACACGGTGCAGCAGCATGAAATCGCTGGGAAGAAATGGTAAGTGAGCGCCTCTTATTCCTGTGGTCTAGCAAGAGGAAGGGTGTCATACTCTTAAAGCCAATCTATGCAAAACGCTGTATGGTCATACCATCTCGCTGAAGGCGTTGTCTCAGAGAAGGCAGCGTTGTGGCTTTCTGTTCTGAGAGCTACTACGAGGCAAATTCTGCTCTCCCTTACGCTGGTGTAAATCTTTGACCTTCCCTAGTGCCTTCCATCTGAGGAGCTCCAAGTGTGATTCACATGAGAGGTTCTGTCAGAGAGAGAGTTTGTTTCCCTTCTATAGAAGCTGATGGGTGTCGAGTTTCCAGGTCCTGCTGTTGCCTGTCATTTGTACATGGCTGGTTCCATTCCCATGAACATTACCTTCGATCTTCAGGTGGGTTCACACCTCCAGGGGATCTCTTTGAGTTTCAGAGTCTGGGACTCAGAGGAAAAACTCAAAGCAAAACAGCCTGGCTTTTGGTCCGAACCGTTAAGTTTTACCTAGTTTCCACCCAAATGCACAACATAGGCCAGGTTACTTTGGGTTGGGTATGAAAGATGAAACTTGGTTGAATTTTTATCTGGCTTTAGGTTTCATGGTGAAAAGTTTCACTCCTAGCCAAGGCTGGAAAACATGAGGACAGCCTAGAATAATATGATGATTCACCAGACGTTAGAGATGTCACTTAGTGCACTTCTGGAAGGCACTCAGATATTACAGCGATGAGGGTGGTATGAAAACCTATGCAATGCCCCAAAACTTCATTAACACAGAGTTAAGGTTGTCCAGTGGTGCCTAGCGCTCTTCCAGAGTCCGTAAATCTCTGAAAACCAGGATATGAAGAATTTATGGTACAGGCCTCCTCCATTTCCCCCTGCCCCTAATCCCCCAACTCCCTCTACTATGTCCTCCTCATGTCTCCCACCGCTCTCCTACTATCTCCCTTAATCCCCTTCCCTACCACTCCTCCTTATTTATCCCCCTCCCCTCGCCACAGCCTGAAGCCCCCTCTCCCTTCCCCTCCCAAACGCCACACCCCTGTACAGCTCCAGCACCCCAACACATTCTCCCTCAGTGCCCCTCCATATTCCTTTGGTTTGCACCAAAAAGTTATAAGACTCTGAACATGTTCGGAGCAGCTCATGTTGGCAGGGGGTGGGTGTCTATGTACTAAGTCACAGGGGACTTGCTTTCTTTGGTCGCACTGTCGTATTGTTCAGGAAAGAGGATGACGTTATCCTAACTGCTTAATAGAGTTTTTCACCTTACCTGTATTGAAGTTAATGTTAATTTCCTTGACAATACTTCTAAAGGAAAGTCTGAGTCTGAGTGTGGATTTTAAACTATTGCTCTTATCGTATGTCACCTTGAGCCACCCGGATACCGTGACAACAGACTGCCTGGACACTCTTGCTTCAACAGAGCCCTAATCTTGCTGCGTGCGCATTTCACTTTGGCACCTGCCAACCCGGAGTTATACTTCTTACCCTTAGTCACCTTTTCCATCAACCAGAAAGGGGCTGTGCACTAGCTGAGATAAGACCCAAGCAAGCGAGATCAGTTTGGGGAGGATTGGAGCCATTGTTTGTGCTTTTGGTGTATGCAAAAAATCAATCAATAAAAGAGATGATGATTTTGTAAAAGGCTGGGTTGGGGTTGGGAGGGGGAGGGCTGTATCTTAAGAGCCCCTTGTTCAAATGGCACCAAATCAGACCCCTGACACGATCTGGCACCACCATGGGGCACAGCACATTTCAAGACCATCCTCGTCAGGATGTGAATTTTAGAGCATTTATAATAGCCCGCACCCAAACAGAAAATGACTCTCAACCTTAACCAAAGTAGAGCTAGTGCTCTGCTATTCTAGAGACGAAACCAGACCACACCGCTTCTTGTCCGGCTGCTTTCTGGGACTTGTTGCCCAGCTGTGCTGGGTGCTCCCGGACGCTGCTCTCGCTGTCACGTTGTGAAGGTGCCCACACCCCAGCCGGTAACCGTCGATGTGTGCGAACGAGCTGGGGCAGCCTGCGGTTTGTGCTGAAAGTTTGCAGGGTGCAATGGGGAGGGGTCTAATGACTAGATCAAGTTCTGAGGCTTTGCATCTAAATGCTCGGTCATTGCTATGTGTGAGGGTGGCTTTGGGCACACTTTCCCCATGTTAATGTTGGGCTTTGCTGTCTCAGTCTGGGAGGATTGCTCTGATTTTTATTAAGATATTCACAGGCGTGAAAACCCACCAGATGAAAACTCCTTCCCGTGGCCCCCAGATCGTCAGCTAACCCGGGGGAATTGTCTGTCTAGTCTCTTTAGAGGCACACAGTCTCCCTTACAGTGTGGCCTCACATGACGTAGAGTTGGTGGAGTGGCTTTTAGGCCTCCCCCACTGCTGTTCTCATGTTCTGCCATTCCTTCACTCTGCTGCAATATGGCTCAGTGGCTTCTTTTACTTGTGAGTTAATGAGAGGTTCTGATTTAACCTTGGATTCCCCAACTTTTGTCATCACAGCCTTAACATATTTAGATGCAGTTTCTTTTCTGTTTAATTTAAGGTTAGTGATCTGCCCAGACAGGCTGTCCTGTGGTGAATGACGAGTCTCTGGCTGGATTTATGCCCTGATTGTCCTAAAGCTAAAGGGATGGTGTGTGTTTTCCCAAATCGTACCATATACTGCTTTAGTTAGAGACGACTGCTGCGGGCCAGAGACTTGTTAGAAACAGCAAAGGGTGACTCCGTGGGCACAAGAGACCAGCCGTAGGAGTACAGTGGTGGATCAGAGCTCCGGGTTGCTGCTCATGACTCCAGAACTCCTCGCTGTGATTCTTCTGAGATCATTGCAGTTATATAAAGCATTGGTGTTTCCAGTCTCTGGCCTCTGGTTTTCCTCACCCTACAGGAGGGGACTGAATTCAGAGATTCAGAGAACGTAGATTGACATTCCCGTGAGAGCCGGCAATAAGGGACTGGTTTGAAAGGCGAATGGTGGCACTATTATGCGTTCACTGTTGCCAATTGAAAAGGAAAGTTTAGGTATTTAAAAGTGCCCTTTAAAACTCTTGGCTGAGACTTTCAAAACTGGGTGCCTGTATTTAAGACTGAGGTGTTTTCCTACTGCTTATATGGGACCACCAATATGCCCCAATTATAGTTGGCTCTAGGCTTAAATTTTCAAAAATGACACATGTTTTTTGTGTGTGTGCGCCCGACTTGAAACTCCTTATGGGGTGTGGCTTTCAGAGGGTGGGAGCACAGCACTTCCTGAAAACCAGGCCCCTTTGAGGCATCTCAACCTGGGCAAAACCACTTTTGCAAATGTGGGCACCCACGTCAGCGGCCTGATGTTCAGAAGTGCCCCCAGCTCCCCTTGACGTTGACTGGATTGCTGGGTGTTGAGCCCCTCTGACGATGAGAGTCCACGTTCTTTCCAAGACGCCGGTTGGCCTGTCTTCCTCCTCCTTTGGGTCACTTTATCTATTTTGGAAAGACAGAAGAAATCCTCTTACATCCTGGTATCAATGTGTGGAGACCTGTGGTTTCCATCTGAGGTGGGTAGCAGATACTTCTATTGCAGGATTTTGGTGGCTGGTGGTCCAAGTGCCACATTTAAACAGCTCATCCGCCGCATCCGTCTGCCAGCAAAGCCAGTGCAAACAAATGAACAAAGAAATGAGAGTTGCCAGCTATTTCTGTTTACTAAGAATTAATGTTTCACTCATCAAATTCCTTGTGGTTCAGGGAACAACGATGCAGCTAAAGAACCTGCTAAATCAACACCAACTGTTATTCAGCATGTGTATGAATCATACATTTTAAAATTAAACATGTGGGGAAAGAATAAACTGCATTCCCCAAATGCCACTCAATTGGGGATTTCAGTGCCATTTGCAATTGTTTGGATTATTTCTTCCCCTCTAGGAGCAACCAGTAATACTTCTCCTTGTTAAACAAGAAAGAGTGAAAGAGTGGATACTTGTGTCCACACACAGATCTCTTCATTTGGATATAAATGTTGGTATTTGCCTCCAAGATGGTCTTTCCCAAACACTTTGGGGAACAAAAGACCCTCTGCAGGCATGCTCACGGAAAAGCCAATAAAATGAGGAGCAAGCATGAAATAATTTCCTGACTATTCCTCTTGCTCGGGTAGAGGAATAGGCAGGAATTGGCCATGTTAGAGTCACATTTTCTGTGCCCAGCACCTTCCAGTAGAACTTTAGTTCAACATGGGAATAGCACCTTTTCTGTCATGATTCAAAATGCCACCAGCATTTACATGTGCATTAGATCATACAGCCTTGAATTAGGCTTGGATCAGAATTTCCTGAGGATTGGAGTGTCCAAAATCCAAATCTTTCTCCCCGTGCCAATCTCTAATATAGTCAAAGCTGAGTATGAATCACCGGGCATGGTATATTTATCCCATCTGATCTCCTGCTGTAGGTGAGCCAGCAATTCTAATAAAACTTACAACCCTAATCAGTCTCTGGCAGGCTAAAGCAGTAATTTCTGCCTGCTAATGCAGTATCTCTCTGGCAATGATGATCTTTAATCATGATTAAAGTCTTCAATCCTGATTTACATCCACATGATACACTGCTAGCAATTGCAACTCTGACTGCTCCTGATTGCAGCACTCAGTCACTGTTGAGTGTACCACTAACACCTTTGCAACCGAGACAGCAGGCGCTTTTGTATATAAAACAGATAGACATCTGGTTTGCAATGGCCTGAAGTAAGATACTTATGTGTTGGAGTTTCTCTCTACCATTTGCTGGTCAACTAGCCTAAGTCATGGCAACGGCTTTGTGGGGTACGTGGCGGGTGAGAGCTAGGATGAAGTATCTGTTTTCTGAAAGAACAGGAGTATTTGTGGTACCTTAGAGACTAACAAATTTATTTGAGCATAAGCTTTCATGGGCTTAAACCCACTTCATCGGCTGCATGCAGTGGAAAATACAGTAGAAAGATATAGATATATATATATATATATACACAGAGGACATGAAAAAATGGGTGTTGCCATACTAACTGTAACGAGAGTAATACATTAAGGTGGGCTATTATCAGCAGGAGGAAAAAAAACTTTTGTAGTGATAATCAGGATGGCCCATTTCCAACCATTGACAAGAAGGTGTGAGTAACAGTAGGGGAGAAAAATAATTAGCATGCAGAAATAGGTTTTACTTTGTGTAATGACCCATCCACTCCCAGTCTTTATTCAAGCCTAATTTAATGGTGTCCAGTTTGCAATTTAGTTCCAATTCTGCCGTTTCTCGTTGGAGTCTGTTTTTGAAGTTTTTTTTGTTGGAGTATTGCGACTTTGAGGTCTGTAATTGAGTGACCAGGGAGGTTGAAGTGTTCTCTGACTGGTTTTTGAATGTTTTAATTCTTGGCATCTGATTTGTGTCCATTTATTGTTTTGCGTAGAGAAAATGTATCAAGTTTGTCCTCGCTGGAGAGAGTCACAATTTGTCTAGATTCCTAGATTTTATTTTAAGGCCAGAAGGAAGCACTGTGATCTTCTAGTCCGACCGCCTGTCTAACACAGGCCACAAAACGTCACTCCCTAACTTCTGTCAGAGCCAGCTAGAGTGTATCATTTTAGAAGACTGTCCAGTCTCTATTTAAAGACTTCAAGGGACGGAGAATCCACCGTATCCTTTGATACATCCTTGGACCGTTTGCCCAGCCGAGTCACTCCATCAGGCTCCTGTCCTCACCCCAAAGGTGTAGCCAGATGAACTGCAGGTGGGGCCAGGGCCCTGCCTTTTGCTGGGCACCTAGCAGAGGCCCAGGGCTGAGTGTAGACCATGTTTATCTGTTAAGGCTTATGTGCTACTGCTTGGCATATTCTCTCCAGTGCCCCAAGGCCTGCATTTGCCCTGAACAGATGGAATTCATCGGCAGGTGCTACATCTGTTTTCCTGTTCTCCCTCCCATCCTGTCAGCCTCCAAAGGGCAGGGTTTGGCCCATGGTGTTTATCTGTCTGAAGGAGCTAGAGGCTATTTGGTGAAAAAGGTTCAATGTGCGATATAAAAGCAGCCTCTCGTGATTTCGCTTTGCTTCTAAAGCGAACGGCAATGACTAGAGGATTGCAACATGATTCACGCCGGTGTATGTCTTTAAACCACTCACAGAACACAGCTGCTCGCTTCCTGAGCAGAGCATTGCATTGAGAGCACATGAGGCCGGTGTTCTGGGATCTGCACTGGCACCTTCTTGGTCTTTGGGTGGAGTTGAAGATATTGGTTATGACCTGGGACTGGCTTACCTGAAGGATTGCCTCCCTCCCTGTGGTGAGCAGGGGCATGCAAGCCGGATCCCCTGTTATAAAAGAGAAGGGGCAGCTGGCAGGGTGTTCTCTGTGCGGGGTCTGGGACTTGCCCCTCTCCCCTAGTCCAAAACTGCCTGAACTTAGTGACTTAGCTCAATACAAAAAACACCTATTTGAGAGGGTTTTTTTGGAAGGGCTGAGGGCCTACGTCCTGGATGATGAAGGGGGTAGATAGCTGTCTGAGTTCCTGTGGCATCTATGACTTTACTGCTACTGAGGTTGAATTTAAGGGCCAGATTCTCATATTGGTGTATGATCCCCCCCACACACACATTTGAATGCATGCTCTGAGGCACTGAGCATGTGCACTTGGGGATTTGAGATCCAAAATTAGGCACATCCAAAAGGGTGTGCACACTTTTGTGTATTCCCACTTACAATCAGAACTAAACTAACAGCAGCCTTCATTTTTAAGGAGGTATCATCCCAGCCTCCTGTTTTGCAGGTGCAATTTTTGCACCCACAATTGACTGTAGGTGAAAATGATGTATTCCAGTATCTACTTGCCTGAGGTGGCAGCCAATCAGGTAGCTAGCTAGTGTTGTCATGTGTTGTTAATAAGGAATTATTAATCTTCTCATTTGCAGAAACTGCTTCCTATTTGAAGACTTCATTAGCTAATTTTAGCACTTAGTCAAGTTTTGCAGTCTGTTATCCCACAGTAAAGTCCTTTGGCAACTGGGTGGTAGAACAATTCTGCTAAGTAGCTGGCTCAATCAAGCCTCCATTGATGGTGACCAGAAGTCATTGCCATCTGATGGCTTTGTATGAAATGAGCTGTGTATCTTAGCTCATTTCCTAGAGAGCAGGGATCACATCACAACATCAGGGCAACTGCCACAAAATTGGCATCCTTAGTTGTAGCCTAGGCAGAGAAGTCAAGACCCTTGCATGGAAGAAGAAAGATTCTGTGACCCCAGGGCAAGATTGAGGCATATGGGCAAGTTGGCTTGGCAGGGGTCGGGGGCGGGGTCTCCATTTTCCAGGGCTGCTCATCTGACCTCTTTCACAAGCACTGCCTTCTCACTTATAGACACCTGCTGTGGGATAATAGATGAAATACTGGATTTGCAAGGACCTGATCCCAAGCCCATAGCAGTCAATGGCAGTCTTTGCACTGATGTCTGTGATCTTTGATTTAGGCCCTAGTAGATGTTTGGTTTCTGCAAAGAGTTTTCTGATGGGTTGATTCTGAGCTCAGGAAATTCTGTTTGAAGCTGCAGATCTCAGAATTAGATAAGGAAGAGGAAATAAGATGCTTTTCCTTTAGCTTCCTTCCCCCTTTTGCTTTGGACATGATCCTTTTTTCAAAATCCTCACTTTGATCCTAAAAGTACATGCCACCCATAGAGAACTGTACTGTGACAGAAGGCAAAGGGTATGCAAGTGTGTGGCCATCCAGATGATAATTAGATACATAGCATATTGCTCCAAGCTGATGTGCCAAACTGCTCCTCAAGCAATGTTCCTCATCAGGCTGTATACGGAAAAGACTACAACGACTGCTGGAAAAATCCACCAGGGGTGGCAACACTGTGGTTCTACAGTGCAAATGATTTAACTTTAAAATCTTCTACAAGGGAGACCCTGGTGTATTGGGAAGAAAAGAGGGTATTTTAGCAGAACCGGCCTACTGTCGTGTTCCTCTCCGGCCTACTGTCGTGTTCGATATTAAGAAGCTTGAAAGAGGAATCCCTTCTGCAAGAAAAGTTAGTGAAGCTCTTTCTCCACCAGGTGCTCCACTTCTCCCCTTGGATGCATGACCCTCGTGTCACATTCTATCTCATGAAGTCAGTTGTGCCTAAGTTAATTACGCACTGCACTGAGCCTACGGCTGTATTTTGTAATCTTTCCACCAATGGCTACCCTCTCACGATACAAGAAAAGTTCCTGGCTTCCGAGCTCCGACTCACCAAGTGGGTATTTATGATGATTAAATGTCCAGTTCCAGGTAACCTGCCCCTTTCTTTGCAAACTTAGCATCGACTATGCAATAAATAACCGCCTCACTCTTGCAGTTGCTTAGCCAGGTTCATTGAGTATAGAGCGCTTCTCTCAGCTCTCTCATTCTCTGGCAGAGGCTGGGTCCAGCTCTTTGTTCACACAGACAAAATGAGTCCTGACCTCCCACCCCTGAGAAAGTTTGGTTTCTTAGCACTTGTCTCCAGTTCAGTACGGATCTAGAACGTTTGTTGTAGTTAATTATGTACTTATGTGGTTCTTGATGAATTAATAAACTGCTGATTGGTTATGAATAACCAAGTGTCCTGATGTGAGAAATACTGTCTACAGCAAATGTAGACCTGGAAAGAACCTCGCACTAAAATTAGTAAGATAGGGCTCCCTGGACTCGATAAATGTTACCCAGTGTTGGCTACAATACTTACCAAACTGGCAAATGTAGTTGGTTAGATTTCAGCTTTAAAATCTAACTGGGACTGTGGCAAAGTCATTAAATGGACCCCTATTCAGGCTTACATAATGGTTATGTGATTCCTCCACACTTACCCAGACATGCCAAACCCACACACACAAAAATGCAGAAATTGGGCTTATGTTTGGCTTAATTGACTTGTGAGTTGCTTGTTGGCTAGTTTTTGGCTTGTAGACTGCTGCTTCTTTTTTTTTGATCGGCTCCCGGCAAGCAGGGGCAAGGGTGGGGGGGGGAAGCAGGGACAAGGGGGGACAAACAGGGGCAAGGGGGGGAGAGAGTCAGGAGTGCACAAGCAGGCCCACACTGCACGCCGGGCAGATCTAGTCACATAGAGTGTTGGAGTTCTTAAGGATTGGCTTGTTTTGAAATAGGATTAGCTTGATTTTTGGCTTACTTTGAAAGTCAGGGTGCTTATTTACCGCGTGGAAGTTGGCAACTGTGCACTCACCTATCTTTCAGGGGTGATAGTTACCTGCCTCACACCTCCAGGCCGTCACCTATAGCGTCATGAAGGAATTTTCACCCCATGTATCTGATGGTTCAGTAAGGCTACTCCATGTTCCTCAAGCCAACATCCAATTTATACTTCTTTCCATGTCTTTGCATGAATATAAATGGATATCCTGAGGCAAGATAAATAGGCTAAGGAATTTTTATAAAAAAAAAAAAAAAAAAACCCACCATGAGTCACTCTGGTTAAAATATAAATCACTGACCAAACAAAATGGCCATAGTATAAAACCGACAGACATACACTGTAGAGGAACCCTATTATGTGATTGCTAATAATGGTGTAGGACCTCAACTGGCAGGAGGCAGACGAAATGGAAATGATGAAATGAAACCACAGCTTGCTGGCGAGGTGGAAACCAGACGTTTGTTCCTGAACAACAGCCTCCAAAAGGTTCCATGAGATCTGATGAAAGGCAAAGGGGTGCCAGGAAACAAAACGACAACCTCAGAAATGCAAGACTATCTAGGAGCAATTGCTATAACAACACTTCAAAAACTTTGCTGCCAAATACCAAATGTGGAATCCGAGTCCTTTGGCACCTAACGCTAGTTTCTAAATATTTTAATGCTGCTTTTGGCCAGTTAGATGACTTTTAGAGAATTTTAAATGTTATTATATACATAGATGTGTATGCACATTTATATATATACCTATGGGTGTGTTTGTGTTAATATATACTATGTATATTTTTGGTCAGGACTGTTTTGTTAGGGCAGTGAGCCAGATATTATACACTTTTTGGGTTCTAACCATAACCCCCTATAATAGAAAGTTTGAGAGGAAAGGCTCCAGAATACTAAATTCAGGGGGAAGAAGGGAGGGTATTTGATTTGTAATACTCTAAAAGATGGCCACTATGTGGGATCTCTGTTCATTGTCCTCCCAGACCAGCGAGTTAATGGCAGGCGTTTCCTCTTCAAAGCTTGGCTCCTTTTAAAAAAAACTCCATATATTTCCATTGAGCGTGTGAATGAATAAATGGCAGTCCGCTGTCAAAACCAATAGAATCATGTCATATAATTTTGCACAGTAGCAATGGCTGCGCTACCACAACACTGTGGAAAGCTCCAGCATGCGGCTGTTCCTATGCTCGGTGGTGCTGGATCAACGGAAATACCCAGAAATGGGCCTCAGCGGGCCCTCACTGACACCTAGGAATCGCCGCCGAAGTCATTGGGGGTGCCTGGGTGTAGCGGAGGGCAGAATACAGCTCCATATGGTTTTTGCACTTGGTATGAAGTCGGTTTATATAGTTTTCAGTTGAATGAAGCAGAATTTCGTTAACAAGAGATTGTTAAGGACGCGTATAACTATGAGATCCTCACGGTGTGCTTAGGATTGGTGGTGGTCCATTCCCTGGAGGTGACTTGCACCTCACGGGGCAGGTCCTCTGCTAGTGTGAGTCACTGTAGCTTCAGATGGCGAAGCTGACCCCTGTGACCGCTCGTGGGAGCGAAGGGTGCGGAAAAGTCCCATCACTAGGCATGGATGCACCTGCTTGGATAAAGTAAGAAGCGCATACCTCCCCTGCCCCAACACACACACACACACACACACACACCCCTGCCCCTTGCACGCACACACACACACACACAAACACACACACACAGACGCACCTCTCCCCACATACACACACACACACACAACACACATGGAGAGACACACCTCTCCCCACCCCCTCCAAGCACACACGGAGATGCACACCTCTCCCCACACATGTCCCCCCCAGCACACATGAAGACACACACCTCCCCAGATGCACACAGGAGTGCGCACACACAGAGATGCACATCTCCATACCCCCCTAGGCGCACACACAGTTTTGAGTCAAATACAAACTCAGCTTTTTTGAGTTTCAGAAAAAAAGTTCTTAAAGGCCCACCTTGAAGGGAAAGAAATGGGAGGGGATTCTTGTTAAGCCGCAGCTCTGGTCTGTAGCTAAGGGATGCATAGTGAAGTATGAGGGCCAGAATCTCTTGTTGAACATCATTGTCCTCAATGGAAGGACACCTGATTTACACAAGCAGGAATCTGGTCCGGCAGGTGAAATTTACTCTTGGGGCGAACCCACACATGAGCTAGACACCACTTCAGCTCACTGGTGCTGGAACTAGGGGTGCTGGGGGTGCTACTGCTCCCCCTGGCTTGAAGTGGTTTCCATCATACACAGGGGTTACAGTTTGCTTCAGTGGCTCTCAGCCCCCTGCCCCCACTGTACAAATTGTTTCAGCTCC
This sequence comes from Chrysemys picta bellii, assembly GCF_011386835.1. Taxonomy (NCBI): domain Eukaryota; kingdom Metazoa; phylum Chordata; order Testudines; family Emydidae; genus Chrysemys; species Chrysemys picta. The sequence goes on from NC_088800.1 coordinate 4,010,419, forward strand.
CCTGCTTCAACCCCCCCTTTCCATCCTGTTCTGAAGGCCTAAGCGGGAGTCTTCATTGTGGGTTGAACCAAATCCTAATGTGTTCTGAAATGTTCAGTGAATCAGAAAGTAAAAAATAAACTGATTGCGGGTCGAAGGAAATGTTTTGTGGATGCCAAAAGGAAACACTTGTTTTTATTTCAAGCCTTTGTTTACATTTACCCCCAGGGTACAGCCTGGGACTGTGGGACCACTGTGCCCCCTTACCTCTCTCCAGCCTGGGCTGTCTCTCACAATGCCTTGCTAGTGACCAACAGCAAACCCCTCCAGGCGCTGTGATCACTCAGCACCACAGCATGTGGAGCCCCACACCCAGCTAGATTGTGTGAATGCTCCCAGAGCCACTCACGAATCACACAGAGAAAGCACCGGAGCCAAATCCTCCCAGCACTGTACCTCAGGAATATACTGTCGTGCACTGCTCAAGATGGGCAGTGCAGATTTATTAATGGTCAGAGGGGTGGCCGGGTTAGTCTGGATCTGTAAAAAGCAACAGAGCGTCCTGTGGCACCTTATAGACTAACAGATGTATTGGAGCATAAGCTTTCGTGGGTGAATACGCACTTCGTCAGACGCATGCGTATTCACCCACAAAAGTGTATGCTCCAATACATCTGTTAGTCTATAAGGTGCCACAGGACTCTTTGTTGCATTTATTAATTGGTTCACCACTTCAGCAATGGAAAGTGGACATACACCAGCCTTTGCAAAACCTGAGCAGATTTGCCACATGCTTCATACAAACTCACTGGTAAAGATAAACAGTAAAACAAATGTATTGACTCTAAAAGGTAGATTTTAAGTGATATTAAGAGAGAGGCAAAAAGTCAGAGTTAGTTACCAAAAGAAATAAAATATAAGCACGCCGTCTAAACTCTCAACCCTATTAGACTGGGCAACATCTAGGTTAGGCAGTTTTTCTCACCCCACTGGACATTGCAGTCCTTAGTATACAGGTTTGGCCCAGGTTTAAGGAACAATCTCCTCTGTTGGAGTCTTGTCTTCTTCTCAGTGTCTCAGCGTAGTGGGGGGGGGTGTGTGTGAGAAAGACAGAGAGGCCACATGCTGGGCCTATTTTATACCCTCCGTCCACGTGCTTGGAAAACACATGTGCCTTCCTGAGTCCCCAGGCAAGGTTGAGCAATTCCCCTGGTGTGGCCTCATGCAGGTGAGTCGTTGTATTGTAGCTCCCTTGCTGGACAATGGTTGTTGATGGGTTGTTTAACACCCCACCCGGGCGTTGGTTACTTTCCTTGTTGTTGCCTCTGGGGAGCGAATATCTGGCTGATTCCCCAACTGACAGCATGGTTTAGTGACCACCATACAACACAATCTCATAACTTCATATGCATTAATGATACACATATGGACAGAGAAATGACTTTCAGCAGGTCATAACCTTTTCCCCAATACCTTACAAGTCATGCTTTAAATGTAAGATCACAATCGTATGAAAATGAGGAATATGGGGCTTCCAGGACGCTCTCCCCAGGTACAGAATGTCACACACGTTCCTTGTAGAGGAGGCAGGGCTGGCTCTGGCTTTTTTGCCGCCCCAGGCAAAAAAGCCTCCCGCTGCCCCCCGCCCCCCATGGGAAGTGCGGCAGGGGAGGGCGGCGAGCCCGCCGCGGCTCCGCTGGCGGCCGAGGCCCCGCTCTCCCTGACCGGCCGGAGTGCCGGGAGGAGGGCGGAGAGCCCGGCCGGGGCTCCGCTCTCCCCGGCGGCCAGAGCGCCAGGGGGAGGGCGGCGAGCCCGGCCGGGGCTCCGCTCTCCCCGGTGGGTGGAGCGCCGGGGAAGGGCGGTGAGCCCGCCGCGCCTCCGCTCTCCCCGGCAGGCGGAGTGCCGGTGAAGGGCGGTGAGCCCGCTGCGGCTCCGTTCTCCCCGGCGGGCGGAGCACCGCGTGGAGGGCTGTGAGCCCAGTCACGGCCCTGCTCTTGGGCCGAAGCGCCGGCCACCCCTTTCCAGGTGCTGCCCCAAGCACATGCTTGGTGGGCTGGTGCCTGGAGCCGGCCCTGAGAGGAGGCCCAAGAGATGTGCTGCTCAGCCGCCCGGTGCCAGGGCTCACCGTCCGTCATCTTTTCTGCGCACTCCTCCCAAGTCTTCCTTTCACAGGGGTGTGTTGTCAATGCTGAGCAAAGGATTAAAAAGTTCTTCCCCCCCAAAAAAAACTTCACTAGTGGCTTTGCTGTCAGATGTTTCAAATTAACCCATTTGACTTTTATGGCTCCTCTCGGAAAATGACATCTCCTAGCAATTGTGGTGTAGGCTCTGAAAAGAAAAGCAGCCGTTCAGCCAGACAGGTTAGACGGTGAAGGGCTTTCACATCAAATGTGTTTCTTTAATTTAAGGCGAGCCAGGGTTGATTCGATTACCATTGCTTTGTCGTGCTCTTCATGCCTCAGGCCAAGGGAATGCCAGACGGAACTTTCCGCTTCCAAACTCCAAACATATTTCTAGTCAAAATTGAAAGACAGGTGTCTCTCCCATCCCCCCACAGTCTGGTGTTTAAACCAGAAGCGTGTATTTTAGGTACTCTACACTGAATGGCAAGCTGGTAAATTAATTGGTGTTGAGGGTTTGCTGTTGTCGGCTTTACGCCATCCATCCTTCCCCCAAGTGTAGGAGGGTGCGTCAAAGTGTGCTGCCTTCCAGCCAGCAAAGCAGCCCCTCGGGGACTTTCCTCCCTGGTGAAGCTGAGCGCAGGCCTTAAAGGAGCTGAAGTTGCACCAGGGCCGGCTCCAGGCACCAGCTAAGGAAGCTGGTGCTTGAGGCGGCCAATTCAAAGGGGCGGCACTCCGTCCGGTATTGGGGCGGCACGTCCGGGTCTTCGGCGGGAATTCGGCGGCGGGTCCCTCATTCCCTCTCTTCTTCTTTGAGCTGCCGCCGAAGTGCCGCCGCTCATCTTGGGGCGGCAGAAAAGCTGGAGCCGGCCCTGAGTTACACCAGGGGTCAGTTCAGCCTTACATCAACTCCAGGATCAGGGCAGGGGGAAGTGTCTTAAATCTACCTTCCCCTCTACCCCAGGTCCTGTGCTGAGCAGGCAGGCCCTGGGTGTTTCACCCTAGGGTGCAAACTTCACGCATGGTGATCGTGGTGGATGTCTTTACGCCTGCAGCTTCCTAAGTAAACTGGACTGATGTGGGAGGCTCCTCTGCTTTCGATGGCTCCAGCTTTCCAGTTGCAGAACAGCTAGCTCCCTTTGACAAGGTATTGCAACAACGCCGCACATCATCGGCTAGCGAGCGCTTGTTCCAGTGCTGCTTTGGTGCGTTGTAGAGGATGACGGGTTTATATTCCCATTGGTAAATGTCAGTAATTGTTGATTTTTCCCTCTTCCCAAAAGTCAACAATTTCCCCCCACTTCTTTTTAATCAAAATGGGCAGAAACAGGCCGTTCCAAACCTCTCCATTGCACTTGTGGCAAACTGGTGCCATATTTTGCTGTCCTTTCGAGCTGGCACGCAATAGGACATTATTACGCAATATTCTGATTGTGAATTCTATTTGCGGCTTCTAAAGCCATATTTAATCTTGACTTATAGAGTCATGTAACTTTTGCAAGCACAGCAAGGAGCGTCTGGCTAACATTTTTCACTAGTGCAAAAACAAAATGTGGATAAAATGTTGGGGCTGGGAGAGTGGATTAAAGACCCCGGGCAATAAGCCTCAATATCCATAAAGCAAACAAAATCAAATCCTAACCATCCCCTTCGAGTGAGTCGTACTGATGATGTGTTACTGGCAAGGTGGCTTTGTTCATGATCAAACACAGAGCACTAGCAGACTCAATTATTTACAGCAGAGGAGAGCCAGTGGGCCAGCTTTTCAATGCCTGCTAGGAATTAGCTAACAGAATTGCTTTAGCAGCCCTGTTTGCCCCAAACCCAAGCCCTGTTTCCTTGCTATATACTTCACTGCTTATGGACCAGCTGTCACCTAATCTCTGCGCCTGTCTCCCTTGTTCCAAGTGAATGGGTGCAAGGAGCCTTCTCCCCTGTGCAGGGGCCAGGTACAGTTAAACTCTCTGCTGTCTCCTGACTGCTCCTAACAGGCACCTTCTGGCCCTGCGTGTGTGCACGCCTCTGACTCTAATGAAAGAGACGAAGCTGGCGACCCTGCTAGTCCCCAGCCACTGCTGCAGGAGCAGACATGACGTTTTCAGTCTGACTGTAACCGAAAAGGAGGGGGGAGAAGAGAGAAAATCTGCTCTGAAGATTTAGAGCCTTAATTGTGCTGATCTGGAAAAACAGCTAAAAGGCTCGCTCTTTCCCTACTACTGCAAGAGGCCGTCTTGGCTGCAGTCCTCTTGTGGTCTGGCTAGTACATGAGCGCGCTGATTCTTTTGGTGAAAGGGTACATGACTGCTCAGCGTTCTTTAAATAGGGGAATAACATCTGCCCTCAGCTAGACCGATCCCAGGCTCCAAGCCCGTCCACCTGGCTGGAACCGCAGGGCAGCATCTGGCCAGCCCAGCGCTGGCCTATTGCCCATCTTTCCGTCTATATCTTTTCTCTCTCATCTTTAGCCTTTCAGGATTGTCTCTCTCCCGAGGGGTGTATCGTTTTATCGGTTTCAGCAGCGGAGGGGACATCAATCACAGCTGCCTTTTGGAGCGCGCCCGATGTCCGTGTCTCGTCCATTTACCAGGCCGAGTGAACCTAGCGAGGCTTCTTTACACGTGAACTGCCAACTGTCGGAGACACACACGGTGGCTATTCTCATACAGGAGAACACAGCCCTTGTCTTCGTTCAGATTGATTTACTGCGCTGAATAGTCCTTTTGTTTTTTCCTTCTCGGCTGACCATTCAGCACACACTTGATAATAGAGAACAGTCAGCATCCTTTGGAATCCTATCCCCTCCTGTCGCTCAGATAAAGATGTAGGTTAGCACCTCCGGGGGGCGGGGGAAGGGGGTCAGCCTGTAACATGGGGAGTATGCGCCACATTCTCAACTGCTGGAAATCAATGGAACTCCATTGCAGACAATTTTCAGAGTAGCAGCCGTGTTAGTCTGTATCCGCAAAAAGAACAGGAGTACTTGTGGCACCTTAGAGACTAACACATTTATTAGAGCATAAGCTTTTCGTGGGCTACAGCCCACTTCTTCAGATGCATCAGGTGCCACAAGTACTCCTGTTCTTATTGCAGACAATGAAGCCCTGAACACCCTGAGGTCTGGCCCTCTATTTGTGCGCATGATTTAGGTTTTGCAGAAGATCTCATTGGCATGATGGGTCCCAGGATACTCAGCATTGTAAGATATGGGTGCATGTGCACACACACAACTCCCCCTCACCTCCCCCACCCCCCAGCTTTCAGAAGAGATCAGTTTATCTCAGTCCTTTAGGGTGACCAGACAGCAAGTGTGAAAAATCAGGACGGGGGTGGGGGTAATAGGAGCCTATATAAGAAAAAGACCCAAAAATCAGGACTGTCCCTATAAAATCAGGACATCTGGTCACCCTACAGTCCTTAGTTACTTGGGTCTGATTCTCCTCTCACCAACATACCAGTTTTATACCAGGATAACTCCATTGAGTTCGGCAGAGTCACTCCTGATTCACGCCCATCTCAATGAGCAGAAAAGCAGCTCCTCGGGTCCCTGTTCGCTGACTTGGTGGAGCTACTGACTCTAGCAGAGGGTCATGAGGGGGCGGGGGGAACAGCCAGGCATATGTCACATACCACAGAGAGTAAAAAGGAAATGCCTTGGGGCTCTCTTTTGTGTGACATTCTGGCATATGATGCTGCAAGGTAACACTGCCCTGGATTGCCTCTATTTGCTTTCCCAGATAGTATGTGGGCAATGAGTGGCTGGCTACCCTAGGGGGGTGATGAGCAAACTGCTGTATCATTGTGTTAGTTCATGCAGAAGCTCAAAGAATTCATTGATCGGGGGATATTTTCACGGTTATTGACCATTGAACTCGGGCAAGGCAACTGCTCCACCCCTGTCCATGCCTCCCCAGATCTGCTATGGACTAAAGGACCAGTTGCCGGCAGAAGAAAAAAGGGGATCTCAAATTGTAAGCATCCAGCAAAAGGAAACGTGTTCTGGATTCTTCCCTTGTTAAACCGGCAGCGGCTCGTGTGCAAATAGATTGTTCAGAATATGCAATGGACCCTGGCTCTCGGCTTTCCATTTGTCTTCTGCTTTTGCCGCTGGTTCGACAGTATTTGCTGGGCAAGTCTGACTCCTCATCTGTATCTCCCTTCCACGCATGCAGTCAGCTGCAGACTGTGTAATCTCCTGTGTCCTGGAAAGGCTTTACATGTTCCATTTTAAGTGAAAGGCCGATACAACATTAGCAGCCCAAAGCAGTTGAATCTATGTTTTGCAGGTCTTCTGCCGCTCCTGCTGCATGATACCAGACTGCCCAAGCCATTCGTTTTTCCTTAGACTCCTGAAACAAAACAAATCCATTTTTTCCTAGCAAAGAGCAAAGTTAGCATTTTTTGACTCTCAAGTTATAAGCTCCCCTGCTGACATATGGAGGCTCCGGGAAAGGTTTGTCCTGTTGCATCAAATTCCATTTGACTTGGCTGAGAGAGTCCCTAGATGGAATGTAATCTCCTGTTATTTGTGTCTGTGGGTTCTGAGACCACGTTCCCGTGGGTAAGGCCAGTCCCCATGACTCCACGAATATCGTTGTGTTTCTTTTCAGTTCCAATACTCAGGGCTCCAGCCTCACCAGCAAAACGTCAGCGAGGGAGTGTGATATCCTCTCAAGCGGTATCCTAAAAACACCCCCTAGTCTGACGGCTGTGAAGTTGTTCATTTAAAGGGCCAGGTTCTCAAAGGCAGGCATGGTGACCATTCCGGACCTGTGCATGTAGACTAGGGAGTAGGACGGTGTATAAGGGCCTGTTTGTGTGCCCAGAGTCTTGGGGGTGTTTTGGATCCTTTGAAAACTGGACATTTGCCATGCTAATGAAAGATCAGTTCTCAGCCTGTTGCAGCAATGGCCTAAACCTCTTTAGTAACACTTCTGCCGTGGCAGGCTGTACATCAGGAATGCGCTGTGGCTGTAGTATCACCCTATCCTGCCACCACTCTTCATTCGTGCAGTGTCGGTCAAGCAGCTAACCCCATGGGGTCCAGAAGCATCTCCGTGGTAGGCTCCAGTCCCTTCCAACACTCACATAGATTAGCTGTGGGAAGCCCATTATGTGGTCATAAGGTTCACATCTGGATCACTTAGTGCTTGGGGACCTGAGGCCGTGAATATGATGCCATGGACTTGAAACGTTCAGAGGCAGCTGGGTGAAATTCTGAATCTTGGTTATACAGGAGGAGAGACTAGATGAGCAAATGGTCTTTAAAAGGTATGACTCTGTGAACCCAGCAGAATAATATTAGCCACCGATAACCAGGAATGTGGAAAACCAGGAGGCAACAGGCCCCTGTCTGGAGAGGTGCTGGAGTCAGAGATCAAGGTGTTGTTTCAAATCCCAGAAGGAAGATGTATTTAGTTTCCGGTCGGAAAGCTCAGGAAACTTACTGTACATGCCGTGCAATGTTATGTGATGCCTACAACACTGGCAACCAGAAAGCACCTAGGCTGTAAACTCTCCAGCAGAACACTGATGGTCCTGCCAAGAATCTTTGTACTCGACTGTAAACACCTCTTTATTAGAGTCTACTTAAGTGAAAGGGGAAAAAATGACACCAGAAAGTTTGGAAAGTATCATTACTGATGACAGCAATGTTCAGAGAGCTCCTGAGACATGCTTTGCATCATGTTACTTTAGGGAGCACTACAGTCGGGTTGTTTACTGTCATGTCCGTTTAATCACGGCTGTAGAACGTGTGGCTTATTGAAGGGGAGGTGCTGAAAATGTTGCAAGGTCCCTTCTCGCAGGCTGCCTGCCTAATCTGTAGACCAAAGAGGCTCAGATAAGCTTTGCAGTAGCATCCAAACCAAATCTCTGAATTTTGATGGCTCTGCCCATCACTAATTTGCATAGGCTTTGACTGTTCAGTGCAACACTACGCCTTGTGACTGTAATAGACAGGGATTTCTCTCGACATACTCCTCAGCACTTTGTCTTTTTATACATCATCACCCTCCAGAAAATCAGAGTGGCCTTTGTGTGCTTAGAGACGAGGCTAGAAGTCAGAATTGCTGGGGTCTGTTCCCAGATTTTTCCACTGAGACAATGTGTCACTTAAGCTTTCCGAGCCTCATCTGTAAAATGGGTATACTAATTCTTTCCTACTTTCCAGACACATTCTGTGCCTTAATTAAAGTCTGTGAAATCCTTCCAAGTGAGAGTATAGAATTATAAAATCCCAGGGTTGGAAGGGACCTCAGGAGGTCATCTAGTCCAACTCCCTGCTCAAAGCAGGGCCAATCCCCAGACAGATTTTTGCCCCAGATCCCTAAATGACCCCCTCAAGGATTGAACTCACAACCCTGGGTTTAGTAGGCCCATGCTCAAACCACTGAGCTATCCCTCCCCCCGATTTGATAGTAAAACACTATCAAATCACATTTGCACAGGTGCAAATGACTACACCCAGCGCAAGGCCTGATCAACATGGTAGCAAAGGTGCCAGAAGCGACTCAAGCCGTGACTACACCAGGGCACCCGCTGGCGCTGACACTAGTGCTATTCAGCCAGTGGTACGAGCAGTGGGGCTCATTTTGTTTTAATTCCTTAATATAGACATGGCCCTCAATTCAGTGGGCCTGATTCTGATGTCACTGGCAGCATTTTAAGTCGAGACTGACTCTGTTGTAGTCAAGAGAGTTAAAGTCGTGTAAGGGAACTGGGATAACCATTCACTGCGGTTTTCAGAACTCCCATCACCTGACTATACTGCTAGCATCTTACCCCGTTACGGTGGCGCCATTTTATGATATCTGACATTTCCCATTGTAGATATATGGGTTTGTTCATGCGTCTGTGTGTATCCACTTAAAAAAGAAATGGGTGGAGGGATTGCTAAAACAAGCCTGCATTGCCACGGGCTGAATTAGGAGATGTGTTGCAGGAACGTACTATATAATTAGAACTATACATTCCAGTCTCAAACCCACTGTCACTAAGAACATCTGTTTAAATTACAATCGTGTTTATGTTTCATTTTGGGATGAGAGGGTTTGTTATAAAACAGGAAAAACACTGATCATTGCTTAGAAAAACAAAGCTAGGTTGCCTGGTGGTTGTAAAAGATTAAAGGAAATATTCTCATGGGTGTCTTCCATTAAAATGACAATCCTCTCACACCATGGCTAATGGGTTTTTCCAAAGAACAAGAATTGTTCATTAGGAAGGTAATGCGAGACAGTGACAGAATGCAGGGAGTATGCCAGAGATGGTCCCGCTCCCAAAGCCAGGGCCTGAGCTCTCTTGAATGGTAGTCATGTTCAGACAGGCTGATTCTACCTATCTCTAATTGTTACCGCGTGTATGTTGTGTAGGACCCGCTGGAGGAGAACTAAGATCAACCTATCGAAGTAAGGCTGTACTTCATTCTGTCATTCTCAGGACAGAAGAGTTCAGCACCAATGACCCCATTTTCAGCTGCCCTCAAACCAACTTCCAATTTCATGCAGCCGCTTTTCCACGTGCAACTTCTGCATCATCAACATAAGTAGGCTTGCAGCCATAGGACTGTTAGGTGCCCAGCTGCCAAATCCGCACACGTGTATCCATCTTTGTGGGCACAATCAGGTGCACGCCTGCTGAATTGGAGAGTCCCTTGTTACTCCTGAATGCATACCGAACTGCCCCTCCGTTCTGCTACATGCAGAGGTCAATGGGAACGCTGCACAAAAGGATACACGGGTGATATTTTTAAAGAAACGAAGATGGCTTTTTTCTCCCACTGATGCACACCTTTAACTGCCACTGGCTTCTCTGGGAGTGATATGTGAGCATTAAGGGGAATCTACGGACCCAGGTTTTGATTTTCTGGGCTGGATTAATCCTCCAGCCCCTATAATATAGGGGAACCAAGGTTTGCTATGCTATGCTTTTTGCTGTGCTGTGCTATGCTTTTCTAAAACTGCTACCTAAGTATAGCCAATTAACATGATTGAAGATACGGGTAATGCAGCCAGCAGTGTTCAGTATAGTCCTATACGTTTGCCAGACCTAAATTATGGGACAGCCACAAATAGTGATGGTAGAGATGCCAAGACACTCTAAACTGTGATCTTCAGCTCAGCACAAACTGGATTGCTGCTTTCTAACTGTCTAGTCCCTCTCCTGACAGATCCTTCAATGCCAAAGGGTTTCCCTGTTGTTCCGTGTCTCTGACACACTGTCTGTGTTTAGGTTTCAGATGGACACACTCCCTTCAGAGTGTCCCTGCTAGGCTTCCTGGAAAAGCGTTTAACCGGGATTATTTAGCAAAGGCTTTTCTGCAATACTTCTGCCATCCCAAGTGCTCGATGGTGTCTCTTTTTCAGGGCTAAGCACTTCCCATATGGAAGAAGTAACCCCTTGAGTGCCTGAATATAGGGTGTCTAGTGTGAAATTCAGCACTTGCAGCAAGGGGCATTACAGAACTTTATCAGCCAGGCTAATGCTTTGGGTCCCGTCTCCTTGTGCAGGGCAGCAAAGGAGAACCCTGTGGTCCCCACCCCAAATACCAGCAGGCACACACGGGGCAGAACCCCACCCCACAGCGTGGTCGCTGTAGGGTCCCAGCTCTCTCTGAGCTGCTGGACGGTACCAGGTTGGGTAAAGTCCTAGCCACGCCCCGAGGAGAAGGTGGTGTGCTGTGACCTGTCAGTGTCAGAGATTGGTCACGTTGGATCTCGGGGGGGGGGGGGGAGATCCTGAGCTGCAGCTGAGACCTGGTTAGTTCAGGAGGGAGGGTTTTAAACTGCCTTTGAGGCCCCTGAGCTGGGGCCATCCAACCACTGGGCTGGTCACGCCAGCTGCCACGGGCCACCCCAGTGAATGCTGGCTGCCTGTGGTGCCGGGGGGCTGTCCCTCCAGCCTGGCTCCCTGGCAGCGCCCCCTGCGGGAGTTGGGGAAGTGGCAAAGGGAGGACGTTCTAGAGCATCCCCACCTCACTGGCCTGTGCGGTGCAGGGCGCCAGACTAGAGCGTCACAACGGTCCCATCCAGCTTGCGAAGGGATGACCGATGCCCAGGGCTAGGAGACTCTGTCTAATGGGGGACTTTCGGAGACAGAGGCGTGTCAGCTCTGGGTTAGTGGCTCGAATCTGGCCCTAGCCAAGTGAGACCAAAGAGCTTTGTCATCTGAGGGGCGTTTGTTGGCCTGTCTGCAACAACGGGGACAGTCTCAGGCCAGTTTATGTACGAACGTCTGCATCATTTTGTACCCGGAGGGCAGGCTCCGAAAAGATGCCAAGAACTGAATGGGCCAGAGCACAGGCGCCAGGCAATAAAGGGCCGCTCATGCTGCCGCTGCCTGCATGCTGTCCCTTCTCTGCATAGCCCACTGCAGCTTCCAGGGGTGTCCGTCCGGCACCTTCCTGAGTCCTAAATTCACTTTAAAATGTCCTAACGCAGCTCCCCCACCCTCCCATGAAAATAATCCCAGCGTCCTGCCCTCCTGGCCTCCTCTGACTCCCTTTCAGCCTATCCGTACCAGTGCTTGAATGAGGAGAGCCTAATTGTTTGAGTCTGGTCTGCCCTCTTTCCCAGGTGTAGCTGCCGTGAAGAGCAGTTCTCCTGCCCACGATGTCACAGGCTGGAGATACGTTGCTAATTTTATGGAGCTATTCCTGAAATGCCTGCGTGGCGTACCAGACTTGGCCCACTGCTCTGTTGTAGCGTATTGAACTTAGGGAACTACACATATAGATTTGTACATCCGCAGCAGCCTTTCAAATGTGAATGCAAACATCACCTGTTCATAAGTCTGAGCCCAAACCTCTTCCCATCCCTGATTCAAGGAGTCTTAAAGGTGAAATGCGCTAGAAGCTATTCTGAAAGAAAAGCACCAGTGATGATGAGTTTCTCAAGGAACATACAGTTCTGTATATGAAAGACTATTCCCCTGGAGACAGCCTATGCCACCAGGAAGAATCTATAATCTTCCTGCAATTACCAAAGAGGAAGATGTAGGCTTTATTTTAAAATCAACCATCTGCTAAGATGTTTCTAATATATTATCCTAAAAGTAATACTTGGATTCGGAACTACTGTAACGGCACTCGAGTCACATTGGTGGGAATTGTGTAGGTAGTACAGAGAGCCCACTCTGTAACCTTAAATCTCATCCCTCGTTTTATAGTCCGTGGTGTGCATGTCCTTATGGGAAAGCCCTACAGAACGTAATGGAAAATGATAGCTTTTCCATGCATTTTTAAACTACATTGCAAACGTAATAGAAGATTGGCAATTCTGTACAAAACATCTCCAGGAAGGGTTTCATTCTGTATTGATCCTATAATTCTGAGAATAATGTCTAGGGAAGCCTGCTACGTTTCAATGTGAATGCAGGGTCAGTGAAGCTATGCTGAGTTACCCCAGCTGAGGATCTGACCCCAAACCTACAGTGGCAGAGGTCAAATTAGAGATGGGCCTGAACCAAAATCCTCGATCCGAACACCCCCAAACTTTGGGAGCATGTGGATCCTAATCATATGGCTGGATCTAATCTCACACTGCGCCTAGAGGCCAGTCCCTTCCATGTCACCTCTTCCCTCCTCTTGTGCACATTGGAAATGAGGGTTTTGTGTAGGGGACCTGGTTAGTAACCTCGTGCCCCTTCCCTGCTGCTGTGAATGGAGACAGCTCCATGCTGTGCAAGGGTGGGGAGCCACCTCTTCTCCTCCCACACACATGGACACACCCCATTGCAATGGGGCCACTTTGCAGCTCTGTGCATCCAAGCAAAGCAAGGGCGGGCTGGGGAGATTTGCAGTGGTGACTGTTGTTAATTAATGAAGATGACTGTAGAGACTCTACTGCACTGTCACGAATAGACTTATTTATTACCACGGACACCAGAGAGTGATCATCTCTCTGTCTCTCAGGTACTGATTTGATTGCCATTTAAAACAGTGGTTCTCAAACTTTTGTACTGGTGACCCATTTCATATAGCAAGCCTCTAAGTGCGACCCCCCCTTATAAATTAAAAACACATTTTTATATATTTAACACCATTATAAATGCTGGAGGCAAAGTGAGGTTTGGGCTGGAGGCTGGCAGCTCGTGACCCCCTGAGGGCTCCCGGCCCCCTGATTTTTGGTCGGTGCCTCAGTTTGCCCATCTGTAAAATAGGGATAATGATACTAATCTCTTTTGTAAAGCTCTTTGAGAGCTACATCTGATAAGAGCGAGGTGTTTTTAATGTAAAAGTTTCTACAATAACTTTGCTAAGCAGGGACAGCAATCAAATTGCAATTAAAAAGTTAGGCTTTGCTGGTAGTCACTACACAATGGCACACTCACAGTGGGAAAGCAGTAAGGGGGACATGGGGTTTTAATGGCAGCCACTTGTCTCTAACAAATCAATCCCAGTGTGTGTGTTTTAGAAGAAATAGACAATACTAACTGAACTTACTGTGACGCCGGAGGGAGGAGCTCAAACTGCCCACTACCAGGACTGTTTACCTGGACATGGTTTTGGGCAAGCCCTTTTGCTATCTGTCACATACACCCCTTTCTCCTAGTGGCAAAAGTATGGAAGGTTTGTTGTATATGTGGTACCTTATCATAGTTAACTGTAGCACTGCTCACCAGAATTAATCCTCACGCCGCGGTTAGCCAGGATGCAGTGAGGCCCACAGCTTAGCAGTCCTTGGATGGATTGCACATTTATATGGACAGGTACAGCCAGAGTTACAGTAGTAAGGAATTAAAAATATGAGCATTTAAGGGACTGAAATGCTCCTGGCTCCAGGGCTTCAGCCGATCTCTAGCTATGGGGGTGAGGAAGATTCTTTCCCTGTGGGTGGGTTATCCCAGAACTGACTACTACAGGGTAAGGCCAATGGATTCCATGACATTCCCAGGACCACACAGAGACCTGTTGTCATATCTAGGTTTAGATTTTCTGCTCCCCCAGTGCCGCGCTCTGCTCTCAGTCTCATATAAAGTGATGGACACCTTTGTTAAAGTTCTGAATTGTTTCTCTCCGATTGAATTCCCTGTCTCTTCTGGACGGTTTTTTTTGACCATTGCTAGTGTACAGCAGGCATTTCAAGTCCATTCCCTCCCCACTTTCTCACAAAGTTCCCCAAGTCAATTTAAAGTTTTCTATCACTACCCTCTCCCTCTCCTGACTCTCCATAATAAGTAGTTTCTCCAGTGCCATCTTGAATAAATTAGCTGCAACTGAATTTGTACTGCAGGAGATTAAGTGTTCCACTGATTGAAACCCCCGGTGAAAGGAATAGTGGCTTCTTTGTTCATTCTTAATTCTTGCCTCCCAAAATCACCAGCTAGACGTACCTTCCGTTCCTGATTTTTTTCAGTTTAAACAAAATATTTTTGGAAAATCAAAAAATAGTGAGTTTGGTAACTTTATCGCTACTTTCCCAAAGGGCTTTGTTATTCCAATGGGATTGTTCCCATAGGAGATGGGCAGCTGATTGGACGCAGAATTCAAAAACAATAAATTTGGTTAGACAGCAATGTGTAGATGGCTTTTAGAGGTTTCTAAAACGTTATTAGCTTTAGTGTTGGATTCATGGTACAAAAGTAGCCTGGCTGTACAGATGGAGGGATAGAAAAAGTGTACCAGTAAATACTGTCAAACTCTCTCATACATTTTCTCAAAGAGATTTTCTGCAATATATGAGGCACATACAGAATACATGACAAGGCGGTGTGGCTTCAGACTTGATAGCACTCATTTAAGTGAGCATAACCAATGTGGCCATCTGAAGCTCAAGTCAATAAAACCTGTAGATCACAACATTGTCATGTATAATCATTTTTGCATCTGCAGTTCAGGTCACCTAGACAGCTAAGACCTGTGGCTGTCTGGCAGTTGCCCTCAGGTCTTTAGAAATCTGATGGGCCAGTCCCACACTGTTGAAGTGAATGGAAAAGCTCTTTCTGACTTCAACAGGAGTTGGTTCGAACCCTTAGCCATTAAATTGTCGATGTCAAATTGTCCCCACAACAACTTGTACTCACAATTTGCAGGAGCAAAACCGGAGAGCATCATTTCAAAATTTGATCTGTACATGCAACATATGTATAATTCATTCCTACCAAAAGCCTTGTGTTCTTCGGCGTTTCGGAGTTACGGATAAAGATATAGGCTCAGGCTGAACCTATAAAGATATAGGCCAGCAGCATGCTCAGTCAGGAGAGGGACTTTTTTTCTTTGCCCAATTGAAAAACAAACCCGCGAATAAGCATTTCAAAAGAGTTTATCTTCTGAAGCCGCCTTTATTGGCCAAACAATGACCCAAGGCCCCATCCTGCTGCCTTTGCTGGCAGCTTTGCCTGTCTGGGATCAGTCCCTAAGTCGGGGTATTATAAATCTATACAAGGAGCGAGAGGAATTATTGAGGGTGCATAGCTAGGATTAAAGGGGAAGCCAAGGGGAATGGAGATGGAACAGCAGGAACTGGCTGCAGAATACTCTGAGAGAAGTCTGCTGAGAAAATGTTGATGAATGGACTGCAGGGACCTGTTCTGCATTGACAGAGAATAGCCTAGTGAAACTAGGTTTGAACACATCCCAAATCTCAACGCAAAGCTGAGGCGAAACCTGGCCATTGGGGCTGGTTTCCCACTGAAATCATCCGCCATTTGCATTTCCTGGGGGTTCTGAGACAAAACTGGCAAACCTGTAACTCAGCCCAGCTTCACAAACCTCCCCAGAGTTTCAGACTCAGATCCTGGAAGCAGGAGAGGCGACCGGATCTGCGTGTAGTATTCAAGATGTGGGTGTACCATAGATTTATACAGTGGCATTATGCTATTTTCTGTCTTAGTCTCTATCCCTTTCCTAATGGTTCCTAACATTCTCTTAGCTTTTTTGACTGCCACTGCACATGCGTGGCTCCCCCATCGGATAAGCAGAGGACCCTCCTTCCCCCCATCCATATCACATGGGTGGGATTTTTCAATTAGAAGCCCAAATCCTACTGAAAGCCAATGGGTCTTGTGCTGCTAAATGACTTAGGGGCTTTTAAAAATCCCAACCAATGAAACCATCCAGGTCTGTTGTGTCAGCTCTGACAGTTATTTACTCAGTTTCCTGGAGCTTCATCCCCTCCAGAGCTCCCCCTCACCCTCCCATCCAAACCCTTTTGTGTCTCTTTCTGCCCCTTCGATTGTCCTCCTCTCCCTCCCAAGCTCAGTATTTTCCATAGATGTCAATGTTCCATCTGGCCCCATTCTGTGTAACTGTTGGGAATCAGGGCCCGCAGTTCCAGCCTGGAAGCAGGACCTGTAGCAGGGCCTGTCTCTGGGCAACCTAACGAGCGCAGCTGGCCTGCGGCTAGGCTTGGTTATAAGAGTCAGCAGACCAGCTCCTAAGCCCAGCTCCAGATCAGTGACTGCTCAAAGAATTCACCCTCGGCTGTGGTAGCTGCTTGTTTGTTCCCAGCCCTGTTTTCGCCTTGTTCCAGCCCAGATCCTGGCTTGGCCCCAGCCTTGCCCCCGCTTTTCCTTACTCCAGTTAACCTGGTTCTGACCCTCGGTTCCCATTCCAGATCAGACTTTGGCTCTGACACTGGACTCTGACACCTGGACTCTGACTCCAGTTCTGACCCTGAGCTCCGATTCCTGGCTACTAACTCCTGTTCTAAGCACTAGGCCTGACTCCCGCTCTGACCACAAAGCATGACCGCCCATGTCCAGTCACGTGACAGTAACGGGTTGTTCTTTGGGACCCGTCTTGCCAGCTGGAGACTCAGAAAGGCCCGTTTTGATCACTGCTCTCCAATGCACCATTTGCAGCTGGCGCGAAGTGCCTTATGTCAGTCAACAGTTCAGAACGCTGCGATCGGCCCGGCGGGGGCTCGTGCCATGTACCTGCAGCCCCAGGCTGTGCAGTGAACTGGGCGGCCATCACACACGTGCTGGTCACTTCTCGTTCCCAGGTTCCCTCAAGCCATTAAAACGTGATCTGAAGGCCCTTGGAGCCTGGACTCGGACAATAGCTGACATGTGGCATTGCTTTGTATGCCGGAGTTGGTCTCTGGAAACACGAAATACCCTCTTACGCTACAGGAGAGTCTAACAGCTTTAACGGGAAACAAACAAAAAATAATGTCATGCATTGAGTTTTGCTGCCATGGAACAATTTACGGAGATGACAAATACCGTTGCTGACTTGTGCTGAGGATGGCACCCTCTCATTAGCCCCTTTTGTTGTTATTTATTGGTTTCCTTTCCCAGATGTGTTTTCATGCTGATTTGGGACAGGATCTTATTTTTAGACAAGCATCTAGCACATGACTTCATAAACCACAATAATACAGGCAGGCTTCTAACCGACTTGAGAATGAAGCATTACATGATTACCACATTCTAATAACTGCTCTTGTGAACATTAGTCTACATGCAGATGTCTCTTGTAACTAAAACTCTGTCCACCTTTTAAATAGCCGGGAAAGCATTTCTTTAGCTGCCAAGTTTCCATGTACAGTTGGTGACTACAGCTCAGTGACAATTTAAAGTTAATCCAAAGTGGAAGACAATGCCATTGTATTTCAGAGACGAAATGCTATTTTCGTTAGCTTCTGATTTTCATTACCTTTATTGTTGTGTCTGTAAATATTTTGGGTTTCCCTGTAGCTTCAAGCTGTGAAATTGACTGGGAGGTACGTGGAATGTGTTGCTTTAGAGCCGTGACATTTTTGTGTTTGTATGAGAGACATTTAGGCCTGATAGTCGGCAATGTTAAAGTATTGGACTATGAGCTGTTGATAGGTATTCGTTTAGCTGAGCCTTGAAGGGAAAGATGCCCCCAGTAGGAAAGTGTTTGAGGACGTTAGGAGTGGTCTGATTCCGAAGCTGGTTTTCTTTGGTGCGACTATTGCTAAGGCTACGATTTAATCATGGGTATTTTTAGTAAAAGTCATGGACAGGTCACGGGCAATAAACAAAAATTCAGGACCCGTGATCTGTCCATGACTTATACTAAAAATACCTGTGATTAAACCTTGGCACAGCACCGGTGGGATGGCGGGAGCTGCTGCTGGGGGGTGGGGAGCCCCCGGGGTCGGTGGCACCAGCTGCGGGTGCTAGCGGACCGCGGCTGCTCCGGCTGCCCTGGGACCATGGCCAGGGGCCACCGGAGCAGCGACTGGTGTGGTTTCCCCAGGGCCGCTCCAGCAGTGGCTGGTGTGGCTGTCCTGAGGGCCCCCTGAGCAGCTGGCCCTGGAGCCAGCTGCTTGGGCAGTGCTGGGGTCAGCCACATTGGCCCCTACAGAAGTCACGGAGGTCACAGAAAGTCACAGAATCCGTGACTTCTGCGACCTCCATGACAGACATGGAGCCCTAAGCATTGCTTTAGGAGAATGAATTTGTGTAAATGATGAACTCTGGGAGATGCTATTACAGCTCGTTACTGAACTCTGTAACTACTAACAGAAGAGTGCCGGACCTTTATATGTGGAAGTGGAAGGATCTTTTTCAAGTCTCCAAGCTCTGAAGCACTCCAGAGAACTTTTCATAAAGTTCTGTTTCTTCTTGGGAAGCAAAAAGATCTAAAATGAAAATATCTGCCCTTGTTCGTGGGGAATTGGTTGGAGTGTGATTAAAAATTAGAAATGGACCAAACACAGTTTTTGAACCTCTTTCTTTTTGTAGGCAAGACCCTACCCATCTTTTGAGGTTTGTCTCTTTGCTACCAGGATCCCTGTTCTTTCACCCCCAAAGTCATGGCCTCTCTGCCCAGTCTCCCTCTCTAGCTAGATAGAAGTTTAACAGTACCTGGAAATTCCCAGTCCTGGCGGTGTGTGGGGAGTTATCCAGATTTCATTCAACTTCTGGAAAGTGTGGTTTGGATTGAGTCGGAGGCCCGGTCTACACTACAAACTTTTGTCAGCATAGTTGTGTTGGTCAGGGATGTGGGAAAAAAAACACCCACTAGCCGACGTAGCTACACCGGCAAAAACCCAGAATAGAGGCAGCTAATGTCGTTCAGGGAGGTGGTGCTACTCTGCCAACAAAACTCCTTCCGTTGGCGAAAGCTGTGTCTACACTGGGGGCTCTGCCGGTTCAGCTCTACTGGCAGAGCAGTTGTAGTATAGACGATGCCTGAGTTATTGATGGTGGCTCTAGATGGTTATTACTTTCTCCTAATTAGTCTCCTTATTAGCGAAGTGGAATAACAAGGAATGTTTCTTTTAAAAACCCAAAATGCTCATTAGACTTTTGGAGTGTCCGATTTGCTGAGCAACCCTGTTTTACTGCAAGGGAATTAAAGAATTCGTTCTTAATGCCATTTTGGAAACAACGTTGTTAAAAAAAGATAATCATTCCTACTGTAACACAATACAGCTGTGCTGAGGCTCATTGTTTTTCCAGCTGTTGTATAGCACCACGCAGAACAAAAGGGTTTCTGTTCATTTACAGATCTGGATGTGGAGACAAGCATGTGCCTATTTAAGCGTGTTACTGCTGCTAGCTGAAACCACCGATAGAGTTCCTAACCCAAAGCTCTCCACATTCCCATAGCCGATACTCAGTGCTGAATATTTATCCAGGGTTTACAGGTTGGGATTGGAAGGTGTCACTTATCCAAGTGTAAGCAGGGAATGGTCCCCTAGGAACGTTCCGGGCTTATACATGACCCCGGTGAAGTGGGCTAGCGAAAGGTTCTGAGTCCTCGCTCCCACTCCCTTTACCCAGAGGCCTGCCTGACCTTGAGGGCTCCCCGTCCACTCTCCTGGGTGGCAGAGACCTTGTAACCCCAACAAAGCTGGGCCCAGGATTCCTGGGGGGCTTGACCCCCAACCTTGTCATGGTCTCTTAGGACAGGGGCTAGGGTGTCCCCATTCCAGGGTGCTCTCTCTGCTCTGGATGCTTCCCTGACCCACTGATCATCACATGTAGTTAAAAGAAAATACAAATACAAAATACAAATACCAAACAGCAACTAATTTAAAAAAAAGGAAAAGGAAAACACGTCACCCTGCTCTGTGGCCTCAAGGACACCACAACCAGCCATCCCAGGAACAGGGCCACCCCAAGCAACAACAACAAAAATCCAGAGTGCCGCCGCCGAAGCAAAAAAAATAAAATTAAAAAAAAAAAAACGGAGTGCCACCCCTTGAAAAGAGCTGCCCCCAAAGGGCCAGAGTGCCGCCCCTTGAGAAGTGCCGCCCCAAGCACATGCTTGGAAGGCTGGTGCCTAGAGCCGGCCCTGCCCAGGAATATCTTTTATTTGGACCCACTTCCATTGGTGAGAGAGACACTTTCAAGCTACAGAGAGCTCTTCAATCCATGGGGGACAGCTGAATACAAGATCAAACAGGTTTCAGAGTAGCAGCCGTGTTAGTCTGTATCCGCAAAAAGAACAGGAGTACTTGTGGCACCTTAGAGACTAACACATTTATTTGAGTATAAGCTTTTGTGGGCTACATCCAAAGAAGTGGGCTGTAGCCCATGAAAGCTTATGCTCAAATAAATGTGTTAGTCTCTAAGATCAAACAGCTAGTTTAGCATAAGTAGTTAGCACATACTCTGAGGGACAATTCAAGATGAACTGGCCACTTCACTTTGAGGAAGGGCTCTGTGTAGCGCGAAAGCTTGTCTCTCTCACCAACAGAAGTGGGTCCAATAAAAAATATCATCTCACCCACCTTGTCTCTTTAATTTTTTTTAATTTTATTTTATAATATATTTAAAAAGTGACAATGAAAAATATCAAAATTGAAACTAAACATTTCAATGGACCAAAAATGTTTTAAAAAATTTCATTTCATGGGAAATGGTTGAAATGTTTTGGTTTTGCTCCAAATGCCGCAACGTCGGCATTTCTTGCGGAATGGAAATTCTGAGTTTCAACCACCTCTGGCATTAAGGCTGCAGTTTGCACTGGTGTCTACTAGGCTGTGGACATTCTGGTCAGGCCACTAGCTGAGAGGATGCAGAGGACTTCCTGCTATCTCAGCAGACATCATCTGGCAAGACGGGCTGTGTCAGTCCCATGGAACTGCAAAAGGGAGAATCTTAGCCTTACCCAGCTCCTATTGCTGGTGCCCCAGTGACAGTGTGACTGGAGAATGGAGCTACCACTTTATGCTAGCACTATCAAAGCAGGGGAGAAGGGCATTGGTGAGGGCAGCTCAGCTGTGACCCCATCTCACCACTCTGTGTTGGCCGACAAAAATGGCGAGGAACAGGGGGAGGATACGCTTCACCATGTAAAAGGGTAACAAGGTGGTGCCTGCCAATTCCTCCACCTCCGTTATCCCGACACAGGGCTGGACCTTGAAGGCCTAACCTAACCCAGAGCCTATCCCACAAATGGACACAGGTGCGGTAGAAGGCTCCCTATTAGTGACCTTTACTAGCTGTGATTCTGTGTTTTATACAATTAAAGACCCAGGGAGGAATAATAAATGTGAGCCACCCACTGGTTTAACTGAGAAACCTGAGGGCGCTGCATAATAGTTCTTAAACCATAAACAATGTGCGGACCTTGTACTGCACAAATGTGTGAAGGAGAGTAACCAGATCATAGACATACGTGGCCAGACGCTCCCATGTATTGCTGCTGCCTTGCACTGGTGCAATCTGGAAAGGAGACGACTAAAGGGGGATATGATTGAGGTCTATAAAATCATGAGTGGTGTAGAGAAAGTAAATAAGGAAGTGCTATTTACTTCTTTCTTATACCACAAGAACTAGGAACTAGGGGTCACCCAAATTAAATTAATAGGCAGCAGGTTTAAAAGAAACAAAAGTAAGTATTTCTTCACCCAATGCACAATCAACCTGTGGAACTCTTTGCCAGAGGATGTTATGAAGGCCAAGACTATAACAGGGTTCAAAAAAGAAGTAGATAAATTCATGGAGGATAGGTCCATCAATGGCTATTAGCCAGGATGGACAGTGATGGTGTCCCTAGCCTCTGTTTGCCAGAAACTGGGAATGAGCGACAGGGGATGGATCACTTGATGATTACCCATTCTGTTCATTCCCTCTGGGGCATCTGTCATTGGCCACTCTTGGAAGACAGGATTCGGGGCTAGATGGACCTTTGGTCTGACCCAGTATGGCCATCTCACCATCAACCTCAGCCTGGACCAGTCCACACAAGATATCGACTTCCTGGACATTACAGTGCTAATAAGCGATGGTCACATAAACACCACCCTAAACCTACTGACCGCTATACTTACCTACATGCTTCCAGCATTCATCCAGACCACACCACACGATCCATTGTCTACAGCCAAGCTCTAAGATAAAACCGCATTTGCTCCAACCCCTCAGACAGAGACAAACACCTACAAGTTCTCTATCAAGCGTTCTTACAACTATAATACACACCTGCTGAAGCGAAGAAACGGATCGACAGAGCCAGAAGAGTACCCAGAAGTAACCTACTACAGGACAGGCCCAACAAAGAAAATAACAGAACGCCACTAGCCGTCACCTTCAGCCCCCAACTAAAACCTCTCTAGCGCATCATCAAGGATCTACAACCTATCCTGAAGGATGATCCCTCACTCTCACAGATCTTGGGAGACAGGCCAGTCTTCACTTACAGACAGCCCCCCAACCTGAAGCAAATACTCACCAACAACCACATACCACACAACAAAAACACTAACCCAGGAACCTATCCTTGCAACAAAGCCCGTTGCCAACTCTGTCCACATATTTATTCAGGGGACACTATCATAGGACCTAATCACATCAGCCACAGTATCAGAGGCTTGTTCACCTGCATATCTACCAATGTGATAGATGCCATCATGTGCCAGCAATGCCCCTCTGTCATGTACATTGGCCAAACGCAGTCTCTATGCAAAAGAATAAATGCACACAAATCAGACCTCAAGAATTATAACATTCAAAAACCAGTCACAGAACACTTCCATCTCCCTGGTCACTCACTTACAGACCTAAAAGTCGCAATTATTCAACAAAAAAACTTCAAAAACAGACTCCAGCAAGAAACTGCAGAACTAGAATTAATTTGCAAACTGGACACCATTAAATTAGGCTTGAATAAAGACTGGGAGTGGATGAGTCATTACACAAACTAAAAACTATTTCCCCATGTTAATTTCCCCCCTACTGTTACTCACACCTTCTTGTCAACTGTTTGAAATGGGCCATTCTGATTATCACTACAAAAGATTTTTTTTCTCCTGCTGATAATAGCCCACCTTAATCAATTAGTCTCGTTAGGGTTGGTATGGCAACACCCATTTTTTCATGTTCTCTGTGTATGTATATATCTTCCTACTGTATTTTCCATTGCATGCATCTGATGAAGTGGGTTTTAGCCCACGAAAGATTATGCTCAAATAAATTTGTTAGTCTCCAAGGTGCCACAAGTACTCCTGTTCTTTTTGCTGATACAGACTAACACGGCTACCACTCTGAACCATTTTTCAATATTCTTCCAATTTTCTTTTCACATGCCCAACCATCTAAGCCGGATTCCCTCCGCTTTTCTATAGTTGGTACCACATTCACTCTTCCCCTAATTCGTTAGTTCTGAACATGGTCCATCCTTGTCACTCCAGGCATCCATCTCAGCATTTTGAAAGGCATTCTCCTATTGCAGATCATTCCACGCACATCTCTCCGTTTCACTTATGCCTTTCCTGTTCTGCTTGTAAGTTTGTCATTGAGGTCACCATTATCCTGTACTATACAACCTAGGTACCTGAACTTCTGTACCTTTGGTATGGCTGGCCCACCAGACTTACAGTCCCGTTGTCTTCCTGCAAGGTATCATCAAGTCTACAGACCATGGCCTCCATTTTATTTCTTCTGATTTTCATGCCATTTCTTTTAAATACTCACCTCCATCTCTCTTAGATCTTAATTTCAAACAGAAATTATTCATGTTTATAATACTTTAATGTTCCCTGCTGTGGTAGAGAAGTTAGATCAAATTACTTGTTTTGCTACTTGGTTGGATGCAGAGAATGACCACATCTCCCCTCTGGCTATTCAGAGGTGGAGAACGCTTCCCCTCACATGTCATAACAAGGTAGGGGATATTTAAGGGGCATGAGTTGTTGGCTTTTTTCCCACCCAAGGTTATTAACCTACCAGGTTGTCAGGATGTTTGAACAACAAACTTTAGCCTGGATTCCCGTGGACTGTGGATGAATTCACAGTCGGTAGTGAAGAATGGAAAGTTATGAAGTCATTTATTGTGGCAATAATACAAATGTGGTAGGAAGGAGCCATTAAAATGTCAGTATTTGCCAGCTTCTGAGCTTGCTCTCTCTGAACATCTCAGCTTATCGATAAAAGCCACCTATGAGATTAGGGATCCAATTCGCATTACAAGTGATGGGCATCCATATCGTTTAGGTAGATTGGAGAATTGCAGCCTCAATGCGTATACAACACAGGGTCAAATTCTACCCTCATTTATATCCGTTGGTTTCAGTTCACAGAGGAGAAAAATGGATTCCTGAGTACTTTGAGGGAATTTGTGTCCATTGAAACATTTTTTTTCACATAACAAAAAGTATTTCATTAAGTCCAGCTTTAATTATGTAAATCTTAGGGATGTTTCCTTCAAACAAATACCATGCGTGTTTCTTTTCTGTCTGCGTTAATTCGCCAGCGCTGTAGATTGTTTCTTTGGGACTCTCAAGAAATGATAATTGGAACCATTCCTGGGTGTCTCTCTGATGTGGTGGTTCTGGATTTGGTGCTGAAATGTGTGTTATTTGCAAGTGCCCGCTCATGTCATGACAAAACATTCTTTTGTCCAGGCTGGTGGTGGGAGCCCCCTATGAAACCAATGGACAGCTGAAGACTGGAGACGTCTACAAGTGTCCGGTGAATGGCGAGACTAACAGCAACTGCACCAAACTCAACCTAGGTACCACATGACCTCTCGAGGTCCCTTCCAGTCCTAGAATCTATGAATCTATGAATCTATGCCCTGCCACTTACGCAGCACAGCTAGCCTGCGTGCTAGAAAGTTATGAGTTAGGCGCACACAGATCATGAGATAATATATACAAAATCTTGTGATTTTAACGTCATATATAAAATACTGTGTGTGTGTGTGTGTGTGTGTGTGTGTGTGTGTGTGTGTGTGTGTGTGTGTGTGTGGTGTGTGTGTGTGTTTCTTTTTATTTATCTTCTGTCTTTTGAGCCTTTAAAGGTGCACTCCAGTCATGTTTTCAAGCTTTTTTTTGAAATGGCAGCTGAGATAATCATATAGTCATGTGACGGCAGGAGCTGGGGCTTTAAGAAATACTAAATCTCACGAGACTAAAATGCTTGTGCAGTCTCCAGAGGGAGCAGAATCAAAGAGCCAAACTGGTTCCAGCGGTGGTGCCTGTTCATTGTTGCTCTCAAGTTTTGCTTTTTAAAAAAAAAAAAACAAAGATCCTCAGCTGGTGGAAATGCGTGTCACTCCCTGACGGATTTATAAAGTTTAAGGAGCCTGGTCAGACCCTTAAGTGATTTACACCAGCTGAAGCACCGACCCTATTGTGTCACCTAACCTAAAATGAAAGGAAAAGTTTCCATCTTTGTAAAAAGCATTGGGGGGGCTCCTCAGCGGGTGTGAATTGTTCGGGACCCAGATGGAGCTCTTTCAATTTACACCAGCTGTGATTCTGCCCCAGAGATTTTGGTTGGGAAGGATTTAAAACTTCCTCTGCCCTGTGTGCAGCCTCAATGCTATCTCACTGGGACAGAAAGTGAAACTGACTGGGAAGTAAGTGAAACTGACAGCTCCATTTCATTGTTCTGGCCCAGTGTGAACACACAGTATTAACGTCAAAATGAAAAAAAAACAATCCCTCGAGAGTCAATGATCAGAAGTGTTACCTATAACAGGCAAGGGCATTTGTTTATAAAGTATAAGGAGCCTGGTCATACCCTTAAGATTACACACACAGGGGGGACCCTCCATATTCAGAGAGACCCCCCACATCCCAGGGGAAGTCACCCCATCCTATCTGTCTTAGGTACTGTACTTATATGGCCCCATCAACATAGTGTCTGAGCACCTCAGTCTTTAGTGTATTTATCCTCAAACCCCCCCGCCCCCCGTGAGGCAGGGCAGGACTGTTATCCCCCATTGGGCAGAGGGGGACGGAAGCATAGAGAGACTAGTGACCTGGCCAAGATCCCACTGGAAACCTGTGGCAGAGCAGGGAATTGAACCTGGGTCTTCCAAGTGGCTAGTGCCCCCACCTGAACTTTTACTTTCATGTACAACCCCCTGCCCTTCATTCCCCCTCCAGCACTGATCCTGCAGAAAAGTTCAGCCCCACAATATTCAGATCCATTCTCCTGCCCTTCAGAGGTCTAATATGTCTGAGATTCCCTGGCTGGGATGTTCTTGGCCTGAAGAATCCCCAGGTGGCACAGGACCAGCATAGCACCTCCTACACCCTGCCCTGCATGCTTGTCCCTACCCTAAGCACCTGGGGTGTGGCTAGTGAAAGTAGGTTCTGACTGAGAGCCAGCTGCTTCCCAGGTGCTGAAACAATCTGCTGGAGGCTGTGACCAGCCAGCTCAAGGTAGAGCAACCCTGAGACTGCTCTAAGTTGCACCTCAGTACTGTCCCAGTGACCACAGAATCAGGAAGGCATAAAAGTGGCTTTAAGCCCCACCCCCATCTGTGCCGAGTGCAGGAGGGCCAGTCCCGCCTATTATGTTTCCCAATTGTAATTGATTATGAACAAATACAATTCCAGTTACAATAGAAAATATCCTTTAAGTTGTAGGTGGGCCGGAGGCATGATATGTACATCTGGCACCGCCCCATGTCGGAGCTTTCTCAAAGTTCAAGGGTTCAGGAATCAATCTTTTTACATGGGCCTAGTATTCAACCTACCAAGTTCAGCTCAGGCTCTATCCTCCCCCAGAGTCTGGGGTGTGGGACTGGGGATGGACTTGTGGTTCAGGCTCCTTCCCGTTTAAAAACCCACAAGAGCCTTGAGAGAGAGGCCGAGGCAAGGCCCCAGATGAAAGAAGAGGCCTCCTGCTCTTCCCATTAATTGCTCAGTTTTCTCCTCAGTTCCCACCTTTAGGCTCAGACGTGCACTCCAGCGAAGCACGGCCCACATGCCCAAGAGATGTACAATCATAGTCCCGTGAGCATTTAAAATTGCCAGACCACCCCGGCAGGTTACACCCCCACTAACCACATGCTGGAGGCTTGAAGAGACGAAACTATTTCTTTTGATGAAGCTAAACGATGTTACCATTAGCCAAATGAAAGCATTGAATTGGGGACTCCCTCAATTTTAAGAAATGGAATAAATTTGCAAATATACATTGGCAACTGCACGTGTTTCATACCCGCAATTACTTGCTAGACCAGTTCAAAGGTTTTTCTAAGGCTTATTTGGTAGGAAGTCCAGGTTTTTAACTCATTATTTAATTCCCTAGAAGACTTTTTTCTATTTGTCAGTTCAGCCCATCCAGGGATAGTCTGAGATCTTGGCTCCATGGCAGTTGCATCTATTGAGCGAAAATACAGGCTCTGTGACATGAACAAGATCAAGATATCTTGCAGTCCTTCAGCTGGATCTGTTCTTACACTTACTAGGATACTCACGGTGGCACAATAAAAATGTGGGATTTTCTGGTTTGTGTTACAATTCTTCTGACCGCTTGTGGTCTGCCAAGGTGCTTCCTTCACAATGGTAAAGCTTCGGCCAGCTGTCCAGCCGTGACGTATAAAAACATTTCAGAAGCCTGTGTACTAGCCGCACCCTGCTGGATGATACAGCGTGTCTAACCTTGGTATTCTTTCTCAAGGAAGAGTAACACTCTCCAATGTGTCAGAGCGCAAAGATAACATGCGTCTTGGCCTGAGTCTGACCACAAACCCCAAGGACAAGAGCTTTCTGGTAAGAAATAAGATACTGTCTATAAATAATTGGCTCTTAATATGCAAACTGCCTGATGTTTTTTTAGTATATTGAGTCTCTCTCCAGGATCTCTGCAGCAACGTTCCTCTTGCTATTTGTCTGTCGTTTATTTCATTAACTTAACCCCAACAGGATTGTTTTATCCAGTTATGAATATAAAGGCGAGACCTCCACTTTCCAAGATGGCAGCAGCTTCTCCAGCCTGCCAAAGGAAAATGCATTTTCCAAACACCTATAGTTAACATTTCACGTCAATGTTCTGTTGACCTCATGGATCAAGCTTTCAGTCTTGGCTTCTATTGCGGCATGCCGCCTTTTGTGCATGGAAAAATGAACCCTTTGCTAGTTGGCATTAAGGGGCTCATAGGGTCACAACGTCTACACTACACACAGAACACAGGCTCTTAATCAAGTTGGCGCTCAAGCTCTCCTTCCGTCCACACACAAATCAGTTTGACTCAGGACAGCGAGCACTCAGGACCCACATCTGAGGATGCTGCTAGCAGGGTGGATGCGGCAGATCCCACGTCCCGCTGTGACTTGGGTCCAGCCTTGTCATTTTGCAGTGTAGACATAGCTCAAACCGCAGACCTGAGTCAGAAGGTTTATATAGTGCAGTATTCAGAGTAGCAGCCGTGTTAGTCTGTATCCGCAAAAAGAACAGGCACCTTAGAGACTAACAAATGTATTTGAGCATAAGCTTTCATGGGCTACAGCCCACTTCTTCGGGTGCATAGAGTGGAACACACAGAGAAGATATTTGTACATACAGAGAACATGAAAGGGTGGGAGTAGCCAGACCAACTGTAAGAAGCCAATCAATTGAGATGAGCTAGCATCAGCAGGAGAAAAAAAACTTTTGAAGTGATAATCGAGATGACCCATAAGGTGTGGGAAGAACTTAACATGGGGAAATAGATTCAATTAGTGTAATGACCCAACCATTCCCAGTCTCTGTTTAAACCTAAGTTAATTGTATCTAATTTGCATATTAATTTAAATTCATCAGTCTCTCTTTGGAGTCTGTTTTTGAAGTTTTTTTGTTGCAAAATTGCCACCTTCAGGTCTGTCACTGAGTAGTTAGAGAGGTTGAAGTGTTCTCCCACTGGTTTTTGTATGTTATGATTCCTGATGTCAGATTTGTGTCCATTTATTCTTTTGCGTAGAGACTGTCCGGTTTGGCCAATGTACATGGCAGAGGGGCATTGCTGGCACATGATGGCATATATCACATTGGTAGATGTGCAGGTGAACGAGCCCCTGATGGTATGGCTGATGTGATTAGGTCCTATGATGGTGTCACTTGAATAGATATGTGGACAGAGTTAGCACTGGGCTTTGTTGCAAGGATAGTTCCTGGGTTAGTGTTTATGTTGTATGGTGTGTGGTTGCTGGTAAGTATTTGCTTCAGGTTGGGAGGTTATCTGTAAGCAAGGACTGGCCTGTCTCCCAAGATCTGTGAGAGTGAGGGATCATCTTTCAGGATAGGTTGTAGATCTTTGATGATGCGCTGGAGAGGTTTTAGTTGGGGGGCTGAAGGTGACGGCTAGTGGCGTTCTGTTATTTTCTTTGTTGGGCCTGTCCTGTAGTAGATTACTTCTGGGTACTCTTCTGGCTCTGTCAATCTGTTTTTTCACTTCAGCAGGTGGGTATTGTAGTTTTAAAAATGCTTGATAGAGATCTTGTAGGTGTTTGTCTCTGTCTGAGGGATTGGAGCATATGCAGTTGTATCTTAGAGCTTGGCTGTAGACAATGGATCATGTGGTGTATCCTGGATGGAAGCTGGAGGCATGTAGGTAAGTATAGCGGTCAGTAGGTTTCCGGTATAGGGTGGTGTTTATGTGACCATCGCTTATTAGCACAGTGGTGTCTAGGAAATGGACCGCTTGTGTGGATTGGTCTAGGCTGAGGTTGATGGTGGGATGGAAATTGTTAAAATCATGGTGGAATTCCTCGAGGGCTTCTTTTCCATGGGTCCAGATGATGAAGATGTCATCAATGTAGCGCAAGTAGAGTAGGGGCGTTAGGGGACGAGAGCTAAGGAAGTGTTGTTCTAAGTCAGCCATAAAAACATTGGCATACTCTGGGGCCATGCAGGTACCCATAGCAGTGCCGCTGACTTGAAGGTATATATTGTCCCCAAATGTGAAATACTTATGGGTGAGGACAAAGTCACAAAGTTCAGCCACCAGGTTTGCCGTGACATTATCGGGGATACTATTCCTGATGGCTTGAAGTCCATCTTTGTGTGGAATGTTGGTGTAGAGGGCTTCTACGTCCATAGTGGCCAGGATGGTGTTTTCTGGAAAATCACCAGTGGATTGTAGTTTCCCCAGGAAGTCAGTGGTGTCTTGAAGATAGCTGGGAGTGCTGGTAACGTAGGCCCTGAGGAGAGAATCCACATAGCCAGACAATCCTGCTGTTAGGGTGCCAATGCTTGAGATGATGGGGCGTCCAGGATTTCCAGGTTTATGGATCTTGGGTAGCAAATAGAATACCCCTGCTCGGGGTTCTAGGCATGTATCTGTACAGATCTGTCCTGTGCTTTTTCAGGCCGTATGGACATGTTAGCATGGCTGTGCAACCCACGTCCAGCAATTGTGAGCCCAGATTTGCAAA
The DNA here is from genome assembly GCF_011386835.1 of Chrysemys picta bellii. Lineage (NCBI taxonomy): Eukaryota > Metazoa > Chordata > Testudines > Emydidae > Chrysemys > Chrysemys picta. The sequence continues at coordinate 4,041,035 of NC_088800.1, forward strand.
GCTCAAACACAGGCTTGGAAACATCAAGTCCCCAAGCCCGGGTCCCAACGAGCTGGCTTTACAATGCGATGTAGATATCCCCTTAGGTTCCTGAGAAATGGATCATGCAAATTGGCTCCACACATTCTTGCCATTCTGATACTGCCATTTCTGACTCCGGGCAAGCTGCTGTCTCCACACTGTCTGCTGCCACTGCCAATGCATACAGATCTAGAGCCTGATATGACGAGGTGAGGATTTTTCTAAATCCAGCCCAAAGCCGTCAGGGAACTCCTCCTAAACAGAAGATATTGGTACAGGATAAAATGCTAGTACACCCTTGCCATGAGCCAACATCCTGCAAGTTAAGTCTGCCTCAGCATAGCCCACAAACACCCAATCATCCCAAGAGTTCACATATTTTAGAAAGGAAAATACTTGTCACTTCCTTACTTAGGCCATTTTCTCCCTCTGTTTCTACTTTCTGCTCCCCCTTCAGGATCTGTGACACCCCTGGCTGTCTTCTCCACATGCGCACAATGTTCTTAATGGCTAAAGTCTTATCGTAATTTGCTCTGGAGAAACCCCACGTAGTGTGCTTCTTCATGCAGGCTGAGCTGGCATTGGAGGGGTTTGGCCAGAATAGTCCCCAAGTTGTACATAGGTGCAGATCTCTGATTCTTCGCTATAGATCTTTATCGCCTGTAAAACAGAGGCTAAGTAAGTGGCAGTTTTTCAACCCCTCACTGATGTTTTATTTTTCCCAATTTTCTTTACAGGCTTGCAGCCCTCTCTGGTCCCATGAGTGCGGAAGCTCTTACTATACCACGGGAATGTGCTCCAGGGTGAACTCCAACTTCAGATTCTCGAAGACCATAGCTCCTGCTCTCCAGAGTATGAGACGCAATCTGTTATGTAGCCTCTAACTCAAACCCTGCTTTTGAAGTTAAATAGAATTTTTGTTCTTTAATCACTTCGTGCCATTGAGAAAACAAAGTGAAGTCAGGATTTAAAAGGAGGCAAGATAGCAAAGGAAATGATTCGAGAAAGGCAACCCAAAGGGGATTACATGCACAGACATCTGGCCAACATTTTCCTTTTGAGTGACACTTGAGGAAGACAAAGCACCTTATGCTCCGAAAACCAGAAATAAGTGTCCGGCATATTTGATCAGCACCCTTCAGTGTACTGGGAAGGGAAAAGAGGGAAAGAATTCAGGCATTGGCTGCACATAACAAAGCTGATCTGCTGAACAGCTAAAAATGTTGGCCAGTATTTTCAAACCTGGTTGCGTAAAGTCAGCCACCTGGCTCCATATTTAGGCACTAAATAAGTGTCCTGATTTTCATGGTCACTCAGCATCTGCAGCTGCTGTTGGGTTCAGTGGAGGTTCTGGGTTCTCAGCCCCTCTGAAAAATCAAGCCACTTATTTAGCTGCCAACATTAACATCCTCTTTCGGGGGAATTTTGGCTTCCCCATCCTGTTGAACAGGCCGCTGATGAGCTGGGGTTTCTTTGGGTAATGGAGGGGAGTGAATTCAGAGCCTACTAACATTTTAACCATATTTTTCTTTAAATTTCCCCTCTTATAATGTAATGTTGTAGGATGAATTTCTCCCGTTGGTGCCCCGTTTGTTCAAGTTGATGATGTCATTTCAGACGTTCTTGTCAATCAGAGATGCTGCTATGATCACATTGAGAAGTGTAACTGATGCCTTGGAAGAAACTAGATTACCAAGCCTAACTTTATCTTAAAATAATAATTGAACAAGCATGAAATATAAAGTCCTCCTTCCATTTGGAGCAGTTGATATGAGACCACTCAAGCTCCCTTCCCCATGATTTATGAGTTCACTAGACCCTTTTGATAGAATCATGTACCCACTGACTCATGGCATGTCCATCCTTTGCTCCCCCAACAGTTCTCTGAGACACGTCATTCATTCTTATAAACTACGAGGGCATAAAAGAAAGCCATAAGGATAACGCTGGACAATGGCAATCTTCAGAAAGGAAACTGACCAATCCACTGCTTCCTTTTCATCAGCTCATTTGATCAGTCCTGCGTAATGTGTTGCTATTGGACAAAATGCTGAAGTCCTCACTTGATTTTTTTTTTTTGGCTTAATCTTTACTGTGGCAAAAGCTCCTCTTCTCTTTAGTTGGAGCAAATACTGATCTATACCTATTTCCTGAGCACTATCCATGTGCTGAGTGCTGGGTAACCATAGAAGAAGGCATGGTCCCTGGCCCAGGAAGTTACAATGCCAGGATCAGATTCTCCCACACTTCCACTGGGTGCATCACCTCCTGCTGGCGCTGATTCTGCATGGTGCGTAGACATGTGCTTATCTCACACTGAAGTTAAGCATATGCTTAAGCACTTAAGGGCCTCTTCGAGTTGCCCCCTTGAAATCAAAGGGATGACTCACAGAGTAAAGTACTACTCAACATGAGTAATGGTGGCAGAATCGGGCCCTAAACATTTGAAGTAACCTAATACACTGGATGGAGGTCCAAATCTGAATCAGAGCCGGCAATCTGAGATTGCTTATGTACAATATTATTCTTAGAAAGTTCTCCAGCTCTCTCCTGCCAGAGCTAACCAGGGGTGTGGGCTCTCTCGATTTCATTTAAGCGAATGTGACCTGAAGGTCTTTACGTCTGATTGAAATCAGATTTTTCACACAAATCACAAGAGCGAGTACCTGGCTGCAGGGAATAAAGCCATAAATTTCCACTTTGCAGTTGTTGCCAAGGTCTTTCAATAATATGCTGTGTATTTTCCACAGGATGCCAAACGTACATGGACATAATCATCGTTCTGGATGGATCGAACAGCATATATCCCTGGGTTGAAGTGCAACATTTCCTGATAAACATCTTGAAAAAGTTTTACATTGGGCCTGGTCAGATACAGGTAAGCACGTCCCTGGTCATCCTGTGCGTTTACGTCTCTGTTCATCCTTGAGATACAGATGTTCCTGCTCTATTTCCTAGGAGAAATGTCCCTTTGGTGCCAATATACTGCAGCTTGGCAAGGCGTTTGCCCAGAATAAACCTGCAGAGTATGTATTTGAAAGCTGAGCCAATGGAAATACTGCTCACGTTAATGTTCTTAACTGAAATATTGAGTAAGGAACAACCCACGCAATGAAATGGGAAGGAAGGAGGATGGTTAAGTTATGTGAAACTCAATCAGCATCGCTCTGTGTTTATGCAGTTTGTAGCAGCTGTGGAGAGTACTCCATCATTTTCTTGCTGGGCCTTATTGGCTATCTCTACACAGCAAAGAAAAACCCATGGCTGGCCCGTGCCAGCCAACTCCGGCTTGCAGGGCTGTTACGCACACAAAATTCTCTGTTGCTCACACACTCGAGGGCACCCACCTTTACCCAGTTCCTAGTGCCCCAGGTGAAAAGCACCTAACTTTACCCTTCCGTGGGCTCCGGGAAAACACCCTTTCCCTGTGGATTCAGGGCTTAATCTTTTGCGGGTTTACGGGGTCTTTTACCAGTGAAAGAGCTTTACACAGTAATATCCTAATAACCTCTAGTTATTAACAATCACCAAAAACAGAAGGCACACGCTACACATACAGTGCTCACACTCCCAATAAAACAGATGAACTTTTCTTGATGGCCAGGCAGGATCAGGTCCATGTGGGGGACTCCAGTTTCTGCACTGTGTCATTGGTTGAGGTCTGGCAGCTCTGATCTTTGGAGCTGTGTCCTGGAGTTGGTTCTCAAAGAACTTCCTTTTGGAACCCAGTTTATATAGTGGTATTTGATTCCTTTTTAGCTGTACCTTAACCAATCATTCTACTAAAATTTTACTAACCAATACTAACATAGTGTAACAAAGTTCTCTAACCAATCCTATCCCACCACCTTAATTAATTTACACCTAGTAAAATTAATTATGTAACAAACAGAAACAATTAAAGAACCAGACAGAGACCATACAGAGAAACAATAGGGAAGTAAAAAGCAACAGAGGGTCCTGTGGCACCTTTGAGACTAACAGAAGTATTGGGAGCATAAGCTTTCGTGGGTAAGAACCTCACTTCTTCAGATGCAAGTCAGATGCAATAGGGAGGTAGGGACCATAATGACAAAACAATAAAGAAATGAGGATTTCACAACCATAACTATTGAGAAGTGATTTCTCGACAGACAGATGCTATCAAACGAAGTGTTCTTTAACCATGTTAAGATCTGTTTCTTTATCTGGTGATAGTGGGTGCCATTAGGATGGGGTCTCCTTTTTAACAGCCTGATATTATATTAGACTATCAGGGTTAGAAGGGACCTTAGAAGGTCATCTAGTCCAACCCCCTGTTCAAAGCAGGACCCATCCCCAGACAGATTTTTGCCCCAGATCCCTAAGTGGCCCCCCTCAAGTATTGAACTCACAACCCTGGGTTTAGCAGGCTAATGCTCAAACCACTGAGCTATCCCTCCCCAATTTAGAGGGAATGTGAGGATGTGACTTCCTGCTTCAAAGCGAATGGCTCCTGCTCAACTGCTCTTTTAATCTGGCTGCAGACGAAGGCCTGATCCTTACAGGGCAGTTTCATTGCTGTGTAAACTTCTGGGCTCAGTCCAGAGCCTCACATCTGGGACGCATCCACCTCCCAGGGTCCTAGCGCCCGGGCCCCAGTTCGAGCCTGAGCATCTACACAGCAAGGAAACAGCCCCGCGGCCAGATCCGGCGAGCCTGAGACGGCTGGCATGGGCCAGCTGCAGGTGTCTAGTTGCTTTGTAGACATGCCCATTATGGCTGATGTTGGGACCTAGATTTGTGACTGAGAAGCTAGTAAGAGTGGGGGGAATACGACATAAGGATTTCAGCCAATTCTGAGTCCCCAAAACTGCACAAAGAGCCACCCTGTACGGCCTCAACAAGAGAAGACACAGGTCAGCATTATGGGGCCAGAGGACCTGGTCTGCACAACTTAACACCTAGGTTCCCAACCACACCACCACCCCTCTTCCGTTGGCAGTTTGAGCATGGGTGATAGCTGGCCAGAATATGGACCCACGATTAATGCTGGCTTTGTATTGCCAACTGTCATTTGGGGGGGAAATACGGAGCGGAATTTGACTGAGTTTAACTTTAACTGTGGGCAGAGATGACTGTGGTGAGAACACGCTGAAATAGAGTCTTCTCTGCCAGTTACGCGTAAAAAGACATCCAAAAGTTCCCCTTACAAAAGGATGGATTCTAGTATCTAAGTCCCAGCAGAAATACGTCTGAGAACAGTTTGTTTGCCAGATCTTCTTGTTTGGAGCAGAACTTGTTTAGTGGCTGATCTATCTTCATGCACTTTTAATGGACTACAATTAATTTCCACCCTAATATTGGCAGAGATGCTACTGCAAACTCTTTTTGGATTTGCTTATGTATGTTGTCAGTGCCAAACCTCTAGCACTATTAAAAGACCAACAGCTTCCTGCCTTCCTTTTTCCTTCATTGTTCCCTGGGCTCAGGAACGGCTGGGCTGTTGGCTTTCCCTACACAGAATTCGGAGACGTTTGCAGCTAGTTTGGGGGCTATGCAACAGGTGTACCTGCAAAAAAAACTTCTGTTCTTGTGTGTGCACTCACACGCGAATGGCTATGTGACCTTGCTCCTTTTCAGTGTCTGAATTGTAAGGTTCCCTGGTGAACTTTTTTGTGTGCAGGTCACTAAATAAACCTATATTATTATCACAGCAGTAGACATACCTGTTAGTCCAATTACTTGTAACACAGAAGCAATGTAAGTATGGAAAAACCTGGTTTCATTGCAGATGGCCCCATTACTACACACCCCGACTCCTAATCCCCACATTTCTAGTAAATCATACAACAGTCCGTTCTATAGAACTATATACTGTATATTAACTGAAATTCTACTTGATCACTAAAACAGGCTCTTTGTTTCTCGGGTGACTGCTATGATGTGTGGTATGTGCATCCTTTGTAATGCTCCTTTAATTCCTAGGTTGGAGTTGTTCAGTATGGAGAAGACGTCGTGCATGAATTTCATTTAAATGACTACAGGTCTGTAAAAGATGTGGTGGAAGCTGCTAGTCACATAGAGCAGAGAGGAGGTACAGAAACCAGGACAGCATACGGGATAGAATTTGCTCGGTAAATCACAAATAGGGACTCACATTTATTCTAATTACAAGTTTCTTTCTTTCTTTCTTTCTTTCTTTCTTTCTTTCTTTCTTTCTTTCTTTCTTTCTTTCTTTCTTTCTTTCTTTCTTTCTTTCTTTCTTTCTTTCTTTCTTTCTTTCTTTTCAGCTGTTTTGAAAAGTTAAACAATCCCCTGAACTAGGGGATATTTCCAGACAAAGCCACAACGATACTTTGTAACAGAATATATCCACCTCAATCCGCCACTGCAGCCGAACCCAGGAGGAGGGAATCAAGAGTTGCTGTATGTCAGCGTGACATCCCCCGACTCCTGAAACTGGCGAGATCATTTCAGCCCCTGTCCCATGATCTCCAGGGGCGTCTTCCACCAGCCAAGCATTACCACCCCCAACATACCTCTTTCCTGGGACTGGGATAAGGGGGCATAGACCTGGCTATTGTGATGGCTTTACACTAGACCAGGGAAATCTCCAACCTGTTGATTAAGCTGGTTTTCTGCATGCTCTGTGCTGAGCAGGAGGAAAGGACTCAGGCCCATTTATGTCAGGATATCTACCTCTTTCTGAACCTAACTTGGGTTGCACTGTTCAGATCCAGAGTCAAACCGGAAATATGAACCAGCCCAGTGGCTGGAGGAGTTCTGATCTGAGAGTGCAACGCGAACACGCCGCAGCAGAGCTCTATAAAGACCAGAACCAGTCAACAGTTCAGAACTTGTTTTTTCTTCACCCCGTCTCTCCCTCTTTTGTTGCAGAATTGCAAGTGGTGCGAGATTAGTAGGAATATTGACCACTAAACCACAGCACTATCGCCCTTAATTTATAACCGAATTTGTGGGCACTTTTTAATACAAAGACTGAGCCAGATTCTGATCTGTTATATGATGTAAACCTGGAGCAAGTCCTCTGATTTAATGGAGTTGTTCCACAGGGAGATTACAAGTGGTTCCACTATGAGGAAATATTGCTTCTTAACACCAAAAAGCTTTCCGAGAATCCCGTATTTTGTTAGATTTCCTTTTTAATTTAAGAACTCGCGGCCCATTAAAATAACAGTTTGTGGTTTGCGAGTCGACCCCGGAGTAGATTCCTGTTGATCTGAATGGAATGAGAATCTTGCAATTTGTTCAGGTTAAACCGGAGATCAGCCAAGAGAAGGGGTTTTTCATGTAAGTGGCACAGGCCAATGTGACGCATGTGAAACACTCCCAGCATGGCAATGTATATTAAGCTATGTTCTGATCAGAAGAAACCTCTTGCAGCCAGCCTGCTGCTCTGCACCGCCCAATATTTCCTTTTCCTTTCAGCTCAGAAGCCTTTCAGAAAGGTGGGCGAAAGGGAGCAAAGAAAGTGATGATTGTCATAACCGATGGGGAATCCCATGACAGCCCAGACCTGGAGAAGGTGATTGAAAACAGTGAGAAGGACAATGTCACCAGATATGCTGTGGCAGTAAGTCACTCTCCTATTTAACAATATATTGTAGCTCTTCTATAGTGACCCACTAAGCTTGGCATCTGCCCGAGCTTCCCCATCTGTGAAATGGGTACAGACCGGTAACAATACAGGGGCATTAACAGCTAGGCTGCCCAGCCCTCCAGGCCCCCTATCCCAGTGTGCTTCTCACTGTGACGTTGCACTCCATATGTTTTATGGAACTATGCTAAGGAGTGTGAATATAATGTAACTGAATATGCTTCATGCAAAAGGTCCCTTGTAAGATATCATTACAAAGCTTATAATCTACTGAGTGTGTTCATCCTATATGTATGTATGTATCATTCTTGTATCTAAAGCTAGAAATCTGAAGTATTACTCTGCATAGTTACAATAGGACTTCAAAGTGTGGGCCATTAATGGTGGTTTAGAATCTTGATGGCTCCCATTAACTAGGACAATTGGTTGTGAATGGCTCTTTTTATTCGCAAACTTTCCTGGGTACCTGCAGGCCAGCCCTGAAAGAATGGAGAATGAGGTCTTACAGTGACATGTGATCATGTCACCTGGTACTAAAATCCATCTTAAACTTGGTGCTTTTCCATTTAGAAGGAGGGGTGGGAACCCAGAGAGAGACAAAGGATACCCACCTTGTGCCAAAGATATAAAAGGGGGTGGAACAGAACAAAGGGGGCTGCCAGTCATGAGAAATCCCCTAGTTACCACCTAAGCTGGAACTAACAAGAACTGTACCAGGGGAAAGGATTGGGCCCAGACTAAGAAGGAGTCTAGTCTGTGAAAGAAGCTTATTGGAACATCTCTGAGGGTGATTCAGTTCATTACCTGTATTCAGTTTCTTAAATGTATTAGGCTTAGACTTGCATGTTTTGTTTTATTTTGCTTGGAAACTTACTTTGTTCTGTCTGTTATTACTTGAAACCACTTAAATCCTACTTTTTATGCTTAATAAAATCACTTATGTTTATTAATTAACCCACAGTAAGTGATTAATACCTTGGGGAGCAAACAGCTGTGCATATCTCTCTATCAGTGTTATAGAGGGTGGACAATTTATGAGTTTACCCCGTATAAGCTTTGTACAGAGTAAAATGGATTTATTTGGGGTTTGGATCCTTTTGGGAGCTGGGTGTCTGGGTGCTGGAGATAGGTAACTTGCTGAGCAGTTTTTGGTTGAAGTCTGCAGCTTTGGGGACGTGGACCAGACCTGGGTCTGTGTTGCAGCAGGCTAGCGTGTCTGCTCAACAAGGCAGGGTTCTGGAGTCCCAAGCTGGCAGGGAAAAGGGGCTCAGAGGTAGTTTCAGCACATCAGGTGACAGTCCCAAGCGGGTCTCTGTGACTCAACCCATCACACTCATTTCCTGATCTCAGCCTGTAATTGAATTGCAAGTACAAAATGCAGGGACTGATTTTATGGATGTCTATGGCACCTTTGTAGAGGGAGGCTTCTCTTTTGAAAACCTGCCCCTTGGCATCTTGGGAACGCTATGTCCATTATGTGGAAACATTAGACGACTTATTTTTGTTTTTCACATCCAGGTTCTGGGGTATTATAATAGAAGAGGAATCAACCCAGCAGCATTTTTGAAAGAAATAAAATTCATAGCAAGCGATCCAGATGACAAGCACTTCTTTAATGTCACAGATGAAGCGGCACTTAAGGATATTGTGGATGCACTGGGAGAGAGGATATTTAGTTTGGAAGGTGAGTGATGTACATTTCCTGCATTCTAACAGGTTTATAGTGTTTCTAACTTCCACATATTCCTACAGACCATCTTCAGTTTTAGGATAAACCTGCGTGTTTCTTTGTTAGCCAACCCAAACATTTGACCTAACTAGAATGGAGTCTGCTGGGCATTTTCCTAACATTAATAACATCATGCTTTGTTAATTAAAACAACTGCATTTGTCTATGCGTTGAAAGACATCGCGTGCGTGGAACATCGCATGCACCTCCGACATAAGAGGAGCAGCAATTCCCAAATTAAGGTTGCCTAACATTTTCCATTATGAAAAAATCGTTGCAACTTTTATTCGAAGATCTTTAATGCTTCCAGCAGGCTTTTGAAATTTCCCGGGGGATAGTCTGGCAGTCAGTTTGTTGCCTTTTACTGACCCCATGAAAATCCATTCAGATTTGGCCATGTTATAAGCAGTCAAAAGTCACCATATTCTGGGTGTGGATAGCATATGTAAGGTGCAATCGTCTAAACCTGTATTCCTTTGTAACTGTACGGACACCTGTGAGAAAATGAGGCACTTCTACACAGGCAGAACTTGCCATGTTTATTCAATGGGCTAGATCCTTAGCTGGTGTGAATTGGTGTAATTCTCTTGACTTCAGTGATGTTACACCAGTTTAACCCAGCTGAGGAATTGGCCTTTCCTGTTCTGAAGTTACAGGGGGAGGTAGTAGTTCATTGTGCCTAATTCCATTCGGTAACTGGCGATCTCCCCTAGGACAGGTCTTTAATTTAAACGTCTCTTTTTTATTCTAGGTACCAACAAAAACGAAATCTCCTTTGGACTTGAAATGTCCCAGACTGGATTTTCATCACACATTGTGGAAGTAAGAGAACAGATTTGTTTTTCTCTCCCATTCAAGTATTTTTTTTGCAGGTAACTGTCCTATGGAAAGCAGATGTAGTGGCTTTGGTTTTATGGTGTATGAATCCATGTTGCAAATACATGGCCCAGAAGGCTCTGATGTGCATTAGGGTTTGGAGATGGCTCAAGGTCTTGATCCCTGAGGAGGAATCTATTTTTCCTGTTGTACATTGATACTAACTCCCAGAGTAAGTGTCCTGAATTTTTCCGGTATGTTTCCGTTTCACTCTTGATGGAAAGAGATGCCATTCCAGAGCTGACACCCTGACCTTTAGGAATGTGTGGGATGAACATTGAAATGAAAATCATTTCTCTCTGGAGCCGATGGGCCAAATTCTACCTGGCACAACTCCAGCACAGTGTGGGGAGTTGCGTTCACTCACACTGTGCCTGTGCTTTCCTTTTAAACCTTACCTAACCAGTCAGTGCTTTCTAGAGACGTCAGCTGAGGTTTTCTTAGTGGCACCACTTACTCAGTACGAATAGCCGAAGGGAGCAGTGAGTGCCAGGTTCCTTGGTAGCTGGGATCAGCGCTGTGAACTGATCTGACTCCTCCCTGGAACTTGGGTGGAAGTCCAGGCTTTCCGGAATGTTTAGCCGCTGTTTATAAACACAATAAAACATCTGTACTGGTCTCATCTCGAAATAGGAGGGCAAATGAATGAGTCATCTCAGTATTTATATATATATTTATTTTAGTTATTAGCTTTAGCTGGAGAGGGGCAAGCAAACGTTTTATACAAGCTAGTGTTGACAGTTGAAATAGACAAGGCAAAGAGGGGTGGGGAGAAAGTGCTGTTATCCTCACAACGGAAGGATAAGAGGTTTGTCCCAGGGCACGGGGGAATCTATGGCCAGAGCCCAGAATTTGAACCCAGACCCCCTGCATCCATTCCTTTCCAAGTGGGGAGAGACGGGACTGACTCAGCGTGACTGGAGGAAATGGTGGGTGGATGAGCAATCACTGCAATGGCTAGCCCACACGGCAGCGTTACCAGTGTGCCCTGCATTTTCACATCCAACTACTGCTGTGCTCGTCACCCTGTGAGCGCCTCCGGCATTCCCATCCCTTCCCAGCTGGGACCTGCACCTGGGCGGGGTGCTGCTGCCTAATGAGAGGGACCCTCACTCTGCAAGGGATGCAGGTTGGGGGGTGGCTGCCCACTGCCCACCTGTGTCACGCCAGCCACAGTCTGACCCCCTTGCCATTATTCCTTTTCTGGATGGGTCCTGCCCCTTTCCCGTGACACGTCAGGAAGCGGAGGAGGAGGAAGGGGGTTCCTGGGACTCGGCCCTTGGACCCAGAAGGAGAGTAAACGCCATGGGTTGTGCTCAGGCTGCATCCAAGACTCCATCTGCAGTCAGAGGCTAATCCAAAGCCCAGGGAAGTCAATGGGAGCCTTTCCTTTAAGTTCCTATAAGTTCAGTGGACTTTGGATCAGCCTAAAATGAGGGTGGTGCTGGCCTTAAAAACCCAGCCCAGCTTGAAATATTTACAGCCCTCCAAATGCGAGAGCAGGTTGAGCAGTTAAATCAGGCAGTGTATTATGGGGCCATTCGTTATATATAAACTTGGCGATGGAAACACGACTACAGACACGATCTCAAATGTTACCCAGAAAATGACTTTCTCCAGCTCTGTTTCCTCTCTTTGTTTTCCATCCTGCCTTTCTCTGCACCTGCTAACAGCTGCTGTCCAGCACCTGTTGTACTGCCAGGAGGGTAGCTGGACTTCTCCCCCAGAAGAATCAACAGCTTTTAACCAGTCTTCAGCCTTGCTTTGTTGTTTGCTTAAAGACAGACTTTTTTCGTAGTCTTGCCAAAGCTGAAAAGATTGCAGGAATTGGCACGTCTGAGACTATTTCAGTCGCTGACTTGGCACTTGGATTTAATGCACATGGCTTAACTGCTTTTAAATGCTAGATGTTCTTCTAAACACACCTAGTACACTACTGAAATGCAATGTGACAAGGTGCAAAAGACAATGCTGCTAGGCTCAGTTGGACTCTTGGAAATGAAAAGGTCGTTGAAAAGACAGGACTTGACTGGAAAGATTGTTACAGTAGTTTTAAAAATATACCTTTCTGTGAATGCTTTGGAGACTTGCTTCCTTGAAGCTTTACTTGCTAAGTTCATCAGTCTTTCTGAAAATGACAAGTGTGATTTGTGGGAATAACTTTTTCTTGTTTTTCCTATAACCTATAGTGAGGCATCAAGCCAAATAAATACACTGCCAAGGAATTATAATTTCAGGAAAACTTCCAAAAAAAAGAGCTGATAAATTTCCTAAAGGGGAAAACAACTAATTAGATTCTTCTCGTTACTCTCATTGATTTCAAACATCTGGCTTTAATCAGGATTTGCCCATATGTCCCATGAGGGGAATAATTGTATCTACATGGTAACAAATATTTTAAACTGAGAGAGGGGCCCAAAATAACCTTGAATCCACCCCACCTGTTCCTTCTGACCATGTGTGTGGCAGAGCCAAGGGAATCCAATTTGAATCCCCTTATCTGAATCTGATCTTATGGATTTGGTTTGAGGTCTGATCCAAAACTGAGCCTGCTCTCCGGTTCTGGTAGAATCAGCTAATCTCAGGAGATTTCCGGTGCTTGGGGTCAAAATCTCAGGAGACCAGTTGGGGAGATTTCAGGGCCCTCAAACCAAAACTGTAGTCCTAGCTTGACACAAAATCAAGGCTCAAACCCTGACCTGACCCTCTTTCACATCCAAACACTGCACCCTGAGCCCAACGTCAACAGCTATGGATGGAGCCAATTCGAACATCAGATGTGAAACTGAAGTAGCGATGTCTCCCATGTAAATCACTGGCTAAATCCTCATTCGTTTCACTGGGAGCGGGATTGGGGCACAAGGGTGGGACTGGGGCGGTTTAGTGGCCCAATCCCATTGTCTTTCAAAGGCAAAGGGATGTGCTGCCAAGTCATTGAGGCCTCTTTTGAAAATTCCACCTTAAATCTCTAAAAGGACATGGCCGGGGTTTTAACGGAAGCTTAGTACCTTGTATAATCATTGTTACAGTGCTTTACTTAGCCTGTGTATCACCCCACTCCCTCCTTGTTATGGGAACCCACAAGAGTCACAGTCCTGCGCACACAAGTCGGTGCAATCTACTCCTGGCTATTTGCAGTGAGGGCAGTGATGTTATCTGAGGCAAGTTTGAATCCCAGTTTGCCATCTGCTGTGAAACGAAAGGCCACCGCGATTGCACCAAAGGGCTGCTTTATTTCATTATTTTTAGCGCTGGATCAGGCTGCTCTTAGTCAGACTTTGGTTTTAGCCGTACTTATGATTAAACTTCCGCAGGGCTGAGGACAGGCTGGCTGCGGCAACATGTTATTAAATGACTGAGCATGGAGGGCCGCTACCAGCCGTCCCAGAGCTGATTGTTCGGGTCCCTGGGTCCAGCTCTGCTGTGTTTGGCAAAGGGGATAGGAAAAGTGGCTTTAAGTCACCTTTGTGCTTCCCCAATCCTGGAAGCTGGCGGGGGGCAGCCCCTGGCACAACCCCAACATGCCCCCCAGGGATGCTGAGCCACTGACACCAGGGCAGGTTTCTGACTGCTGGAGCAGCGCAAAGCAGATCGGACCCACCGGGCTTCCGTGCTCGCTGCAGGCTCAGCGATGGGAGGAGGACACTTGGTGAGACAGGTTTAACAAAGGGGGCAGGCTTTGGTCCTGCAAGTCCTTGTGCCAGGTACAGCAGGGTGCTGCACGCCGGCGTGCGGGGGGCAGAGACACGCAGGCACGAGCGGTGTTAAGCACTGGGTGTCCTTCTCCCTGAGCAGGCGTGAAGCTGAAGCTCCTGGTGCCCCCAATGCCTTACTCTCAGGTGCACTGGATATAAGAGGGGGGTGGGTCTAGGTGGAGAATGGGTGTATCTGAGCAGACTTGACCCTGAGTGCAACAAGAGGGGGGAGGGATAGCTCAGTGGTTTGAGCATTGGCCTGTTAAACCCAGGGTTGTGAGTTCAATCCCTGAGGGGGCCACTTAGGGATCTGAGGCAAAATCAGTACTTGGTCCTGCTAGTGAAGGCAGGGGGCTGGACTCCATGACCTTTCAGGGTCCCATCCAGCTCTATGAGCTAGGATATCTCCTTATTATATTATTAAGTAGGGCAAGCAGTGACACTCCCTTCTGTGGCCAGCTACTGCCACCAGGAAGGATAACCTGGCCGCCTCGCAACTGCTCTCATTGGTTCAGGGCAGGATTTCCATGTGTTCCCAGACAGGATCCTCACCTAGCACTTGTGTGCCCCACACTGCACCAGCGCCATGCAGCGTCGGGCTTTAAATGCATCTTAAAAGGAAGCCCAAGTTCGGCCCCTTTTTGGCACCGCTTCACTGTTGCTGGGTGATTTCGTATCTCCGCTGGTTTCCGTCTGTCGTTTGCTCAGTTTGACTTAATTCACGAGGTGTTTGGTGTTTGCACTGAAACCACCTTCAGCAGCCACAGGTCCAGATGACAAGCTGCTCTAAAGCTTTTGTGTTCCCCGCAGGATGGGATTTTGCTTGGGGCCGTAGGAGCGTATGACTGGAATGGAGCAGTGCTCAAAGAAACCAGCAGTGGAAAAGTCATTCCTCATAGGGAATCGTATCTCCAGGAATTCCCGGAGGAGCTGAAGAACCATGGCGCATACCTAGGTAAGGACATTACACAGAGCGGGTCGGTTTCACAAATTAAATTCATGATTTTTGCCATTTTTCAACCATTTCTGCCAGGCCAGGTGGAAAGTGCAGATTCTTTCACAGCAGATCCAATTTGCCAGTGCTCACAGAAAGACCCGTCCAAGCAAAAGTATATTGTTATGTACCCAGCTGTGCAGGCAGCCAAGACTGTGCTTGTGTGAGAGAGATACTACCCCTAGGTCACGGATAAAGCCGACTGACTATCGAACTAGTGGAGGATCCAGAGGAAAGCCAAAGCCTACAGGAATATACAGTATACAGAAGCAATATACATGCAGGAGTTCTGATTGTCTGGGTCACCTGCGGTTCTTAATGGGGTGCTTTAAAAAATACTGATGATATGTCATGGGTAAAGAGGAAACATCTGCTGTGCTGATCCACTCTACATGCAGCGGTTGGCGTCCATGAGTGATAATATACGCCTGGTTTTCAACACGAAGTCTGCTGATGTGACACGCTGCGTGGAAACGGTCTTCTCGGCCTGGCAGGAAGCAGAATCAGAGATTACACAGTAAGAGATCAAAGAGGCCAAAGCTCTTCTCTGTGATATCAGGCAGAATAACAGCCCCCAAGCACATCATTCTCCTCCAAAAAATGGGAGAATGTAACAAAGAGGCGAATTGTTACAAACTGAGTATGGCTGCGTTCACCGTACCTGGAGCAGAGACAGGCTTTCAAATAGCACAAGGCCAGCTCCCGTTACACAAAGAATACCGTGCTGTGGTGACAGGGGATGGGAGCACTGATTGGCCTTCTTCCTTAATAGCCCCAAATGGATCAGATAAGAACAACAGAACGGTCTGAGAAAAGCTGGGCAATCGTGTGTCCTGGACCAGTGGCAGTAAAGGGGGGTGGCAAGATTCCCCTGCACGAGGATTCTGTGGTGTAGACTGGCATGCGGTGGATGAGGCCATGCTGAGGACAAACGGGGTCCCTGGTGGCTGTCACTGTACCGTAAAACAGCCTATGCCAGGGGATTGGCTGCATGTCCAGCAGCTCCAGGATCAGAGAGCAAAGGTTCTGTAAAGCTACCTGGGCACACACCCTCCTGACCTTTGTCGAGCGCAAACAGGTGAGCTCCGGGAACTTGCCCTGCAAAGTCGTATAGACCACGTTGTTTTGTACACACGGTGTACGCATGGTGACAGCCATATGATAAATTGATGGGCCAAAACAGAACCTCTCGTTCTAACCCCTTTAAGTTGAATTCCCAGATTGGAAACCTCCCCTATAAATTGGTTCTGAGTGAGAACCAACAGTGGAAGCGGCCTTTTTTGCCATTCTAGTTCAACTGGCTGAACATTCAGTTTAATGGGACTTCAGCTTAGGAGGGAGAAATCTGGGGAAAACAGCTGATCTTGCAAGCTTTCAGCTCCTGAATCTTGACCATCTCTAGTTACCAACAGTACAACATCTTCCTGCAGCTCCTTTGAACTAGCAGCTCCAGAAAAATGTCTGGGACAATAAGTACATTTCTTCTCCGAAAGCAGAGTGAGCTTTTGGTCCCCTTTCATTTGGTTGGGGATTGTAATAAAATCCAGGTCAGTTGTCTTTGCCTAAAAGTATCTTTTTCAGAGGCCCTCCCTGGTTTCCACTTTAAATCATTCAGTGCCAAAAGAGACGGAACCAGAGCATGGAAATGAAATGTCTTACCATTATCTATCTACTACCTGGTTTCTATAGTGCCCCACCGTACTGCCTAAACCTCTTCTTTGCTAAGTGTGCACCGACATTCTAATCAGTGGCACAGTCACTCCACACTAGGCTGCCTTCGGTCCCATAAATGCCCCGGGCTGGACAACATGTGATGCCATCCTTAACTCAACTCTTCCTTGCTAGCGCATCTGCTGGGCACACCTGCTGCATGTAAAAGTGTCCAGGTGAAAACTTCAGCAAAGTCCCTCCAGGCCAGATTATCAGTGGCCTCCTGCAGGTGCACGCGACTGGGGAAAGGAGGCAGCAGCTCTGTTCGCCCAACCCTTTGGACTCCCCTCTCCGGGGCAGCCACAACCCTCAGCCTGCCTTTCATGAGTGCAAGGTGTGAGAGAGGCCTTCACAGCCCCAAGGGAGAGCAGCTGGTTGGACGCACTGGCTGACGGCTGCCCAAGGCCAGCTCTGGGGAGCCCGTGCTGTATCCCCTAATAAACATGAGTAATGCTTCTCCGTGCAGTTTCCTCCATCCTCCACCTGCTGCAAACCCCACCTGATACAGCCTCAGGATAGACGGCAAATCCTATTTCTATCCAACGTCTCTAATATTTCTCCTTCTTCCATAATGATAAGGGATATTCATCAATGTCATCAGTAATTCTCCTCAGTCTGTTATTACTGATAAATGCATGCCTGCCTCTCTTCGTGATCTGCGATCTCCTCACATACATAGAGTGATAAAGAGGCTAGCGAGTACCTCTTGCATCCTAATGTTGTTCGTTTGTCTGTCAGACGTCACTTTTTGCCATTCACAGGGAAGCCATTTGGGGGTAGTTTATCTCTTTTCTAGATCACGTCTAAAGCACCTGCCTAGCCCAAGAACAGTGTAATCATTTAAACAGGGATTTACCAGACATTGGAGTAGCTACATTGTGTAATTACTTTGATACTCAGCCAACCGTGGTCTATAGATTTCATGGCCACACTTTATATCAAGGTTACATTTATGAAGCATGTTAATAAATGATTAATAGATGCTATAAACCTTGCATGAGTATATGTGTTACAGATTATTATAACAACATCTTCTACCGATGGGCTAGATCAGTGATTTTCAACCTGTGGTCCGTGGACTCCTGGGAGTCCGCGGACTGTCTAAGGCAGGGGTCGGCAACGTTGGCACGCGGCTCGCCAGGGTACGCACCCTGGCGGGCTGAACCAGTTTTATTTACCTGCTGACACGGCAGGTTTGGCCGATCGCAGCCCCCACTGGCTGCAGTTCGCCGTCCTGGGCCAATGGGGGCGGCGAGAAGCGGCGCGGGCGAGGGATGTGCTGGCCACGGCTTCTCGCCGCCCCCATTGGCCCAGGACGGCGAACCGCAGCCAGTGGGGGCTGCGATCGGCCGAACCTGCCGCGTCAGCAGATAAATAAAACTGGCCCGGCCCGCCAAGGTGCTTACCCTGGCGAGCCGCATGCCGAACGTTGCCGACCCCTGGTCTAAGGGGTCCGCAAAAGGTTGTTACCATAGAACAGTGGTTGTCGACTTGTGGTCCACAGACTATGTCTAAGATTTCCAAAGGGGTCCGCATCTCCATTTGGAACTTTTTAGGGGTCCACAGATGAAAAAAGGTTGAAACCCCCTGGGGTAGATGATTATAAACACCTTATTGATACATTGGACTCTATAAGAATTGACTAAAGATTTATTAAAACATATTAATCACCTCTAACCCCTTTGTAAACTATCGATAAATGTACCCTGAATATAAAGTGGGACCAATTTCATTAGCGAAATCTAACCCTGCCTTCCTGGCTCACGCAGTAGATTAGCTTAGAACAAGAGCTAAAGATTCTGTGGCTAAAGTAAAGCCAATCGCTGGGATCCAGCCGGATCATTCAGGGGGATATAATTCAGCACCTTTGCCTGGTTTCAGGTTCTCCATTTGTATACAGGACACATCCGTATTTAACAGCAGTCACTGACCTCCTGGAGTTTTCAGGGCATAGGTGCAGGATTATTTACTAAAGTGTTCATGAATCTAACGTTCTCCGTGGAGTCACAACTTTTTATAGCACCCATTAGTTTGGCATCAAATATCAGTCAACTCTTTTACACTTGTGCAGTCTTCTCAGACCTGGTTTGTGCTCTGCTCGGAGGATGCCTGACACAGCACCACACGCAGCTGCGTGGAATCATGCATCAATGTTTTGTATCCAAATACAGTGTTATGGTTTGTATAATTTTATATAAACCGTGAAGTAAGACGGCTCTCAGGAAATGTAATGGACTTACCTGCTACTGCAATATTATTCTGCATTCGATTGGCTAGCAGCACCAAACCTTGCAAATTCTAGTAGTAATCTGAATGATCCAGGAGATGGAATGAAGGGACCTGAGCAATAAATTCTGGGCACTTCAAAACATAAGGTTAAAGTTGTCAGGTTTGTTTGAATGACTTTATCTTTTTGAGAACTCTTGGTTTCCAGTTTGCTATCTGGGAGGCAGCTGGAGTTGGGTTAGCAGCCTGAAATGAATCAAAACCAGATGGTCAGCCAACAATGTTGCAATAAAGGAAGAGATTCAAAGAGTGGAGTGAGCAATGAAATGATAAGCACGGATGTGGACAGATTCAGACTGGAAATCCGGCATAACTTTTTAACAGTGAGAATAATTAACCATTGGAACAATTTTACCAAGGGCCGTGGTGGATTCCCCATCCCTGGCAATTTTTAAAATCAAGATGGGATGTTTTTCTACAAGATCTGCTCTAGGAACTATTTGCGGGGAGTTGTCTGGCCTGTGTTACACAGGAGGTCAGACTACATGATCACAATGGTCCCTTCTGGCCTGGGAATCTATTATTCCATCTGTCTATTCAGAGCCAAATGGGAAAAATCTAATCAGGACACTTATTTTCCAGCTAGAAAACACAATGTGCAATTGATTTAGCAGGTTTCTGGTATCCAGATTTGTCTGTGTCATTTGTTACATCTATTCGGGACAGTATTCAGCCTGAGAGGTCAGTCCCATGTTGGTGCTTCTTGGAGCTTCATTTCCAGGTTGTGCTCACCTTGTCTTTCCATGTCTTGTAGGTTACACCGTCACCTCAGTGATGTCTCCAAAGCATGGAAGGATTTATGTAGCGGGAGCTCCCAGGTTCAACCACACTGGGAAAGCAATTATTTTTACAATGCACAGCAACAGAAACCTAACTATTCACCAGTCTTTGAAAGGAGAACAGGTAAAACCTAAGGAGATGCATGGTACAGATCTATGGGGCAGACTTCTGAAATAGGCTTGATTGAATGCACTACTGGGGCAGACTTCTGAAATAGGCTTGATTGAATGCACTACTGGGGCAGACTTCTGAAATAGGCTTGATTGAATGCACTACTGTATATGCAGGGCCGGCTCCAGGCACCAGCATTCCAAGCAGGTGCTTGGGGCGGCAATCTGCAAGGGGCGGCAGTCCATGTGTTTTTGCCGCCCCAAGCAGCGCGCCAAATTGCCAACGCGGACGGCGGGGGCAGTCCATGTGCCATTAGGGTGGCACGTGCGTTTCCATGGTGATAGCAATTCGGCGGCTTCAGTCTTCCGGCTGAAGACAGAAGCTGCCGCCGAATTGCTGCCGCCGTGGAAACGCGCGTGCCGCCCTAACGGCACATGGACTGTCCCCGCCGTCTGCGGTGGCAATTTGGCGCGCTGCTTGGGGCGGCAAAAACAGTAGAGCCGGCCCTGCGTATATGGCTGTTATCATTAGTCCTCGGATCCTAGGTATATTTCTCATCTATCTGACCTGACGGACAAAAGGTCAGATCTTCATCTGATGTAAATGGGCTCCATTGACCTCAGTAGAATTACACCCGTTTACATCAGCTGCAGGTCTGGCCCAAAGGTTTTGTAACACATGTTGTGGTTTAAAAACCCCTGTAACCACTACATTTTATTCTGAATGTTTTACGTTTCTGATCAGGAGATTTGCTCGTTTCCCCACTCCACTCAGTGGAAACCTACCAATGTTTAGTTGAGCAATATTGGTAGCTTCCGGTTCCATCCATGAATTCCGGAGAAACAGATTTGGGTGCTCTCGCTGTGGTCTTTGTCTCCCTCCCTGTGCAGATTACTTCTCTGTTATGTTGAAATGAAAGCTAGATATTTTAACAAATCCATCACCAGCTAGGGATTTCATGGCTCTCACTGTGCTGGCAACGCTGATTTTCACAGCTGTAGCAGGGATAGAACTCAGGTCTTCCTATTTCAGGCAGGTGTGAGCAAAAGGAGGGGTTTACTTTTAGTTGTTCCAAACCCAAGGCCTTTGATACACTGTTCTGCAGGCTGGCACCTATCCAGCAGAGGGCAGTGGTGTACACGTACACACACCCCACCCACCAGCAAGTGCAGTAGAATATGGAAAAAAACTTATTCTGTGCATAAAACTTACTAGAAGGTTGCACCCTGTGTTGCATCTGTAGACCAAGCTCATTTAGGGTGATAGCAGACAGCAAGTGTGAAAAATCGGGACAGGGTGGGGGGTAATAGGCGCCTATATAAGAAAAAGCCCCAAATATCTGGACTGTCCCGATAAAATCAGGACATCTGGTCACCCGAAGCTCACTGCGCACACCAGGGGCTTCTTGCCTCCCTCCGTTCCCCTCCCCCACAAGTGCTCTGTGTGCCACCCTCCCATCCCCCTCTACTTCAGGGACTCCCTACACCCTCACCCACCCCCTTCCTCATGCTACGGGTCTGAGTGCCCCCCTCCCCACTTCCCCCATTCTTCCCACCACCCTGTGTGCGCTCCGGTGCCCTCTCCCTTCCCCTCACCTTTCTTTCTGTCTGGGAGCTAAGTCTTGCAAGGTGCCAACATGTTGAAGTCTTTGGGGGGGGATGGGGGGGCAGAGCTGAGAAGGGGATTACTGTTGTGCTGGAAAGTGATAATAGCCGCCATCAAAGGGTTTTCTGAACTATAGACATTGCAGAGGCAGTTGACGCTACTAGTTCCGCCGACCAGATTCCAGGGGATCCGTGGCCCCATTTTCCTCCTTCTGGTTTTCCCCTAGAGTCAGTAGGGTTCGGATCACTGGGGCCTAGAACGTTCCCTGAAATTTTGGAATTGATCGGGTGCAGCATTCTAAAATTATCGCAGGACAGACAGACAGACAGATGCCGTTGGGTCGAGTGTCAGACCTGGCTTCACTCGCCCAATGACGGTTACACAATGGGGATGTCTACGCAGGCACAAAAGCCCCGCGGCGCGGCCATGGCAGGCCCAGGTCAGCTGCCTCGAGCTTGTGGGGCTAAAAATGCTATGTAGACATTCGGGCTCAGGCTGGAGCCCGAGCTCTGGGACCTTCCACCCTTGCAGGGTCCCAGACCTCAGGGTTCAGCCTGAGCCTGAACACCTACACAGCAATTTTTCAGACCCAGATCCTCCTCCCCCACCACCCCGAGCCTGAGTCAGATGACCCGGGCCAGCTGCGGGTTTTTTATCCCCACGTAGACACAGCGAAATAGCCTCGCAACCTCCTTCTCCTCCAAATAACCTTCTTCTTTTATCTTACGCCTCTGCACTCATGCCACATCTAATGCCGCAGCTTTGGCTCTGACTTAGAGCACGTTCTCGCCTCAGGATCACGCTAAAAGCAGCTCCCTTGAATAAATCTGCACCACCTTCTGTCGTCTGTCTGTCCTCTTATTCCAACACAGGGCCTGGAAATTCATCAACCTTTGTTCCCTACCCAGCCTCCTTGGCCTGCTGGGATGGGTGAACCTTCCATACTGGGGGTGAAATTCACCACTCTGCAAAGGGCCAGTATCAGGCATCAAGTTCCACTGAAGACGGATTTTGAAAGGCCTTTATGCTGTACAGGGCGAGCTTCACCCTGTGTGAATTTTGCCCAGAAGCAGAAAACTGGCCAGGCTGGTTCTGCTCACATAGATTAGTTACGCATAAGCTGCTGTTAATCGTCTCCAAAAAAAAAAAATTCAGTCCGATCTCTGGCAACCGGGCAGAAGTCAAGAGTGTTATCAATGGTACTGCTGCGCAAACCCAGAATTCCAGAATATTGCCGATATCAGTTCTCTGTGTTGTGGTCCATATAGAGACATGTCTAAACTGTAACGTTCCCATCGGGATACAAGCTTTCCCAAAGTTTCGTGGGGGGAATTGGACTCAGAGTTTTGATCCATCCCTAGTTATATGATGTAGCAGGACAGTCGATGACCAGCTGACCTGGTGGTCTGGCACCCATTTCTGCTAGCCTAGGCGTCCCGGAGGGGGCCCCAGCCCAGGCGTGTGCAGCAGGCCTCGATCCCACTTGAGTGCTCCTCTCCCTCCCCTTGGGGTTCCACTGCTATAGAGGAGCAGGGGGACAAGGTGGGGGACCCAGGCCCACCCACTCCGCCACGTCCCAAGCCAGGGCCCTAGGGGTTTGACAAAGTGTCCAGACCAGCTATAGATCTACCCCAAGTGACGCTTGCCCCTGCGTCACTTCCTACCAGACTGGCGCTCTTCTGTTTGGGGCTTGGTCGCTGGCTTAGAAGACTCCACTTGATAATGTCCTGTTCAAAGGAATCTCTTTTAGGGCTTTCAGCTCCCAAAGTGTGGGTGGAAAGATCCCTCCTGCTAGAGCAGCCTTAACAAAGCTGTAGCCACTCCTATCCCAGCTCCCAGTATCAGTCTTTTTTCCTAGTGCCCCCTTTCCTTCCCCCCCACCCCGCCCCCTTTCCTCGGCTACCTGTGTCCTTTTCAATTATTCCTCCACCTGGTGCATGCCCTGCACCTGCTCAGGGTGGGTCCTCGCTGGCCCAGGAGTGCTCTATTCCATGCCCTGGTTCAGGTTGGGGTCTGTAGAGCCCATACGGTCTCCCTTTGAGAGTAAAGGACTGATTCATTCAAAGTAGCTTGAGGAAGAAACGGCGAAGGGGTGTCTAATAGAACTGGGGCGATTGCCCAGCATATACAGTCCGCACAGGGAGGGAATTCTGCAGGGCAGAAGAATGAAGCCACCATAGGCTTGGAAGGAACCCTTCAGCTGAAATATACACGCGTGTACCTACATTTAAACAATCTCTCCTTCAAAACCTAGTTCAACGGGAAAATGTGACACTAAGAGAACTCAACAATGCCAGAGAAAGGAAAAGAGTCTGATCATTAATCTTTTAGCATTCAAATTCTTTTCCCGGAGATCTGTCTAGACAATAAGTTAACGTGTCTCCGTTCAGAAGACTGGAAATTCCACTCACTCCAAGGGTGTCATCCCTGAGGTATTCAATTCCTTACAAATACGGGGACGTGTCGAAATACGTGGTGTTCTCATTTACATTCCAACCATTTTCTCCTTTCCATCTCTTTCAGATTGGCTCCTACTATGGAAGTGAAATAAATTCCATCGACATTAATGGAGACGGGATGACAGATATTTTGTTGGTCGGTGCCCCCATGTACTTCAGCGAAGGCAGAGAGAGGGGGAAGGTGTACGTCTACGTTCTGAAAGAGGTAATTAAGCTGTGGTTGTTCCATCTTTGCTCCTGCCCCAGAAGAGGCTTTGGAATAGCCTGCACGTCAATTCCTCTTCCTCAAACTTGGCTACCCTCTGACATGGTCCTCACCCTGCTCTGAGCACTCTGCCGGGGTGTGAGTACAGACAGCGTCCGGCGTCTTCCAGGGGACAATGCAGCAGCTCCTGTGGGAGAATGAAAGCATGCCGGCAAGGGAAACACTCCCATCATGCTCTGCTTGGACACTCTGGGTCCATCCACACTGAAGTGGAGTTGTAATTTCCAGCTCAGGTCGAGATACATGCACTAGCTTTGATGGAGTTAGCCCGCTGAATCTAGCAGCGTAACTGTCAGCATGGCTGGTGGCTCGGGCTAGCCACCCGAGTACCTTCCTAGGAGCACGGACGGGACTGTAGTCAGGTGGCTAGCCCATCCACCATGGCTACGCTGCTGTTTTTAGTGCACTAGTTCAATCAGAGCTAGTGCGGTTATGTCTACCTGAGCTCTTTACCCAAGTGCTGTGTAGATATACCTACACGTACCCTAAGACAGGCAAAGGTGTCCTCTCTGCTCTGCTGGACAGAGGTGCTTTTTCAGTCCCGAGAGACAGACAGACAAGGTGCAGCTCTGCTTGGCCAGATGAACATCCGAGGGCACCTGCTCTGCTCAGATGGATGAAAGAAGAGGTGGATTGGGCCCTCAAAGTAGGTGGCACACTGCACATGGTGTCCCATTCAGCAGTCTTACCAAAAATACCAAGTGGGTATCCCAGGCTGGATGCAGGGCCATGGCACATACACATCTGGCTTGTCCAGAAGTACAGCCAAGTTGCCTTCAAAGATCACCTGGCATCTTTTGTCACAATTCAAAGGAGACACAGAACTTGGAAGCCCTTCCCAGCTGTGGCTGCTACTAGACTTTGAGCGAGTTTGCCTCTTTTCCTTGTTTATAAACCATCCTGGTTTTCTGATGCCAGCGAAGGGAATCTAGACCGTACTAAAGTGCAGCTGCATTGTCTCAGGGTCCCTTTCAACCACTCTTGTTCCAAACATATTCACAGACCTTGGGGAAGGCAATTCTAGAAGTTGGATTACCTTTCCCTTTGGGAAAACGTCTTCTGGCTACTGGCCCCTTTGTCCAGCTCACACTCTAGGGATGGGCTTCTGGGTCCTGATCGAAACCCCATTTTAATCCAGGGAAAGAATCCCATTTCTCCAGTGGATTTTGTATCAGGCCCCTGGGGCACCAGGGTCTTCTAGCCAGACCATCTCCTGCTCCCAGTGCCTCAAGGATGGTCCCATGGAACATGAACGGCATTTCTTCTGCCTTGTCAGCATTTTCCCGTTCCCAGAGTCCTGATGCCTCTTGAAGGTTGCTGCCCTGCCCTTATGAAAAAGCCCTACAGAATCCAATAAAGAATGAAAAGTTTTCTTTTCTTCTTTTAAATCATCCTATGGATTTTAACAGAAAATGATATGCCTGCAGTGGAAGCCATAGGATTGTTCAGATGGTAACAAGGGTTCCAACCAGCTAGAGAAAGGATCGTATTCTGTACAGACTCCGTGTTGCTAGACTGAAATCCCATTTTGTTTCTGTAGAACCTTTTAAATGTTATGGGATTTTCCATAAGAGCCTGTTCTGTCTTAGCCTGAGTCTGTAAAGTGCGGGACATGCTCAAAGATTGCAATGGTGTGGGCTAGGGGGAAGGGACTGTGCCTTCTCATCATTAATAAGGAAGTGGTTGGTGCTGGGTCAGAGCTTCTAGGCTCTGGTATCACCTGGTACTAGGTGCCTGAGAGGAAAATATAAATGCCCCGATGCTGGTCGTTGAGGGCACTCAACATCCTCTGGGGACGCTTAGCATCTCAGAGGCAGTGTGCTGCTTTTCCACGTGTGTCTTTGGTTGTAGAACTTTGCCTGTAGCAATGGGTGTTTCACAATCTCAAGCAAACCTTTTAGCCAATTATTCAAGCATGTAATTGAATGAGAAAGGAAAAAAAAGACATCAGTGTGAGCCTTCGCGGTGGCATTTGCTGGTTCCTTGTTGATTCGTTGTGGGAAAGGCTCCTCTAATAACATTTCAGAATTATGCTGTCTTCCTTGTTTGGGAAATTGTTTGCAGATTGCACTACCTCTGTTATGATTTCCTCTAGGATTCCAAACTCTCTGAGGTAATGACCAAAAATAGTCTCTGTAGACAGGAAGAGCCATTCCTTCTCCTTCTCCTTCTTCTCCTCCTCTTTCTTGGACATCCTTGTAGCTTTCACGAGATTTTAAATCTTGGCAGCGCTGAAAAAAGCCGTAAGCTCAGTCTGGTTTTTATTGACAATGCAATGATAAAATTAGATCTCCCACATTGGCACTGAGTACTGACTTGAGTAGAGTAAACAGGGAAGCGCTGTTAAGGAAGAGAGATATACCTTTTAGCATGAAAGCTGATGATTTCTGTTCAGAGACACACAGTAGCAAATGTTGCATTATTTCCATAAACGCAAAGTAGGATTAGCAGTAAGTGTCGCGTATGCGTGGTGACTTCAGGTCACCTCCAAGAGGAATGTTACGTTTGAAAACAACACTTGAAAAACTCCTTTTGGTCTCAGTTTGCTTTTGCTTTGTGACCTAAGGAAGCCAGTAAATAATTGGTTAGGAATATTTTGTAACAAATGCCCTTGCCTCCCAAAAAAACATGTTGTGCACTTCCTGCTCCGTGAAGACTATAAACAGAGGCACTGTCCCTAGATTTTAACTCTTGAAAATTGGAGATTGGGCGTTACCGATGGGAGGGTCCCTCTCACTCTCCAGCAAATGCCTGAAGTAGTTGGGTTTCAAGACCCCATTCAAGGCTCACCTGTTGGACCCATGTTTCCTTGGCTCTGGGTTGAGACGTGGCAGGTTAGGTCGGGTTGTTTGATAAAGGTTTGTGCAATATGGCCAGTTGATTTCCTTTTTTAATGCAAACTGCGTCGCTAGCGGCCACAGCAATGGGTGCCTAAAACTGAAATAATAGTAATAATGCCGAGTGAATAAACAGAATTAATCTGACAAGTGAGGCTCTGTGAAATTGCCGGGGAAATTTCAGCCGAAATATTCACACAATTTTCTTGACTTGGTTTCGTGCCCTTGGTTTTTTTATTTTGGGGGAACGTTCATGAAATCAGCAATTTGGCAACGCTGCTTGTGTTCACAGTGCCGTTTTGCTTGAAATGGGCTCGTTGTCATTCCGAAACTTGATGACCACAGCACCTGTTTTGAATTTGCAATAAAATGCAAAAACGTTCAGAGCTGGAGCTGGCCTCTGCTGACATGTTCCGCCCCAGCCTCACAGGCTGCAATATCCAGGGATCTGCCCAGCTGTGGAATCCCCAGCCCCACCCTGTCCCCCCAAAAATACAGTGCACAGGGCTGAAATGAGCCCCTAGCAGGCAGGGCTCTGCTGTACACAGTGGGTGAGCACATGCCCATGCTTCTGAAATACTGCGTCCCTCCCACAGCAGAACAGGGTGCAGAGTTTGCCTCAAGATGAGCAAATCTTACAGCCGTATAGATACAGAATAATATTTGTATGTCCAGATCCCTTCCACCTAAAGATCTCAAAGCACCAGACAGATATTAATGAATTAAACTTTACAACACCCCTATGAGGAAGGTACGTGATCTTTTTTACAGACCAGTAGGCTGAGGTAGAAAGAATCTAAGTGGCTTACCAAGATGATAGAGCCAATGTTTGGTTGGGCCAGAAAAAGAATCCAGGGGTCCTGATTCTCTGTTCTGGCCAGGAGTCTGTAATGCTTGGTGTTCTTAGTTACAATGGGCAGCAATCTCTATGGCACTTTCTTTCTCTCCTAGCTTAGGTATGTACATGGCCCCCCCATTACTATCTTTTCACCTCACACCACTCCTGCTATTATGCCCATTTAACAGATGGGGAACTGAGGCACAAGGCGGCAAAGTGACTTGTCCAAGGTCACATAGAAAGTCTGTGGTAGAGCAGAAAATTGAACATACGTCTCCCAAGTCTTGGGCTACTGCTCTAACCACTGAACCATTCTTTCTATCTACCTAAGGCTTTTATACTGCTCTCTGTCCTTCCACATGAAGTCAATAGCAATAGCAAAGCCCTTAGTCATGGAATTTGTGGCTCGTCTCTCTTTTTGGAGTACAGTCACTATTTAGGTTTGGGGCAGGGGAGTTGTTTGTTCTGTGGGGTTTTAGGGAGTTGGTTGATTGGTTGTCGCATGATTTGGGATTTTTTTATTCCTTCATCTTCATTGCTGTTTCTCTTTCCCCTTTGAAGGACCGGTTTGTTTTCAACGGAGCTCTGAAAGATTTGCAGAGCTACCAGAATTCTAGATTTGGCTCTTGCATCGCCTCTGTCCGTGATCTGAATCAAGACTCCTACAACGATGTTGTCATTGGTGCTCCTTTGGAAGATGACCACCAAGGAGCAATATATATCTTCCATGGCTTCAAAGAAAACCTCCTGAAGATGTATAAGCAGGTATGGTTTCCCTTGTCCCATGGTTTCCCCACCAGCGAATTCCAAGAATTGTAATTTTCTCCCACTTTAGGGCCCCTTAGCGTGGTATATTTAGTGTAAATGAGAATCAGGCCCTGAAAAGGGGAAAAATACAGTTTGGAATAGTTTGTGGAAATATGACATCATTTCTGAGGTAATAGTGCCTCAGATGTTCACAAGCCAGGAGTGATCTCAATTCATCTCTGACTACCCATTTTTTCCATATCCATTTATTTCACCCTTGAGTCTCCCATGGAGACTTTACCAACAGGAGAGGGCTAACATTTTTCGTGTTCCTGAAAGTGAGACGTGGCAAGAGATAGTAGTGTCATATCCTCCCTTGGTCAACCTATCCTGGGCAAGATCTACTCCTGATGCCATATCATGGGCAAGGATGGTGTCCCTAGCCTCTCTTTACCAGAAGCAGGGAATGGGCGACAGGGGATGGATCATTTGATAATTCCCTGTTCTGTTCATTCCCTCTGGGGAACCTGGCATTGGTCACTGTTGGAAGACAGGATACTGCTCTAGATGGACCTTTGGTCTGACCCAGTGTGGCCATTCTTATGTTCTTATTGTGTTACCAGAAATCAGTGAGAGGATTAAAATGGAATTCTCCCCACTACATTTAATGTGTGTCTACACTGCAAGCTTCATTTGGTGGTGTGTAGTGCACATACGTGCGTAGCGCCCCTCGCACTGGTATAGCAGTGTAGATGGTGAGGCAAGGTGAGCGTATACCTGAGCACATACCCTGCACTGCCCTCTGCTCACTCAAGCCGTGCCTTCCCGGCTACACTGCTATTTTTACCAGTGCAGTGTCCCGCTGCCTCGCTGCTACTGGAGTCTTTCCCCACCGAAGGAAAAGACTCCGGCAGTGGGGAAAGGCTCTGGCATAAGAGTTTCCCCACTACTTCCCCCCTGCCAGAGCTTTTCCTCGCCACAGGGAAAGGCTCTGACATTGGAGAGCTGCTGACGGCTTTCTGCACTGCTTCCCCCCTGCCAGAGTCTATCACTAACATCACAGTGTGGACGCAGCTTGCTTTTCACTGCGATGTGTGGCTACACATACTGCACATGATGCCGACATTGGTGTGTAGTGCAGGCACAGCCAGTGAATTATTCAGCAAGGTAAAGTACATCAGAGGTCAATGGCAAGATTACTTTTCAGAAGCTGCCATAATCAAGAACATGAACTATCGCATCTCCGAACATCTGCTATGTCTATTAGCACTTGTAATGCGTTTGCCTAGCTATCCAGTATTTTCTGTGTTTGGAAGTGAACTTGTTCTTTCCATGCGTCACTAATTAATCAGAGAATCTTCTTTTGCCCAGATTGTTCTTCTCAATGTTGCTTCGCAGGCTCCAGTATAAAATCTGTCTCCAATGACAAAATCCGGAGGTGACATCCTGGCCCCATTGAAGTCAAAGGGAGTTTTGGCATTGACTTCAGTGGGCCAGGATTTCACACTCGCTGTTTAATGGTCCCATAATGTGACTGTAAAACTGGTGCCAAGATATTTCCTTCACATTTCCATGCTGAAACGCACGAGATACGAAAGATGTATCGAAAAGGAATGGGGGTTTTAGAGCTTCATACAGTGGGGCTGGTTTTGTAAATGAAACAGAATCATAGAAATGTCAGGGGAAGGGACCTCAAGAGATCATCTGGTCCATCCCCCTGCACTGAGACAGGATTCAAGTAGACCTAGACCATCTCTGACAGGTGTTTAACTTGTTCGTTAAAAACCTCCAACCTGTTCTTCAAATCCTCAGCAGAACCATCGTCAAGAGCTAGGAAAATGGCACAGCCGCCCACTTAAACTATTTTTAGTGGGAAGTTCTGAGAGTGATACCGCTCAAAAGCAAATGTACTGTTTTCCCAACAAATTATGTAAATTTCTTTTCCTTCAGTCATTTGAAAGTGACTCACGTAGCTCTGAACGCTCTAAAGCCGGTGGTTAGTTCAGTGATCTGGGCTGAACATAACACGTAAGCATGATTACTCCACAAGATCAAACTTTAATTTCTAGATCCACTGACTTGTCAGAAAGCAAGCAGGGAGCATGTTTTGTAGAGCCATGAGCCCTGTGTGTTAGAGACTAAGGCCTGACTGACATAGGCACAGGCTTGTGCACCGGCAAGTGAATTTATGTGCATTCGCACCCACGTATGCCCATCTTCATGCACATATACTCACACTCATGCACCCACACACATGTTCGTGCATGTTCCCACATACAAATGCATACATGTGCTCACACTTATGTTTTCACACACACGTTCATGCTCACAAACATACTTTCACCTTTACACACTGCCATTCATGCTAGATTCCCAACAAATGAGTCTGAATGGAGGTCTGAAGGTGGTGCACCAAACCCACAAGGGAGTTCATCGCCTGAAACAAGAGATCCTTGTTAAAGGATAAAACCCAAGCTAGAATAGGGTACTGGAATGCAAGAACCACTGGGAAACTGAATCAAGAAGTCAGAGAAATGACTCATTCAATATTAGTATTGTTGGAGTGAGCGAAATGAGGACTGGATGCAGAAGACTCCATTCAGATGGTATTACACTACTCAATTCAGGAAACTTAACACATTCCACCAGAGATATCTGTGAAGAATACTTGGTGTCCGCTGGTGGGACAAAGTAACCAATGGTGACGTGTTACAAAGGACTGGCCAACAGAGTGCAGAGACAATGATTCGAGAAAGAAGACTGAAGTGGTCTGGATATGTTGTATGGATGTCAAGAAACGTGGCATTAGACAGACGGAGAGGGAAACGCCGGCTTGTCTCATGAGTCACAAGGCACAAGAGCATAAAATAATAATAATAGTAATAGACTACTCATGCTAGAAATGAGAGTGGATTTCTTTTTGTGCATTTCAGAGAATAGCAGCCGTAGACCTTCTTCCAGGCCTGATGTATTTTGGATGCAGTATCCATGGACAACTAGATCTAAATGAAGATGGCCTCATAGACCTAGCAATTGGCTCCCTTGGAAGTGCTGTGCTCTTATGGTAGGTTATGTCTCCGGGTTTTGTAACTGCCCTCTCACCAAAGTTCATTGAAATATGTTGTCATTTAAGGGAACAACTGATTCTCCAAAAATATGACCGATTTTATACCCTTAAAAAGCCCTGCAGTATTCTACAATAATGATCCAATATACTTAGGCTTGGAGAATTAGATTTTGTGTGTGTGTGATTTTGACAGATATCTGTATTTATTTATTTTTTGTATTTTTATCAATTCAAATGTATTATAGTTGTGCAAAATTATGGGTTGTCAGCATTTTTTTTACTAAAAAAGAAGAACAGGAGGACTTGTGGCACCTTAGAGACTAACAAATTTATTAGAGCATAAGCTTTCGTGGACTACAGCCCACTTCTTCGGATGCATATAGAATGGAACATATATTGAGGAGATATATATACACACATACAGAGAGCATAAACAGGTGGGAGTTGTCTTACCACCTCTGAGAGGCCAATTAATTAAGAGAAAAAAAACTTTTGAAGTGATAATCAAGCTAGCCGAGTACAGACAGACAGTTAGATAACAAGTGTGAGAATACTTACAAGGGGAGATAGATTCAATGTTTGTAATGGCTCAACCATTCCCAGTAAATTTTCACAGTGGCGGGAAATTATAGAGGAGGGTCAGACAATAATTATTCAATGACAGTAATCATTAGGATTCAAAAAGTTAAAGCTTTATAATCATTAAACCACAAATTGTCAATATCACATATCAAAATATACAAAGGAAACATACTTCAATCAAATTTTAGTAAGTTCTCAAGCTGCATTTTGCTCACTTTGCTTATCTGTAAATTTCAGTTATTATTGATGGAAAGATTTTGTTGGTTTGTGTGTGTGTACAGTGAAATCAACACTTACCAGTAAAGATCTAATTCTTCCAAGCCTACATATCCTGAGAAGCAGCAGGGTTCTGGATCGTTTCTGTAGAATGGTATTGGAAATGTAGCTGTGCATGAAAAGGTGTCAAAACATCACTGAATTTCATAATTAATTCCCCAGGAGTTTCAACCAAAAACCAAACTTCATGTTGTTTCCAAAGCTCTCTTGGTTTTATTTAATTCATAAATTAATACATCAAAGCATTAATTAATGTTTGGAAAGCACCTTGAAGGCAGGAGGACAGACTCTCAGCTGACGTAAATTAGCATAGCTCAGTGGAGCTACACCAAATTTATACAACCTGGAGATCTGTCCTGAAAAGCGCTACCCACTTGCAGAGGACCAAATTCTCCTCTCAGTTCTGAGCATGCAACTCCATAGAAGCCAATGGGATTACAGAGGAGAACTTGGCTGTACGTTCGTTAGTGTTATCCTTCACCTACTAGTCTGCAGTTATTTCCTCTCCCGAATCCCAGTTGAAGACTGATCATTGTACAATAGCGGCCTACGGTCTGAGCCACGTATGTCGTCACCTGAGGCCATGCTTAGCCAGGTGTCCTGCGAGTACACCTGACCCATGTGACACAGCCCTGCGTAGCGCTCTCATTCCTTGCTGTGCTCCTGGTCACTTCTCCTCCTATCCCGGTTCTAGTTCATCACTTGATCCTCTTCAAGGGCCCCACGAAACCTTAATCTGCCTCTGGATGGGATGCTTCACATCTTACTCCAGGGAGAGCCCTGCAAAACCTATGTATAGACACCCGTTTAGGTGTCCAAAGACGAGCCACAGCCCTGCGGTATAATTCGTGTACTTGTTCCCACCCTAGGTCCCGCAGTGTTGTCCAGGTCAATGCCAGCATTCGGTTTGAACCATCCAAAATCAACATCTTTAACAAAGACTGCAAGCGAAATGGGAAGGATGCCACCTGCATGTCTGCATTCGTCTGCTTCACTCCAGTCTTCCTCTCGACTCATTTTCAGACGGCAAGTGTGGGTAAGCGAAGGCTCCCGCTCTGATTTCGCCATTGCTCTTGTGAGAATCGACCTTTTCATTTGTCTTTACCTGCATTGGTAAGAGCACTGCCAAGCTGTCCCTGTCTATTAGCAGGAGTGGAGGCGGAAGGGGAAAATGAGCTAAGAGCTTGTTAGGTGCAGGGTAGCACTAAACACATGTGCTTAGCCTCATCTGACATGACCCATTCTCGACCCAGGCCCCACCCCTTTTCAACCTGCACACTGGCAAGTAATGGAGGAGATGTGCCAGGCCCTTTAGATCTACCGCTACTCAGTGCAGGGGGCTGCACCTAGTACGTCCCCCTATTAGCGTCTGTGTGTAACCTCTGCTCACCCCTCCACTGGAGTGCAAAGTCTTGCAGTTCCTTCTCTGCCCTGTGCAGGGACTTGCAAAGTCCAAGCTCTGCCATTAGAAAATGGTGGAAATCAGAACATTAGGTGACCAAAGAGGCTCTTGTTACCGACAGTCCACGCAAACCCGTGTAGGTCCCTGTGTGTAGCGGGGCAGATACCTTTTCTCCCAGGAGTGGGGTAAGCTGATTGGGGAGAGGCCCACACCTCATCAGGCCACTACAGGCCCTGATAAAAGGGCTAAGGGAGGAGCTGGGTCAGTCTCACTCCAGCCTTGGAGTAGGAAGGGCCTGGCTGCCTGGGAGCAGGGTACCTGACGCAGAGCAGGGCTGGGGAAAGGCAAAAGGCGCTGGGGAGCTCCAGCCTGGCAACTCCCCAGGCTGAGGCCTTGGGTAAGGCCTAAGCAGATACTGGGGCTGCAGAGGTGTAGCCCGGGGATAGGCAGAGGCAGCTGGTCCCACCCCTTTGCCTGTGATGAGTGGCCATGACAGACTGCAGTCTGCCCCAGAGAACGGGGGCTAGAGGGTGACTGGCAGTAGCCACTGAGGCAAGGTGGGTGTAGAGGGTTGGGGGTTCCTCTGGGAGGGGAGACCTAGAGCCGAGGGATACTACTGGGGCAGAACCCCGAGGTAAAAGGCACCGGGGTCCGGGAGGGACACAGGGGCCTGAGGCAGGTGAGAGACCGGCCAGCAGAGGGCACTCCAAGAGCTGGAATTGAGCTAATTCCCGAGGTAACCACCAGGAGGCGCCGTGCCGGGGAGTGCTCGATCTGCTACACTGCGTTCATAAAAATGATTCCAGTCCTCAGGGCGATTAGCACGGCCAGCTCTCACCGTCGAGCAGAAAACGCAAGCTGGAGCAACAGTGAATCGCTGTGCAAGTTTTATTAAAGAAAATAACCCTCGATTGGAAAATGTGCCGCGGTTCTAGGGATTGTGATGTAGAGGGAGCAGAGGGACCCCAGCCCCCCTGAAAGGAGATGGGCCAACCGCGCGGCAGGGCCATGCACAGCACAGTCCACCCAGCGCTCGTTCTGAGGGTAGTCAAATTCCTTCAGGACTGACCTCTGCTCTGAGCTTTGTAAAGATCCAGAAGCAAGGCCGACGAGGCTGCAGCGTTCAGTCTCTCACGCTGGCTACTGCTCTGTTCTGGGACATCCTGGCTTACAAAGGGAGCCCTCCCAACCATGGGCTGTGGGAATTGTCACAATTCTCGTACAGTCTGTGTGTGGGAGTTTGCCGCCTTGGTCTTGCATCCACACAGTACATCTGTGGGCCATATGCCTACATACTTGGCTAATATCACAAAGAGCCTTTATGAGCCAGTTGATCCTGCTTGGCTTTAAAACACTGCACGCTGCTCTGACCTGGAGTCAACACACAGGATGCCCATGACTCAGCTAGAACAAGGAGGAAGCAAAAACAGCGTGGCCTATAATAACCCCCCCAACAATGTATAGTAAAATGCTATGACAGGGGCTTGTGTTATGAGTGAAATCATGTCCCCAGTGAAAGCAATGGCAAAATTCCCACTGATTTCACCGGGGCCAGGATTTTCCCCTATAATGATCAAGGCTGAAATTCTGTGTGTAACTCACCCTGTCATTTTCGAGCTTGCAGAAGAGGGTGACACAGAAATGTGTTAGAAGGGAGAGGAGATGCAGAGGGTTATCTCTCAGGAGTACAGTGCTGCTGAGGGCCAAAGGAAACAAGAGAAGAAACTGAATTCTGAATGTCTTAGACTTTAGATCTTCCATCTATGTTTAGCTTTGCACTAGCAGGTATTAGGTCCTAGCACCGCACTCACAGGCTGTTGGGGGTTTTGTCGTGGTGTGGGGAAGGGGGGGAATGTACAGCAACATTTAAGAAGAAAAATGCTCTCTTGTTACATATGTAAGGGATGACCTGCAAAGCAGAAAGGGTACTTTCAGAACCAGTACAGTGTGGATAGATATCAGACAAATGTTTAAACAGCCTGTGCATTGTTAATCCGTGTCCTGAAATGACCCATTTATATGGTGGATTGTTGAAACACGAATGTAAATACTTCTAAAATGTCTGTTAAAAAGCCTAAAGTGGCTCCAGAATCCCAAATCCCTGACTCCCAGGTTCTCAGGTATTGCTGGTGTCCGCAAGTTCCTTTTTCTTCTGCGTTTGGCCAGAAGGTCATGACCTTTCCCCTCTGACCTCACCACAGTTATCCATTTTGTAACCTACAGATTGGATTCCTGAAGTGTGCACTACAGGGGGCTGCTCTTGAGAGCATCAGCTGGTGCAGAATCCAGCTGCTTGTCTGCTTGATATATGAGTCACGTGGAGCATATTAGATATGTAGTCTGGTTTCCAGTGCTATTCCTGGGATTAACTTTGATTTCTTCAACCCTTCGTACTCTAGCCTGGGTCTAGGCTGCTTTAGAAGCTACCTCTCTTTCATCTTCTGCTTACACCCCCTAGATTTTAATTCGGGGAGACTGTTCATGACTCACCACTCTGGAATTTACTTCCTCTGCTAGCCAGCCTAACAAAGCCTGCACCTAGGTGTCAATCTCATCTTTATCCTCTATTCTTTGGCTGGGTTGGCATGATTGATGGCGCTGCCTTTGTGCTTTCAGTGGAGTTTCCTTCCGCCCCTATCAAGGTGTTAATTGTAAAGACGTTGTGGTGATTCGGTTGTATAGGAGCTGAGCTCCAAGGCTTGTAGAGGGTGCATGCTACAGCGTAAGGCAGAAACATACATAAACAAATAATTCCGGGCACCAGCTGGCTGTCACAATGGACAAGGTTCCATAGGTGCTGACACAGTACAATGTGAGGGCTGTCTGTTTATACCTTACAACACTGGTTCTCAATCAGAGGTCCGGGGCCCCCTGGGGGGCCGCGAGCAGGATTCAGGGCATCCGTCAAGCAGGGCCAGCATTAGACTCGCTGGGGCCCAGGGTAGAAAGCCAAAGCCCCACTGATTGGGGCTGAAGCCCAGGGCCCTGAGCCCCGCCACCCAGGGCTGAAGCTGAAGCCTGGGCAATGTAGCTTCGGCATAGCCCCTGTGGCATGGGGCCCCAGGCAATGGCCCTGCTTGCTACCCCTTGACGTCAGCCCTGGCTTTTATATGCAGAAAACCAGTTGTTGTGGCACAGGTGGGCCGTGGAGTTTTTATAGCATGTTGGGGGAGCCTCGGAGAGAAATATGTTGAGAACCCCCTGCCTTACGTGACCTGCGGTTTGGCCAGCTTCTTAAAAGGACAAAGTGGCAACAACCAAAAGTTGCCTTCAGATCTCTGAATTAGCATCTTGTTTTTAAAAGGGGGCTTCGATAAGCTCTGCTGATGGCATTTTGAGTCCATGCATTGACAATTCACAGATATTAATTTTATTCTGGTAGGAGAATGTTGATTTGTGCTCTAGGAAAGGATGGAGCGGAGCGGAGACTTTGCCACATAAAAATGTAACAGTAGAAAGAAATCAGAATCAAATATTTCCCTTTTCAGGATTAAAATACAATGCAACCATTGACGAGCGAAGGTACACGCCACGGGCTCATCTGGATGAAAATAGCGACCGGCACACTCATAGGCTGGTCACATTGTCTGCAGGACAAGAACACTGCGACAAGCTAAATTTTCACGTCTTGGTAAGTATAGATGGCACCAAACTTGGAGACTCCTTCAACTCCTTTTGTAGTCAGTGGAGAGACTGAGCGGGATTTAGATCAGGCCAGGTAAAAGAATTCGGCTTGGCAAAGATCTCCATGCAAAACAGAAACACATCAGGAAGCAGGCACGTAAGCCAAGCGGAAGTGCCTCGAGTACATCACATGGCTGGAAACCGGGTTAAGCGTTATCTCCAAGTCCGGATTTATTATTGCTGGGTTTGATGTGGTTAAGGATGAAATCCGCTCTGAGTGAGCTGCTCGGTCTGCAATGTGAGCCAGCCGGGGACCTGAACTCCTCCCAATCCCCAGTTATTTTTTTCTAAACGCCTTTTATCATGTCAGTGCTGTAATCTACGGAATTCGTACCGGGCTGCATTGCTCACGTTTGAGGACCAGTCCAAATGGTTCTGAACTCAGTACAAACACACGCAGTGACTTTGATTCAGGACCAAATGTTTTCATTTTCCTTCCCAGACTTCTTCACTTGGTGCATTTCTCCTACCAGTAGACTCCTCTTGCTCTTGGGTTAGAAGCCAATTAAAGCTTCTGCGTAGCAGAGCCCAGCCAAGAAAGAAATACGATCAAATTGATCAACCTAAATGATGGGCAATTACTCATAAGTGGAGATAGATCTGAACAGAAGCCTGGATCCAAACACCCCCAGATTTGGGGAAAATTTGGATCGTGATCTGGAGCTGAAATTCACAGCTAGCCAGGCCAAATCCCCAGACGCAAACTTCTGTGAAATTTGGGAAAGTTTGCGTCTGAAGTTTGAATCTGAGTTAGTGATTTGCATTCATTTCTGCTCGTAAGTTTCTCTCTGGCACTATTTTCTAGAGCCAGATGTTCAAAAGACACACCCCACCCCCACACACACCCATATTAAACATCTGCACCTTTGTTTCTGGTTCATTAAGACTCAGTCAAGGGCAGCCATTATGTCTTTCTATACGCAGTTGTTACAGTTTGGGAATCTGGCGTGGTATAAACAATCACTCTTTGTGATGATCGACTGTTTCAAAGCAGATGTTCTGCACTCCTAAGTACCCCTTGCACTTCTACACACACCCCTCACATTTTATTTGTATAGGTCAGGAGGCACGCATGCAATCTCAGAGCAGTCAGAGGCTGTGTTTGTTGTCCTTTAGTTGTAAGATGAAAGAAGACAAATGCAAAGGGTGTTAAACTGTGATACATTTACTTTGTAAAAAATTGTTCCACCATGTTTCGGTTTATGTTTTCATTGCACCCAACTATTCCTGCGGAAAACATCTACCCGTTTTTAATGATGTATTAGAGAGGCTACACAAGCAGAAAGCCCAATAATAATGGGGGATTTCAACTGTCCTCATATTGACTGGTTATATATGTCACCTCAGGAAGGGATGCAGAGATAAAATTTCTAGACATATGAAATGACTGCTTCTTGGAGCAACTTGTCCTGGAACCCATAAGGGAAGAGGCAATTCTTGATTTAGTCCTAAATGGAACACAGGATCTGGTCTAAGAGTGAATATAACTGAATCACTTAGTAATAATGACCATAACGTAATTACATTTAACATCCTTATGGGGGGGGGAATGCCAAAGAAACCCAGCACAGCAGCATTTCACTTCAAAAAGGGGAACTACACAAAAATGAGGAAGCTAATTAAATGGAAATTAACAGGAACAGTCACAAGGGTGACATGCCTTCAAACTGCATGGAGACCATTTAAACAGACTGGCTCAAATTAAATGTGTACTCCAAATAAAAAAAAAAAACAGTAAGGAGGCTGAAAAAGTGCCACCATGGTAAAGAGCAGAGAAGAAGAGTCAGATAGAGACAAAAAGACATCTTTTTAAAAATTGGAAGTCAAATCCTAGTGAGGAAAATAGAAAGGAGCATAAACCCTGGCAAGTCCAGTGTAAAAGTGAAATAAAACAGGCCCCAAAAGAGTTTGAAGACCAACTAGCTAAGAACACAAAAACTAATAGCAAATATTTTGTTAAGTACCTCAATGTTGATAAATGCAAAGTAATGCACATTGGAAAAAATAATCCCAACTATATATACAAAATGATGGGGTCTAAATTAGCTGTTACCACTCAAGAAAGAGATCTTGAAGTCATCATGGGTAGTTCCCCAAAATCATCAACTCAGCATGCAGTGGCAATCAAAAAAGCTAACAGAATGTTAGGAACTATTAGGAAGGGGGTAAATAATAAAACAGAAAATATCATAATGCCACTCTATAGAGCCATTGCCCACACCTTGAATACTGAGTGCAGTTCTGGTCGCCCCATCGCAAAAAGATATAATAGAATTGGAAACGGTGCAGACAAGGACAACGAAAATGATTAGGGATATAGAACAACTTCCATATGAGGAGAGATTTAAAAGACCGGGACTGTTCATTTTAGAAAAGAACTGAGTAAGAGGAATATGATTGAGGCCTATAAAATCCTGAATGGTGTGGAGAAAGTGAATGGGAAAGTGTTATATACCCCTTTGCATAATACAAGAACCAGGGGTCACCCAATGAAATTAATAGGCAGCAAGTTTACAACAAACAAAAGGAAGTATATCTTCACACAACACACAGTCAACCTGTGGAACTCATTGCCAGGGGATGTTGTGAAGGTTCAAAAAATAATTAGCCATGATGGTCAGGGACACAACTGCATACTCAAGGTGTCTCTGAACCTCTGACTGCCAGAAACTGGAACTGAATGACAAGGGATGGATCACTCAAAATTACCCTCTTCTATTCATTCCCTCTGAAGCATCTGGCATTGGCCACTATCAGAGACAGCATACTGGGCTAGATGGACCATTGGTCTGACCCAGTCTGGCCGTTCTTATGTTCTTATTTTCTCTGCCTCTAGGACACAGCAGACTATGTGAAGCCTGTGACATTTTCAGTCGAATATGGTCTGGAGAACCCTGACTATGGTCCCATGATGGATGATGGCTGGCCAACTGCATTTAAAGTCTCTGTACGTAATGGTCATTGCGCTTGGAGGAAAGTACTCGGCATGGGATAGCCCACTGCAGAACCAGTCTGAGCAATGGTCTACACTAATTATCTATAGCACCTTTCACCCAAGGATCTCAAAGCTCTTTATGGAGGTGGCTACGGTATAGTCTCACCATTTTATACATGAGGAAACTGAGGCATGGAGAGGCTGCGTGAGTAGCCCCAGGTCACACAGGGTTTGTCTATACTTTGAGCTGGCTACTCTCGGTTCTAGCCCGGGGATGTCTCCTCCCGCTACAAATCACACCCCCAACTCGAAGTGTAGACATTCACACCATCAGCCAGGTCTTCTGACTCTCAACTGCTGGAGCATGTCTGCTCCGGTAAATCTCAGTGATCTCCTACCTGCACAATGCATATTGGTTATTTGTTTCTCTGTGAACCATGACACATATGAGAATCCATGTTATTGGTATCACGTAAAGCCTTACCCTCAGTCACATCAGAGCCAGTGGTTTTAAAACCTTGTCCCCTGGCTTTGACAGGAGAAGCAAAATTGTCAATGGTTAACCATAAGGGGCTGGATTCCCGTGGTCCAGCACGTTCACAGCGACTGTCACTGGGAAATTCCCCGGGTGCCGGGGGGATTAGTGCAAAGCCGGCAGGAACAATTCCATCATCTCCAGTGCCAGAAACCAGCCCCCTGGCAGAAGGGGAGGAGGGGGCACGGCCGTAAAGGGGGTGTCATAGGAACGGTCTTCGCTGTCCCTGTTCTCCAGTTTCCCAAGGGACCGTGCACCAGTGGCATATGTAAAAACCACCCCCTGGAGCCAGGCAGCTCTGCAAAGAATAGAAAATCAACTCAAAAGAGAACAATAACGTTATGCTCCCCTATTGCACAGCCAATCTGATTAGAGCAGCCCGAGGGCTCTTACGTTCTCATATTACCCTATGGAGATCTAATTCTAGCTCTTTGCCAGGTAGCAAAGACTTATGGGTCAGGGGGTTTCCCATACACATGCCTTCCATTTCACTGAGGAACCCAAGGCTGTGTTTGCAAGAAGTGGGGTGCTAACCCCAAATTCTAACCGGAGTGACTACACTCTGCCTAGCCCAGACCCTCCTGTAATTCCAGCTGGGTACAGTATTCGTCACTTCCTGTCCTAAACTATGGTGTAACATTGCTGCACTCTGCTAAACCATCGACCTGTTCTACCATGAAGGCTGCTTCTGTGGGAGACAAAGTGACCCCTTGTGTATAGTTTGTAAAGCATTTTATGGTCCCTCACAGCAAAAGATGCTGTATAAATGTTACACTAGTATTATAATTTCTAAACATTTTGGGCTAGATCCTCCCCTGGTGTAAAGTAGCATAGTCCAGTTGAAGTCAATGATGGAGCCACACTGATTTCCACCACCTGAGCATCTGAAACTCTGCCCCGTAGAGTTTTAAAAATCATCATCGCAATAGCTTAATTAATGTCAACAAAGGAGACAGAGAAAGAGAGGGAAGGTCGCTGAGAATGGAGCATATATTCCAGGTGTGATTAGGCGTAAAGCAGGAAATCTTTGAAAAGTTGGATGTATGATTTGTACTGAGGTTTTGAAATATGTGTGCTCGAGATTGGAATTAAAAAAGCAAAACCAAAGCAATATGAATGATAAACTTGGTGGTCAGCTAGCTTATCCCTTAACTCAATACTTCTGCGCCTTTACCTTTCAAATGGGCAGATGATCAAGAATCTCTCTTGTATTGTTTATTTGCCATATGAATTTTGTTGTTGTTTTAAAGCATTTAGTTTGTGGTTTTGATTGACTAAAAATGGCCATTGTGGGTGCACAGTACGTGAAAATCCCTCTCCGCATGTGCATGTGCACATCAAAACGCTGCTTGGATTTCTCTTGTCATTCCCCCTTCAGGTGCCTTTCTGGAATGGATGCAATGAGGATGAACACTGTGTCCCTGATCTGGTCCTTGATGCTAAAAATGATATTCCAACTGCCACGTGAGTAGATAATCCAAACGAAATTGTCCTGCTAACCAGGAAATCATGTCACGAAATGCAGAGGATTGCGGAAATCAGATCACAGGTTTAGCTCTTCTCATTACAGAGGATTTTGTCCTGAATTTTTTGTGTGTGTGTCTCTCTCTCTCTCTCTCTCTTTTCGTCTTTGCTTTTGCCCTGACATTAACCATCTATGGTCCATGTCCCATACACACGCTGTACATATACACCGTGTTAACAAATGATGAAATGCATCATAATTAAGAGCATGCATGCAGAAGGAGATGAATCATGCAGACCTGGTTTGTTTGGGGTTTTTTGGAGGGAGGAGGTGTTTGTTTTGGGGGTTTTGGAGGGGGCGGAGAGTTGTGTTTGCTGTTTTCATTGTTTCCAAAGGGCTTATCAAAATATAACGTGTTTTTGTTTCTCGTGGCTGGGCTGGTTTGCCCTTTGCAAGGATTTCAGAGGCATTTTCATTACGT
Organism: Chrysemys picta bellii; assembly: GCF_011386835.1. Classification (NCBI taxonomy): domain Eukaryota; kingdom Metazoa; phylum Chordata; order Testudines; family Emydidae; genus Chrysemys; species Chrysemys picta. The sequence goes on from NC_088800.1 coordinate 4,083,994, forward strand.
GTTTCAATTTCTGTTCTGAGAGTGATGCTCTTGTTTGGACTCCCATCATATACTCTAACCACATTGCCAAGGGCTTGCCTGTGTCCAAATGCAGACTAGCTAGCTGCCCAAAGAGGCTGGCATCTGGCTGCCAGCATTAGCATAACGAGCTAACAAACCCAGCAAGTCTGCCTGGTTCTCAAAGTAAAATGCAGTAGGGCATAAAATGCAGGAATTTCTTCACAGAGCAGCTGGATGGTGGGTGGAAGGGTCCTGGCCTCTGCCTCAATGGCCCGCATGATTCCTGTCTGACCCTATCCTTGCCCCACTCATTTGCAGTCTGTGTTCCTATGGGCCATCTAGTCCAGAATCACATCTCTGAGAGTGGCCAGTGCCTGACTCTTCAGAGGAAGGGGGACGGACCCTGCAGTAACAGATGTGGAATAATCACATCTTAGGTCTCATCCTGGTGTCTGATAGGGAGCGATGGGTGAAGCCCTGAAGCATGAGGTTAAATATCTCTGCCAAAATGTTGGTTATTGTCACGCTGTCTGGGAGGACTTAGGAGCGTGTGGGTGCCTTATTCAGGGCAGACTGCCATAAATAAGGTAGGAAACCCAAATTGGCTCTGAATTTTATATTTCATTTTCACCAACCCAGCAACAAATATAAACGCCTGAGGCACCGTAAGCCAGATCAAGGCATCACAGACAGTCCCCTCAGGCACTCCAATCCACTAGCCCATCAGCCACACGAGGTTCTGCGATAGATGCATGCTTCCCTCCAAAAATCACATCGATTCCAGGTTACCCCCAGTGCCAAGCGTCACCCAGGTCTGGCTGCATCCTAGATCTCACCCTGCAGCCAATTCTATAATAAACTATCCAAGGTTTATTAGCTAGGGAAAAGAAATGAGTGTTATTGGGAGGTTAAAGCAGGTAACATATATATACAGTAATCTCAAAAGGTGGCAGAGAGGTAATAAGCTGCCAGTTTCCCCAAAGTCTTTTCAGGGTATCTAGATTGTCTCTGGGGATCTCCGCTTTGCCTCCAATACCCTTCCCTGTAAGAGTTCAAACAGCCCCGAGATGAAGGATTTTCCTTTGTATTTATATTCGTTCTCTCAGAACAATCTGATAGGGTCACCACCCACACAGGCGCTTCCTTTGATTGGTGGAGCGAGAGGAGTGCATTGAGAGTCTTTGACCTCAGATCATCACGTAATGGCCACATGCCTTCAAATGCTCACGATTTAGCACTTTCCTTTTAAAGCTCTTCCTTTGCATTGTACAAGGCTTCTTTCCGGTTTGATGGGTTACTTCGTTACAGGGGTCTACTCAGTGTAAATTTTTGCTAGTACATTATATCAGCATGTGCAGCTAAGTGAAAACAATGCATGCAACATCCCGTTCGTTTTCATGAAGTTTAAACCGCCAAATACCTTCTTATACATTTGACAATCACTTTGATCTATATTAATACACAAGTGAATTGTCCTGAGGCTTTGGCATGAGCTGGCACCTAGTCTGCCAGCGTCACAGTTATCATTAACTATAAAACTCTGGACTCTTGATATCCATAGAAATATCAACCCCTTTTGGAATTTTGCTCCAATCTTGGAGCCAGACTTTTAAAGGTATTGATTCCGTGGAAATCAATGGACTTAGGCACCTCCGTCCCTTTCAAAATCTGAGCCTTGCCCTTAACCTCTTCCTGTGGCAATTCCATTTTAGAGATTTGTATATTTCATTAATTTTCACTTTTTCTGTTTGATTTTACTTGTATTTTACAGCCCCTAGCAAAGTCCAGTAAATTATCTTCTCTTCCCTTCCTCCTTCCACTCCCCAGCCCTCTTGTCTCCCCTACCCCCAGTCTGCCAGTGCATGCCCCACCCAGGAGATAACCTCATCCCGGGCACACATGTGCAGTGTGTTGGTGATGGACAACACAACTAATGTTTGACACTGTGGTGACGAGCCTCAAGGAAACCTGTCCATAAATACACACAAAAATGCTGCTGTCACCCACTTGGCAATTATGGGTTTGATGCATGCAGCAGAAACAAGTTTACATTTAGTGTCCTGTGGTCACTTATAAAATCTTCCTAGTAAAGGTTATCTAAGAGGAGAAAAAGAGCCCGCTCCAAGGTCCATTAAAATCAATGGAAAATCTTCCTTTGACAGTAGTGGGCTTTGGATCCAGCCCTAAATATTTAGCTGCTCTCTTTGCAGTTTGATTTTGGTTCCTGTAATATAATAATTAGTGACTGTGATTCCCAGGAATGTTTGGGCCTAAAAGAGCCCTGGTGCTTGGAGTAATTTTAAACATTGACACTGGGAAAATAGAGTCGTAGAGAATATTTGTGTCCATAGCAATTGTGTTCAGAACCCATGCTCTGTAGTTGCTAGGGGAGTAGTCTGCAGCAGCCGTTCTCAAAATGTAGTAACCTGAGGACTCCCATTTTGATTTAAAATTTTTCACGGACCCCCAAGCCAGCTTCTAATTTTCCCTGGGGGTACTCAGCCCCAGGCCCTGCCCCCCATTCCACCCCTTCCCCCAAGGCCTCACCCCTGCCCCCACTCCACCCCTCCTCTTCCCTGCCTCTCTCCACCCCCACCCCTGAGCATGCCCCATCCGCGCTCCTTCTCCTCCCTCCCAGCGCCTCCTGCACGCCACTGAACAGCTGTTCCGTGGCATGAAGGAGGCACTGGGAGGAAAGGGGAGGAGTTGATCAGTGGTGCTGGTGACCCCAGACATGACTCTGGATTCCCTGGAGCGAGGCATGACTCACGGACCCTCTGGAGTACCCTCGGTCCACGGACCCCAGTTTGAGAACCTCTGGTCTACAGCATGGTTTTTGTTAGCATGATTGTCTATGTGTCCCAATGTTCCTAGAGAGAATTTTCAAATTGTAACAACACAAGCAAGAAATCTCCTTTATTTTTCTTTTTGCTGAGGCTACGTGAATTCTTTTCCACCTGTGCAGCTTGTGATGTGGCCGCAATAAAATCAAAGCCAGGCCCATTGTGTCTCAACACATCTTCCAGAACAACTGCAACAACAAGTGTCTTTTCTCTTCATTCGTATTTGCTACAATTCATCAGATATGCGACAGAGCTGTTGGTGCCACTTGTGATGTGGTCATGAAATGCCATCACTACAGGGCTTAGGGAAATATGCAGTGCAATATTAAACATGTGCACTGACTTTCTAGGGATGTGCTTGCCAGATCTGCTCATCACACTCGTGGAATGTTAAACACCTCAGACCAAATTCTGTACTGATTAATGTACACAGGGTGTAATCAGTGCAGGATATTTCCCCTCAAGATAACCAATATAATGACCTCAAACCCGCCTTCCCCTGAATGAATAGAAACCCTGAATCCAAGCACTCCTGAATCAAGACCTCAATCCTAATTTTGTGGCCCTTTCCCATTTATCCTTTTTTAGCCCCCAATTTAGCAAGATATTTAAGCACATGCCTAACATTACACATATAAGTCATCCCCTTGACTTCAATGGAGCTATTCAGATGCTTTAAGTTTGCTGAATAGGGGCCTTAATGTTTCATCTTAAATTGTACGTTTGCAGATATTTATGAATACAGTCTACCCCTCCTACAATGGCTAGCAAATGAACAGGGCTCGGTGCAATTTTTTATGGTTTGCTGTTGCACATCAAGTTTCCAATCCAACTTCCAATGAAGTCAGTGGGAGTTTTCCCATATTGGCTTTGATGGATGTTAGATCTGGCCCTAAAAGAGAGAGAAATATAGGGATCTGCTGAGCAAACCACTGTTAAGTTTCTGTGTGGAATAAACCTATTTGTTGCTGTAATGATGCTGTGGTTGCTTCACCATCACAGGTAACACATTGGTCCCCGCTGCTACATTTTTCCTTTCCTTTTTTTTTTAATATACAAAAAATTGACACGTCCATCAAAAAGTCTGCCAAGTCTGCCAGAGTTCAAATTCTCCCCTGGCGCGACTCCATTGCTATCGGTGCACGTATGCCAGGGCTGAGATTTCAGACAGCAAAACGGACGTTCTACATCATCTTGACCTTTTTTCTCTTACTTTTCATGTAATGTTTTATTTAGGAGACAATAATCATGCCCAAGTGTGATGGAATGCACCCCTGTATTCACACCCTACACACAATTGTAATAATCTGTTCAAAGTATGCTGTGTGCAGAATCATTGGAAAACTCATAACTTGCTAATCAGTAATATCCTGGTGAAAGGTGTACAGCAGCACTACGTGTGAAGTTATACACTTCCCCCATATGATGTTAAAAGTGCATGTTCAAAACTCACATAGCACCCAACTGGTCAAACAGGCCTGTCTTGAACAAAGGAGTATGTGCTTGCCTTAATTTGCATTTAAGCAGTAAAAAAGTCATTAAGCAGAAAGGGGGAAGGGAGGAAACAAAAGGAAACCGACATGTGAGCATACAGAGGTAAAAAAACCCAGCGGGGTCCTACACAGACTCTTTGTCTCCTGGTTGTCAGCTGGAAATGTTTTTGAAAAGGGGAAAGGAAACTATAAAAAGGAGTGGCAAACACCCCAAGAAACCCCTTTCGCTTGTCCTTGCCCTCCTCAGTCTTTGTACCTGAGAAAGCAAAAGAAACAGCCATTAGACTTGAAGAGTTTGGTCAGTAATGCTGTTGAAAGCATGTGATGAGAAACTTTGCTTTAATATAGTTTGTTAAGTTCTAGTAGGCACTAGAAAGTGCTTTATCTTTATTTTTCTTGTAACCATTTCTGACTCTAATGCCTCATTGCTTGTACTCACTTAAAAGCTATCTCTTTATAGTTCATACACTTGCTTCATTGTTTTGTCTAATCCAGTCTGTTTAAGTTAAAGTGTCTGAGTAACTCTACTTAAGGTAATGAGCTGGTGTATATTATCCCCTTAAAAGAATAATGGACTTAATATATTTGGATTGTCCAGGAGAGGGCTGGGCAGTACAAGACATACATTTGGGGTGAGGGAATCCAGGACTGGGAGTGTGTTGGGGGCACCCTGCAGAAGTAACCCAGGCTGGTAAAAGCCAGAGTGTACCCGCGTGTGGCTGGCAGGCTGTAGTTACACACAGACACTCAGGGTGTAGCTTGCATGCTGGACGGCTGTTTGTAAGTGCCCCAGATGGGAGGTATTGCAGCAAGGCATTGTAAGGCTCCCAAGGTTGCAGGTCAGGGGTGACACAGAACCCTCACTGCTCTGGATTGCACCCCAGTGGGTCACACCAGGGCAGTTAGACAGTGTTATACAACAGCCACAGCAAACGAGAGTTCACAGCTACTCTATTTAGAACCACGTGACTCCTTTCCTTCCTGAGCAGCCTGGGGTATGACAGGCACACCGGGCAAAGATTTACTTGCACTAGCATTCCCAGCCATGAATGAGTATTTCTTTTTCTTCTTACCTTGGTGATAAGGAGAGAGATTGGATTTATGGCAGCCCTTCAGGCAGTTGTAAAGGATTTATGAAATGGAAGGGCACAGAGAGACTAATAAACAGAGCTGGGATGCATCATTTACTGACATTCAGCTCAGCTCTGGCAAGATAAAAAACCCACTAAGCTTAGAAGAAAGAACAGCGACTCAATCATGTTTCTATTTCGTTAGTGTGCAAGTGCATTTCCTATACCGTATTTCTTCTCACCAATGGTCCTCAACAGAAGACACTGTGAGGCCAAGGAGGTCTGGAGAAGATCCCCCTTGAAAGTCCATCATTGCTATCCCTTGCTCTGCCACAAGGGGCACTGTGGTAGGAACAAGCGAGCTACTTCCCCTCCAGTGGCAGGGGATGTTCCCCATCCCCACTATCCTGGACTATCCGATTTGGAATTCATTCTTTTCCTCCCTAAGGCACCTGGCGCGTAGCAATCTACCGCCCTGTAAAGGAGACTTAACTAATCCTCCAAATGCAGTGATGCACAAATTGTTCATCTACATGAAATATGCTTGCAAGCCTGGCGGGCCCAATTTTCAAACAGGGCCTCTGATTTCTTCCACCTGCAAAATGGTTCTGCACACAGCAGTATGTACAAAACCCCCTATTTTGGTTGCACAGACTTGCGTTTGTGTATCCAGGTTGGTAGCTGGGTATCAATGTTCATGGCCAAATCCAAGCGTGCCTACTGTTTCGCTGATGCTAACATTTGCACACATTTTGAGGGGCTGATTTAAAGGCATCTGAAAACTTAGCCTGTACTATTTGTGTGTTATGCATTAAGCACATACAACTATTGTACGGAGAGTCTCACATTGATTCTAACAGCTGTACGCAAAGACAGCATTTCCAGCATGCTTATGTACAAACTGATCAATACATTTATTTAACCAGTTTAAATGCAGTGAAAATACATCTTCATTTACCTAATTGGAGCAGCTCAGAGCTCAACTTACTGTGTGTCGATGCATACTAATCATGTAAACTGCCTCCTATGTCAGCAGATAATCTCTTGGATGTATCAGGCGCCCCTGATTATATAAGATCTTTCGTGCTATGTGTCCTCCAAAGCTTTTACAGATGAAGTCTTCTAATAACAACGCCAACCTGGCCACTGCTTTAATGCTCTGCTTTTCTTGTAGGGAGTATTGCAGAAGAGTACTGAGAAAGTCACCGTCGGATTGCGCCGCCTACACACTATCTTTTGATACCTCCGTTTTTATCATAGAGAGCACAAGGAGGAGGGTGGCTGTAGAAGCTACACTGGAGAACAAAGGCGAAAATGCATACAGCACTGTCCTAAACATTTCCTTCTCGAGAAATCTGCAGTTTGCTAGCTTGATTCAGAAGGTAAGAACTCCTTTAGAGTCTTCTCCAGTTGGCACTTGTGTTGGGAGCAAATCATTGCCAGTAAAAAAGAGAAATGGCCATCAGTGGGCCTGGGCCTGCACCAATGAAACTAATGAGGGTTTTGCCATTGACTTTAGTGGAAATGAAACTGGATCACCAAAAGAGGAGTCATTAGATAGTAAGGGGGAGGTATTGCCAAAGTATGTGTGTTATTCAGTGCAGTGGCTCAACACTGTTACTGTTCTGTTGCATTTCCATAGCCCCTTCCACACTCACTGTACAAAGATTAATTTAGCCTAACAACTCCTCTGCTCCAATGAGGGGGTACGTCGGGATTGCCAGCCTGGATCAAACCCAAAGTCCATCTCGCCCAGTATCCCGTTCCTGACAGTGGCCAACTTCAGTGGAAGGCGCAAGAAACTCCAAAATATACAATTTATGGGGAAAGCTGCCCCATATCGTTCCCTCCAATGAGCATGCCCTTGCATTTGTCAGCACGGAATTTCATCTGCCCGTCTGCCGTGTCCCCTTAGCATTTTTTGGAGCCTACTCTAGTCTTGAGTAACCAGAAAGATTCCACGTCATCTGCAGATATTGCCATCTTGCTGTTCACCCGCTTTTCCAGATCATTAATGAATATATTACAGCACCCCGGTCCTTGTGCGGAACCTTGGGGCACCCACCCCTCTGCCGCCATGGTGAAAGTGTATCATTTCTTCCTATTTGCTTTCTCCTAGCCATTGTCTAATCCATCACAGAATGTTACTTCTCACCCATGATGACTTAGCTTAATAACCTCTCATGATGGACTTTGTCAAAAGCTTTCTTCGGAAAGTTCAAATAAATCAAATTAATTATTTCTCCTTTATCCACCTTTTTGACACGCTCAGTGATTCTAGGAGATCAGAGGCATGATTTTCCCTTACAGAAGCCATGGTGGTTTGTCCCCCTCATGTCATATTCATCTAGTTATTTTTATAATTCATATTACTCATTGTTGCAGAGAATTGAAGTATTGTTTCAACCAATTATCCCCATTTTGTAGACAAGGAAATTAAGCACAAGGAGTGAAATTCTAGTATATGCAGAGGCTGAGCACAAACCCAATGCAGCACTTTAATCACACTTCATAACAGGCTTTCCATGGGACACACGTGTACCCTCAAGGACACACATGGGTCTCAGGCTAGCCTTTATTTAGGCAGCATGGCCTAATGCATAGGGCACTGGACTGGGAGTCAGGAGACCTGGGTTCTATTCCTGGCTCTTCAGTTCCCATCTCTTTGCCTCACTTTCCCCATCTGTAAAATGGGATAATGATACTGACCTCCTGTCAGGACCCTGGTTTCAAACCCAGGCCCACTGGATTCTCAGCAAACAGCCTTGGCCATCATACCTTTCCACTAGGTCAGACTACCAGGAACTCACAGACATGGGTGGGCCAGCTACCAGTGTTCCATGGCCTGCTTCCTGATTGGCCACATGGCCTTGACTCTGATTGGCTGGTGACCCTATATAAACTTCCTGCTTCCTTTCTGACCATGTCTGAGCAAAACAAGCCATTGCCTGCACGGACTCACCTGACCCTGCCTTGCTGCCCCACCTCATCCTGACTTGCTGCCTCACCCCTCCAGCCAACCCCCTATACCTTCCCCTTGGATTGGATCTCCTGACTATCAGACCTTTGTGTGGACTCCCACCACTGATCTGGACTGCCCTTCGACCCACCGGACCCCAAGGCATTACACCTCCTTTTTAAAGCACTGAGGGATCTCCTGATGAAAAGTGCTAGAGAAGATTATTAGTACTTGATTTCTCCTTGCAAAACTGAAAGCTGTTCTAAAAACTCAGGGGGTTAAATTAACTGGCCTAAGTTTCCCTGTTGTCTGTGGCCAAGCCAAGAATAGAATTCAGAGTCCTTGACTCCCAGTTCTGTGCCTTAACCACATGACCACATTTCCTCTTAATCACTCTCCCAGATTTTCTTCTTCCTTTCCTCAGTTTCTAAGAGGAGAAAAGGTCAGGAGAAAGAGAGTGAAGAAGTATTCAAATGATCTTCCAAAACCTCCCAGTGGCACTGGGATGCTTTGCTGTAGCTAAGAAAGATGGGATTAATCAAAGAGCATTGAATTACTCATCTGCAACACATTTTCTCCTTCTTAATTTCTTGGCAGTGCAGCTCTCTGGTGCTCCACCACTCTGGTGCTCCATGCTGCCTGATGTTCAGTCTTTACACTCATATCCCAGATCATGGCCTACACGTCATCCTCAGAGTTGGGTGCAAAGTGAACCTGGTATTCTTTCATACAGTTCTCACTATAACTCCTGAGATGTAGCTAGTTAAGTATGCATTGTAACAGGGAAAACTCTGTGTCTCTTTACTTATCGAGGCTAAACATACCTGGGGAAAATAGATGCAGAGCTTATTGCTGTGGAGATCTCGGGATTGGAATCTAACATGACAAAAAAACAGGAGCACCGCTAAGGGCGGTGGGGATGTAACCAGATGATCTCAAACTCAGCGCAGAACCAAATCATTTTTGAGCGCTAATGAAGCTTAGTTAGATTTTAGTGAAAACTTTTCCATTTTCACTAGTTTTGACTGAGACCAACAGCTAAAGGAATGGCCATATATGCTGATAAGAAGAAGTTCACAATTTCATCAGAGAAGATGAAAATGTAATGTGGGATCTAGATCTCCATGCTCCAGGGCAGAACCAGTTACTAACTGCCTGGGGTCAGGAAGAAGCTGCTCCTACATTCTGTTCTATTCCATGATTGTGCATTACAGGGAGTCCTGCACTTCTCCCTGAAGACTCTGGTACTGGTCTAGGGTGTGGGATAAAACAGACCCCATGTCAGATCCAGCCTAGCGATTCTATCTCCGGAAGAAGTTTGTCGATGCTTTTGGCTTTTAAGCTTCTAAGGATGTTAAATCCTTCATTATTAGAATACAAAACGATTTTTTTATTTGTAAGTGCCTGAGACACACTAAGATGCGGAGGAACTTCGTTCCGCCTTTGCTTTGGCACTCCTACGGCTTTAAAAAAAAATCTCCCAAGCGGAGCACGCTGGTGGCCAAGTTTCAGTCAATGAAGAATTTTTACTGCTAAGTTATAGCTCCCCTGAAAATATGGGCTTACAATGGAAACAGAGCCATGACTTAGAGTTGGGCCAATCGATGCCACTCTAATACTGCTTTGCAAGCGGTATGCTGACTGGAAGATTGAAGGCGGCGCATATGTTTCGAGTATTTGGGACATACAGGGCTCTGTTGAAAACCAGCTTTGTTCAACAAAACAGTCAGAGTCTGGGAATGACAAAAAAAAAAAAGAAACCTCTGATTTATAAACTTCATATGGCAGCAACCACATCACCCACTTTGTCATCCTGCATGTGTGTGTGTGGAGAGAGAGGCAGCCTTCCCTCTCGCATCTTCAGGCCTCCTTGTGGTGAATGGAAGATCTTGGCCTTTTATTACAGAACCATCATGTCATGTTGCATCTCTAGCCACTGCAGCTGCTGCTGACTTAGGGTCAGAAGTGAACTCCATGGGCCTTGTGTTTTCTGGGGCACTTTCTGCTCCCCTGAGAGCCCTAAGCAGGATGTCCTGTCATCTCAGGCCCAGCGCCTCTCAGTGGTTTGAGCATTGGCCTGCTAACCCCAGGGTTGTGAGTTCAATCCTTGAGGGGGCCATTTAGGGATCTGGGGCAAAAATCTGTCTGGGGATTGGTCCTGCTTTGAGCAGGGGTTGGACTAGATGACCTCCTGAGGTCCCTTCCAACCCTGTCTATGATTCTGTCTTTGGGGGTGCATTTCATGTATGTGTTTCAAACAGCTAGCTACCCTCTGCTTCCCGATCCCTCCTAAGGCCCAGACTGGAGGAAGGAGGGACTCACTCCTTACCACAGCCATGGTTTACCTTTCCTACTTGGCTTCTTTAACAACCCTTTTGATCCAACTCCACAGCTACCATAAACACTCACACACAGGCATGCCCCAGGATACATGACAGATAACCCAGATATTTCCCAGTTCATCACCCTCCATCTATCTAATGATCTTCTCGCACTCATCCCCATGCTCCCCAAGCACCACCCTTGGCTCCTTTCTTACTCCCCTTTTAGACAGATTTTCCTTACATGAAAGGCCTGTATCTTTTTATCACTGGTTCTCAAACAGCTTAGCATGCCCTGCCTTTCCCCACTATCACCTCTAAGAAATCTGGGCCAAGCGATCATTCAGCACTTCGCTGACATTTCCGCATTGTGTCTAGGCTGTGGAGAGCTTTGATCCATCTTTCTGGTTGGGAGTGTAGTAAATGTCTGTCAGCCGTCCAATGGGCGCTCAGAGGAATTCCTGAGACCTCCAAATCCTGCTTCTTGGGAAATGTGCTGATCTTGCTGAGAATTCATTCATCCACTACATGACTTCATAACCATTCTGGGTATCAAATACCTCCCATTTGGTGGTTTAAAAGTGGTGCCAATGGAAAATTACGGGACATGTTGCCCACAAAATTAGAAAAATGTAAGGGTCTGCTCTGTGTTTTCTGATAGATTACTCCAAATTAACCAAGGAAAAATGTTATGAGATGTAACAGAGTAAGCGCCATGCAGCAGCGTTTAGAGAAAACACCGTTGCCAGTTACGAACGCTCAGCTCAACTAATGTGCTCCTCGCTACTGTTCATTACAAAGACAAATTGACTAGAGTAATAAGTAGCTCCTTGAGTTTCCAGCTAACTTCGGGATTGTACTCGGTGCTGTACAAACACACAGTAAAAGCCAGGCTTTGTCCCAGGGAGCTCATAGGCCAAATAGACAGAGGATGGGAGAGAGTGTTAGTAGTGCCACTTGACAGATAGGGAACAGGAACCGAGGCACAGCAAAATGCTCTAGGTCACGCAGGGAGTTTGTGGCAGAACCAGGCACTGGACTCAGAACTCTTGAGTCCCAATCCAATGCCTTAGCTAGAATGACATCTTTCCTCCCTACATTGCAGCATCGCTGTTACAAACTGTATTATTTGGAGCATTACTGTAGGTCATTTTTTTGATGAAGCGTTCCCTTGCTGACAGTATTGTTAAATATAGCAAGTGTATTTTATTGTTGCATTATCTTATTATTCCATTGTCTGATTCATTATTGGGACAGATATCCTGCAATCTCCTGGACAAACCATATTGAACTATGTTAGTGTCTTAAGAGGTCATTGCTTTAAAAATGCAAATGTATCGTGGGCTGGCATGTAGCATCTTTTAAGGAGGAGACCGGACTTAGGTAAACACCGGGAAGTGTCATGTGCTTCCAAGGACTCTTGAGAACAACGGACCAGACAAGGCTGAACTTCTAGCTGAGCGAGGTTCCCGGGAAAAACTTGGGACAAGGGGAATGCAAATGTCTCACTACTGGGCCATCCTTTGGAAGCTGCACCTTGAAGAGAAACCCATTGTCTGGCTCATTACCTAGTCCCGGTCTCTTCAGAGACCCAGCCTGGCTAAAGGAGGGAATCCGTCACTCCTAGGGGAGCTAGTTCCAAGCGAAAGCTGTTCTGAACTGGTAACCACAGGAAAAGCTCCTGGGTGGGCTTTGAAGAACTAATCCCCAGCCAGAGCCCTGGTTAGAGTTAGGGGCTGATTTCTGGGAAGCTTTTTAGCATGCGTGTAGGTCCTTGTATTGTTTTTAGTGTGTTTTCTCTGTAATGGCTTTACCTTAAGACTAGAAGGGCTTGCTTAGAAAGAGCTGTGTGATAACTTCTAACTGGGCCATTGCACTGTCTACTTCCTCTGAAGGGAGAAGAGAAGCAGGCCGGCTTAGGCAGGCTGCCTTTTGCTGGGGATACCACAGTTTAGTCAGGGGACTGCACAGCCTGGGAAACACCCTGGTTGGGTGGGACTCTCGTCTCCACCCAAGAGAGGTGACCCCAGAGGGGGAATACAGGTGCAATTGCCCTGACTTGTGGGGATGATTATTTACTGTTTGTATTAAGATAGCACCTAGCTGCCTCAGTCATGGAGCAGGACCTCCCTGTGGCAGGAGCTGTACAAACAGCACAAAAAGATGCCCCCAAAGAGTGTACATTCTAAGTAAGTTAATTATCACTAACATGTGGTCACCATGTAATAAAGGAAGTTGGGCTATTTCTTGTTATTTCTCTAGCACATTTGATCATAAAAAATCTTTATTCTTCTTTGTGATTATTGGTCCAAGAATAATCAGTTTTATTTGGTCTTTTTCATTCATCGCTGTATCTAAAATCCCAGAGTAGGATTTAAACCAAGAAATTTGAAATTGGCTTTGTGACTGTGATACTAGTTTAACAGAACTGCATGGGAAGAATGTCTGGCTTACAACAACTGTAGTTTCCCTGTTTTTCAAGCTTCAGTTCGGATGTCTTTCGGTCCGTGCGCACAGCCACAAGGAGCATGTTGGCTATGAGAAATGTGCTGTGGGTATCTCTGGTGTTTCTGGTAACCTGTGGTTTTCCATTTCAGGATGATACAGACATCAACATTGAATGCATGAATGAAGAAAAGCGCCCCAACAAGAAGGTGTGCAATGTTAGCTACCCCTTCTTCCGAGCCAAAGCAAAGGTAAAGATAGTTTCTGTTATTTGACCTGGCAAGTCCAAATGAAATATCCTGCCGATGGGCTGCTCCGGCCCCTCCTCTGTGGCCGCAGAAGGGTGCCACTGAGCGGGCAGGGGACAAAGGTGCCACTGAGCGGGCGGGGGCATGGCCGCATTTGGGAATGGCGTTCAGGAGATGACGTCGTGCTGAGCTCCGCTTCTTGCGTAGGGCATGCTGAGGACAGGGAGAAAGGTTCCTCCACTGAGCCGAGCCTCTGTTGATCGCTCCCAGAGAAACACTGGGGCTACAGATTCTATTTCGGCCATTGGAACAAAGTAACCTAGGGAGAGCAGAGCCCCACTCGCTTCCGGGGCTAAGGGGGAGCATTCCTGTCCAGATCTCTGCCCAGAGCCCTGCCTGCCTGCACTGGGGCTGGGCTAAGGAGCTGGCCCAGCAGGGATGAGCAAAATGAGTCAAAGACCAGTAGTTGCTTTCGTTTCTATTTCAGACGGCCACCAGCGTTAGGGGACAAGAGGTCAGCTAAGAGGTGTCAGCAGCATAAAAGTTGCATTGAATCCTAGCCGATCTTCAGGCAGCCAAATTCAAACCAGTCACACGGAGACAAAGAATTTGACTTTAATCCTTTGGCACAGTTTAATGTTGGCTGTTCCGATCTGCTGCTGCCTTACAAAATGAGTCCCCTTTTACTGGTTAGGTAGAGCAAGCTAAATTCTTCTCTCTTCCATTTCAACTGGACCCTCTGCCCCTCATTCATCATACTGGAGATGTTCACGTGAATTTGCGCAAGAACAAAAAGAGAGAGAAACCGAATGAAGGAAACCTCACTAGTATCAGTTTGGTGAAGAGCGTGTGTCACGTCTAAGGGGGTTTTCTCAGATAAACTCCTCGGTAGTATTCTTTTTAACCCTATCCATTCATTTGAGTTCTAGATCAGCTAATATTTTAGAAACACTGATCAAACATTTTAATGAGCGTTAACATATTTAGTTCATTACATATGGGCTCAAAGACACACTTCACTTGTTATTCAAATTATTATGTTATTCATACGTGCAGTGAGGCAATCCTTGCACTAAAGATCTTACAGTCCAAGTTGACAAGACACAGCAGGTGGGAGAAAGGAGGTATTGTTATCCCTATATGACAGATGAGGACAGGAGTGGCAGAAGGTCCCTAAAAGTGGGGGGGCCGCAGGTGTCTGAACCGTGGCACCGCCGTCACATCGCCCCCTTCCTCCCGAGGTCCCCCCCGTACTGCTCCTTCTCCCCGAGCCCCCACCCTTGTGCTGCTCATTCTCTCAAGGCCCTGCCCCTTCCCCCGAGACCCTGCTCTCGCGTTGCCTCTTCCCCCCCCAAACTCTCTCCTCTCCACTCCTTCCCCCTGTCGCTTGCCTTTATCAACAGTAAAAGGGGGGGGGCATGGCCCCCTGGCTCTCCCTGTTCTGGCACCCAGGGATGGGGAATTTAGGCACAGAGAGATTAAGTAACTTGCCCAAGGTCACATAGCAAGCCTGCAGCAGATTCAGGAATTAAACCCAGATCTCCAGTCCTGTGATTTTACCACAAGTTCCAGTCTGACAGCTTAGTATCCCTGGACTTGGAGGCTTTCAAAAGCCAAACTGAAAACCGGATTTAAATGTTGCAATTCTCAGAATGAGCTGAAGGAAGAGCATGGATATGATTTTGCATCTGCATCCAAATTTCACATCTCCAGTGTTTGTGGCACGTTTTACCAATATGAATATTTTTTTTCTTCTTCTAAACAAGGAATGGATTGCACCTTCAGCAAGTTCATGGATGACACTAAGCTGGGGGGAGAGGTCGATAAACGCTGGAGAGTAGGGATAGGGTCCAGAGTGACCTAGACAAATTGGAGGATTGGGCCAAAAGAAATCTGATGAGGTTCAGCAAGGACAAGTGCAAAGTCCTGCACTTAGGACAGAAGAATCCCAGGCACTGCTACAGACTGGGACCGAATGGCTAGGAAGCAGTTCTGCAGAAAAGGACCTGAGGATTACAATGGACGAGAAGCTGGGTACGAGTCAGCAGTGTGCCCTTGTTGCCAAGGAGGCTAATGGCACATTGGGCTCCATTAGTAGGAGCATTGCCAGCAGATAGAGGGAAGTGATTATTCCCTTCTATTCGTCACTGGTGAGGCCACATCTGGAGTCTTGCATGCAGTTTTGGGCCCCCCACTACAGAAGGGATGTGGACAAATTGGAGAGAGTCCAGCAGAGGGCAACAAAAATGATAAGGGGGCTGGGGCACATGACTTATGAGGAGAGGCTGAGGGAACTGGGCTTGTTTAGTCTGCAGAAGAGAAGAGTGAGGGGGGATTTGATAGCAGCCTTCAACTACCTAAAAGGGGGTTCCAAAGAGGATGGAGTTAGACTGTTCTCAGTGGTGGCAGATGATAGAACGAGGAGTAATGGTCTCAAGTTGCAGTGGGGGAGGTCTAGGCTGGATATTAGGAAACACAATTTCACCAGGAGGGTGGTGAAGCACTGGAATGGGTTACCTAGGGAAGTGGTGGAATCTCCATCCTTAGAGGTTTTTAAGGCCCGGCTTGACAAAGCCCTGGCTGGGATGATTTAGTTGGGGTTGGTCCTGCTTTGAGCAGGGGGTTGGACTAGATGACCTCCTGATTCATCTGATTCTATGAATTAGCATATATATCAACTCCCTGTATGTTACGTTAGAAGGAAAATGGGGTGACAGGCTGACGTGTTGGAATATAAAGAAGCAGATCATGACAGAAGCTTTCCCAGACTCAAAACAATATATTCGTCTGAAGCCTTTGCCTGTCAGGAGCTCGAAAATGATGGATATGCTTCATTCACTTCTCTAGAATTTAAACCTTGCAATAAAGCCGTCTTGTGTGCTTGTGGCCATAAAATAAAATGGAGCAGCCCGATTCCACATGACCTACAGCGGCTAAGAATGCATCTGCGTGGCATCAGGTAGTTCGGGTCCTGCCAAAACAAAGACAGGCTGGAAATGGAAATTTGGCCCTGGGAGCCGGAGTAGAATTTTAATATTATAATCAGCTGTGCACCGTCCCAGACAGTTTGAGGTCATTGCCACGTTTTTTTCAGATCTGCCATTAATGACATTTTATTGTTGTTGGAACATCTCTTTGGCACTTCTTGTCCCCCGTCGGTGGAAACAATGCCTCAGATGTGAGTTAACTGTATGGCACAGTGAGCCTGATAGGCCTTTAACAAAAAGGATTTTTTTGTTCTCTATTCTAAAGAATAATAATAATTTTAAACACACACACAAACAAACCACCAAGTCAGTAGCTGTTTTCTCTGGAAAGATATGGCTCTGCTTGAAACTTGCCAACCTCTCTTGTAACATTTCATCCATGATCTTTCTCCCACACACTTTGTGACTGGCTGGAAAGTTGTGCTCTGCTGCGATAGGGTTAATGGGAAAGGATGGTGGCAGAGGGGAACTCGTGTCTGCGACAGCTGGATAACTGTATTTGTTTAATGTTTTTTTTTTCAATCTGTTTTTAATCTCTGCAGGTGGCTTTTCGCCTGGATTTCGAATTCAGCAAATCTATTTTTCTTCAAAGCATGGAGATCTATCTAACTGCCAACAGGTTAATGATTGCATTATTTTTCTGTTCCCTTTGCACATATTTATCACCTTTATTTTCTAACTAAATACAATGCTGTCTGCACAGCTCTCGTCTTAGAGCGCCTGTCATCTTCTCCCTCCTGTTGCAGCTTAACTGTGGATGGTTTTCACCTCTCCCCCTTCCTCCCCAGGCAATGACAGCCTGAGATTTTTAATTGGAGTGAGTTTGTTGAGCACAGATACTCTACAGCTTTGTTCATAGTTGACAAGAGCCTGCATTTCAATCTTCAATATCTATTAGCATCGTTCAGCAAAGCTGGCAACCTCTGCTCTAGAGGCACCCAGGGCATAGCATATGGAAATTAAATTACCTTTGGCTGTTAGAAAATATGTAGCGCTGTACTTGTAAGTCATGGCTCGCTCTCTCTGGATATCTGATGTGCTTCAGCTGCCAGCAATATTCCAGGGTGTGTGGATGAACAGAAAGTGACACTTGGCAATGCTTTTCGTTCAGCTACTTTCACTAACACAAACACTCCCCATAAAAATACCGTATGCTTGTAAAGTTCTACTCACCCACTTGCCCGGCACAAGTAAATTGTTTTGACAGGCAAGTAAAATCTGATTAGGGGTTTGTTGGTTTGTTTTTGTTTGTTGTTTCCCGCATCAATCATGGTGGCAAAGGGCAGCCAAGGAGATTTTGAGCCTGGGCTAGTAAATGTTCATGACAATTTTGCAAGGCTGCTCTGTGCTCTGAGGAAGGTTTTGGTCACCTAAATTCACTGCCTTGACCTGGGAAAAGTTACTAAGGAAAATCTGCTTCTGTCAGCTCATTTGCCAGTAACATAAGAACATAAGAACGGCCGTACTGGGTCAGACCAAAGGTCCATCTAGCCCAGTATCCTGTCTACCGACAGTGGCCAATGCCAGGTGCCCCAGAGGGAATGAACAGAACAGGTAATGATCAAGTGATCTCTCTTTTCTATGACTTCTGCACACACTTACTTGGCATCTTCCAGAAAAACACAAGAGGGCAAATTCTGACTCATCCGGAACTGGTTTCAAAGGATATGTTTACACTGCATTGTAAACCTGGGTCTCTGGGATCCTGGCTTCTGGGCTTGGTGTTTCCAATCCCACGCGTCAGTGTCTACACTGCCTTGTAAACCTGGGTTTACAGTTGCTGGACCCTGGGTCTCACAGCCATACTGCGCTACCTGGACCTTCTGACTGGGTCCTGCAGCGTGAGCTGTGTCCACACTGCAAAACGACAGGGCTTGGACCCGAGTCACAGCAGGACTCAGGTTCTGACCCATCCCCCTAGCAGGGTCCTAGGAACTGGGTCCCATGTGCTTGCTGACCCGAGTCCGACCGATTTGTGTGTGCATGGAAGTGGGGCTTGGGCTCAAACCTGAGTGTAGACCTGGGTGCAAATCAGAGTCTGATCCTGTACTCACTGAAGTCAATGGGCCTTTTGCTGTTGATTTCAGTGACTGCAGGTTTAGAGCCGGACACTGTACAACTGAACGAGTGCGTTCTGCCCAGAGGCAACCCAGTTTCCTTAACCTAAGTCTGCGTGGAACATACCTAACTTGTACCATGCCCCGACCCTCTAGAGCCCATCCTCTAACACTGCACTCTGTATTAACCAGCTCTCCCACCATAAAATAAAATAATACTTGGTCAGTCATTTTGCTATGAGAAATAGAAAATGAAACCAGGAGTTCCCACGACTGTGGCTCTCTGGGGTAATGTTGATCGCTAGTTTGGCTCCAGAACCACTGAGGTCTGAGTATCGCTGCTCTAGAGTTTAGGGGGCGGATTAATTCTTTGCAGAGTTTGTGAATCATGCCGTGTCAGCAATAAGTGCCTTTTATATGTTCCTATCCCACCAGCCCCGCCTGGCGTAAGCACCAAGGTGAAGGGCCTCTGTCCCCTGCCCAAATAGGCACGAGTAATTGCAGAATGTTGTTACTGTCATTCCCCTGCCTTCCTAGAAATTCATTGCACAAAATCAAAGCAGTTCCCTATATTTTTTACCAGCTCTGACAGTTCATACGTGAAGGGACAGGCCCTAAGAAGGCCTTGTCGGCAGCTAGGGGCCAGCGTCCCAGCCCTCCATCGAGAATCAGTCGTCCCATTTGGACTCTGTGCTGTGGAGTCAGCAAATTAATCCTCACCCAGGGTGGGCTGTTTCCCCCGCTGTGTGGAGTGGCCTAAATGCTGTTTTCCTTTGCTTGGCTTCCAGTGACAGCGAAGAACAGGAAAGTACCAAAGAAGATAACGCTGCTCTCCTGAATTTTCACCTGAAATACGAAGCCGACCTCCTTTTCACCAGGTTTGTGGTCATCGTGGCCGGGGGGTTGAGGAATCTGTCACTGAGCAAACCCGGCCCAAACCCTGCAGCCCTTGCTCAACCCTGATACCCACTGCTCCTAGGGCTGCATGTGTCCCTGCCTGGGGGGAGGGCGCTCAGCTCACGGTTTGCCTGGAATTGTTCCATAGAGGCTGACGGGCTGGGGGCTCAGCTCCCTAAACTGGAGTCAAGGGTCTCCATGGGAAGGCTTCTTGCCTCTGCCCTTCTGTCCACATGTCCCCAGCGCCTCTGCCCCACAACGTGCTGCCGGGCGCTGGGTGTGGGGAGCTCCGCAACAGGGAGGGGCGTCCTGGGCGAGGCCCCCTGCGCGTTTGGGGGAGAGAATCTGGCATGGGGGTGGCCAGCCTATGGGGACCACCTGTGTTAGATGGGAATAAGGGGAAACCACATGAAACACAAGGGACAAGGTTTTATTTTAAGGGGCTTTTTAGGGAAAACCCATTTTCCGTAACATTTCAGGTCTTTTTTTCTCTGATGTGTACATTTCTACTGCCCTCGGGTATACAATGCAATTATCAGGAGCTTCAATTCAGTGGTTAAAATGGTACTTGTGATCAGGTTTAATACATTTCAGTGCATCTTCAAATGAGGGACAGGCGGTCCCCCTAGCACAAATCAATGAAATAAGGGACTGTCCCTTAAATGAAGGGCCAGGTGGTCAACCTAGGCCAGTCCCACCAACAACTACCAGCCTGTAGAACGGGCTGCCCCTGATTGGCTTCCCCGAGCTCTAGGAGAAGAGGGGAGGATGCCACAGAGGTGTGATGGATCCGCAGGTGCGGGCCCCACTTTGCATTTTGGGTTAGAGCAGCAGGGTTTGTGGCTGCTCTCGGAAAGGCGAGAGAAGAACGCATGTTGGCTCCTGGGTAATGCTGACCGAGCTCCCTTGTGAGAGGACCCGCTCAGCAAGTTATCGGTGCTGCGGTGAGGGTGTAAGAACGCGGCGTAGCAGAACAGGCCCATGCAGCAGCTTGGGAGGCAGGAACAGCTGACAGCTACCAACGCTGAGAAAACGAAGGCTGCCGCGAGTGAGGCCGGAATATGCAGCTGGCGGTGGCTTTGCACACCCGCCCCTGGGCGTGCAGCTGACCTCTCCGGCTAGCCCAGATGTGTGGCCGTTTGTGCAGCTGCTGCCGATTGCACACGCAGAGAGGGACGTGCAACAACAGAGGCTGAAAACTCTGCATGTGGCATCCGAGCCACCAGTGTCCCAGCGGTGTGCACAGGAGAGGCGGGGGGATTGGCAGCATCACTGAAATGTTCCGGCTGGACTGGACCGTATCAGATACCCCTTAAAAAACCAAACTACCACTTTCAAAGTCGTGCGGCTGGGAAATCCTGGTGCACGTTGCTAGAGAGAAGACATGCGAATGACTCTTTCAGCGTGTAACTAGAACTCTCATTAGCCCACTGAAAAGCTTCCTTGTAAGGACCCAGGTTGCGGCTGGGGGGACGTATCCTTTGCCAGGTCTGTTTTGCGTACGGGAGGTCTGGGCTCCCCAGAGACACTGGGCAAAGACGCACTAACGCAGCGAAGCAGGTGAGCTGTATGGACGGGCTGATTCACAGTCATGGCAATCGGCCCAGACGAGGAAAACCTCCCTGTTAGCCAACAGCAAGAAGGGTAGGAAGTTTGTGCTGCCCTGTGGGAATTCAGACAATGGCTGGCTTCGTGTTTGTAAAGTCCCATTCAGTGGCAAACTGGGACTCCGACAGGGACCCTGCGCTACGGCCTGAGAGACATGGAGCAGAGGGCTGGGAGTCAAGAATTTCTGAATTCTAACCCTGGCCACCAAATTAACTGCCTGGCCTTGGGTGAGCCCCTGCCCCTCTCTGGGTATCGGCTTTCCGACCTGTAAAAGGAAGATGGTAACAGTCACTTTGCCTGCCTCATAGGGGTGTTTGGAGGAATAATTAGCTAGTGGTTGATGCTAAAGTGCTGTACAATGACATCACTTTTCATCAGCAGATCTCAACGACGGCAAAGGATTTCAGTCTCCTCATCTCCATTTGACAGATGGGGAAACTGAGGCATGGAGCATGCAGTGACGTGCCCCAGGTCACCTAGCAGGCCGGTGGTAGAGCCACAAATAGAACTTGGGTCTGCTGAGTCCCAGTCCAGTGCTCTGTCCGCTAGGCCACGCTGTCTCCACTGACTGAGTAAGAGCTTAGTGACACTGTTGTGGCCCAAAGCCCCGTGGGCAGCTCACAGAGGGTGCCCTCGGTGCAGATACTCCTTTCCGCACAGTGTGGGGGTTGCACGCTATCTCTGTGGTGCCATCTCACCACGCAGTGCCTTTGGGCATCTGGGAGCCCCAGTGGGGTTGGGGTCGCCCCCTACCACGCCCTGGTGAAAAGCCTGTGGACAAGGAATGGAAATGTCTGGAGGAGGGTCTCCCCACACCTGCCTTCCTATGGCCTAATCCTGCACCAGACTAGTCAATGGGCGTGTAGCCATTGCCTCCAATGGGAGCTTGGTCAGGCCCTTCAAGGGGGGTGGGGCGACCAGGGGCGGATCTCTGTGAGGATGCTGTGGGAAGCCCTGGGTGGCCATGAAGTTGACCCGGAGGCTCAGATCCACCGCGCTCCTAGCTGAGCATTGACACGGTGCTCATCACTGCAGTGGGTGAGCCCTGCAGGACCCAATGCCTGTACCGTACAAGGTCAGACTACCCTCTGATACAATGATCCAAGCTTCTGTGAGCTGCGGCACTTGGGCTATTACTGTGGTATCTTTGCTTTCCTCGGTCACCTGGGGCCGGAGTTTTCCTTATCAGCAGGGCCTCTGGCACTCCTTGCTTAGAGTTGTTTGAAGGGCATTTCCTTAGCCTGTTTGGAAAAGAAGCCCCATCTGGAGTGGGCCGTAGTCCAAGCTTCAGAGAAATCTGCAAAGGAGATGTTTGCTGTGGTGCTAGTCTGGATTGAATAACAATTGTACAAACGCAACTCTGCTTGGTAGCATCAAAGGGGCTACCGTTCAGGGCTACCGGCTTCGGGTTTTCTGCTTGCCAAGAGAGCATTGGAGTGTTACTCCTGACTGGGCGTGATGCGGCCATTACTTTGTAGCTCCAGCACTGCACAGCGTCTGTTTGAATCAGGATCCGTTGCATCAGAGAGGACCAGGCTTTCCCTACCGATTCTAGTGCCACCGGTGTTTCAGCTGTTCCGCGTGTTTCAGAGGGGAACCGCCGTGATTTCCATGTAACCCGGCTTCCCAGGCAGGCCACAGATTGACAGCAGTAGTTTGCAGTGGAGGAGTTAACACACTCTCACTGGCTTCTTTTTCCCAACCAGTAATTTCAATTTCGGTTTCTGGGGTATTTAGATTCCTACTTTCCTCCCAAGGTGAAACTCTTTCCAATGATGTAATTATGCTACATTATCATTTAAAGATTACAGTCCAGTTTTCTTCTACTGCGCGTCAGTCTGGAATACAGATATAAATGAGGCCAAGGTGATAACTCACCGACATTCCAGTGCAATTCATTCTTCCAGCCAAACCCCCCAGAGCCCTGCTAAATAGATCTCATGCAATATTTCATAGCATCCTGATTAGACATATTCCATATGGCATGTGGATTACACACAGGAAGGGAAAGCAATCTAAACCCGAGGGATTTGTATATTATTTAAAATCTGGATTGTGGGTGTGTTGTTGAAAAAGACTAACTCACACTGTGGTAAATACAGTATAAATGAGAGGAAAAGATTAGTTTGCACATGAAAGGAAATGTAATGTGAATGTTCATTTTTGAACACACACATTGATTGCATTCATAAGACCATAAGAACGGCCAGACAGGGTCAGACCAATGCTCCATCTAGCCCAGATCCTGTCTTCCAACAGTGGCCAATGCCACGTGCCCCAGAGGGAATGAACAGAACAGGGAATCACCAAGTGATCCATCCCGTCGCTCATTCCCAGCGTCTAACAGAGGCTAGGGACACCATCCCTGCCCATCCTGGCTAATAGCCATTGATGGACCCATCCTCCAGGAACTTATCTAGTTCTTTTCTGAACCCTGTTATGGTCTTGGCCTTCACAGCATCCTCTGGCAAAGAGTTCCACCAGCTGACTGTGCGTTGGGTGGAGAAATACTTCCCTCTGTTCGTTTTAAACAATTCCTCATTGTAAAGTGTAGGTGCGATGCCCAGGGCCGGCCACAGATGACAGCTATAAACACGCTGCGGGACAGCATGAGGGAACTCTCCGTGTCCATGCTCAGCTGCCCCGCTTCAGCCCAGGAGCAGCTCAGCAGAGGGAGGGGCAGAAAGGTGGCCACCCGAGTGCTCCCTGATCTGGGCCAGTCTCCCAGCATAAATCAGAGCAGTCTTCAGGGCGTTCTAATTTACGGTAGCTGCAGATGGCTCCGAGGAGGGGCCTAGAGACGCCCTGGAGTGACCTCCAACCCCTGCAATAAGGGTGGCGGAGGAGCTGCAGCTCTGGCTTTGTGCACCACTGCGTGGAATTTTTCCCCTGGCGAGCCAGCTATCGGGCAGCCGTGTGCCAGCAGCACGGTGTGATCAGCCACCGCAGAGCTCCCCAAAGGCGAACGCCTTCTCTGTTTGGCTTGGGTTCCATTAAAGCCCTGGCCACGTGACCCGTTTGTAAAATTCACATTCACCTGCCACAGGTTTGAAACCATGCGTAGCCCAACCCGCGGGGATGTTCTCTAGAGAGCATTAAAATGGTCTTCGGGAGAGAGCCGTGTGGCTCTGACAGGAAGGATGGTCTAGTGGTTAGGGTGTTAGTCTAGGAGTTCTGGTTGCAAGTTCAAGTTCTGCCTAAGGTTTCTGCTCTGATCTTGGCCAAGTCATTAAAGGTCTGATTTTTTTAATGTATTAGGCATCTAATTCCCACTGAAATCAATGCGAGTTCGGCTCCCAAAGACATTTAAAAACGTGCCTAAATAGCTTTAAAAATCAGAGCCTACTAGCCTCTGGTGAGGATAACACTGGAGATTGTGAAGCACTCCGATACTATGGTAATGGGCACCATATAGGTACCTAAGGATACGTGAACGCAGCAGTAAAGAACCCACAGCAGCACATCCCAGAGCCTAGATCAGCTGACGGAGGCGGGGGGAACGTGGGCCACTGCCGTAACAAGGGCGAGGCACTTGCCTCGGGCACGCAAAGCGGAGGGGCGCAGCTCTACCCCCCAAGCAGGGCAGAGGGGAAAACAAAAAGCTACAATCAGCGGCGCTTCGGCGGCAGCAATTCGGCGACGGGTCCCTGAGTCCCGGCGATGGGTCCCTGAGTCCCTCTCGGCACCAAAGAGCGTGGAGCCAGCCCTTGCCTCGGGCGCAAAAATTCCTTGATACGGCTCTGACGTGGGCTGCAGGGCTAAAAATAGCAGTGTAGACATTCAGGCTTGGGCGGGAGCCTGGGCTCAGAGACCCTTCCCCCGCGCGGGGGTTCAAAGCCCGGGCTGCAGCCAGAGCGTCTACACTGCTAGTTGTAGCCCAGCAGCCCTGGGCGTCGGGACTCTGTGCTGCGGGTCTCTTACTGCAGTGGTGCCATCCCCTAAGATAAGGCGACATGGTAACCCTATTTTGAAAGCACTTTCACTGACCTAACCCCAGGGCAGTGTGGATGTATTTGCTTTCCCACAATAGCCAGGGAAAAGCCACTGCCTTGCAATGGAGCATTTAATCCCCTTTCCTGTGGCTCGCATAGAAAGGCATTATTTTAAATCGTCTCGGTGACAGCTTAACTATTTTCCGAAAGGGCTCGGCTTTCCGCTACTGCAGACGAGACTTGAGCTTTGGTTTTCAGTTTAGAAAACATCAAACCAGAGTTCCTTGGCAATAATCCCACGGTGCTGTCTATAACACTCAGTGGATACATGTAACAATTGATCGTATAAAGCAATGAGGTGATGGGCGTTTCATAATGTTTTAACACACAAACGTGCGTGTTATTAAGTATGTGTGAGTGTGATTTCTTTAAGAGAAAAACTACTTACTGGACACACTACTGTTCCTAGCATGTGTTACCGACCTCTGATGTGACTTCACATCCCTGTGTCTGGACTCTTAGTCGTTGGCTTTAAAATAATCTCACCCCCACCAAAACAAGGGAATGTGCAGAGGATTTTATGCATCACGTTAAAAAAATGTTTCTCCGGGGTGGAAATGCATAGTTCAAGGAGAAAAGTGAGCTAAAGTTCAGATGACAATTTATTTACACGATTATAAAAACGCAGCATATATGAGCACATTCCGTGGCTGCCCCTATCCGGGCTGTAATTTCTACCAGATTTTGGAATCTTTCTGGGATTTCTTATACTCCCGCCAGTGGGGCCCAGCAACCAAAGTCACTTTATTCCTTGTGATTTATGGGACTGTTTCTTTTCACTTCAACAAAGATGCAACTGCCAGAACCACGCCACAAGCACAGAGAACGAAAATCTAACCGTCTGGTCACACTAAAAAAGGAGGAATTGTAAGTTATTTGTTGGCCAAAGGCTTTGTGCCTGTGTACCAGGACGCACACCCACCAGTGACTGTGTTCCACCCTGCAGAGCTGGAAACCGGCTAGCAGAGATTCCTCAGCTGGGGTCTGCGGAGCCGGCCGTCTGTGGCAAGCTGGCTGGTCACATGGCGCTGGCGCCTTCCCAGGGTTCAGCTTCTAAATGGTTATTTGATTAGTTGATTTATATTTACACACCATAGATCTCAACGTCCAGAATTCTTGCAGTGTTGGGCCTTGTCTATGATATGTATTAGCTAGAATAATTAACCAGCTTCCTGTAGTACAGTTATTCAGATTCTGCCAGTGAATTTAGTGCTGGTGAAACTAGAGTCTAGCAAACCAAGGTGCCAAGGGAGCCCGTCAACACAGTCCTGCCCAGGCACCTTTCTCTGACCCGGCCCCTGTCCTCCTCTGCCATCCCTCGAGCGGTTAGTACCATTCAACGCTAGGTTGCCGCAGCTCCTGGCTGATGAATGACGGGTCCTCTTGTTTCTGACTGGTTGTTTTGCGGAGAAGTGACGCGCTCTCATTCGTTGTCACGACAGGAGTTCGAGTCTGGACTATTATGAAATCAAGTCAAACAGCTCCCTGGAGAGGTACGACAGCATCGGCCCTCCCTTTAATTGCACATTTAAGGTAAGGCAACATTTTCAAGGGATGGGTCAAAATACTTCCCTTTTCTAGGCCCATGGATCAATATGAGGCTCTTAAATTAGCCAGGGCACTGCCTGGGGGCTGGCACCTGACACAAGGGGGCCTGGCCTGGCACACACCGCGTCGAGATCAGGGGAGCCTTGGCAGAGCTTTGGGCCACCTCTCACAAGGGCTGCGTGTTCCTAGGCCAGAGCAGAGGCTCCGCCTCGCCATTGGTACACGACCTGAATTGCTTCTTGCGGCTCGCGAGGTCTGTCATCGCCGGAAGACGTGCGAAGCAAAGATCTGGCAGGGTAAAGCCTCTATCCTGGAGGAAGGTTACTTCCCTCTGGAAATGAGTTCTCCCTAACCCAACGGTCCCTCTTCACACCAGCCCTCCTGGCACCGCGCTGCTTTTGGGGCAGACTTTCCACGCGTTGGAATAAGAATTCGGGTTTGCTAAAGGCCAGTGGTTTGGAAAGCCTGCTCCCCACTCGTCCCGGCACGCTTCTGCTCCCCCCCTCGCCAGGCTTCAGAATCCGATCTCCACCCCGAGCCGCAACATCTGCAGGGCTGTTTGTAGCATGGTAGCGCTTTCGGCCCAGGGCGGGCGCCTCACTGCCATGGGCTGTGTAGACACCTTCTGTGCTACAATGACCGTCAGCAATGTGGGAAGAATAGCACTTCCCTACCTGTTGGGGGCGCTACAAGGACAGTCCATTAGCGGTGACCAGACATCATGGTAATGAGGGCCAGATAAGGCCCTAAAAGAGAGAGATGATAGATTTTACTACCAACACACCCTCAGTAAAACAACCAATTGCCTCACCTGATAAAAAACAGTGTCCCAATTTAGGTCCGTCTCACAACGAAAACCCACCAGTTATCCCTGAGCAAAGAGCTTGCAACTGACAACTTGCTCTTTCTCACCTAGTACAAAAAGGTCATGCTCCTCGAATGCTGATTCCCTGTGTTAAAACAATCTCCTTTCCGTGTTACAGCTGCACAATCTGGGGTTCTTTCCTGTCGACGGCGTGACTATCAAAATCACAATCCCAGTAGCCACAAGAGGAGGGAATCGCCTTCTGCTGCTGACTGATTTCATTGTGGATCAGGTAGCAGTTTTGATGACTTCCACTTTTGGAATGGTTCGAGGCTGCCATTTGAAATATTTCCTTTATCAAGTCTCTTATCAGCGCTACTTTGGGCTTCCCAAATGCTTAACCATTTCCACTCAGTCCATGGGGATTCACAGTAGGCAGCGAGAAGAAGCTATTTACCTCCGTCCGATATATAGCCAGGGGACATACTTTCATGTGCTCTAGAAAGTTGGTAGATGCTGTTATATTCATATCCTGGTAGCGGGTAATTATTTTCCTGCTGTCAATTCACCTTGAGTGTTAATAGTCATCTTCTCGCTTACATGACCCAATTATTTAACTCTTTGGCTCTTCTGTACACTCATGGACTTCTTCCTTCCACGTTCATTTGGCTGGGAAAGTGGAAAGTGGTAGCAAGCCACAGGTCTAATCCGCACCTTGCAAGAACTAAACCTCCCACTAGCATTTAATAACTTCTTGCAGGTCTTGAAATAATTATACTTTGACTGGGACATCTGCTGGAATCTGAATGATCTCAAAGTGGTGGGAGAGTTTGTGGCAGTTCACTGGGGACCTTGTGTATAATATTCCCTCTGCAATGGAGCTTGTTTCACAGGCGCTCTACGAAAAGTCAGCCTTGTCTCAGAGATGGTGTATCAGTGGATATTTTAGCTTCAATACTTCTTTCTACAGTCACAGCCCTGGCACGCTTGCCCTACCACACACTGGACAGAGTTCTGATGATGTCCCAGTCGGTGGGAGGTATTACTGATATAGAACATATGCTCTTGGGAGGGCACAAATTTGTCCTCCACTCTGGG
This sequence comes from Chrysemys picta bellii, assembly GCF_011386835.1. Lineage (NCBI taxonomy): Eukaryota > Metazoa > Chordata > Testudines > Emydidae > Chrysemys > Chrysemys picta. Next base: position 4,112,365 of record NC_088800.1, read on the forward strand.
ACTATGCCTCCCACCCCCACCCCCGGGATGAATTTCCTTAGTAGAAAAGAAAAAATATTCCGTGATCCTTGAGAAACTTGTGAAATTGAATTCAAAGCTACTTGTGAATCAAGCTCTCCCAAAGGGCTTACTCAGAGCTGGTTCATTTCAGTGCGACTGTCTCCAGCAATGGAACAGCTCCTGGAAATAACTCTGTGAACTAGACAGGGTTGAGGAGAGCTGTTAACCTTTTAATTAACCTTTTAATTAAAAATATATTAAACATGTTAATTAAAAATGAATTGCTAGTAGTGAAAGCCACCTGCTGTCCATTATAGCTTGGATTTCAGATGCTCCTTCTTAACTTCTGATTTCAGGGCTAAGCTTTCCATGCCTGAAGGTCTGTAACATTTGGGTAGCTAATGTGCTAAGAGGCATGTTCCGTGGCCACCACTAACCATGTGTTGTTGTTTTCATACAGTAGCTGTAATTAGAGAATAAGTTTGTGTCCATGTTCAGATGTGAATGGATAACAGTAAAACTCTGGACTCATTGAGAGAGAACTTTTCCATGCTTTATTGTTCTAGACACGTTAGATTAGAGGAGCGGGTCTAGATAGAGAACCCAGCCTTCTGTGACCCTTGTCACAGACCCATCCCTGGACTCTGTATAGCGGAAGAACAAAAATAAAACTGACCTGAATATGGAAAGCTGGGGGGGGCGGTGTTTGTTTAGTTCCTTTGGGTTAGTTTTAACATGAATTTCTTTATGTTTAACTGAATTTCTTTTGCCCATTGAAGGAAAACACGACGTGTAATATCTGGGGAAACAACACTGATTACAGAAGGACACCCGCTGAGGAGGACCTTTCCCGTAACCTACAACTGGTATGCCATTCGCATCGGCTTTTCCAAACTCTCTTGTCTGGGATCTGTCTCCAAAGCACTCCCGCTCTGTCTTTGCGATTGATACATGTCTCCAAAGATAGCGTGACCCTTGGGCTGAATGAGCGGAAGGGAGAGGGTGATCCTGTATGCACACAAGTTCTGGGGAAGGCCTCCTGGCTGTGAGAATTGTGCACTGTGTAGTTGGCCAGGGTCAGTGTCTCCATTAAGGCCACCCATTATTCAGGAGGTCAATGTCCAGTCCACCCACAGACCTCGTCTCTCCCCTTCAGAGGCACGTACCAAAAGCATCACGTTGCTGGGCTGCTAGATCAGGAGCAGTTCGTGAAAGCCGTTTTGATGGTGACAAAACGACTCTTTCCAGGGGTTAGAGATGGGCTCAAACAGAAAACGCCAATCCGGGTCCCAAACCCCCCACTGCCTGCAGGCTTTGGTTCAGCCCATTATACAAATCAGAACTGTCCGCGGGCTCCATCTTGTCTTCCCCATCAGATGGGAGCTCCTCACTCTCTCCTCCTTCCAGACCCTGCACTGCCCTGCGCTAGCCTACATCTCTGATCTCCGCTTTCTCCTCCTCCCTGTCAGTGCCCTGTTGTAGCACTGCTCAGCTCCATGTAATCCATTGCCTCCTCACCTCGCTCTGCAGGGTTTGTCCACTTAGGGAAGGGAGCTCGTTTGTTCCGTATAGTGAAGGGGAAGTTGAACCTGATCCACCGCTCCTTGAAACTGGCGACATTCCCATTTGCTTCAATGAGAGCAGGCCCCAGGCCCTTTATCGACAAATAACAAACGCCGTGTTTTGTACAGCACCTGGCACAACAGGGCCCTGATCCTGAATGGGGCTGTTACCCGCACAAAATTCTACACTCTAGGAGCACCCACCTTTACCCAGTTCCTAGGGCTCAGGGCGTAACGTTCTGCGGGTTTGCAGCACCTTTTACCAGTGAAAAGTAATATCCTTATCCTCTATTTATTAACAATTACCAAGCACAATACACATGCTAAGCATACAATACCATGCTCACCAGTCCTGATCAGGCAGGCGGACTTTCCCTGTTGGCAAGGTCTGTCTCATCTGGATTCTGGTTGCTGCACGTCATGGTCGTGCAGAGGATTCTGTAGGCTGAGTCTTGGAGGTGAGTTCTTCTTCTTCTTCTTCCAGGTCTTTCCCTCGTCCTTCTCTGCTGGTCTCCTTCTTGGACCCCAGTTTATATAGTGAAACATGAGTTCTGGTTAGCTGTACCTTAACCAATCAGTGTACTAAAATTTTACTAACCAATCCTAACATAGTGTAACAAAATTCTCTAACCTGATCCTACCCCACCACCTTAATTAATTTCCACCTAGCAAAACGTATTATGTAACAGACCGAAACAATCAAAGAACCAGGTAGAGAGCATACAGACAGACAATACAGAGGTGGGGACCATAAAGATAAAACAATAAAGAAATGAGGATTTCACAACCACAACTATTGAGAAGTGGTTTCTTGCCAGACAGGAAGCTGTCAAACGAAGTTTTCTTTAACCATGTTAAGATCTGTTTCTGTATCTGGTGATGGTGGGGGCCATTAGGACGGGGTCTCCTTCTTAACAGCCTGATATGACATTGTTTTAATGTAATGTAGATGGAATGTGAGGATGTGACTTCCTGCTTCTCCGCTAATGGCCGCTGCTCTCCTAATCGGCCTTAGGCCTTACAATATGGCTACAGGGCAAGGCCTTGTCCCTACAGGGCCTTTGGAGCCTGTGGCAATACATAGAATCAAATAATAATAATGAGACAGCAACATTCAACGTCTGGGTCAGATTTCACCCCGCCCTCTTCCCCACACTGAATCCGAGACTGTTCACATCCAGGATTATGGTGCAAACCCAGGTTCTCAATGCTGCTGGTTGATTTCAGCATTTTGGTTCTTGCTTAGGACCAAAAAATATTTCCGCCTCCCTTTTTCTCCCCAAGAGTGAAACGAGCCAATCAGAGCTGGGCGGCAGTGTCTTTTCATTAGTACCAGTATGGTGTGTGTAGGGGGGATTTATTTAATTATGCACTACCCAGAAAGAGACGGGAAGCCCGGCCCACATGTGAAGGTAACATCAGTGACATGCAAACATCTGCTTTTTCAGAACCACAGTAACTCGGATGTCGTGTCCATTGACTGTAACGTGAAATTAGCATCCAATGAAGAAATCAACTTTCACTTACGTGGCAATCTGTGGCTGGAGTCACTGAAAGCAGTAAGTACAGCAACCGGAGTCGTGCCACAGCTGCCGTCAAACAGAAAGAGCCTTACGGTGAAGCGTTACAGGGCAAACAGACGGGTTTTCTCCCGAGCACAGACGCGTTTTGATTCTCGCATTCACAGACGATTTATTCAGCTGCAATTAACCCTCCATCCTAATCCGCAATCTCCGGAGGCAGCTCACCCTGGAGAATGTAATACTGAGCCTTACCCGGCCCGTTTCTTCTTCCAAGTGCTTTGCCATCGTTACCTAATTAACCCAACACCCTGTGAGGCTGAGGTCCAGGGCTAACCTTATGGCTGGTGTGAACTGGCCCAACTCTATGACGTTAGTAGAGATTCCCCTTCTCACCCAGGTCTGAATTTGTCCCATGGAGACGAGGGGTCACTGATGTCAATAAAGTTCTGCTGATCTACACCAGCATCCGGGCTGGCCCCAGACCATGTAGGGAGGATAAGAATTCAGAGCTAGCGCAGGGGTTACGGCCCAGTTCTTCCTATGCCCCGCCCATCTCCCTCGTTCTGTGATGCCCACTTGGGGAGGAGGAGCAGCGCTCCACAGCTAATATTCATTCTCCATGATGCGGCAGGTAAATGGAGGTGACGCCAGATCCCATTTGCTTCACCTTCAGCCTAGCCGCTGGGCTCATCAGCCAAGGCAACTTGGACAGCCAGATTGGTCCCTAGCCCAACATTACAGCCCCTCACGTTAACCGGCAGGGTCCAGCCTCACTGGGACGCGACAAGGGGCCTGTGAACCTGTCTCGGGGAATGTGAACTGGGGCATTCGCTATGGGTTGGCTTCTAGGTAGCTGCTGAGCATTTGGACTGTGTCTGACGAACAGAACAACTGCCTGCAGTTGGGTCAGCAACGAGCCACAGGGCCTTGCACCGCGACAGCTCCAGCTGGGACCCAGCGGGGCTCATAATGACCAAAAGCTGTTGCCATTTGACAGCCATTCAGTGGCCTGTAGTACATGTTTGGTGGTCTCAGGCCATGTCCCAGTGGATGGTGCCCACCCCACAAGGCCCCCTTCCATTGCAGCTGCCCCTTGGGAACGTCGCCTGACCTGGCCTGTGTTACATTCTAGGCTCACGCTGGGCTGGGGCCGATTCTCACCATTGTTCTGTCTCTGCAGCTGAAGTTCAGGTCACTGAAGCTCACGACGAATGCAGCTCTGCAGCGACGGTTTCGCAGCCCCTTCATCTTTCGGGAAGAGGACCCCAGTCGCCAGGTGAGCTGCTGGAGCTCTTGACTATATTCCCCAACAATGGGAGCGCAGCTGTTTGCATTAGAAGGGAGGGGATGGAGAAAGCCCTAAGAAATCAGAGCAACTCCAGCCCCGCCGGGTGGGCAGGCTGGCCGGAGAGAGCTGGTGATTCAGAATAAGGCGGATTCGGGTGCCACCTCTCCCTACCCCTCAACCTGCACAACCGCAGCTTGGAAGCCGACGGGGCTCTCAGCTACCGGGATGAAATCAGGGGAAGCTGCAGCCAGAGTTGCCATAGCCCCGGAGCTGAGACTGGCCACTGATTTCACAGTGCCCAGGACAGACTGCCAGAGCGTTCCCATCCCCCAGATCAGCAGAGGAGGGAGCTGGGGGAGAGGCGAGTTACACACACTCCCATGCACACGGGCCCACCCGTCCTACCCCAGGGATTGGAGAAAGGGGAGAATTAAGGCCTTTAGGTGCTCAGATACTGAGGAGTGTCATACAAAAAAGAAAAGAAAGGAATGTTGCAGCCCGATCCGAGTCCAGTGTATCTGCCGGAATCCCTCGGTTTATTTAGCCACTTACAGGCTGCGAGCGCACGTGGGGTTTTAGGTATTTTCTTTGCTTTTGTCGACTTGCGCTTGAGCTGACGTTTTTCAGGCACTTTGCGAATGGCTTTTGTCGGAACCAGCTCTCCTCCGCTCTGCTCTCCAGGCGGCAGGGCAGGCTGGGGGATCTCCGGTTATTTCACCCTCGCGGCCGGTTTCTCTGAGTTATTTGGGGATCTCCACATGCCCCTGGAGCCCAAATGCACCGGTGTCTCTAGGTCACAGCGGCTGGTGGCACCAAACAATAATGCCAAGGGGCAAAACGTTTTTAAAAATCAACTAGAGACCAACTGGATACAGTGCCGCGCCCCAGAAGACCCAGGGGACTGGCAGAGGGGAAGCGACGTGGCCAGCAGCAGCGGCGATCACTTCACGCATGACACCGCGTGGGTCCGTCTACACTGCAGCTAGCGATGTGATTGCAGCCCGGGCTGTAGAGCAGTGAAGGCTCAGTGGCATGTTCAAGGCCGCCCAGATCCCTGGGCTCACCTCGCGTGGCTGCCGGGTCGTCGCTGCGGGTTTCAGGCAGGCCCGCTAGATTAAAGCTGTCGTGGGTATGCTGGCCACAGCTGCCATCGCCCCTTTATTGGCAGCGCAAATGTGCCCTCAGAGATGGGGGGGAGGTGCAACAGAGGACTCCACATAGTCCAGGCGAGGCCGCTTGAAGCCACTGGGTCATGCGGTGTATCCTAAAAGCAGCCCATCAGGGTCTCTTCCAAGAGGGAGTTCCACAGACAAGCACCCTTGGTGGAGGACACCCAGTCCCCAGCCTGGCACTGCCAGGTAGGGCAGAGGGCCCAGAGCGATGGGCGGAGGAAGCGGGGCAACGAAGTGGCCTCCAGAGAGACTGTTCTGTTAAAAGGGGCTTTATCCAAACAGCCGTCGTGGGGCGGCTGGTTTGTGCTGGCTGAACTGCGTCTCCGGGGCTGAATGGCTGGGGAGCGCGGGGATTCCCTGATTGCTAGGCTCAGGGCCTCGTCTGCGCCTTCAGCGGGCTTTGGATCAGCCCCACAGTTCCAGCAGCAGACACCAGATATTGCTGCTCCCACCAGGCCCAGAGCCACGGCAGGGCTGGCTGGGAGGCTCTGTGCCAGGTTCCCAGGAGATGGAATCTCTCAGTGTCTCCTCGGCAGGGACAGGCAGTGGGGCTGGAAGATCCACGCTAGCCTCCGGAGGGTCCATGCGCGCTGTCAGCCTTCAGAGCCGCCCTCCCCTCAGCGGTTGGCAGCAGCAGCATTGCCACGTGCCTGCCCACAGGGCAAACTCCAGTGTGGCCAACTCTCATGATTTCATTGCAGCTCTCGCAGCATTTGGTGGTTTTCTTAAACCTCCAGCTCCCGGAGTCCTGTGATTCCGTGAGAATCTCAGCTGTCATTGAGCAAAACAAAATAGGTGTCAGGCCCTCGTGGTCACAGAGCAAAGCTTGAAAATGTGGCCGAAAGGAGTGTTTTCACACGTGACCCCTCTCCTGGCGGGGTTTGTGTGCCGATGTGTCTGAGGCAGAGCCAGCCAGGCCAGACTCCTGCTCCCACCAGGTCACCGCGTTCCCAGCTGGGCCCAGAGAGAATGGAGCGCTGCTGCCCTCTGCTGGCTGCAGGCTTCATCTTCTAGTCAGTAGCCCTGCCAGCCATCCTGGGCTGCTACATGCCCTGCAAAGGGCCTGTCCACCGCAGGCAAGTCCATTGTTAGCCTGAGCCTCACTGCCTGCAGACACCCACATTCTAGCACCCGCAGCCAAGTGACAGCGAGAAATGTTCAGTCGTTCTTTAAAATCTAAGGCGGGTGAAAAAACTGTGTTTTATTGCATTCGGTTTCAGGCCGTTGGCAGACCCCGTGTCCCGTGGAGTACCATAGTCCCCTTTCCGTAGGGCCCTACGCAGGGCAGATACAGCCTGACGGAGCAGTGTGCCTGTTCCCAGGCCTGAGCCCCTGCGATCCTGTTACTTCCCAACCGCTGCCTCGAAAGCGCTGGATTGATGTGCAGGCGCAAGTGAATTTGAGATGACATCCTGGGGATTCCAGCTGCCAGCACCCACCCGCCAATGCAAAGCCCTGATGTCCACAGACAAAGCTGCAGAGTGCACCAGTGAGCTGGCCGGTGCAAGGTCTGGTGGGCCAGAGCGCTAGCTAGGGGCTGGCACCAGTAAGCGACTCTGCCGGCTGGAATCCGGGCACGTGCCAGGCGCAGAGAAGGCCTAAAAGTTGCATGCGGGGGGAGGCAGAACTTGTGGGGGGGAGGGAAGCACTCTGCAAACCCAAGTCCGTTCATCTCACACGGCTTCCGATTGCAGGTAACGTTTGAAATCTCCAAGCAAGAGGCGTCCCAGATCCCGATCTGGATCATTCTAGGCAGCACGCTAGGAGGGCTCCTGCTGCTCGCGCTCCTTGTCCTGGCTCTATGGAAGGTAAGGCCGGTCCCCACAGCAGAGCTCATTTTCCAGCCGGCACTCGGGGCGGACACGCCTCGCGCGCTTGGGACAAGCTGAGGCCGTTTCCCTGCATGGTCACTAGTCCTTTGTCATCGACCCATCGACATTAAGGCCAGAAGGGACCGTTGTGACCTCTGACCTCCGGCATGACGGACCATAGAACTTCCCCCGCCTCCTGCTTTCCCTTGATTCCATTTCCTTTGGTGAAGTTGCTGTAGCCTCTGCCTTCTCCCCAGAGCCAGAACCCAGCCCCACCCCACGCCCTCGGGCTCTGTGCATCCCCCTGCACAGCACGCCTGGGTTTGATAACGAAAACATCCTCCGCTGGAAGTCAAGGGACTCCTCCAGGAGGGACAAGCCTCAGCTGCAACTTGAGTTCCCAATATGACCCCAAACCTTCAACCAGCCTGCAACCCACGCTGCTTGGATGGCTTGGAAATGGTCACGGTCAGGCTTGCTGCCCGGTGCCCTGGAAGGGAGATGCCCTCCACACTCTCCATGTCCCCTTTCTTGCCTGTTTGTGGTGGAGGCGAAGAGAACAGCCCACTCCCCAGCCCAGCTTCAGTCTCACCTCTGGGCACTGATTGGGTTCCTCACCTCCCACTTGAGCTTTTGGGGCTGGGAGCAAGGCTATGCAGTACCCCAAGGGAGCAGACTGAGCAGCCATGTTTGAGGGACAGGCTCACGCAGAATGCCAGTGCTGGGGAGAGAGAGAGGAGCAGAGAGGCTGGTCCCTGGCTGCCAGGGATTTGGTCTGATAAACATTATCAAACTGGCAATGCAAAAAGCAGCATGGGTGTGGAGTGAGACCAAAACTCTCTGGAAGTCAGTGCCAGCTTCAGCGGGTCCGTGCCAGCTTTGCTCACAGCTGGGCAGACCGTTAAATACTCCCAGGCGAAGTGAATTGTACAGCCGGACACTGGCCATGGGGAAGACGAAGGTCCCCTCGCCTGTCATGCCCAGGAAACCAATCACATGGGATATTCCAGGGAAAGGTGACAAAGGCCCAAGGTCCCTGATGTTGTGCCCTGGAGATGAAGTCCCTTCCTGAGCCCGTTTTAGGGATGGGTTTAACCTTGTCTTCTCAGAGCTTGCACGGTACCTTGCAGTTGCTCTTACCAGCAAATCTTTGATAAACCTACACCAAGTTTTGTCCACAACTAGGGCATGACTGAATAGATTGCACTTCCCAAGAGGGCCCTTCTCAGGCAGGTAAGATTGCTGGTTCAACAGACGGGGTGCGGGCAGGCAGGTTTTGTTGCTCATTGTCAAGCTGGAGCAGGGGGTAGGGGCAGGCAGAACACATCCAGCCCAGGCTGCCCTGTCTTTGCTCCAATGTTCTGAGTATGTCAAAAATCCTGCTCCCAAAAGCCTATGGCAAGAGTCCCTCGATTGTGATGGGAGCAGGATTTGCCCCGTATGGAACAGGGGGCCCTGGCATTTACAGTTTACGTGTAAACATTTCAAAAGAGCAGTAATTTGGGTTTGTGGCTCGACCCATGAAAAGACATCGACACCCAATGCCACATCCTGGGCACTCTTGCCCTTTGAGCACCTATTATTGCTTTGTCTGAAAACCTTTGAACACGGGAGGTGCTTCTTTTCCACCCCGGAGTACAAACCAGGCTTCCCAGCAGCACTGAATAAACAGAGATTCTTTTTTTTAAGCTTCAGAGAAATCCCACAAGAATTTCTCACTCTAAAGCAGCGAGACTCAGATGGAGGCTCAGGTGCCGCAAGTGGTTCTTTCATGTGTCTCTTTGCAGCACAGGATATTAAAACACTGCGTGATTTAATTATTAGCCAATCAGGAAGCTTTTACTGTGTTATTAACCAATTGTAGATAACTTGGTCAGTAATTTTGCTGTGAGAATAATCTATACAGTAAAAGCTGCAAAAAGAAGAACAGGAGTACTTGTGGCACCTTAGAGACTAACAAATTTATTAGAGCATAAGCTTTCGTGGACTACAGCCCACTTCTTCGGATGCAGTAAAAGCTGCGTTATCCCGCACTTTATCAACCAGAAAGCTCTATTAACCAGCATTTCTGATCTCTCCCAATACAAATCTTTAATCTAGCAACCGGGACTAGTGTACTGCCCAGGAGGTTATGTAATTGCACATTCTGCACTCCACTTCTATACGAAAGAGGCAGAGGACAAGTCAACAAGCTGATATCAGGGATTTATTCAAAAAAGCAGCTTCCAGGGTGCGTCATAGGGTCAGTACAGATTCAGCCCAATCTCCTCCACCTTCTCCATCTACAATGATAATTGATGTTGATTATAATGACCCTGAAGCACTGCAAGACCCTGAAGTGCCTTCTGAATCATCAAAGATTCAATTAGGTTCAGTGTAAGTGTATTTTCAGTGACCTGGGTGTACGCCACGCGCGGCCCATAGTGATAGGTAGTGTCCTCAAATAACCTACTGCATAGAACACTTTACCTGTCTACACCTAAGTGCTTCAAGAAATCAACCACTGTGCAGTGCGGTACTACTGCTGGATTGATGAATATCTATCTACTGTACTGGATTTTATACTTTATTCATTTGATTGTATTCTAATTCTTTGAAAATTGGTATTCCATTGGCTAACCGGCACCACTCATTCTCCCAACATAGCAAAACTTTTCCTGTATATCGTAAATGAAACAGTGAATTCACACCCCTGTGGCTCTTTTGGGTAATGTGGATCATTAATTTGGCTCCTGAATGACTGAGGTCTGGGTATCACTGCTCTAAAGGAACAGGAACACTCAGGTTCCACACCATATTTTGTAAAAAGCACATTTACTGATCAACACACATTAAAACCAAATGATGAAAAACTAAAAACTCTCTGCCATGAGTGCAGGGGACTAGATGACCTCTCAAGGTCCCTTCCAGTCCTGCGATTCTATGATTCTACCCTTTGCCATTGAGACTTCTGCCTGAGTCACCTTGGCCAGATGAGTCAGTTTCACTTCCTGCCTTGCAAACACCAGCAGGTGCTGCAAGGTTTCAAGGAAATTGAAATGCAAGCCATTTGAAAAGTTTTTCACTGGATTTTTCTTTATAACGTCAAACACATTTTTTGTCAAAATTTAATTTTCCAAACTCTTTTTTATTGTCAACAAATGTAAATGTGGGCCCTTCACTGCCTGACAATATCCCTTTAAAAGAAACGCACTTCAACATAAGCAGCTGAAGTAATGGTGGGTTGTTGTTGTCTTTTTGTCTTTTCTTTAATTCCTACAGCTTGGATTTTTTAAAAGTGCCAGTCGCAAGAGAGATACAGAACAGGAGCAGAATGCCAAAGTATTAGAATGAGGCTTCCCCAGCGAGGGCCTGTGAAGCTCATCTATCTATCATCCTGTTCCTATTCATTTACAGCTTACGGAGTATATGTCTGTCTTGATGCTGAGGGATGTGGGTGTGGAACTCCGTTTGCATCGAGATGAGAATACACCCCTTTGTGTGAAATTATCTAAATAAAACCGATTCGCTGGCTGTAGGCCACAGGAGCACAAGCATCAAAAGGTACTTCAAACTGGTTTTAAATAGCTCTGTTTTGCCTAGTCGGAGGCAGCTGTGCAAATCTGAGAGAGAGAGAGAGAGAGAACTAAGGGCAATAACAGAATAGGGGTGGTCATTATGATTAATGTTTTCATGCTGGGGATTGCAAGTTTAATGACATGCTACAGATCTAAAAAACAAGCCAGTCTGATTAATTGTGAGAGCTGTGAGATTAGGGTGAAATCTCAGGAGATTTACAGGAGCTAATTTTCATGCCTGAGTTGTATAAAATCCCACTGATTAATTGCACCTCCTGTTCTTGAACTTCTCAATCGGCATTACGGATGGGATTTGAGAGACGTTCTAGCTAAAAGACATAGAAAGTCTAGTTCCCAACTGTTAAGCTGTAGCAACAGTAAACCTGCATTTATTGTTTGTTCATTTAAATGGCCGCACACACTGTGGGTGAAGTGTGTTCAAAATGTAGTGTTCAAAAATCGTTTGAGGGGATGGCCCTTGTGCAGAGCACTCCTTCGCTGCTGCCACTGCTACTAACCAGTACTTCTGAGATACCTCATATTAAAGGGTAACATTTGGATTATTCAAACTAGGCGGACTTGTCAGTAAAATGCCACATGTGAATTCTCCAAGTGCATGATTTGCCTGAGGAAATAAGATTTCTCCAGTGAGGAAGAAAGAGACAAAAAATCCTGTCCAGCTAGTAAACAGATCAATTGAACAAATTACACATTTGTTAAATTCATGTTGTGCATCAAAATTTAATAATGCAGAGTTCAGTGGAGCGCCCGTTGAAGCAAAGCGGAGCTGGCTCAGGCCAATACAAAGCCACAGATCCCCAAGTGTTTTACATTTTCTGAGTGGAGAGTTTAATACAGAGATTTTAATTTGCTTTCTTTTTAATGCACTGAATACAATTAATAGCAAATTAAAGCACCTTAATGCAAAACTTCAGTGTCCAGCTGTATATACTTATTCTGAAAATATTTACCTGTTTAAACACAAAAGAACATCAAAAAACCAGTTTGAAGTGTTTTCTACAAACTGTGCAATTTCAAAGAGTATACGTGCAACAGGAATCCAAACATGTATTATAATTGTATATACTTTGTGTAATGCAGAGATGATCAGTGCTGTTTGACAAAAATCTTTTCTTTTGCATAATATAATTATTTATGCTAATATTAACTTTATGACAGAAAAGAAAGAAAGCAGACGTCCACCCGATGTGTAATGAAGTCTGTTAAATACTGTTTGAGTATTTTTTAAGGATAAAAAATACAGTATTTTTAAAAATTCATAGTTTCAACTACCATTCTGTGCCAAACCATTTTCAACAATTATCATCTAGAATTGGATTGACTTGTTCACATGCCTTTAGAGGAGAGTGGAAAGAGGGACTATGATTATACTATTTCTGCCCTTATTTATTTTGACAATAAATATATTTTCCAGAACGACTATATAGAGGCCTTCTTTTAAAGGGACACTGTCAGGTTAAAAAAACTAAATGCTTACGCTTGCAGCATGAGTATCCCATTGTGGCCCATCCACACATACGTTGCAGGATCATCCCCGTTGGGCCTTATCGTTGTGTTAAACCTTTCGATTATTTAAACTGAAAACCAAATCTAATTGACTTGTTTCTGTTTCTGCTTTTCTTGCGTTTTGCATTTCTCAGCTTGAGCAAAGGAAGGTCTAGTCAGTTTCATTATTTCTAGTTAATTTTACTTTCATGTTTTCCTGCACTAGCCCAAACAGGGGCTAGTAATGGGGATGCAACTGCTTCAGGGAGGTGTTTATTTACATTTGTTTCCATTAGCGATTTTAAACAAAGAATGGGACTAGCTATGATAGTTTTAGGCTTTGTGAATGATTACCATGGGGGTGCCTGTTTTACAAAACTAAATGGAGATTTTTGACCTGACGTTGTCCCTTTAATTCAATATTATATTGGGAGTAGCATGTGTTTCCCACCACAAGAGTGCATTTTCTTGTTAAGCTGGCTTAACTAAAATCTTGGCCACTGTACAGAGTTTCTTTTTCCCCCTTTTATAAGTAATCAGTTTTCAGAAATCTTGCAAAATAATCTTGTTGAAAGTATTTAAATGGAAGGCTGCATAAAGAACACTGAAGTCATCAATTCATCCTCACACGACCTCTCTCTTTGACCAACAAAACCAACAAAAAAAACCCCAAACCCAACAACAAAAAAACAAACAAACCACCACACATTGTTCAGCAGCTTGTTCATTCCAGATGTTGGCGATGAGAAAATTAAGTTTCTTTTTCAAATCCAAAACTTCAGCTTCTCATTAGCATTTTCCCCGTATTTTAAATAACTTCAATATACACGAAATAGAAAATACCTCAAGGTCAAAATTCACTGGGGCCTGATTTTGCACCATTGAAGTCAACTGGTGCTTTGCCACTTCCTTCGGTGGGCACAGAATAAGACCAATCGTGAATAAGCAACAGTGTAAATAAAATACCCAGTATTGCTGTAGGGTCGTTCCACTGACAACCAAACGGATGAAATGTAGCGACTTCGTATTAATTCTGTTCCTTAAAACAAAAGAAAATGATTGCCCAATCAATTCTTGTTTATACTATACTAATAATGGACAAATAAAAGCTTTTATCGTGTATTCCACCAGTCTCATAAAGAACAAAAACAGCACTACCATCTTCATCGGGATTGCGCGGCGTCTGGCCGGAGCCTTGTTCTGAGCTGCATCTGAAGTTCACATTGCTCATGTATATAGGAAGCGTTCCGCTGGCAAGTGCAAGTTACACGATTAGCCAGTTTCCAATTGGATGGACGCGCTTTGCCAAAACTTGTCACTGCTGTATAATATGCAAACAATGTGCTTGTACACAGGGTATGTAAATACGCTTCGAAATGTGCAGCTCTACTTTGTAACACTGAACTGCTGGGAAATACAATTTGAAGATTTGTCTACATGGTCTTAGTGTTCAGCTTCGCCTGTTTATTTTTTCATGTTTTCTTCTGTCGTGACGCTGCTGAACTCAGCCGGGATCGGGTTGTCCCTGCAAGGTCAGCAAATAGCATTTGGTTTCACACCGCCCCGTTCATTCCCAGAAGCACATGGAATGACTGAGTTACTGTTCATAGACCAGTGGTGGAGACAAGCGTAGTGAATGCCAGCAGCAGCTCATAACCTTTGTACGCCAAGGCCCCAGTTCTCTGGCCTGTTTGAGCAGGAACACAGAAGGGGAGTCTAAACGGCTTGGTTGTTTTTTGCATTGTCCTCAGGATACGTTAGATCAGCCTTAATGCTGCTCTGACCTAGACGTCACTGCAGAGGCACCCGTGGGGCTGCTCCAGCAGTTCCGAGTACCTGGAGCACAATGCCGTTCCAGCAATGCACCTCGCCAAGACAGCCCCTTCGCTAACAGAGGAGATCTGCTGCGTTTACTGCCTTTTTAAGCTATTGGAACAGCATGAATTGGCTGGGGGGCAAGTGCATAGGTCCCTGGCAGCCGGTTTTACAAAGGGTGAGGCATGTTGGCCAAGATTAGAGGGACCCATGCCGAAAAAGTGAAGCCCCAGCTCCAAACTGCCCCATGGAGTTTGCTTTGGGCTTAGGTCTAGCTGTGAGCTGGCCAAAAAAGCACCATAGCGGTTTAAAACTGGCTGCTGCAGCTGGGAAGACGGGCTTTGGCTCCGCCACGACCCTCTTCAGCTCCAGTAGTATTGACCGAAACCGTCAACAGCTGAGAGAAGTGTACGGTCAGGCCGGAAACCAATCAGACCCATTGGAGTTCTTTGACCTGAATTTATTCAGCCTGATAAAAGCTTCCTCTCACTAATTCCTGTGACGCCAGATTTACACCCCTCCCAGTCGGGGCAGCATCTGGCCCCAGGGGAGGAGTTTAAATTTGTATCTGTGGATGTTAATCCTTTACCATTCACTCTGTCCCTGGCTGGTAAAGAGCCAAACCTTTTGAGAGAACAGGGGCCTCTGCTTGACATTGGAGCTGTTTTTTATAGCATTTTGCTCTAGCCCATTTTTAGGCTGCTAACGTGCAGTACCTAGCAACTCTGGGAGCATGCGCCGCTGTTCAACACGCTACGACATCGCTCCTAAACATTAACGAACAATCAGCTGTGAGGGAGACGATGCTTGCAGAGGTATGTTTAGAGACATCGCCACAAGGACGTCACACACACCGTGGTCAGACTAACCTCCACTCTGAACTCACATGAGATATACCACGTCCAAGTACTGGGGGGCCTGCCTTGGCTGACACCCTCTTTTCTGTTTAATTCTATGTGCCTTTTTGTTGTGTTAAGAACATTAAAAACAGCCACACAGGGTCAGCCCAAAGGTCCGTCTCGCCCAGTGTCCTGTCTGCTGCCAGTGGCCAATGCCAGACGCTTCAGAGGGAAAGAACAGAACAGGTAATCATCAAGTGATCCATCCCCTGTCGCTCATTCCCAGCTTCTGGCAAACAGAGGCGAGGCACACTCAGAGCATGGGGTTACATCCCTGACCATCTTGGCTAATAGCCATTGATGGACCTATCCCTCCAGGAACTTATCTAGTTCTTTTTTGAACCCTATTATAGTCTTGGCCTTCACAACATCCTCTGGCAAGAAGTTCCACAGGTTGACTGTGCGTTGGGTGAAGAAATATTTCCTTTTTGTTTGTTTCAAACCTGCTGCCTATTAATGGGTGACCCTTGGTTCTTGTGTTACGTGAAGGAGTAAATAATACTTCCTTATCCACTTTCTCAACGGCAGATGGTTAGTTAAAGTTGCTGCATCCCAAGGTCACTGTTAGCTTTCAAACTAAGCCAAATGCCTGGTGCCCCCCAGCGGTAGTAAGCAGCAGTCCGTCGAAGAGGTGATGTCAGGCTTTTCAAGCACAGCTGACCCCCTTCCCCTCCTTGCTGCCTGGTTACTGTGCCCACTTTGCATCTGACTCCCAGCGCCTAGCTGTGCGGGTGCAGGGTGAGCCCAGCCTGCTGGTCTCACATTCATAGGCAATGCAGGCCGCCCGAGCAGGCCTTTCTGCCTCCCCTACACTGGACTGGTGTGTCTGGAACTCAGCCAGGCCTTAGCAAACTGGCGTGTGGCGAGAGTTTTACGCCTACATTCAGTGTGCATGGAGTGCCTTTGCTGCTGGAGCTCTCCGGAGGCAGAAGATCACAGTGCCTGAGGAAGGGAACAAATGCCTCCCCGCCAGCACCAACCCCCGAGAGGGGCCCGTATGCTTTCTAGGGATCGCCAGCCAACAAATGACCTGAGAGCTGCTGTTCGAGAGAGCAGGGACTGGAACCTGCTTCTCCCCAGAGAGTGCTGTAACCACAGCCTACAGCATCATTCTCCTGCGCTCTCTGGCCCGAGGACTGCTCCATATTGCCTGGAAAGGGGAACAGCGAGAGCCCCCACCCCCCCGCCCCCAAATAGCCACAGTTAGGCCATGCAATGGGAGCAATCCCTGTGCCACATCAGGCAGCGTGGAGAGTCGAACATGGAGTGGCCACATCTTGGGTGCGAGTTCGAACTGTGGGGGCACCACCTGTACCCCAGCCATAGGCATGCTGCTTTGAGGTCCGGGGCTCCGGGTGCTGGCTTGTGTGATGCCAGTTTTTTGGCTCCTGCCTCGCCCCATGCAGTCCATAGGGACCCCCCCCTAGTGCAGCCCTGCGTCTGAGGCCCCTTTGTGGCCCTACCCAGCGAGCATTGCACACCCGACACTGTTACAGCACTGTGCAGCCACAGCATGGGCACCGACTTGCTTCTTTTCCGGGTGGGTGCTCCACCCCATTCCACTCCAAGGCCCTGCCCCCCACGCCGCCCCAGCCCCCAAGGCCCCACCCGCACTCTGCCTCTTCCACTATTTTTTTCCCAGGGGTGCTCCAGCCCCAGTGCACCCATGGAGTTGGGGGGCCTCTGACCCAGGGCCTGCCCCCCCCCACCCAGCTACACACCAGGGCCAGCAGCAACCAGCTGAATTGGAGCTGACGGGAACTGCACAAGCCAAGTGGGTTTCAGAAAAACCTGCTGCCAGGGGGCAAGGAAGTTATTCTGCTGACCCTCTGGTGGCTACCCAGCCTGTCTGGCCTACACAGTCACCATATAAACACACGGTTAGCCCGACGCCATGCCAGCCTGTCCGATGGCCTGACACCTGTGCTCCACCTGGGCCCCAGCGCCAGCCTCATGTGCCTGAAGAACGGTACTAACCCTCTGCTAGGCCAGGCCACGGGTCGCACAATCATGGCAGCGCCACTTCACACATATCGGCTTCTAGGCTTGGTACTTGATGGAGATATGTCCAGTGCCGTGGCGGGGGGCGGTGCCACGCTTGTGTGGTCGGATTCCTGGAGGGTTCCGCACACGATTTAACTGAAGCTTACCCTTTAATTCCTGGAGACCCCAGGCAATCCTGGAGGGTTTGCAACCCGGGAGGGGAAAAATCAGGGCCTTGCAGTGGTTTCTTTTGTAAGCAAGAACTTTAGTCCACCACTAAAACTAAGCCCTTGGGGCGGGACAGTGGTTCCCAAACTTGGTTCGCGGCTTGTTCAGGGTAAGCCCCTGGCGGGCCGCAAGACGCTTTGTTTACCTGGCGCGTCTGCAGGCATGGCTGCTTGCAGCTCCCAGTGGTTGCGGTTTGCCGTTCCCGGCCATGACCGGCGCCACCATTTTTACCGCCCCAAGCCAAAAAAAAAGGCCGCTTGGACTGCCACCCGAACTGCCGACGCGAAAAAAAAAAAAAAGCCACCCGGACTGTGCTGCCCCAAGAATGGACGGAATGCCACCCCTTACCATGTGCCGCCCCTGGCACATGCTTCCTCCGCTGGTGCTGGGAGCCGGCCCTGTTCCTGGCCAATGGGAGCTGTGGGAAGTGCCGCGGGCCGGGCCACTGGGCTCAGGGGGGGACATGACTGTCCATGTGCACCCCACTAAGCCCTGTTTTGGTGATCTAGGTTCTTAGCCCAGCTGGTTCACTGTCGTATCTGAGCACCTGCCACCAGAGCATTGCCTACCACATGGCCAGGCTCAGGGCGCAGGCAGGCGCTGCTGGCAATGTGGTCTCTTTTGTTACTAAAAGAACAAACACACAGCTCGCAACTAGGCACATACAACTGGGTGACTGGGGCAAAGGCTGCATGTACTTGTAACCCAAGACAGCAGTAACTAATCCCCCGCAAAAGTAACACACCCGCTGGCCCCCTGCCCGCCTCCAGCACCTCTCGCTCAAGCACTTGTGTAATCGGGGGCCGGTAATGACGCTGGCGCTGGCGCTAGCTGTGACACCAAACCAGAGGTAGGCGCTGTCAGGCACCACCTCACAGCCACTGTCCCCGGCCCCATAACAGGAGGCCGCGGTTGCTGTGACCTAATGCAGCAGGGTAACATGCGTCACACCATACAGCAACCATAAAGCAAGGGTTACGGGCCCTGAAAAAACCAAGTGTGGGCGCATAAAATACAGCCGCGTGCCATAGCATCTGGATCAGGCCAATCGCAGCCTGGAACCAGAGCCCGGCCTGTGCAGCCAGTCTTATGCTAAGCTTGGCGGCACACAAACCCCTTTGGGGCAGCTAGACCCCCCCCCCCCCCGGTCCCCCCCCTTCCTCCTGAGCCCCAAGCTCCTCCCCACCCCAGCTGCCCTGAACCCAGGCCACCAGCCGGCCTGCCCCAGCAATGCTGCCCACCCCAACCCCCCAGGCCAGTCTGAGCTGTCCCAGGCCCCGGGCCCGAGCCCCAGGCCAACCCGAGTCACCTCAGCCCTGGGCCATACCAGCCCTGGGCCACCGGCTCAGGCCCTGAGCTCCAGGCCACTGGCTGGACTGAGCACCCTCCAGTTTCAGGAAATAGGGGGTGCAAGGGCAGGGGCCTTGGGGTAGCGCAGGGGTCGGCAACTTTTCAGAAGTGGTGTGCCGAGTCTTCATTTATTCACTCTGATTTAAGGTTTCGCGTGCCAGTCATACATTTGAACGTTTTTAGAAGGTCTCTTTCTATACGTCTATAATATATAAACTATTGTTGTATGTAAAGTAAATAAGGTTTTTAAAATGTTTAAGACGCTTCCTTTAAAATTAAATTAAAATGCAGAGCCACACCCCCAGCACGGCAGTGCATGCCCAGCGCCTGCCTGGCATGGGGCTTTTTTGAATTCACGCTCCTGCATCGTTAGCATGCGGAACGAGCCAAGCCCCAGCAGGCCAGAGGCTGGCACAATGTTTGCAATTGACTAACAGACAATTAGGCCAGGGCTCCACGCGCTCTCCCCACCCCCGCGCCTCTCCCCTGCCCTGGGGCTAATGTTGTAATCCGCATAGCGTCAATGGTTCCCACTTTTAACACAGGCTCTCGCCATGTGGCAGCACTGGGCTGCATAGAGGTGGAAAAACCCCTCCAGCACTAGGGCTTGTCTACACAGGAGCTTGGCTACACTGCAATTACACACCCACCGCTGGCCTGTGCTGGCGCTAAGGGGCTCATTGATTGTCGTGTAGCCAGAGCTCTGGGCCCTCCCCGCCCCGGGCTCCAGGCCAAGCCTGACCATCTACACCACACAAACAAATGTAGCCAGCCCCTGGGTGTATTGCAAGCTGGGTTCACCACGCACGGCGACTCTGTGCACAAGCCCCTTGGGGCACTGCAGTGGTTGGGTTGGGTGGCACATGCCGGAGAGGCAGGTTTGTGAACTCATTTGCCCTTAGCTAGTGTGAGACCGAGGGGGAGGATGCAGGGGGCGGTCCGCACTGCTGTATCCCGCCAGCTTACGCACTGGCCCCCAGCCCTGGTAGAAAGGGGTTAGAGCCGCAGCAGCAGGCCCTTCGCCCGGCCTGGAGTCTGACATGTGCCCTGCATTCATCCCCGTGCCGCGACATTTACAACAAGCCCCCAGGAAGGCGCTAAAACTAGCCCGTCACCAGGCTGGCGCCGTACCACCACGCAGCCGGCTGCGGTAGAGCGAGGGGCAGGCAGGCCCTGCAGCCACTAGGGCTTCGCTGGTGCTCCGGGGCACAGCAGGCCGAGCGCTGCCTAGCGACGTCCATCCGCGCATTGCAGAGGGGCTCAGTGCAGCAGAGGAGACGCGCCTGACGGGCGGCTGTGCTGCAGAGGGGACAGCAGGGCTGGGGCTAGCTTGTAGCCTGAGCCCTCGTTCAAGGCCACAGCAATGCTCTGGGCAGCCCCCCTCACGCGCTACTCGGGGGGTGGCTCCGGAGCCACATGTTAATATGCACTCCACCCCTTCCCGCCCCCTCCCCTGAGCCAGCTGTGCCCTCGCTCCTCCCCCTGCACGCCCCAAAACAGCCGATTGCGGGGAGGGTGCTGCCAGTGGGTGGGAGGCGCTGGGAACGCGGGAGAGGGGGCTGCTGACGTATTCCTGTGGCTCTTTGGCAACGTACACTGGTAAATTCTGGCTCCTTCTCCGGCTCAGGTTGGCCCCCCCTGTGCTAGGTGCACCCGAAAGTCTGGGGCTCGGGACTCATTCAACCCCCCTTCCTTGGCTAGCAAAACTACGGTGGTGTTGCAGTAACCACAGCATCCCAACGCTGGGGTAGGAGGGAGGCTGCTGCTTCCTGGTCCAGCCCCTTTATGGTATTTGCCCCTTGTTCCCCTTTTGCATCTCTCCACCCTGTAATCTTGCCCTCATCTCGCTGCCCATGCCGTCAGTTCAGCTAGTGCCCCTTTTCTTCCTTGTCCTCTGCAGCGTCCCTGTCTCTCTCCTCCTCGGCCCCCTCCCACAGGGCATGGGGACGCAGCCAAGACCAGTACAACACCCCCGAGAGCAGCTGAAAGGTAGAGGCAGCCAACTGGGCAGGAGAAGGGCTTGGGTGACTGCAAGAGACACAGCTGCACACAGAGGGCCGGGCCTGGCCACCAGCTTCCCTAGCATTTGATGGAAAGCAAAACAAATGGACGACCCCCCTCTCCTGGCCCTCCCAGTGAGAGCGGCCCAGGCCAAGGAAATAAACCACCCCGAAAATGCTGCGGGGGGGCCCCTTCGCTGAAGGTGGCGCTGAATGAAAGTGGTTTTTATCTAAGCCTGGCCGGGAAGGTGGGCGCTCAGCAATGCAGTCGCTGGGGAGGGCACGGCTGGATGCTGCATATCAGATCTACCCCCTGCTTTGTACTCAGCCAGTCGGTGAGACCTTCTCCATGCTGACTACTCGCCCCTCGCTTTAAGGGCAGCCAGGCCACCTTCAGCAGCTGCTAATGGTGCCAACCCCCCCCCCCCCCCCCCCCCCAGTCACATTTCGGCTGAGCTGGGGCCACGCCTGGCTGCGAGAAATGCTCCCAGGATTCTCTGAACATTTTAATTTAAGTGTCTAATAAAACAGCTGATTTGGGGGGGTTGGAAACAACCATGCACACGCCCTGCTGTGATACTGGCACTTCAACTATTCCAGTACCGGGGACTCGAAAGCAAAACCGGGAGTCTCTCAACAGCAGTGAAGCTGGGGTCACGGCTTTTCCCTGGCTGAGTTGAGCAGTGGGGGCAGCAAACGAGCAGCAACGAAGTCTCCCATTTGAAAAAGGTTGTTGGGGGAACGGTTTTCTTTAACTATAACCTTACCCTGAAATGTATTTCTGCAGCTTAGCTGGATTTAGCCTTGTGCGTATTTTCTTTAGAAATGCCCGTTTTTCACAATACCAGGGGTAATAGTGCCACACGCTGGTGGCTACTGGCACAAGGCCAAAGCTCTTATGTTTGACAGTCCCCAGGGTGTGCCTTATGGGAGCAGAATACAAACCCTCGTGTTTCTTAAGGCTTAGTCATGGCGGTGATTTTAAGAATGTCAATATTTCTATCCATTCAAATCCAAGCTTTCATTTGCAGGAGATATTTAACCCAAGTAATATGGATTCACAGCCCTCATCTGAAAACTGGGGCCTTGGTTATGGACAGAAGTTGCCACAGTTTAGAATACAGCAGTTTAGTTAAACCAGTCCAAAATACAATGTAGACACCCTTACTTCAGTTGTAGAATGGCTTATTGCAGGTTAGCTTACACTTCCTCCTAGTCAATTTAAGAGGCACACACCACCGTTTAGAGTGGCTTAGCAGATTTTAAATCTCACTTTTCGTTAAGTCTTTCCAGCTTTGCAAGTAGAGGTGCCCTGGGTTGAAACTAAGGCAGTATTAGCCATGACAGAAAAGCTATGAACGTGGGCCCCAGGTCTACAGTCTGCAGCAGCGTGCAGCTGACTCCCCCCTCAGGGCCTTCCTCATGTAATAGCTGGACTGTGCGGTGGTGCCGGAGGAGGTGCTAGGTGAGTAAGTGTCAATGGCACAGGATCAGACTCAATGGGAACTATCAAAACAATGAGCCGGAACTGTTGATCCAAAATTTTATGTTTCCTAAACACAAAACGCATTCATTTTTTATTAAAAAAATTCCTTTTCCCCAAATAATTTTTTTCCTGAGCTGTCACTCCTTAAAAAGGAACATAAGGAGGGATAGCTCAGTGGCTTGAGCATTGGCCTCCTCAACCCAGGGTTGTGAGTTCAATCCTTGAGGGGGCCACTTAGGGATCTGGGGCAAAATTGGTCCTGCTAGTGAAGGCAGGGGGCTGGACTCAATGACCTTTCAGTTCTATGAGATAGGTATATCTCCATATAAAATTTTGTTTTATCCACCAACACTAGAAATGTGAGTCCCAAATCATCAATAGGCCTATCACAAGTTGTACTATTTTACAAGCACGATTAAATTAAAGGAACAGTCAGAACTATGCACAATAGAATGACGCCATCATTCGAACAATCAATCCTAGCGAATTGTTGGATTGCTGCAATACAATCAATCTCTCCCCCCCCCCTTAGGAAGAGTGGCTGGGAAGAAGTATTGCTGACGCCTAGTGTTCAAAATGGATGAGTCAGGCCCATCCAAAAATTGTCAGATTGGATTAAAAATAAGATGATATATATACACACACACACATACTACATTTGGAATTCTTTCCATTGCCTTCTCCTGTTTGGGCCTTTGAGATGCACACAGGTCACCTTTTCTCCACAACCATGAAGGTTAGAAACTTACCTTTATTAAAAATATGAAAGCTGAGATTGTCACATAATCACATGCCTCCAGGAGTTGAGACTTTAAAAAGCATTTAATAGCGTGAGACACAATAAAGTTGCAAGAGCTGGCAACACTAGGTAGGGCTCTAGTCAACAGCTATGAGGATCAGCAGCTCAGGCCCACAGTCCTAAACTCAGCTGACCCAACACTAAGAGCATGGTGGTTGTGAAAGAGCAGAGATGTGCATCTGTCCCAGCTCTGTTGCACTCCCGCTCATCATGCACAAGTATTTTGGGGGAGCCGTCTTTCTCCATTGGTATCTGAGGAGTTGAGTGAATGGCACTCGCCAAATGACGTCCAGGAGCCTTCAGTGAATACGCCCAAGAGTTTGCCTGATATCTGCGCCCCCTCCAGTTGACTGACAGGCTTAGCAGCAGCATTGTGAAAGCCTGTATCTCTGTCACACAAACTCTCTAAACACAGAAACATTTATAATCAAACCTAACTACTACAGCCCTTCACTCGCTCACTTTCCGAGAACAAATGTAGAACTCCTTTTCCTGGTGAAAGGAATGTATACAGGAGCTCAGTGTTGATTTTTATAAAGACCATACACAGTCTGCATAAAGCCAAATGAGAAAAAATAAGTGCCTCAAAATGTTCCCCAAAATCGCTTTAAAAATAAATGGCTAGAGTAGAATGCCTCCTGGATGCCTCTGTGTCAGTCATGCCTACAGTATCCTTTGGCCAACATTCCTGATGCTGTCGGTTGGTATCTAATGAACCATCAACAATTTGGCTAAGTCTGAGGGACAGCTATGGGTAGTTTCAGTGTGCATCTTCTGCCTGTAGTATCTCCCCAAACCAAACAGCTGTTGGTACTTTCAATGAAACCCCACTAGAAGAGCCCAGGTAGGTAAAGTTGGTACACCACAGGTGGTAATGTAATTAATACATAAGTCATTGTCAAACCTAAACCAAATTAAGGGTCTAACTGATCCACACGAAGGCATTGCTGCCTCTGCAATCTGGGGCAGCGATATAGTTTAAAAGACGACTGCCTCCATGACCTTTCATAGCAAGGAGAGCTTGGAGACTTTGTATAAAATACAGCAGTAACTTCTCCTTCCCTGTTTCCCACATGGTAGGATTGCATAGCTTTAATTTATAGAACAGCCAATCATGCCCTCAGTTACAGCTATGTAAACCCACTGACCATAAGTTTTAGACCCCGATGGTTGACTCCAGCTAGAAATGGGGTATTTCACTCTGCTCATCGGTGCAGGGATATAGGATCAACATGCAGAGCGAAAACGATGCCCAGTGGAATTAATAAACCTGGTCACATTTTTGTCCTTATGGGCAAGCCCTGTGGGGTCCTTCCAAAGACAAAACTTTGACCCAACAAAAAATAAGGCTTGGGACTCAGCTAAGAAAGTACAAAGGAAGACAGAAGCTGGGAATGGGCGACAGGGGATGGATCACTTGGTGATTCCCTGTTCTGTTCATTCCCTCTGGGGCACCTGGCATTGGCCACTGTCGGAAGACAGGATACTGGGTTAGATGGACCATTGGTCTGACCCAGTCTGGCCGTTCTTGTGTTGTTACGACAGACTCTCAACAAGGCACTAGCTGGACTACTAATGACAGATTTTCCTTGTGGGGGGGTGCAAGGAGGTGGCTTTTTTTTTTTTCTTCATACAAATCCAAAACATAACAATGGCAAAGCCACAATGGCAAAGCCAGGTAACTCTCTCCACCAAAGGCGTCTCCAGCCGAGTCAGCTGCTCTAATGTGAAGCTAAGTGGGCCTGATTCTGTAACAGCTTTCAGATCCCCCTGAAGGCAACGTTAGTTGAAATCAGTTAACACTTCATATGACCATCACCACCATCAAGACCTAGGGCTGCAACCAAAAGGACTGTCTTGTGAACCGAGTATGGCATCAGGAGTCAAGAACTCCACTATAGACTTGCCATGTTAGACCTTGGGCAAGTCACTTTGTGCCTTACCCAAAGCCAGATGATGTCAACAGGAATCATTTCATTGATTTCAGAGGACTTCAGCTTAGACCCTTCAACACTGTGCATCAATTCCCCAGTCTGTAAAGTAGGGCTAACAACACTTATTCATTTTTATACAGTGCTTGGAGAGCCACGAGCTATATAAATGTTAAGCAGTATTGTTGCTCTTGGATAATGGCATATTTTCTCTGCAGCTTTCCACATACTGAAGTCATGGGTGAAGGACCCTAGAATAGGAACGATGCAGTAGAACCAAAGGTGGAAATTAGCAGAACACAAATTGCGAACTGAAATACAAGACCACCACCCTTCCCACCAGAACATAGGGGGTAATTTTGTTTTCTATTACACAGCAAAATGATTTGTGGAGGAGTTTCATTTAACTAACAATTTCATCTACAGAAATCTCAGGCATGTGTTTGTTCCAAGAATGGTTTTATGCAGATATTTCACAAGAATACATCATGTAGATTATTTTACACGTCAGAATCACATCCTGAGGAAAATAGTGCAAGGATGTGCTGTCTTAATTAACAGTACACAAATTGTAACCAGTGCCTTTCGAGCCATTCATAAAGCAGTCAGCGGTTATCTACTGCCTAGCTGTTTTGCCAGCAGCATGTCACACGCACACACACTATCAATATAGAACCAGTGTTCAGTCCTTTCTTCCCTAGTCAACTGGGGTTCAAGAACTCTTTAGTCTTACACATTATAAATGTGGACCGAGGTGCAGCAGTGTCCAAATAACTTATTTGATGTAGGTGGCACATTATAGCAAGAGATGGGAGTTTTTTCCCAACACATACAGAGATTCATCTATCTGCTTATTTTAGTTGGTGTTAAAATAGATCAGCCACCACTAACAGTACCACCATAATATATAGCTTTTGGTATTTGTTCTTCATGTCCTCCAGCGAGGAAGGTCTTGAGGATTTAGCTATAATGGATGTGATCCCACAAGGTGCTGAGAAGCCATTGGCTTCAGGGGGCTTGAGGACATTTGTCATCTCGTGGGATCAGACTCAAACATATGAGCTTTAAAAACTTTCTGTCAACAGTAAGTTAAAAGCCTTTGAGGGTATCTAACAGCCAGGCTAGAAATGTTCATAATAAAATCTTAGCAAAACAGAAATCTAAGATTATGTGAAACTTCAGATTGTTGGTACAGAGGAAGACATGCAAAGTACAAAATTACAGGAACACTATTGTCTTCCTGCCTATTCTGTGGAAGGTTCTGTGGTGCTGCATTTGTTTTAAGGCCATGGGTGATTGAGTTTGGCTTTGTCATCTTTCCTGAAACGTTGAATTGCAACTGTTGGTTTTTCAGACTATAGTTGAAACTACATGAGATACAAATTACAAACACATTTCTCATTTGAGGATTTTGTTCTCACACTCTGGCAGACTGAGAAGCTTGCAAGTTAAAGATGTAATGGTGCCAAAGCTTTTTCCTTTACAAGAGACACACAACAGTCTATATTTACAGCACTATACAATCTGAGCAGCATTGTTCTGGTTGGCACTAGCCAAAAATTAGAATTACAAACTAATTTCACATTCAGTGTTTATTTATTTGTAATACAAATGGAAATGTGTGCTCAGATCTTGCCTGAAGTTCTCCTCAGATTGTTTAAAAAAATACAGAACATTATTTCATTGTCTGACAATTAAAAAGCCCTATTTAAAATAATAAACAGAATTTTCAGGAGCCCGTCAAAACAAGTGACATTTTACTGCTGCAACTTCTGCCAAGGAGAAGTACCTTCTCAAGTACCAGCTATTATACAATCAGTTACTTCTCATCGTAAAAGAACATTTTAGTTATAGGATGATTTAAAAAAAAAAACAATTTTACTGTAAAGTTTTCATAATGAAAGGAATAAAAATCATGAAAAAATTTAAACTGAGTCAGGGAGACTAATTCCATGCGTATTGGAAAGTTGGTTCTGATCATCATCACACTTAAAGGAAGACACTTGGGCAAAGGGGATCCTTCGATGAAAGACTGCTCCATTAGGAAGACACAGCATTAGGAATTCTGGAGTGCAGTTTTAAAAACGGAGTCAAAACGTTGCATGTTAAGCACTAAAATGACAAAAAAATTTAAAAGCTATTTGAAATGTGAGGGGACATGAACATACACACACACCCTATCCATTTTCTAGGTATCCAGGCATGATATTTATAAATGAGTGGCTTGCTGTGTAAAAAGAAATTGATAGATTTAGATTCATTTGGACAGATGTGCTAGTATAAATGAAGAACATGATTATTTAACTATTACTATATTCGCATATTCATACAGTTGAATTTAAACCTGTATTTCCTAATAGAGCGTCCCCACACTCCTACAGCTGTTGATAATCGCTGCTTACATTTCAAAAACAGAATAGGAATAGTTTAAAATGTGACTGATCGCGTCAGTGTTAAGTGAATGGCAGAAAAAGATGGTAAGAAATGGGAGCCCTGGATTGCTCTGTATATTGAGATTTATCCCCAACTACAAGATACTTTCAAATTCTTTTTTTTCCTTCCTTGTCCCAAGAAGATTTTAAATCTACAAATTTGCTGCAGAGGTAATGTGGTGGCATGGGCTTTTTAACAGAAACATCTTTTTAAGTGGCTGTTTAAAAGCATTCTCAGCTGTAACTCATGAATGCACGTGCATATTTGAAACAATATTTTGTGCTTGTTACCGTTGGTGTTTGTTTTCATTTTGTTTTTGTTTTTTTTAAAGAGGAGAAAATGTATTTTTAATCAAAAAAGAGCGACCACCTTTTCAGACACCAGACTGTAGTTATATCCAAGCGATGTGGCTTTTTTTCCCAAGATCTGTTTGAGAACAGAGGCTGAAGACTGAATGCAAAGAAAAAAAAAACCCCAAAGTGGAGAACTAATCTATGCACATGTTTTCTAATGTCTGTGATTTAAGTCTTCTCGGAGTAGCACCACCTTGAAAGATTGTATGTGGCCTAATGAAACTCCACAAATTCTTCCAGCGTTCTGGGGATCTGCTTTTGGTAGCTTATGTTATAGCTCCGTACTGCACGGGCAGCCAGGCACTTGAGGCTCAGCTTCATTTGCGTTTTAAGGAGTATTTCAGACACCCCAGTTGTACTTTTGTCAAGAGGAGTCTTCTTCTGCTTATTTGTCATGTCTGTATGAGCACCAGCCTCCACCAGACTGATGATAATCGAATGCAAAGTCAAAAAATCACTAATAGGTCTGTTGTACTGGACAATGATGTGAAGTGCGCTGTTTCCTTCGTTGTCCACAGCATTCACTTCAGCACCACAGTCTAACAGGAGCTTGGTGACAAGTGCATTTGGAAAGCTGCAGACGTCATTGGTGTGGAAGTCATCTACTGGTGTACTGGAGTTGACAGCATGATGCAGCAAACTAGACCCATCCCGAGTTCTGGGATCAAGATTAATCAAGTTATAAATCTGCTTGTTGATTCGAGCCTGCTCTTCTTCACCGCACTGAGTCTTGGTTGAGATGCACACCAAATACAAGAAGGTAAAAATATTGCATTCGTAGTTGTCCATGGCTGTGTGGATGTCAGTATCTTGGTTGCTTTTAATCCTGGACATTCCTTGTTCTATTTCCAAGACACTACACCTCAAAACACTTTCTATGTCCTTGGCTTTAACAGGCTCATTCAAGTGTATCATCTGAGAGAAGACTTGAGCAAACCTCAAGAGATCCTTATGGGTATTCCTATTACCTTTCTGCCTCAAATGCAATGCATGAAGCCATAGTTTGATACACTGTTCAAACTCCATGTTATCTGCATAAACAGCCCCACGATAAATAATAGGATGCGAAACATCTATATTGTCCGAGCCCAAAATTCGTTCACGCACTATGAGGCCTTCCATGTGAAGGGCGTCTCTGTCCTGCCTAATAGATTCTAATTCCTGAGGAGTTCTGCATTCAGTTCTGTTTCCATAAGCTTCGATTGGTGGAAGAACCTCTTTCTCAATGACGTTCTCACTGTCTCTATACCTCTCCAGCATTGCTAAGTATAAATAGTGATAAGTCTTCATTATATCATAATTTTCTCTGTCATTTGCAAACGATGCACCCAGAAGTTCCAAAGCTTCAATTCTACTTTTTCTGTCGCAGTCGGCATGAGCAAGAAGTAGTTCAACGACATCTGCCTTACAGCTCTCAGCCGCTACTTTTAATGGTGTCATTCCATGGCCATTCACCATCATTGCAGATTTCCATTTGACCAGCTCTCTAACAATCTCCACGTGGCCAGCTTCAGCTGCGAAGTGTAATGCTGTAGCACCGCAGTGTGCCTTGGCGTTGGGATCAGCATGTTGTTCTAAGAGATATCTCACCACATCTGTGTGCCCCTTGTAAGCTGCAATCATAAGGCAAGTGTTGTCATACTTGTTGGCAATACTGATGTTAGCATTATTTTCTACCAGGTATTTCACTATGTCCAGTCTGCCATCAAAGCACGCGGCCCGCAGCGGAGTTGAATTGGTCACAGTAGTGTGGTTCACATTGGCTCCATGACTAACTAGCAGTTTGACAACTTCAAAGTGTCCGGCTCCTGCTGCACACCAGAGAGCTGTGGCTCCATCAATGACATAACTACAAATGTAAAGACAAAAAACAGGCAGTTAAACGGCTGCACTTTGTAAGAGAGCGGAGTAGTCTGCAAGAAGCCGGTGACCAATATTCCAAGTTTATATTCAACACAGGCAGATATTTTATAGCCATCCCATTTTATCCTTGAAGAGATTTATCAGCAGAGCCAGACAAAATAAGGCAATCAGCAAGTACACAGATGTCCAGCAGAAAAAAAAGTTAGAGATTGAGATTTTCAAAGCAGTGCCAGGGATTTAGCCACATGACTCCATTAATAGTAATAGAATCGCCTACAGACATTCGGTAAAGGAAGGCGAACCTACAGATCGTAGAATTACATAAGGAGAATAAAATTCAGACTTAAAAAGATAAAGTCTGATGTTTTCTCCACTTCACTAGGCCACTGGAATGTGGAAACAAGAGCTGTTTATATCGCAGCAATATGGATGAAAACAGTATCTCAGACTTCACTGGCAAACCAAACCATTGCAAAAGGACAAACCCATCTTTCATTTCAGTTTGTAGACCTGCTCAGGCGTTCTCCAGAGTTAAAACTGAATAAAAAAACACCAACGTGATTGAATAATTATGCTGCAAATGCACATAAGTAACTTTGCGAGAATAGCTGCATGTGTATTTACATGCTCAAGTGCTCAGACGACACCCAACAGGACAAGCTTCAGAGTTCTGGTCTAAAGATAGTTCTTAGGGCTGGATTCTGATATCCTTACTCAGCATGAGCTGTTCCTTACTCCACAAACAGCTTCTCTGAAATCAGTGGAGCTACTTTTGTAATAAGATGTGAGGAAGGATTTCAAGCCCTGGCCCTATGACCAGAGGTGCTTTCCTGGTGCAGCAGGGGGACACATACACAAAACAAGAATTTGGGGAGTAAACAATTGGGTGTTATGAGCCAGTCTTCCTTAGTCTGCACCTTGGCTGAGACTAGAGGCACCATCACAGACTCCCTAGCACAACTGTGGCAATCAGGCTCACAAGAATGATGGGAGATACAAGGAGCACAAACAGTGAATGCACAGCACACCCCCCACGCCCTAGCCTGAATATCCTCATGCAGGGGGCATGAGAGGAAGTTTAAACAGGCGGTGCATAAAAATGACGTAGCCCCGAATCTGTGCCAGGAAGAAGTGAAAGGGCCCAGCCATCCCATAAACACACAGTGATGTAGAGAAGAAGAACATCCAACAGCAGAGTGGTGATAACAGCCCTTCCAGGGTGGATACAAATCAGTGTTGTTTTTGATCAAATGCTTCTTGAGGAAAAAAACTTATCTAAAGATGGTTTTAATTAAGATACATTATAGCTCAAAGTTATCTCATCATGGAAGAGGGATTATAAATTCTAATTCTATACTATGAGACAATATATTCATGTCATGTTTAAGAAACGTTTTGTAAATGAGTTCCAATAGTTCGTGGATTAGGGACCCAATCTTATGGGGTTCCAGGGGCTTCTGTATAGATCATTTAGGTTAATCTTTCTATCGACCCAATGGGACTCAGAGCTCAGGCTAGAAGATACCATCAGAGATGCTTAGTTTTGCAGTTCTCAAACTGTGGATTTGTGTCTCCAAAGATAACATGCTTGTTAACAGCAAAAATGTTTTAATAAATAAATAAATAAATAATATGTAGAGGTGAGAAATAACAGACCGCAACCCTATTGTCCCTCTTCAAATTTGTGTACAGAGTCAATCCGTTACCTCTCTCTAAAAATGCAACGTTTCAAAAGTTCTATAAATAGAAGATTGCTGGGGGCGGAATAGATCGGGACAAGGAGAAGAAGTCTGGAGATAAATGTGAGAAGGGAGGGTCAGGCAGTAGAAACAAAAGTGAAACGGTTTGAGCAGCATATTCCAGAAGTCTTGAGGTCTTTCTGAGGGTAGCCTTCATTGGTTTGAGATCTACCATACCATTCTCTCACTAGAAGGGAAAACCTATAACGGCAGCAGGCTGTAAAGAAACCCAGGTTTGGGTCTCATCTATCTCTGAGTTGTGAAGAATATGATTAAGGTTATAACAATCAACAAGAATGCACTTTTATGTAGAAATCCATGATTAAATCGAGTCTTCCTGACTAGTGATTTAAATCAATTTGATTTAAATCAAATCCACCCTGTCCCTTCCTAGCATTGACTGGGAGCAGGAGTCCCTCCTCCACCTCAAAAACAGGAGAGACCCCCTCACACATACACCTCCACTCTACTCATTCTTGAGGAATTTTTCTTTGGAAAGAATGATCAAAAATGAGCATTCTTGGGTTCGGCCTGTCTCCCTCAGTGCCACAGAGAGGAATTACTCTTAGCGCCTCTCCTGAGCTGGTGGAGAGGCATAGCTATAGTAATTACAGGCCATCAATTGACAGCCAGATGCAAGTCAGCAGCGGGTCCCCATTATGTTCTCTCTCTTCCTGTATCTGAAACAAGCTCTTCCTTTTCATACAGGCAGCACAAAGAAAGCAAATCTGTGAAACTTGAGTTTGCTTTTAGGGCAACTTTAGCTTTATGGATATGGTTGGGCAGGAGATTTCAGCTTTTTTATTTTAAGAACCATTTATGGGTGCATACATGTTGGAACACGTTAGAACAGTGTTTCTCAAACTGGGGTCGCCGCTTGTGTAGGGAAAGCCCCTGGCGTGCCGGTCCAGTTTGTTCACCTGCCCCGTCTGCAGGTCCAGCCGATCGCGGCTCCCACTGGCCGTGGTTCGCTGCTCCAGGCCAACAGGGGCTGCTGGAAGCGGCACGGGCCGAGGGACATACTGGCCGCCGCTTCCAGCAGCCCCCATTGGCCCGGAGTGGCGAACCGCGGCCAGTGAGAGCCGCGATCGGCCGGACCTGTGGACGGGGCAGGTAAACAAACCAGCCCGGCCTGTCAGGGGCTTTCCCTACACAATTGGCGACCCCAGTTTGAGAAACACTGCATTAGAATAACATTGCAACAAGTAGTTTTAAGAACAAGGGTAGTAACAGAGGTGAAGAAAGGACGGTCCACTCAGGAACACAGAAACAAGACATTCTGGAGAGGTAATCTTGGTTGATTATAAGTGTTATTCATAATCTAGTAAAATTTCACTGTATAGTAGTATTCGTTCCAGGCTAAACTAAAATACTTACGTCAGTGCTATGGTTCTAAAAAGGTGAGGGACTAAGATTCATTTAGAAAGGCCTCAGGCAATAGCTCTGTCCACACGACACAAAACAAATCCATTTACAAATATGATTTAACACACAGCTAGAACTGCATAAACATGTTTAAATAATCCACTTTAACACGGTATCTTCTGATGAGCTTTGAAACCCATAGACTCTTGGGTCAGGTAAGGTAGTTTTCTACAAACCAGGCAGTTTAGCAGCCAAGAATTTCAGCTTACTTTTAAGAAAAGTTTCTTCTGTACCTTCAGTCTGTATGCACTTAGCTTGCTGGTGTGCTGATGTAAAGTCCACAACTATCCCAGTCTAAGTCATAAGATTACTCTAAATTCCCAACTAAGGAAGAGTAAAATGGCTGACAAGATGCAGGAACTGAGTTTGTGGGAACTACAGCTCCTTATACAACCTTGTCCAGAATGCTCCATAGCTCAAGACTAAACTCTTGTGGCCCCAGCAATCAGAGCTAAAGTAACCTTTAAAAAAATAATTACCATTAAGTAAAATCTGAATGTCCAAATTAGAAATAAAACTTCATTAAAATGTAGATATCAATGAGGCCATAAAAACCATCTCCCATGCCTTTAAACAGCTAGAGTAAACAAGGTAGAGGGGAATTTGCGCTCTCACTGGAGGTTTTCAAAGCACTTTAAAAACATTTAAGCCTCACAAAATCCCTGTATGCTCCGTATACAACCAAAAGGGTCCTTTTTCTGATAACTAACTACTGTACATTTGGGCTGAGAAGGGACCTATAGCATATTACAAATGCAGCTATAGCATCTCATGCTGTGATCCTGTCACATCTCATAAGCTAAGCACCAATCGGTAGCTGACTGTGAGATCCAGTTGCTGCAGGAAGCGATGGTGGTGATTCAATATAGGCAGTTCTCTTTCCCGTGACTCTGAATTGAACTGGTACCACAGCTTTTGTCAGAGGGTGCTGAGCTGCTGGGGACAGGTCTTGCAAGAGAAGGAAAACTGATCCTTTGTGACCAGAATGATCCCATAGCACATCTTCCAAGAACAAAATTATTACCCGCAGCGTCCTGGCTAAATCCCAGCTCAGGTGATTACGTTCTCTCCCCCAAAACTCCCCATGCAGTTTCAGTTGAATAGTGTACTTTTCTCCCCTTCCTGTCCTAAACTGTTATGTGCCATTGAGCACCTCCTTCAAAGAATACTGCATTTAGTATTCTTTAGTGGGGGGGGGATAGCTCAGTGGTTTGAGCATTGGCCCGCTAAACGCAGGGTTGTCAGTTCAACCCTTGAGGGGGCCATTTAGGGATCTGGGGCAAAAAAATTGGTCCTGCTAGTGAAGGCAGGGAGCTGGACTTGATGACCTTTCAAGGTCCCTTCCAGCTCTATGAGATAGGTATATCTCCATATAATTAGATTATAGTGTTGGAGGAAGTGATGTCTCCTGTATGGTTTATATAATACAATAGTTTGTAAAAGGTTTTGGAATAACATGTACTAAACAAAAGAGTAATACCATTTTGTGGAGTAATTTAGAGAGGAATCCCTGTCTACCTTATCTAGAACCAGAGGCATTATAAATTATATCTAGAGCAGCTGAAAAGGAGGGTGGCTGCATACAAACAGGGCATCCATGTGACTCACACCTTCCCTCTCTGAGGGCATGTCCTAAAGCTCCATGCGACCCATGGTAGCAGTGATGTCATAGAATAATACATTCTGGTACATCCTGAAAAAAGGCCACTTGCCCAAGCCAAAGGCGAAGTTTTCCCTGGGGAGCTGAGGTGTGGGAGTTGTGGCTAGCCCCATTAGATGCTGTATAAGGTAAGATTTTTTTAAACAAAAAAATACATGTTTTGCCCATGTAGTTGGGAACTGAGGAAGTTATGACTCCCTGAGTCGACACACAATTCCTGTAGCACTGCTACTGCTCATAGCTTTCCCAGCAGAGTGCGGGTGGGGAGAACCCTAGTTCGTTTCACAGCTACTATTCCAACTCTGGTAGGAAAGTGCTGTGTGGTCCCCATAATCACACAGAGAGGGTATGTCTACACTGGGAACATTACAGTGGTACAGCTGCATTACTTGTAGCGTAGATGCTTACTACAATGATGGAAAGGGTTCTTCCGTTGCAGCAGTAAATCCATCTGTCTGGGAGACAGTAGCAATGGGCATTAGAACAACTTAATTACAGTGCACAGGACGTGAAAATTTTCCCAGGCCTCAGTGATGTAGGTAAGACAATCTAACTTTGTAGTGTAGACCAGCCCAGGGTCTGGTTAGCAAGATCTTTCAGCATCTGTTTCTGAGATAGCTCAATTTTCATCCCGGCTTTGCAATTCCCCTTTGAAAGAGGTAGGGGTAAGAGACAGCAGCATTGTGTACGTACCCATCGAAGCGGACCGTGCCAGTCTGATGGGTCTGCACCCGGTAATGTTCTAGCAGCAAGCGCACCACCTTGGCGTGACCGTTACGGGCTGCGATGATAAGGGGCGTGGAGCGCTGCCCACCTTGCTGGCTAATGTAGCTCAGCAAGTACCTGATGTCATTCTCGGAGCGGTTGAGCAGCAGGGCAGCCAAGGTCAGCACTCTCCCTTCACTGGCCGCCTTGTACACGTAGCCGGCCAGGCCTTCCATGGCCTTCTCCTCCTCCCAACTTCTCCTCCTGCTGCCACCGCCACCTTCAGGCCTGCCAGCTGCAGCTGGTGCCAAGGCCAGGGTAGTCTCTTCCTCCTCCGTCCTGAATCGGTCCACGGCGGGGGGCACATGCGGGCAGGCCCTGACCAGAGCCCAGCTGGCCCCCTCAGGGTCAGCAACAGCGCAGGGTGACCCGAGTCTCCACCACTACCCACAGCCCCCAGGACGCCCTGTCAGGGCCACATGCTCCAGCCCCTCGGAGTGCCACGTGCCATGGCGGGTGGGCAGCCGAGGGCAGCCACCGCTCTGGGGCTCAGTGACCACTACCCTACCCCCACCCCCCGACAGGGCCACAGGGCTGGGGGGCAGGGAGCCCCCCCAGGAAAGCTCCCAGGGGGGGGGCTGGTGGGGGAGGGACCCAGGAGGGGGACCAGAGGGCGGGAAGGCTACAGGCCCCCACAGGAGGACTGGGGGAGGCAGGGACCCAGGAAGGGCGGGGGAGGGTCTTGCACGCCCCTTTGCTACGGGTGCCCGGAAGGGCCCTGGAGGGGGGGCAGGGACCAAGGAGAAAGCAGAGGCGCGGACGCCCCTACCTCACTACGGGTCCCCGGAGGGACCGTGCACGGGTCACAGGGACTCTGAGACCGCGAGTTCCCAGGAGTGACAGGGTCAAGCCCCGCCCTCCCAGCTACGGGTCCCCGCAAGGGCCGGAAAGCCTCAGCTCCCTCAGAATTGTCCTGGGCCGCGCCCCTCCCCCGCCCGCGCTCCTTCTAGGCCGCTGAGATTCCGGAAGCAAAAGCGGAAGTGTCCGAGTCCCCCGTGGAATCCATCCCGGCCCGGAAACCGCGACCCGAGCAGAACCGTTCCGGGCTTGGCGGGGCCGAGCGGGCCCGCGGCAGGACCTGGGGGTGGTGGATGGTGCCAGGAGCTGGCCCTGCTCGGCAGGAACCGGGCTGGGTCCCCCATTCGGCCCCTTCCAGCAGCCCTGTCCCCTCCCCAGGACAGGGCCATGGCCGGGCTGTGCCATGGCTGGGGGGGCTTCCCCAAAGGTGGTTCGTGGGTCTCCAGCCGCCCCAGGTCCCACCGCACTTGACAACCCTCAGCCCCTCCTGCTGGGGCACTTGCCTGGCGCCCCCCACCCCTCCACACGCACCCAGGCCCGCTCTGGCTGCAGCCATCGAGGACCTTTCGGTGCCCCCCCCCCCCTTGCAGGCTGCTGAGGGCAACCAGCCAAACAGGGAATCAAAATAAATCCCACACACACACACACACACACACACGTACACCCCCCATCTGAGTCAGGGGTCCCTTCTCCTGCCTTATAATCCCACCGGCACCATTGCCAAGCCCTCAAAAATCATGAGTCCAGGCTCCAGGAACCATGAGCTTGGCTTTAAAAGGATGATTTCCATAATCCATTTGCGGTTGTTTTCGTTACTTTCTGTTCTGGTGCCGTTCAGGGTGCAGCTCGGGTCACATTTGCACAAGTTTTTTGTTTTAAATGAAAACTAAGATTTCTGGGTAATCCCCTCACTCCAGGAGGTGGGGCTTTCAGAGGGTCACCAACCATCGCAGCAAATGGCAACACTGCTAGCACCCCAGTCATCCAGAGAGTCTTCCAAAAATACCAGAGTAGATTAGACCTACGTTTCGAATGAAAAAGTAATTGGGGTACAACTTTGTTTTGGTGAGGGGAAAGTTTTAGGCTGCATAATAAATCATAAAAGGGCACAAGCTTAATTGTTAATTCTTGTGCGAGTCACTTTAAGGAGCTGTTAGGGATAAGGAATGCAACAATGCCACCAGCATTGTGAGGTTCCTGCTTCTTGGTTACCATCTGTTGTGGAGTTTCCTTTCTTTTGTTCTATGCTGCTTGCCATGTGTCACTGCCTGGACCATGTGCTGCATGAAAGGGGCTTCTCCGGTGAGTGAAATGCAGAACTAAACAATCAGCATTAATAATAAAAGGAGAATTACGTTTTTGAAAAAACTGTCACCTATACTAATTTTACATATACACTAATGTTACCAATAACGAAAGTAGATAATTATTAACCTGATAGCTCCACAAAGCAAACCCTAGTAAGTAAAGGTCCAAACAAAGGAGATTGTGTGGGGTGATGTTCTATAACAAGGCTGAACAGCAAGTACAATATTCCTGAGATACAGAACCACACTGGCTATGTTTGGGTGTGGTTTAGTATTAATTATCTATATTGCAGTAGTATGTAGAGGTTCCAGCCAAGATGGGGGCCCAGTGTGGTGGGCACACTGGAAACACAATAGGGCCCAATCTTGCAAACTCTTATGAACATGCTTAATTTTACTACCACGAGTAGTCCCACTGAAATCAATGGGCTACACATAGTAATAAAGTAAAGCCGGGCATGTGTGCAGGACCAGCGCAAAATGACTTGCTAAGAGGGGGAGTAACAGGTAGAACTAGCACCCAGTCCAGCATCCACTCCACTTGACAAGAATGGCTTGTGTAGGCTCGCCTTGATTCTCTTCAACAAAAGCTGTAGGCGTCCAAATACAGAATGGAATGATAAACTGGAACTCCTTTTGAAACAAAAAAGTGGGCTGAGCAATGGTAACAGGGCAACCAAGGCCCCAGTCCTGTAGCCAGCGAGAGCCCCATTGACTTTAATAGGGATCTGCCCACACTCAGAACTCAGTTAGGGGTCTGGGCCATAATGTGTAAGCACGCTGGGATCTTGTGGGATGACAGACACTATATAGATTTAAGTTGTTATCAAGAACAGAGACGCGATGCCTCTTGATTTGGTAAGTCCCCCTAAGCCTCCTCTCTCATTTTCCAGGTGAGGAGGGCCCATCCCTCTGGTGTCAGGCCATCACTTTCCGTCTTTGCTCTAGTTCACCTCTATTCTCCCAGCTTCTCGTCATCTGCAGTCTGGCATCTTTGACTTTGCATTCCAAAGGCAAGCTCCTCCAAACAACTTCTACCTCCTCAAACAGCCTACTCTTGCAAACTCCCTTTTAAGTAGCTTGACTATGCCACAAACACAGGTGATAGCACTATTCAGTCATACAACTTCCACTGCTGAAAGTGTCACAATGGTTTATCCTCGGTAAGTATAACTGTTTGAAAGTGTACAGGAATCAGGATGTTCTCTCCTTCCCAACCTTTCACTGATAGTTGTGTGGGAACATGTCTCTCCCTTTCTGTGCTACATGTGTTTGTAACTATGTGTCCATTTGTATTATCCATGTCCTATAAGGCAAGGACTAGAACTCACTCTTCCTGCTTGTTGTGTAAAAAACAGAATTTTCCAATGATCTTTATGAAATTCTGCCCAGACGAGCCTTGGATTTTCCCAGCCTCAACTTTTACCTCTGTTCAAGGGCATAATTCAACTCCCATTAGTATCAGTAGGAATTTTGTCATTGACTTCAATAGGAGTGGGACTGAGACCCAAGTGTCTATAGGTGTATTTCTGCTCTCAATCACTCCTGATCCACCGTTAGCAGCTTCACTAAGATTGCATCAGTTCAACTGGGGGGAAAATGTAGCCCCATCTGTTTACTTGTTTCTCCCTTTCATCTACCGTACTCCCCTTCTCCGGAAGCTTCTAACGGATATGTCTTGTTGTGACCAGTTATTTGTTATAACTAGCTGACACTGTAAGTAAAATGATCTACTAATTGTACTGAGGTCTGCTACGTGCCATTGTTTTAAGGTGGATACAGTAACAGCAGAATTAATAGTTAATTTAAAATCATGCAACTAGACCCACTGCTTTCTGTGGAAACTTCGCTACAAGCTATTCCATCCATTATGTATGGGAGCAATGGCCTAATTCTGCCAAAGGCAATTGCCAAAATAGGTACTGAAGATACAACAGCCAAGTGACACAGTACATAGTGTTAAGTTGTTGGGTCACCAAGGATCAGCTTTAACAGGCACATAAACACATAAGCTACAATACAATAATGCTGGCTTATGTTACTGTTGTAAATTGAAACCTGTTGTCTCCACTATCTCAAGAATTTCCCTCGTTTTGGATCTCTGGACTCTTTAGAGTTATACATCCAAGGAGAAGGAAATGCTAAGTCACAAGCATAATCAGTTCTAAAGATCCCAATTAAGAGGTGATCCTGCAAGATGCTGAGGCCTTGCTATTCATTGATTTTAATGCGTGCTGTGGGTGTTCAGCACCTGTGTTAGACAACAGAAGGGTGGCATCAGGTAATCAAAGGATACATTTCAGTGCATCAGACCACATGGGTCATTGTATAGGCATGTCCCCTAAATAACAATACTTTTATATTCCTCCGAAGGTCTCAAAGCACTTTACAAAGGAAAGTAAGTCTCATTACCCACATATGACAGCTTCAGTTCTGAGGCAGAAGGTCCAGTTCACCATTGGCCTGCTCCCTGTGTCATCGTTAACACCAGTGGAGAGTGAGTATAACATGCTACCAGTCTGATCTGGGAGCATTTTACACTGGTGTAAATGACTTCACAAAGTGCAGGACAACAGTGAATTGGGCCAGAATGAATAAGGGCCAGATTTTTTAAGCTGTTTAGGTGCCTAAAGATGCAGATAGGCCCCTCATGGGGTTTTGAACAGCACCTAACTCCTCTCGTAGCCTAAGCACTTTGAAAAATGCCTCTGGATGCCTCGTTGTCTCTTTCACCACCTAGGTAGCGTTAAACATCTGGTCCTAAGTGACTTTGCCTTGGCTACTGCAGGTCAGTGGCTGAGCTAGGAATAGAATCCATCTCCCCTGACTTCTAGTCACATGCCCCCTCCACTGAACTACTCCAT
This sequence comes from Chrysemys picta bellii, assembly GCF_011386835.1. Lineage (NCBI taxonomy): Eukaryota > Metazoa > Chordata > Testudines > Emydidae > Chrysemys > Chrysemys picta. The sequence continues at coordinate 4,152,482 of NC_088800.1, forward strand.
TGCCTTCTACGACTGATGAGAGAGTCTCCTCCCCCTTACCATAGACTGAATCACAAACAATGTGGGGGGGGGAAATATGTGAAATGGGGACAGTGGAAAAAATTCAGCATGAGGATTCGAAGACCTCATATGTGCTCTCAGCCTTGTCCTTCTTTAATCTCTTGCATTTCCATAGAGTCTTACTCCAGAGGCTCTCCCAGTGCTTTATGTTTCACTGCTGTCTTGTGAGAGAGTGAAGTATTAATAACCTTGTTCCATAGGTAACACCGGCAGATCCCGGTCATCGGAGGGTGGAATCAAACCTGAGACTTCTGGAGCTAAATGCATGAGCCTCTTCTGCGTGAGCTAAAAGCCACAGGGCCCTTAGGGAAGGCAGTAGAGCGGACTCATTCATCGCTACGTGGTCTTGGTGCCACGAGAGGGGACAGAGCACCACACCCAAGAGGTGTGTAGGTTACATGTGGATTATGAAAATGAAGCACACAGAACTTGCCCATGGTCACACTGAGTCTGTTTCAGGAAAAGATCCCAGATCTCCTGAGTCCCAATCCGGCGACTTATTTTAATTAAGGGCTGTGTTTGAAATAATAATTAAAAATATGATAAGCTGCTCGTTTGTGAAAATCCCTATTTCTCATGCCATTTTCATAGCTGAAAATCATTTTCCATCTTTGGATCTGACATAAAAAGAGATGAGGGCATACTGCATGAACAATTAGTGGTTGGTCCAAAAGGCAAGTAAAGGGTTAAAAGATTGTGTGTGTGGGGGGGGTCCTATTTTAAAAATAGCAAAGATTATCTGACTGTACTTTGAAGAGGGTATGTGAATGAAATAAGCTGCCCAGATTTGCTGCCTGGAATACGGGGACAGCGCACTGAGGGGGCAGGACATGAACCCAGAGGATTTGCAATGATTTACCTTCTGCTCCGATAAGCCGAGATCACAGCTTCTCGCCTAAAACATTATTGTGGATCCTGCGTCAGTCTGTTCCTCTAAGGCCCCAGTCCTGCCACGAGCTCCATGTGGATGTGTCTGTGTGGCGCTCATTACAGGCCCAAGGACCTAGTGAGCGTGGCCAGTTACTGAGATCCCAGACCGTGCTGATAATAAGAGATTACACGAAGCTAGCTGATATACACAGCAAATTCATAGCACACGTGGTATGGTTTGCTCCTTGGAAGGGCCAGTGTTCCTCACCCCTCCCCTCCTCATTAATTAATTAATTAATTAATGGAGATATACCCATCTCCTAGAACTGGAAGGGACCTTGAAAGGTCATTGAGTCCAGCCCCCTGCCTTCACTAGCAGGACAAAGTACTGATTTTGCCCCAGATCCCTAAGTGGCCCCCTCAAGGACTGAACTCACAATGCTGGGTTTAGTAGGCCAATGCTCAAACCACTGAGCTATCCCTCCCCCTCATGTTCCAGTCTCAGCCTCAATCTTGAATTGACACCTCCTCATCTATTATTGGGAGTGGACTACATCCACCCTGATTGAATTGGCCCTGTCAACACTGGTTCTCCACTTGTGAAGTAACTCCCTGCTCTCCATGTGTCTGTATATAATGCCTGCATCTGTAACTTTCACTCTATGCATCCGAAGAAGTGAGGTTTTTACTCACGAAAGCTTATGCCCAAATAAATCTGTTAGTCTTTAAGGTGCCACCAGACTCCTTGTTAATCTTGATATCAGGCTCCCCCGATGTGAGGGACAGGGTTAATTCCCTCTGGAGCCTTCGCACCCCCCTTGAATCAGCCATTCGAGATCAGCACGAGAATTCCTGCTGAGCCGATTTCTCAGCGCTCACCCTCCCGCCTGACCTGGGGGCTTTAGCCGTCGTATAAGGTAAATATTCCCATGCATGCCAACTGCTGGTAAAGCAATTACAGCCACAGAAGTAACACACTGTTTGTTTTCAGACAGAGTTTTTTTAAGGCCTTTGTGTTTGGCTGGTGAATTGCTTTTGGAATAAGCTCCTTTACGCCACAGCATTCACTCACTCTTACAATTCCCAGTGGCCATAATCCTGATTGACTCCCGCTACAGCGTGTTCTCAGTTGACTTTGTCCTCTGGCCTTACGTTATTTCTTCCTGAAAATCTCCTCTCGGCAGCTTTGTTGGCATCTGCAAAGGCCGCTGTGGCACAAGCAATAAAGCAAACCGAGTGAACGCTTCACTTCCTAGCCAGCCACACTCCACTCCAACGGGGCCACCTCTCCCCTCCCCATTCACGTACAGCGCTCATTAATGGCCATGCGATACGCACACCCTAGCAGTCCAGTGACCTGATAATGACTACAGCTGATTCAAGTTTAAGGCTGGAGTTGTGCTGCTGATCGTTGCTGCCTTTTGTGGAGCAGGTCCCTCCAAGGCACCATCAGGTATACGCAGGGACTACTCAGCAGTAGTGCTCATAGTATGAAGCAAAGCAAGCTTGAAAAATTTAGCTCCATCTTAAGACCATAAGAACAGCCCCACTGGGTCAGACCAATGGGCCACTTAGTCAAGTATCCAGTCTCTGCCAGTGGCCAATGCCGGATGCTTCTGACAGTTGGAGGTTTAGATTCAGAGATTCAGAGATTCTAGGACTGGAAGGGACCTCGAGAGGTCATCAAGTCCAGTCCCCTGCCCGCATGGCAGGACCAAATACTGTCTAGAGACAAATACTGTCTAGGTCACATGTGTCAAACTCAAGGCCCGCGGGCCACATCCGGCCCGCCATACAATTATATCCGGCCCGCGAAATCGTTTTATATATCTGTTTTTAATGGCCCTGTGATATGACGCCCCAATAACACACACTACAAATCCCATGATGCAGTGCAATTGCCGCCAACGGCAAGCCGCGGTTCAAGTTCGCGGTCTGTTGATGTATACAACGCTAATATCAAATCAAAGCTAGACCCCAACAATGGCCAAGAGAAAACCGAGGCTTTCAAAGCCGGTGGGAGAATGAGTATATGTTTACTGAAATTGCAGGTAAACCAGTGTGTCTCCTTTGCGGGAGTAATATCGCTGTAATGAAGGAGTATAACCTAAGACGGCACTACGAGACGAAACATGAGAACAAATTCAAAAACCTGAGCGCAGGACAGAAGCTACAAAAGGTAGAGGAGTTGAAGAAGAATTTGACATCCCAGCAGACGTTTTTCACCAAAGCAAAATCACAAAGTGAAGCTGCTGTGAAAGCAAGTTTCATTGTGGCCGAAGAGATCGCCAAATCAGGACGGCCGTTTACCGAGGGGGAATTCGTAAAGAATTGTATGATGAAAGTGTGCGACGTCCTTTGTCCAGATAAAACGCGAGCGTTTGCAAATGTAAGCCTCAGCAGAAACACTGTTGCTAATCGGGTTTGTGAGATGGCGACTGATTTGAAAACACAGTTGACTGAAAGAGCAAAAGATTTTGTTGCATACTCCCTTGCCGTGGATGAAACTACTGATGCGACTGACACTGCACAGCTGGCGATATTTATCCGTGGTGTGGATTCCAATTTGTGCGTAACAGAGGAAATACTGGACATTAAATCGATGCACGGGACAACGAAAGGAGAAGACATCTTTGGAAATGTATTTCAAAGTGTAACCGACATGAAACTGCCGTGGGAAAAACTCGTTGGACTTACAACAGATGGCGCACCTGCTATGTGTGGTTAAAAAAATGGACTGGTGGGAAGGATGCGCTCAAAGATGCGGGAGGAGAACTGTGCCGGTGAGTTGACAGTGTATCACTGCATCATACACCAGGAATCGCTGAGTGCTAAAGTCCTAAAAATGGATCATGTGATGAACACTGTAACACAAACCGTCAACTTTATCAGAGCCCACGGTTTAAATCACCGCCAATTCCAGTCTTTTCTGCGGGAAATAGATAGCGAGTTTGGCGATATGCCATATCATACGGAGGTCCGGTGGCTAAGTCAGGGAAAAGTTCTCAAAAGACACTTTGAGCTGCGAGAGGAAATCTGCCAGTTCATGGACAGTAAGGGGAAAGACTGCACAGTTCTGCGGGATGAAAAGTGGAAATGTGAGTTGGCGTTCCTGGCTGACATAACGTCGCATCTTAGCGCTTTAAACCTTCAACTCCAGGGACGGGAGCACATAATAACCGATATGCATGATGCAGTGAAGGCATTTCAAGTGAAGCTGCGCTTATGGGAGACACAAATGCACCAATGCAACTTGTCTCACTTTCCCTGTTGCCAAGTAATACGGAACCAAGAAAGTGCCACAGTTTTCCCAAATGCCACCTTTGCTGAAAAACTCAGCGCGCTGCGCACTGAGTTTGCACGGCGCTTCAGTGACTTTGAGGCACAGAAAAGTAACTTCGAGCTGCTTCGCAACCCATTTGCAGTCGATGTGGAAACCGCACCTGTAGAAATGCAGATGGAGCTGATAGAACTGCAATGTAACGGGACACTGAAGGCAAAGTACGACACTGCGGGGCCAGCACAGTTCACTCGCTTCATTCCTGAAGCGATGCCGCAGCTCCGCCAACATGCGGCTCGAATCCTGTCCATGTTTGGCAGCACATATCTGTGCGAGCAGCTGTTCTCTGTGATGAAAATTAACAAAACGTCACACAGGAGTCGCCTCACTGATGAACACCTGCAATCGATCCTGAGAATCTTCACAACACAAAACCTAACCCCAAACATAAACGAACTTGTTGCAAAGAAAAGACTCCAAGTATCAGGCTCTGACTAAATAGGACAAGAAAATGGAATGTTATGATTTGTTATGATTATACTTTTGCTTTAAATTCAATTTTTTATTTATATTTTCAGATTTTTTAATATTCCAGCATGTACAGATTTTGAATGTATTGTATTGACAGGATATTTTTTTATGAAGAGCAAAATATTTTAAGTTGAAATGTATTTATTTTGGAATGATATCCTGTATTTTGGTTCATATTAATGGTTAAAAAACATAAATATTTAGTCTGTTAAATAAATGGTTATACTGTTCGGCCCGCGAGTTTTGAGTTTTGGCCCCCTGTGCAATTGAGTTTGACACCCCTGGTCTAGGTGTTAGAGACACTTGGAGCATGGGGCTGCATCCCTGACCATCTTGGCTAATAGCCATTGATGGACCTATCCTCCAGGAACTTATCTAATTCTGTTTTGAACCCTGTTATAGTCTTGGCCTTCACAACATCCCCTGGCAATGAGTTTCACAAGTTGCATTGTGTGAAGTATTTCCTTTTGTTTGTTTTAAACCCGCTGCCTATTAATTTCATCAGGTGACCCCTGGTTCTTGTGTTATGTGAAAGGATAAATAACACATCCCTATTCACTTTCTCCACACCATGCATGATTTTATAGACCTCTGTCCTATCCCCACCCTTAGTTGTCTCTTTTCTAAGCTGAGACGTCCCAGTCTTTTTAATCTCTCCTCACATGGAAGCTGTTCCACCCCCTAATCATTTTTGTTGCCCTTCTCTGCACCTCTTTCAGTTCTAATCTTGTTCAAGCAATCTACATGGACTGTTCATTAGAGGCCACCCTTCAGTGGTTTAGAAGCTAATATTAGGTAGTTTCAAAGCACTGTACAAACATTAAGTAAACCTGATGACTCCCCTTAGGGATAGTTAGGTATAATTCCCATTTTATCGGCACACAGGCTGGGGCTACACTAGCGCTTTAATCTCTAAAATTGTCCAGTTGTCAACACTGGTATAGCTACATCCCAATAGCAACAGTGGGAGCTTAGCATAGACAGGGCTATATGGCTTATGCACTGCTGTCATCTAACTCAGCTCACAGAAGCACTATACAACTTGGCAGGAGAAACAGTGGGAAATTGTCGGGAAAAGGCCTAGTGTAGACAGAACCACAGAGAGATACTGGATGTGCTCAAGCCCAATGCTGGGATCAGAACACAAGAAGTTCCTTGTTCCCAGACCACATTACTTAGCCCTGCATTCTGCATGTGCCTCTACCTTTGTGTTTCTCATTGAACTTGTTTGTTTGTTTGTTTTCCTCTGACGTGTTAGATAATAACAGCCCACTGCTGAAAGCAGTTGACCAGACTAGATGGATCAATGACGTGTTGTGACATGGGAACACTTCTGTTTATTTACTACATGACAATTTCTTTTGTTCATTTAAAAATATAAGCAAAAATAACTTCCCGCTCTCTCAATCTTTGTATTCCTAATCTTGAATTTCTGAATGAACGGAGCTTAACTTATGCAGCGTTGTTGTAGCTGCGTCAGTCCCAGGACATTCAAAAGACAAGGTGGGTGAGGGATCTTTTATTGGACCAACTATGTAGCTTGAAAGCATCTCTCTCTCACTAACAGAAGCTGGTCCAATAAAACAGTGTGACTTGTAGTTTTAATCTGAAAAGTGATTAAAATGACATCATGGGGTTCCCTGTTTATTCTCAAAGACTCAGATCTGCTCGATTTACAGTTGAAAAAAAATCTCCTAATTGCCAGGCCTGTAAATTCCACTTGGGGTCTGAATTTCACGTTGCGCTCTAGCCGATGACATGAGTCAGAACAGAAGCCAGCTCGTTCTCCCACAGCTGCATTGTATAGCTAATATTTCCGGGCTAACAGGAGTAAGTAGTAGTGAAAACAAAATGTTAGTCAGCACCACAAGCAGATACGACTGAAATGACACAAAGTGCAAATCTAGCGAGCAGGAAGCTACCATTTTTACATAGACCCTCTTCAAACCAGACCTGGATTTCAAGATGAACATTTCAGCAGATTTCTGTACACCATAAAGGCAGAAAATATTACAGCCTTACTCTGCCCTTTTACAAATGTAGATTAATTAGTTAAGGTTTGTAAAGCCCTATGAGTATGAAAAGCACAGCGCTCTGTAAGAGTTAAGTATGATTATCTCACTCTGCACATCTGGACAGAGGCATGGCAGGCAGACCTACAATTGAGAAACACACAGCAGTGAATGATGGGGTGATGACAGATGATCATTTTAGTTAATTCAAGTTTTGTTTGTTTGTAACATCAAAGTATAGAATCCTAGAATCTCAGGGTTGGAAGGGACCTCAGGAGGTATCTAGTCCAACCCCCTGCTCAAAGCAGGACCTAGTAGACTATCAACTCTCTAGAGCAGGGGCTGTGTCTTATTGTGGGTATTTACCTGCGAGGTTAGTGAATATGTAAAAGGCTCCTTTCTTCTTTGGAAATATATGTCTGACCCACCCGAGCATGAAATGTCATTTTCAAACCAGAGTTACATCGGTGCTAGGAACCCGGGGCCCAAAGATCCACCTAGGCCAAGGTCACGGTTTTGCACTTTGTAAAACAGCCTCACAAAACCTGGGCCAGAGAAGCACGTGCGGGAAAGGAGAAGTCAGCCCCAGAGAACATTTACCCCGGGCTCCTTCCACCCCCAGGGTGCAAGGCGCTGTACCAAGCCAGGGCAGGGCTGTCCCCCCACTTGACAGGGGAAGCAATGGGGCGCAGGAGAAGCCTGGCTCTGTGGTAGCGGTAGAGCCAGAGACAGGACCCAGGAGTCCCGGGGGCCAATCCTAGACCAGGCAGCGGCTGTATTTCACCCGGCCGCTCCCCCCGCCCTGCTTCCCGGCCAGCCAGCGTCATCCCCCCGCCTCTCTTTGTCCTTCCCCTGCTCCCGCCCCGTCACCCGGCCTCTGGGGCGGGGCGCGGGCGGGCGGCTCCCGGGCGCACAGAGCCCGATGCGCCGGGAAGCGGAGCGGCCAGCGAGCCGGGCCGGACGGGCACATGCAGGGCTCGGCGCGGAGGCGGCAGTTCCCGCCGGCGGCCCCGGGCTCCCAGCAGCCGGGCGGGTCCTTCTACCAGGGCAGGTGAGCGCGTCCCCCGGGCGCCCCGAGACCGGGCGGGTGGAGCCGGCCGGGCGCCCCGAGACCGGGCGGGTGGAGCCGGCCGGGCGCCCCGGGAGAAGGGCGGGTGGAGCCGGCCGGGCGCCCCGAGACCGGGCGGGTGGAGCCGCCGGGCGCCCCGGGAGAGGGGCGGGTGGAGCCGCCACCAGCGTTGCTACCTTCGCTGGTAGCCCCCGGCCGAGAAGTCGGTGCCCCTTTTGGAAATGGCTCTCGAGCCCCCTCCTCCTAAATTCTTCACCGTAGCAATTTTTGCCCATTACGCGGCCCGGCCCTCCCTGCGGGCGGTGAGACGAACCGGGCGGGTTGATGGGGCAGTGGGCTAATACAGCAGGGTCTTGTTCACTCTTGCTCTGATTAGCAGAAGTGCAGGCCCCGGCTGCACTTTAGTAGCGGTTATTGAATCAGGGGCACTCTCTATAGTCCCCAAGGGCTGGCTGATTCCTCCCGTTCTGCGTGTCTCCCATCTTGCCTCATCCACCAGGAAAATATTCTCCTCCTGGGGGAGGAAACACCACTGCCTTCCTCCCAAAGAACCCTAAATAATCTTTCCGGCATTGCCCCAACACACACTCAGCCACCATCACACAGCGCACCCTACCTATAGCCAGCCTAGGATTACACATGAAGCTAGACCAATCTTCCCCTCGCTTCTGCTAGTAAAGTATCAAAAGTAAATCTAAAAGGGCCTTGTGCTTTCCCCTCCTCTGGTTCTGTCACCCTCCTGCCTTTTTCTTCCCAAATAATAGCCACCATTACTTGTCTGTATACATTAAATCCTCCTTCCTTGCACTAGAGCTCTTAGATAAAAGTTTGAAAAATACCTATGTGAACTAGGAGCCTAAGTAGTCACTTGTGCCAATAAGATTTAAGTTCCTAAACTGCTTACTTGCTTTTGAAAATGTCACTCCTTGGCTCACTTTTTCACCTTTGAAGTGCCATGGAGGCCTCTGGTACTATGCAGCCGAAGAAGTGGGCTGTAGTCCACGAAAGCTTATACTCTAATAAATTTGTTAGTCTCTAAAGTGCCACAAGTACTCTTGTTCTTTTTGCGGATACAGACTAATACGGCTGCTACTCTGAAATCTGGTACTATGTGGATAATAAATCTCTTATACAGATACCACTTCCAGTCCGGGGAACGCTCTTGGCAGATAAATTTTGCAACAAAGAAAAGAATCAAGCCCAAGGATCCATACTCCTTCTGTACCCCAGATCTAGTGCCACAAAGGCAGTGTACAGATTGATCTCAGCTAAGCACCTCCTATCCGGGCTGGAGAATGGATGGAAAGGATGGGTCATTTTATGAACAAAGACCTGATCTACACTAGGAAATTAGATCAGGACAATTGTTAAAAAAAGCCACACAGCCCTGAGCAACACAGTCAAATTGACCAACACCCTGGTATAGACAGCTCTAGGTCGACAGGAGAATTTGCCTCTCGGGGAGGTGGAATATCTATGCCAATGGGATAGCCCCTCCTGTCAGCATAGGTGGTGTCTTCACCACAGCACCACTGCAGCCTTTTACATGTAGACAAGCCCAAAGTCTCACAAGACCATGGCTACCTTAGAGAAGAAAAAGCTATCGCTCAAAACAGTCTCAAGGGCAATAGGTTTCACAACCGTGACATTAATGTAGAGCTGCTATTTACCTCTAGGTGCACAAAGGCCTGATCCCACTGTCACATTCAAGGGAGAGACTCCCATGACTCCCATGACTTCAGGGGGAGTTGGATCACAAGGCATGCGAACGGGAGTTTGCACAGGCACACGGAGAGAACAATAACCCCTACATTAGAAAATTAAGGTGGACACATTTCCAGCGTCGCACCATTTCTTTTGCCATTCGAGTGTCATTGGGCTGCAAAGCTGCGTGAGCACCTCTGCAGGAGAGAAATTGCTGGGGTGGTAATAGTAAGGCTTTGTCATGCAAAGTTTAAAAATAGTTGGATTTAGTTCGACACTTGTTCCCAAAAAATATTGCATACATGCTTATCTTTAGCCAGTAAAATATTTTTTTTTTTACAAGAGTTTGTTGCTTTTGATGAATAGTGCTTTGCATTTCTGTACTGCCTGTAATCCAAGGAGTTTAACCTTTGCTTGTTCCTCAGAGCGCAGTTCAGCTGTGTCACACAGCAAAGCGGAAGAGAAGCAGTAGGGTCCAGGGGACAGGGCCCTGAACTGGGTGTCCGTACACCTGGATTCCAGTCCCAGCTTCTCCAGTGATCTGTTGTGTGACCTGGGGTTAGGTGCTTAAGTCAGACATTGGGCACCAGCTGAGCAGTGGTGCCTAAAAGTCCCCTAGGCAGTTAGGCTTCTGCTGGCAGGCATTGCAAAGCCAGCAAAATCCTGATGCTGCCCCCATCCAACAAGCTGCTTAGAGCTCGCACACACACACATCTCATCCCTCGCAGGAGTCTCAAAGCAGGTGTTCCCCTGCAGTGCACACCAACCAGAGCCTTACACAATAAAGACAGCCAGGGAGCTAACAAACTGGGAATTTGGGGGCGTGTCCAGAGTACCCAATGGTTATGGCTCCCAGCGGGGATGTAGGAGACCCAGATTCAAAATCTTGTCCTGCCTGCTGTGGAGCAGGGACTTGAAGCCAGGTCTCTTACCTCCTAAGGGACTGCCCTACCCACCAGGTTATGGGGCATTCTGGGGTGGGTCTCTCCATCTCTTAGTTCCCTTTCCCACACTTTGGGGTACGTCTATACTCCCTGCCAGATCGGCGGGTAGTGTTCGATGTATCGGGATCGATTTATCGCCTCTCGTCTGGACACGATAAATCGATCCGCTAATCGACGCCCGTACTCCACCTCGGCAGGAGGAGTAAGCAGTCGACGGGAGAGCCGCGGCGGTCGACTCGCCGCCGTGAGGACGGCCAGGTAAGTTGAACTAAGATACTTCGACTTCAGCTACACGAATAGCGTAGCTGAAGTTGCATATCTTAGTTCGAACCCGCCCGCTAGCGTAGCCCAGGCCTTTGTCTGGCTTGGCTAATTAGACTGGAAGCTTTTTGAGGCAGGGACTGTCACTCCATGTGTGCACAAGGGAGCCTCCCTCTCCTTTGGAGCCACGTGGTCCTACTGCAATATATACAACATAGAGGACACAGTTACAGCACGGCAAGATTTTTTTGCCAGCTCTTCCACAACCCGTTCCTATCTTATTAAAATGGAGCCTTCTTAAAGTGCAGGACTAAAGCGTATTTTCTTCCCATTACTGTCAAGAAAGTGACCTTCCGGAAACACAAAGGGCTGAGGTTGTCTCTCCTATCTCGTTAATAGGCATGGGTCAGCCAAGAATGAAGATACGTTTAAGACTTCTCAGTTTCATTTTGACCTGTGGTTCTACTTCACTCTACAGAACTGGGTGTTGGACTTTGGCCGTCCAATAGCTATGGTGAGTAGGACAACTTAGCTGGCAGTGCCGGTCAGCTGAGGGCAACGCAAAGGGTGGGAGGATGTAGAAGGAAGAGATGTTGAGCAGTCCAAGGAGCGGTGGGTAAAATTAGTGGAACTATGTTAGTTAAGCATAGAGAATTATCCCTGCACACTGGAACCCCAAGGTCTAAATCCTACTTCTGCCAGAACAACTTAACTTGCATCTTCTCTATTCTCAAGGGAGGTATGCGATGGTCTCTGATTGCGTATCATTGTCATCATGGTGCTATTGCTGTTGCCGCAGTTTCAATGCCTGGTGCTAGCTCTACGGCTCACTTGGCAGAGCAGAAACCTCAGAAGTTTGGTCTTATCTCACTACCAGCTTCCCTGCATCAAAATTAAATGGAGAGGCTGGCAGCATCCGTCACTAATACACAGTACATTGTGCTCACCTCCAAGAACTGCCATGTCAGAGAGAAAAAAATCCCAACTATCTATTATGGCTGAAGGGTTTTCACTTTCAAGCTGTAATTTTTTTGTTGGGCTACATGATTGAAGATGACCCAAGTGTCGGATACAGGAAGCCTGCAGCGTGTACTAAATAAACAATGGATTCTGAATGGGCTTCTTAACAACTGGCCACACAAATTAACAGCATTAGCTTTTGGCATTGTTGCAGGAGTAAGTGGATGAGGAGGGAAAGAGCAGTGTGTTCTCATCTTATTTCAAAGCTCCAATTTTAGGGAGGCTTAATATAAATCAGAAAACGTCTCTGGAAAATTGACAGTCAACTGGCTTTACTTCATTAACAGCTAGGCAAAGCCAGGACAGCCAGCTGGCTAACAAATCAAGCCACAGCAACTGGGATGTGACTGCAGACCAAACTCATTCTCTTTCTCGCAATCACTAAACATTCAGGCAGTCACCGTGGGCTGCAGATGTTTTGATAAGTTTGAAATGTCATGCAATACTTGTATTTAAATCCGTTGCCTGCTCTACTTACAGGCGAGGTATTCAAAGGCTTACTGACATTTTGTTTTTCTTCTCTCCTCAGATTATTCTACCTTTAGAGTGGTTTCCATTAAACAAACCTAGTGCAGGAGATTATTTCCATATGGCTTACAATGTTATTACACCATTTCTTCTTTTAAAGGTAAACCTCGAAGCCTGGACGTTACATTTTTGAAACAAACACTGGGTATGGGCAAAACTTGCAAAGACAAGAGGTTTTGCTGCAGGAATTCTTGAGGGAGGGTATGCAAATTCAGAAATCGCTTGCCAGAAGCCAGTTCCACCCAGGGTAGAACTACTCTGAAATGCTTATGGGGGGAAAAAATGGTGGTTTTTAAAGAACAAGACGTTAACCAGCCTGAGAGAACTGTAAAGTTCATTTGTCTTCTGACCTGCTGAGGCTAGAAATGTTTTTAGCGGATGGGTAGAAATGGTTTCATTGTCAGTAACTTGTCCAAGTCCCGGGCCAATGATCAGGGACAGATTTGATCCTTTCATCACTGTGCGGGGGTAGCACTTCTCATTCTTACTCATTTCCCCGCCTATCATGAACTGTACCTCCAGGTTGGTTTCTCCTCTGCCTGTGCATAGGAACATACAAAGTGCCACACTGTATCACATCCATGGTCCCATGAGTTCAGTAGTCTCTGACAGTGGGCAAAATCAGAAGTTTCAGTGGAAGGTTTCATAGATTTAAGGCCAGAATGGACCATTAGGATTAGCTCTAGTCTGACTTCCTGTAGAACACAAACCAGAGAGAGTCAGCCAGTACTGTCTGCATCAGGCCAATAACTTCTAGGTGAACTCAAGGCATCCCGTCTTGAGATAAGACTTCAGGTGTTGGAGAATCCACCATATCCAGAGGTTAATTGTTCCAGGGGTTAATTACCCAAATGGGGAAAAGTTTGCATCTTGTCTCAAGCCTGAATTTTTCTAGCTTTAGCTTCCAGCCATTGGATCATATGTAGGGTTACCAGACAGCAACTGTGGAAAAACAGGATGGGGGTGGGGGGTAATAGGTGCCTATATAAGAAAAACCCCCCAAAACAGGACATCTGGTTACCCTAATCATATGTCTTTGTCAGCTACAGTAAAGAGCCCTCTACTCTCAGAAAGCTTCTCCTAGTCAGAACACGCAAGTAGGCAGTTTCTTGCTCACCGTTATTAGTTAGAAATTGAATTATGCCCTGGAGTGAAGGGTTTATCCCTTCCAAAAAAAATATTTTGGAAATCCTTACCTTGGATATGTGTGTTATTCACACCAACGTCCAGTCCCTTTCTGAATGCTGTTAAGCTCTTGGCTGCAATGGTAGCTTGTGGCAGAGAGTACCATAGGGTCGCAAAGCATTAGGTGAGAAAGTATTTCCTTCCATCAGTTTTCACTTTCTGGCCTTTCAGTGTAATTGGATTTCCTCTTGGAATTTTATGAAAGGATGACTAGGAATGCCCAACCCAGCGTCTCTAGGTCATTCATTATTCAGTATACCTTTATCTCTCATTTGTCTTCTACATTACAGCCCCATCTTTTCCATCTCTCTTTGGACGGAAGATTTTTGCTCGGCTCTTATTTGTGTTGCTCACCTCTGAACCCCTCTTTCGGATAGCCATAAAGTCATTATAAAAATCAATTGAAAGCTAAGCTTTGAAAAGAGATTGTCTTGATTATTACTATCAAAACACTTCTGCTCAGAAGCTTATTATTGGCAGCAGAGAAAAGGGCAGGCAGAAGACCATGGTAGCTGATTTTCCAAGCTAGGAAGGAGGACACAGCCAGAGCTGTGGAGCCGATCAGCTGTGTTTCCATGTGAAGCACCCTTATCAAGACTAGTCTTGAGAACTGACCTGTGCTGGAGAGTTTAGCTCTTCAACCAGCACTAGAGAGAAGCCGAGAATGCTTTCAGTCAGGAAGAGAAATCGTTCCAAAAGTCAGTGGGATTTGCAGTCACACCAATGTTTTCATTTAGACCCATGACCTCAGTGTCCCAAAGCATTGCAGGTCAAATTAATACAGTCTGTCTAGAAGCCTCCCTGCTGTAGAAGCCACGGATAATCCAATTTGGGGTGTTCGTGCTGCTCTGAAGTCTCTGTTACTGAATTGTCCTTTCTGGGGTGAAATTCACCCTGGGCAGAGGACCTGCACAAGATGCTAGTGATTGCCCCACCCAGGGATTGGGCCATAAGAGCTTGAGTAGAATACACACATGGTCGTGGGCAGGTTCCCACACAGAGGAGAATTTCACCCATAAAGTTCAGCTTGGCTACTGGTGGCAAAGGGTTATTGAAGCCACCAAGCAATTTGACATGGTGCTTTGATTTTACCCTTACATTAGTGCAGAGTAAAGGAAGCTTCGCCTTCAGAAACAACTAATAACCTGAAGTACAGAGAAAAATGAGTCAAACTCCTTAGAACACATTCCAGCAGAGGGTATAGTCCAGCAGACGTCTGCACTAATTGAAGGAGGAGTTAGAGCATCATACAGTAACTTGGAGCATTGCTGGAGGTGCCACTCACCACTGGAGGGCACAAAGAGGCTTTCAGACAGAATCATTATGCTACTGGGAGCAGGAACAACAGAAAGCCACATCCGTTTTTCTTCTAAGGAATCAGGCTTCTGCTCATGGCTGATGAATAAATCAATTGCGTTGAGTACTATTTTGTATCGTTGACTTAGTCGCGGTGCTGGTGCAGTTAAGGACGGGCAGTCAGGTTTGAGGCTAAAAATAAGGTGATTTATTTACAATTTTTATAGGGAAAAAAAATCAGTAAAACCCGTTTCTTGGTCCCCTGAGCTATCTGCATCCCTGATATGGCAATGGGGGAAGTTAGGAAACAGCTTCTCCTCTGGGTAGGGGATTCTATAATTGTCCAGTAGAAGATGCAAGGAATGCCTCCGGGGAGCATCTGACAGGATACGGGGCTGGACGGACCCTGGCTCGGATCTGCTCAGGTGACATACAGTTTGCAACGTTGTATAGAATGACTTGCTTGTTGGGGAAGGTTTTTGGGGGGGAGGGAGAGGAAGGGATGGGACAAAGACTTGAAGTTGGCATTTTACAGTGGCTAGAATCGATCATGTTTTATTTCCCCTCTGTTTCTACCTTCTGCTTCCTGGTTCAGACACCCTTAACCTGCCCCTTGAATTGCAGCTCATTGAAAGGTCCCCGAAGACCCTGCCCAGATCAGTGGTCTACGTCAGCATCATCGTGTTCGTCATGGGAGCAAGCATCCATTTGGTGGGCGACTCCGTCAACCACCGTTTGATTTTCAGCGGGTACCAGCACCATCTGTCCGTAAGAGAGAACCCAATCATCAAAAACCTCAAGCCGGAGACGCTGGTAAGGACGCTTGGGTGTGCAGCAGCATTTGTTTTAAACGACCTGTTTTTTGTATACTACGGTGCCGCCCCCGCACGCCTTTCTAACCCGGCTTCGTTCCGTTGCAGATTGATTCTTTTGAGCTGCTGTACTACTACGATGAATACTTAGGGCATTCAATGTGGTAAGTGATTTACAGCGTGTCTGATAGCCGCAGAACGTAGCAGGAAGTAAACCTGGTCGATAAAGCGCACAGTCTAGGAGACCTGGTTAGAGTACATTCCTAGAGCAGGTGCCAGTAGCACAAGTCATCCCCTTGGAAAACTGCCCCAGCCATTTTCGCTCTGTCCCTGTCACTTCCCCGTCCACAATTCCAGACCACTCGGTGCTATTGACAGCAGGAGGACTTGGTTCAGAGCCAGGCTGTTATCTATGGAGAATGAGCACTTGGAGCCCTTGAAAGGGGCACTGTGTAGGGCTCTCAGGACGAGGAACATCCTTGCAGGCACAAGTCAACATTCTGCAGGCTCGCGGGCTCTCCTCTTTTTCCCCTTTCAAGGTTCTTCCACTGAAGGAGTGTCCTACTGGGGCATGTCTACACTGAAGTTAGATTCCTGCGGCTGGCCTGTGCCAGCTGGCTCGGGCTTCTGGGGCTCGGGCTGCAGGGCTGTTTAATAGCAGTGTAGACATCCAGTGGAGTCCAGCCTCTAGGACCTGTGAGATGGGAGGGGTCCCAGAGCTCAGGCTGCAGGCTGAACCTGGAAGTCTGCCCAGCAATGAAACTGTCCCGCAGCCTGAGAGGGCCGGCACAGGCCTACTGCGGTTTATAATTGCCGTACCCCTTAGTGAATAAGGCTGGACTTCGCTCCTTCAGCTGGGTCTCCCCAACCCGGCTCCGGCCAGGGGGTGGCTCAGAACCACAGTCCGACCACGATAAGAGCCGGGCGGGCAGCTGTGGGGAGCCGTGGCGGACCCTCCATCTGCCCTGGTCATGGGGCCCAAGCAGCCCCCGGGCCCTGTCTCTGCCCCCCAGGCCCTCCACCCAGGGCAGGTGGAGGATCCGCTGCGGCTCCTCACAGCTGTCCACCTGCTCTTACCGTCACAGCCCTGCGCGGATACAAAATGTGTATCCGCATCTGCGCTGGTAGCTGCAGTAATGGTCCACGGATATCAAACGGATCCCTGCGGATTTGCAGGGCTCTACATACGAGTGAGGGAAACGGTCACTGCTCTGTGTGCATTTCGTCCCGGCAGTGGATTTTAGCATGGATCCCATAGTGTCTCTACTACAAAATGGCATGAGGTCTTCTTGGCCATTGCAAATATAAATACTTTCACCCACAAGCTATTGTCACGTCCCTGCAGTGCTAGTTAGGGCTGGATCTGTGAAGCAAACTCAGTTTGTCTTAATAGGGAACACAAGTCAGCTGGCCCTTAACCGAGGCTCATTCAGTGCGTTTAAACCCCAGACTGGCGATGCCCAGCGTTTGAAATGCGTCTTTCCAAATGGCTCAATTTTTTAATAAAGTCCCTACGCATCCTATCAAGCCAGACAGTGCAAACAATGCAAGTGTTAGATGCGGAACTTGGATCCCTTACTAATCAGCAAATTCTTACTTGTCCTTTAGAGGCAAGGAAGTCTGTTTTCCTTTGAAAGCACTGTGCACCCCCCCCCCCCCCCCCCCCATACACAATAGCTCAGTGCGAGGCGTTCCCGGCCCTTTGCATCTCTTATCCGCACAGCTGTAATCATGTGGCTACAGCTGTGACCATAACAGACAGGGCTGTAGCATTACAATCAGCACAGTAGCATGACCCTGAATGCAGACCGCGCCTTCCCATTGGTGCAGAGTTTCCCGTGAGCCACTTCAGCACAGGCCTTGGCCAGTTCATGGGTTCACCAGAAATGGCCCCCGTTAGCCTCCCTCCCTAATTTGGTTTGCCAAAAGGATTCCTAGGTTTGATGGAGGGAATTAGCTGAAGCTAGCCGGATCTGAGGCCAACCTGTAGCTGCAGAGTAAAGGGTTTCAGCCCTTGTGAAAAGCCTCAGAACTAGGTTCAGGCTCCGACATGGAGAACGGCTCATCAGCCGTGTCTACGCGGCTGTTTTTAGCCCCCGAGCGCGAGCCCCACCAGCCGATGTCTGTAGCTTCTGGCTCTGAGTTGCTGCGTGGGTGGGTTTGCAGTCTAGACGTACCCTGTGAAAGGAGGAGTCCCATGTCGGTCTCCAGCTGGTATGCTAGAATGGGGTTTTCATTACTAAGGACCTGACCCCAGCTTTCTTCTCCTGGCACAGGTATATTCCTTTCTTTCTCATACTCTTTATATATTTTACCGGCTGCTTCACACCCATTCAAGAAGAGAGCAGAATGCCATTAGCCGCCTTGCTCCTTACGGGGCCAAGCAGCCTTTATTACTGGTAAGTTAGCTAAGCTCCAGGTACAGGTAAGGGACATAGAAAACTAGTGGATGTTTGAATAATGATACAAGTGACTACATGGCTCGGAGACTAGATAATGGGAACCTAGCTGGTCCAGTAACTGGCACTACAGAAGTAAAACCGCCTCTCTATGAGATTGTGGAACTTTTCCCATAAAATCTACTGCCCATCTGCTCCGAAATCTAAACCTTTTTTTAAGTTGGTAGCCCTTATGGCTGCACAGAAAACCTCTCAACTCTGATCCAGATGGGAATAGATGCAGTTCCTCTGTCTGAGTTATCAAACCCCTGGATGGTGTGAGCAAGAGCCCTGCACGGGACTGTTTTTTTAATCCCACTCCTACGCACTCTCTCATTGTTTCTTGCATTTTTATCACCACTCCCACCTGCAAAAACCTTCGATCCTGCAAGAGAGAGACAGATTCCCCCCTGCTACTTTCAAAAATAAAAATAAAATAAAGGTCGGTTAATGTATTATACACACCAACGGAACGCAGACACAATTTTTACCACTCAAAGAATAAAACAAATCTTGCTTAAGCCATGTAAAAAAATACTTGAACTCGTTATGATAGATATCAAATCTCTTTCTCTCCCTCAGTTTAAGTATTAAAACCTTTATTTAAAAAAGAAAATCTTGCTTGACACTGCTGACATTTTATTTATGCCCTTTTCTTCTCAGTGACTGTTGTCTCTGAAACCTAAGGATGGCCTTTGCTGATCATTTTAGCAAAAGACGTCCAGTTAATGTGCTTATCCACAATTCCAAACCCTCCATAGCTGCCCAGTCCCCAGCTGCCAAAACCACCAGTTCCTCCTTGTCACCTTCTGTAGTGCCATTGTGTGTTTTCAGGCCAATCTTCATTACTCTATGGGAAAGGTAGGGGGCAGCCTATATGAACTCAGCAGCAGTGTCTGTTCTCATAAATGTAATTCATCTACATGTTAGTTCACTATGAGCCAGCATTTTCATGCAATTCATCTCCATGCAATTCATCGGAGCCACTGGACCCACAAGGAGACACTTCTACAGAACCTCTTGCCCCATGTCGCAATCTTGAGTCATGCTCATGAGCAAAAGCCACCCCTACGTGTCTCCCTCCAATTCATTGAGGGAACCGGCATCGATACCACTCAGAAAACCTCCATCAGTTGGTACCTACATTAGTCACCTTAGCAAGGCGGCCAAGGGATGAATAGATGTGGAGCCTAAACTATCCACTCGGCCTGAGACGTGCCCCCCAGAGCGGGGTTGGAGGCACGCTGGTGGGCCTCATATCACCTATTCTGGGGACAGAGGCTCTGGGGCAGGCACTGTTCAGCGCTCTGGTGGGAAAAGCAAATTGGTGGATGCAGTGGGGGAAATGAAAATTCCTTTACCATGAGATGCCACGGAGAAGTCGGCATTCCTGGCAGACAGAGCTGGCCAGGAGGAGCTTAACAAATGACTCAGCATCCGGGGCCTGCGTTCTGCATCAGAACCTTTGCTTTGGAGCTAGCGGGCGGTCAGTCACCTCTCCTTCCTAAGGGCAGCTTGCATCACCACTTGGGATCCGAAATACACGGAGGGTCTGGCTGCCCTGCCACTGGGAGTGAGCCTTGCAGCCCAGCTAGACAGACTCAAACCGGCACACCAACAATAGCTTGGCCGTGCCAGCTCAGGCTGGCAGGCCTTTGGGGCGTTAGGGGGGCTTGAGAACCCGAGCACCAGCCTAAGTTGCAGTGTCCACACGGCTCTTTTTAGCAGGCTAGCATGAGTCTGTCTAGCCAGGCTGGGAGACCTCCTCCCACTGCTGTACACCGTTACCCTGAGACGTTGCCCATGTACTATACCAGACTTTCGGGTCAGCAGCTGATTCCAGCCTACACCATAAATTTGCCTGGTTAGCATGAAAAACACTGAATGCTACTTCACCATCCCCTAGGAGTATTGACGTGAGATATTATGATCTCTCGACTTCGGATGTTCTGCCTTGATTTGATTTGCCGTATGTAGAGCCTGGAGCGCACTGTATTCCATGCAACTTCTAGGAATATTCACCTTTCCTGTGCAAGTCAAGCAACCTTATTTTAAGTTATTTGTAATAATGGAAATCCCCTGTGATCAGTCATCTAGGCTTTTTAATATATAAATCAAGCCCCCTTCATCTGCATGCTGCTCTCCAGCCTCCTTAGCCGGAATAGCCTTTGGAGAGAGGGCTTATTTATTTCCCATTTTCATTATTCTCCTCTTTCCAAACGCTTTCCCTGATGGCCGCCAAGCAGCTTGTCATTTGTCTTCAGAGATTATGTTCTCTTATCCAGATCTCTGCCCCCTGCCAAGATTGTATTTCATACACTAAATTAATTTTTTATAGTCAAATCAGCTTAATGATTTAGCCAACTCCGTTACCCCATTCTAATTTCCTTTAACTACATCAGCTTGGAGTTCTGCGATTCATGTTCTTATGTGTATTTAGGAAAGGAAAAGATTTAAAGCCAGGGGGAGCTTAATTCCTTCGCTTCTCCCTCCTCCCAATTCCCTTTTTGGTTCAGATCTCAGTAAGCAGTAACCCATTTTATCATTCTGGTTTGGCTCTGTCCTGCCTGTCCCACTGTGATCTGTTAATAAATAGCTGTTCTATAAAGCCTCCAGTTAGTTTCCAATTTTCCTAATTCACTTTCCTGACATCACTAAGTCTCTCCTGGACCGTAGTACATAGCGTCATATTGATTCACACCAAGAAACAGGGCATGACTAGATAGGAGAGATATGGAGCACTATAAATGCCAAAAAAAAAGTTGGATTTATGGCATTCATGAAAAATGCCAGCCACCCATTTTAAAAAATAAACTTCTACCTCTAGTGGCCCAACCCTCTACAATTGCTAGTGCCTTGTCTATCCTGGGGTCTTTGCACTGATGAGACCACAGCAGTGCAAATCCTCGTGTATACGTGATGCACCAGTGTAAGTCTGGTGCACTGGTATGATCTGCTCTGCTAAATCACACTGGGGCAAGATCTGTCTGCAGAGGTGCAGCACATCTGCATGAGGGGTTTGCATTGGAGTGACTGCCTCACGATGTAAACACTGGGGCCTAGTGGATTGAGAGTAAAACTGGGACTCAGGATTCCCAGCTCAGCTACTGGCTTCCTGGGTCCTTGGGCAAGCCACCTCCCAGCTCTGTGCCTCAGTTTCCCCATCTGTAAATGGGGTGAATGCTATCTCCGTTGTAAAGCTATATAAGAGGAGATATTTTTTATTGTAATATAGTTACAGTGGTGCCAATTTCCTTAATCTAGACAAGTCCCAAGTATAAAGTGTCCTATTGAACCTCCCAGCCAATCAGCTTCTGCCCTGCGCGTTTCACCCTCACTCATCCGTCATGTTGAAGCTAGAATCTAGTCAGGTGGAAAGAGAGATGGCCAGTTTTAAAACCACACTCTGAACAAGGTGGGCAAACACATTGAGTTACTTATAGTACCGGTTACAACTTTGGGTTATTAAAACAGATTTAAAAGATATAGTTTTCTCATTTCCACATTGAGAATTACCCTGACAAATGTAAAGACGCAGCCCTGCAGCTAAGTTTCATTTTGGCTGAACAAACCCTCTAGGTGCGTAAGGTGGAAAGAGTTTTAAAATTTACCTTTGAGAATTTATGCGGCTTGGATTCTCCCTCACCTTGGCCAATGAAAGTTAGTTACTGTCAAGTTCCCGGCGTTGCAATGGCTGCATGAGGGAATGTTTATTTGAAAACATCTGTTCATGTATGAAATATAGGGAAGAGGCATGAGGCAGTGGTCTGAGCAGAGACTAGGAGCCAGAAATACTCCACTCTGATACAGACTTCCTCTGGGGAAATCCCTTAATCCCCTGCCTCAGTTTCCCGAGGAGTACATAATACCAGTTACCGTGAGGATTAATGTTGGTAAAGGGGAAGATTTTCCAAAAGGTACAAGACACAGGTAGCTGCTCAGCTCCCACTGAAAGTCCCAAGTCTCCCCCCAAAGTGCTTTTCATCCATCAATAGCTATAGATGGGCTAAGAATTATTCTTGCTACGTGATCACAGGGCACTAATGATATTTTTGCATTGTAGGTATCTTGTGACAGAAGGTCAGATTTTCATCCTCTACATTTTTACGTTCTTTGCCATGATGGCTTTAGTCATGCACCAGAAACGGAAAGGCCTGGTCTTGGACAGCAATGGACTCTTCCTCTTCTACTCTTTCATTATTACATTGGTCTTAATTGGCGCTTGGGTGGTTTGGCTGTGGAATGACAAAATCCTCAGGAAGAAGTATCCTGGCGTCATTTACATTCCAGAGCCCTGGGCCTTTTATACCTTACACTTGAGCAATCTCCATTCGGCAAAGGAAGGTTTTTAAAGCGGCGATATCTTTGGAGTGGTTTGCAAACAGATCTCTCGCTTTTCCTGATATGGGTGTGTTTCAAATCAGTTACTGACCATGGCAGCTGGACCGCATGCTGTTCGCTAACCCGACCCGGGGGCAGAGGTTTGTTTGAATTGGAGGGGAGGCGTTAAGTCTGCTGGGAAATTCTTGCACTACTGCGTTGTAAATTACTTTCCCACGCTGCCGTTTGATGCGTTCTAGTTTGCGTTGAGTGCAGGTACGTAACTGACCTTGGCGGGAACACTGAGATTCCAGTCGGTACCCAAATGGCATAGTCCTGTTGTACCGTAAAACTTCGTCCTAATGTAGCACACGATGGGGCATTTCCCCCCAGCCTTCCCTTTCTGAGCTGAACGGGGGAACGGCTCTCATTCCTGGAACTCTGGAAACATGCCATGCAATGACTTCAGAGCAGCGGTTGGGACCCCATTTTAATAGTGTCGTCGGGGCTGGCGTTAGACTTGCTGGGGTCCAGGGCCAAAGCCCGAGCCCCATCATCTGGGGCCAAAGCTGAAGCCCTGGGTGGCAGGGCTCAGGTTACAGGCCCCCTGCCTGGGGCTGAAGCCCCAGGTTTTGGCTCCCCCCAGCACAGGGCAGCAGGGCTCAGGCTTTGCCTTTGGCCCTCCTGCCCAGGGCAGCGGGAGCTTGGAGGAGCTCAGGCTTTGGTCCCCTCTCCTGGGGTCGTGTAGTCATTTTTGTTGTCAGAAGGGGGTCGCAGTGCAGTGAAGGTTGAGAACCCCTGCTTTAGAGAGCTCGTCCTCTGAGCCTGGCACAGCCGAGCGATCCAACATCTTGGCACGGATCATTGTGGGCAAAATTCATCCCCACCTCCCATACTACCTACACAAAGGCATCGAGTAAGGGGCCGCATGGGGCTTGGAGCGGGCAGGGCAGTTCAACCTACACTTGGTAGCTGCTATTCCAGCCTGGAATAGGGGCTGCAACTGTGAGTGCCACTTACACCGGGGGTCATGGGCACATTCTCCCCACCCCCACCCATGCACTAGGGTCTGCTATTGGGCACAGTGAATGTTAACTGAGAAAGTGAAACTAAGCATCTTTGCATGAGTAAGTTACACATTCCCCAGCTGCTTTAAAGCAGAGACACCCGCCCCCCCCCCCCCGCCCCCGCCGTCCCCCAACATGAACCAGGAACCAAAGAGCAAACGCGTTTGGCGGCTCACGGCGTTTCTGATCACGGATGGCCAGCGGGTTAGGAGTTAAGGGATAGCGCCCCCTGGATCCTGCCGCCATGCACGGGGACTCTCGCGGGCTGGCTTTAGTTCCCCCTGCCCATTGTGGGTTTGGACTTTGCGACTGTGCTGAACACTCTCAGAGCGGGAGACCTGCTAACACCACAGCAACAAGGGGCAGGACGGACTGATCAGACCACCCCGAGCTAGGCAGGACTGGGGGCTAGAGGGGCCTGCACAAAGGGTTGAAACTCCTCCCTGCACTAATGACCTGGCTCACACACCCTTCCCTCGCCAAGCTATTTCCACCCCCTCACCCCAGTCTTTCCCCCCAGCCCAGCTGCTCCCCACACATTTGTTCTCCTGGGTCTTTCCTTTCCTCTCACTCCTCTCCCTTCATCCTCTTCCCAGGCAGGAGGCCGCTGGTATCTGGCGTGGTTTCTTTCTCAGCTCCCTCCTGGACCATGGCATCCCCCAGAGGGGAGGAGAGGGGGCTGAAGGTCCTACCTCCTATGGGGATTGGGGCTGCAGCAGGATTCTGTCTGCACCCCTCCCCTCTCCCACTACTGCCTGCTTACTCTGCTTGTGTTCATTGGCAGGTGCCCTTCAGCTGTTCCCCGCGGACAATACGTCACTATAGGCTTAAAAACTATACTGGGTTTGAGGAAACGCCTGCCCCGTAGCCCTCTGTAACTTGTAGTTGTGACTATCCTGACATTAGCTGGCCAAGTGCGTCGCTTCGACTCAGTGAGAATTTCACCAATAGGTTTTACTAGATTCCTGTCTCTGGACAGGACCGGAGTAGCCAGGGATCCTTTTAATCTCCCCTCCCACCCAAATTTCTACCTTCGTTTCCTCACTCTCAGGATATACAGTATTAATGCAGACTTTGATTTCCCTTCCTGGAAGCCTTTAACTAACTAAAGCAGGAATGACCCAGCCCTGCTCCGGTTTTAACCTACCTGCAGCCGAGACGGACTTCGATGCATATCTGCCAATTCTCCAGCATATTCCCCTCCCTCTCAGCACAGCACGGGGCTCGCCAATCCTGCCAGGTTCCGAGCGCCATCCACATCCACTGGTAGCGGCGAGCCTTGGTGATCTCTAGTGCCGCGCAGGATTCAGACCAAAGGGTCGGTCTCTGCAGCGTCCTTGCTCCGCAGAGCTGAAGGAAGACTCATTTTGCTGGCGGGGCAGCTTGCAGATAATGCTGTGATTTTAAGTGGGCAAACCTGCGAGAATCAGACGCAGAAGTCAGTTCTTGTACCTGGCAGCTGGGAAGGTTCTGCATTTCTTTTCAGGCGACCTGAAATGAGGCCTGTTCAGCGACTGCCAGACTTTCCGTTGAATTTGGCAGCTTGTCAAGCACAATCTAATGACCCCTTGAGTGGACAGTGTCTATGTAAGTGTAGAATATACTTGACTTTGGTGAATCACCCACGTTCCTCCATTATTTTTGCATGCTACATCCAGTCTGGTGTCGGTAGCTCCTTATGTCCTTTGTAACACAACTCACTAATTCTCTTCTAATACTCAGGTAGTGAACACTTAATGCAATATGTGTGCAGAATCTTTTTGAACTAAAGCTGGTTTTTACCTCCTGGAATTCTTTGGCTAAATCCTTGTTATTTATATCGGTCACATCGTATTACACCCTAGTGTGGCACAACCCAAGTGAAGTGTTCTCCACAAAACGAACCCCAAAATAAAAAGCATTTGCGTATGGCTGGTAGTAGTTATTGAACTAGTTCTGTCCTTTATGGAAGGTGGGTGCCCAACTGGTTGGAAAAAGCACACACAGTGGTGGTTTCAGAGTAGCAGCCGTGTTAGTCTGTATCCGCAAAAAGAACAGGAGTACTTGTGGCACCTTAGAGACTAACAAATTTGTGGTTCACAGTCAAGCAGGAAGGGCATATTAAGTGGAATCCCCCAGGGATCAGTCCTAGGTCTGGTTCTATCCAATATCTTCATAAATGATTTGTATAGTGGCCTAGAGATACACTTACAAAGTTGGCAGACGATACCAAGCTGGGAGGACTTACAAGCACTTTGGAGGACAGGATTAGAATTCAAAATGATCTCAAACAAACTGGAGAAATGGTCTGAAATAAATCGGATGAAATTCAATAAGGACAAAGGCAAAGAGGAATAATCAATTGCACAAATACACAGACAAAATTGAGATGACTGCCAAGGAAGGAGTAGTGCAGAAAAGGAACTGGGGGGTCGTAATGGATCACAAACTAAATAGGAGTCCACAGGGTAACATTGTTTGCAAAAAAAGCGAACCTCACTGTATGAGCAGGAGTGTTGTAAGCAATACATGAGAAGTAATTCTTCCACTCTACTCAGTACTGATAAGGCCTCAACTGGAGTACTGTGTCCAGTTCTAGGCACCACACTTTGGGAAAGATGTGAACAGATTGGAGAAAGTCCAGAGGAAGACCACAAAAATTAATAAAGGTCTAGAAAACATGACACAGGAGGAAAGATTGAAAAAATTGGCCTTGTTTAGTCTGGAGAAGAGAAGACAGAGGGGATACGATAATGGTTTTCAAGCACATAAAAGGTTGTTACAAGGATGAGGAAGAAAAATTGTCCTCAACCTCAGGATAGGACAAGAAGCAATGGGGGAGCAGCAGCAGTCAACTCACTGCGGTCAGGGCCGGCTCCAGGGTTTTGGCCGCCCCAAGCAGCCAAAACAAAAACAAACAAACAAAAAAAAAGCCGTGATCGCGATCTGCAGCGGCAATTCGGCGGGAGGTCCTTTACTCCCAGGCGGAGTGAGGGACCGTCCGCCGAATTGCCGCCGAATACCTGGACCTGCCGCCCCTCTCCGGAGCGGCCGCCCCAAGCACCTGCTTGAGAAGCTGATGCCTGGAGCCGGCCCTGACTGCGGTAAGTCGAGACACTGCAGTAAGTCAATCTAAGTACGTCGACTTCAGCTACATTATTTACATAGTTGAAGTTGCGTAACAGATCGATCCTCTCTTCCCCCCCCACCAGTGTAGACCAGGCCTGAGAGTCTTACAATGTAAGTGGGTAACATACAGGCAAAGGGAGAGGCAGATGCTCAGATTCACTCTTTTGCAGGTGAAACACCAAACCATTTAGTATATTCAGATCCTGCCCACAATGCTGTATGTAGCCTGACATGCTAGAAACATCAGGCTTCTGAGGGTTCCTTTAGACTGGTTTGAAAATCTTAGCTGGATGGATAAAGACCAGCCACATTCAAGGTCTTAAATTCCTTATCACTTAAGTGTAGGGGGGGGGGGGGGGGAAGGTGTAGCCAAGAGCCAGTTGAAAATGTTGCTTAAGTTTTTTCAACAAAAAACTGCTTTTTGAACAATACAAAACAGCGTCTCAGGCGATTTCTGTATCCTTCAAACTCCCATTTTTCCACAGACCAATTAAAAACTAATCATTTTAAATATGTTTTTTTTGCCCTTCTCCGGCGCTGGAGGGGGACAAAACATGGAAAAACTTGCATTTTGATTCCATCCGGTTTGAACAGAAATACATGTTTGGTTTCAAGTTTTTAATCAAAAAGTTGGGAAAAAACAAAAAATTGAACTTTTTTGTTCAAAGTAATTCCTGTTTTTCAACCAATCCTGAGACTGTAGCTTTGTGTGTTTCTTTACAATGTATAGTAAAGGCCTGGACATAGATTTCCCCCCCCCCCCTTCAATCTTTTTTCTGACCCCTCCCCTCATATTATAAATATATATTTCTCTCTTAGGAATATATCTATGGGTTTTCCTAAGCAGAGAGCTGGGAAAGCAACTTTCAATCCTGAAGGATGTTTGCTCCAAGTGGTTTAATTAAATAAATATTAAAACTCTTGTCTTTTTTAAACAGTCTCAAAATCACTTCCCCTTTCTCTGATGTCAAATCTACTAACTCTCCAGACTTCCACAGGCAGATAAGACCTGCCGCCTTTGCAAGGTTTAACAAAACAAAACCAAGCACATCTTTCAATCCTCCTTTATACACCATAAAAGCAGACAAGACTAATTCTAGTCACCTTTTGAAAAACTGGCCAGTCGGGATATAAACATTAACATCTTTTACAGAGCAAAACCTGTTGCAATTTGCTCATAGAGCGCACAATTCAAAAATTAACTTCCTCGCTTGCCCAGCAGCAAAACCCTATCAAGAGTGAATTATTATAAATAAATACCCCCTTCTGTCCCTTCTAAACAACCTCCTTAGATATTAGTGATTCTGTGGGCTTGTCTCTAAGTGTTGGTATTTAAGCACAGCATGAGGTCCATTGCAATCTATTGGGGATTACCAAGCCTTTTATACTCAACCTGGAGTTGTTTCATTATTGAGTCTGACCTAAGGCTGAAGGCGACCTCCAATTAGACAGAGGAAGAGTCTGCCCCCGGTTTCCTGCTCCTTTATAAACCCTTCTTGTGCGACCGCTCCTTCGAGAATTCTGAAATGGTAAGCTTGTTGCAGGAGAAATCTTTTTATTAGAACTCGTGTGTGTGCCTATCTGATTAACAGCTGTTGCTGGTAGTTGGAATCCAACCCACAGCATGGATCAGGTCTTGTATCCATGGCAGCAGGGTATTTATTGCAGTTCCTACCGCTCTCCACCCAGGATTGGCGGACTTTAGCCCTTCATTAAATAGAAAAGTAGGAGAACACAGGGACTGACTCTCTGACCACCAGATATAAAACAAAGGGGGGCAGATTCCTTAGCAAATGGTGAGTGACAAATGTTTTTGATCTATTTGAAACGGGCCTTATTGTGCTACATTCAGAAATTGAACATTTTTTTCCCTCCCCTCCTTCCTTTTTCCGCTACAGGCAAAATTTCTGTCCCAGGATCAAATTAATGGTATGTACAGTTGCTTTTTAATTAGCAGGATCAGTTTAACAAGTTTACCGCTAACGGCGTTTCTCATTAAAGGGTCTCATTCGGGGGAGTTTACTTCGTTGTTTAACATTCTCGTAATTCTTGAGGTGAACTGTCTCTGCTAGCTAATGTTTCTTAAAAGAGAGCATTAGATGCAGTCAGCCGGAGACGTCCTCTCTGCAGTCGGCTGCTGAGATGGGGTGTGGTTTGGGCTAGCAAAGGAAAGGGAGCAAGAAACTAGAATATCGTACAAAACATTTGTATGTATTGTTCTTAAAACCTAAGAACGCTGGATTTCATGGGGAAAGAGGTTTAACTCCCCGCCCCCAACCGTTTAACATTACATCTCTGGACAAATAAGGGAGAGAGGATATTTAAAGCAATCATTTGAGATACTGACGCAGTACTTAAAGCTTTGGCCCTCAAGCAAACCCCTAGAAAGGCAGGGGAAGGCTGGTTTTGTGAGCAAAGCCCAGGATGGAGTCAGGAGAGCCGAGTTCTAATTCCCACTTCTTCCTGCGTGACCCTTGGCAAGTCACTTACCACCACCTCTCTGTGTTTCCCTCTCTCAGAATGGCCACAGCAGCGATCTGCCTTATTAACCGCTTGGAAAGAGCAGCGGGATTCTTGAATGGGAGGCAAAATAGAACCATTGGTTTGATATTAACCCAGAGGGGAAGCCGGCCCAGGGAATGGAGGGTGCTGGTTTGGAGAGGTGGGCAGACAGCTAAGACAGGGGGCGAATGGCATGCAGCAAACAGCTGCCGCTGGCCCTGCACAATGCTGGCAAGCGAGGGGGATCGAAAGGGACCCATAAGGGTGGGAGAAAGTCAGGTTATGCAGGAGCTGCAGAGCCAGCTCTGAGAAGTGCTGGAAATCTTTCATCTCTGAGCAAGTCCCCCTGCGCCACTTAATTCTTCATCCCGACACACCCGGAAAGCCCTGGGGGCGGGGCGGGGCATGCCAAACTTTGGCCTTTGAGCCGAGTCAGTTGATCCAGACCTGTTTACCGGAAGCGTCTTGTGAAAGGAGAATCAGCTACAACTAGGACAGGCTTCCTTAAACCCCGGGTACAGTCTCCTGCCCTTTGGAGCGTGTCTCTTAGCTGGAGCTGGAAGGAACATGTCTCAGGGAAGGTACCGCCGTGCCATTGTCTGCTCAGCCCCTCACAAAACTCTGCCCTTTAACTCCAGGAAAGAGCTCGTGACAATACAACCCCCAGCACCAGCAGTCGCGGGATAGAAAGAGGTTGGGTTCCACATAGCTCCTTGGGCCCCCAGGGCACTGTACAAATTAATAAGTCTAATGCTGGTGTGAGTCAGGACCGAGTAGCACGGCAAACAGGACAGCCCACAAGCTCCCATTGCCCAGGGTCTGCTGCTAAGGTTATTTTTATTAAAACATCTGGAGTTCAGAATGCAATTCACAAAACACAGCAGAACGAACGTGCACACGCGACAGCAGGTCGGTCAGAGGTGCCCTCTAGGGCCGGCGGCAGCCACTAGTTCTGTCTGCAGACTGGCCTAAGTCCGTAGAGCGCCGGTTCTTATCGCTTAGTCTCAGGGCAAGGCCTCCAAATGCTTGTGAGTGCAGGAAGAAGCACTAAAGAGGACGCGTTTCCACCAGGTCCCCATTGTGTGACGCACCTTGCATTTCTCAGAACAATGGCCCAGCACCAAGCGCATTGGGGTAAAATCCTAGCCCCATGAAGTCAAGGGCAGGTTAGCCATTCGCTCGAAGAGGATTTCACCTCTAGAGACCAGGCGGGGTCTGGGCTCACCTTTGGCCTGGGATTGGGTGGGCTAACCCCCCCACGTGGGATTGGCTAGACCATTGCTGGGGCTTGACTAGCATAGCCCAAGTGTAAAACCTACCTCCGCTCTTCCTTCTCCTGGGGAAAAACGGCATCCGCGCCAATGTTCGAATTCAGAAGGCACATTGGAAAGAGCAGCATGGCCCATCGGCCACAGCAAAGCGCACACACAGCGAGCAAGTTTCACAGTCCCCACGAAGCACGAGAGTCCTCATCTCATCCAAAGGACGGGGGTTGAACACGGCGCATATCCTCCCCGTCCCCACAGGACGGCCCGGCCACATGGGCGCGAGCTCTGTTCCTGGTGAGAGACTCGAACTAAGGACACTCCAACCCAGAGGCTAGAGTGCTACCAATCGAGCCCCACAGACACTAGTTATTGCTGCTGTGAAATTCAGCAGGGGAGATTTTTGACAGGGAGTCTCACACACGCACCCCGTCAGCCCATATTTAAAAGCCCGGTTGCACATACTAAAACTATTCCCCCAAAGCAGCACTTGGGTCCAGGGGGCCCACCCCCCTCAGGTTGCTCTCTCTGACTGCAGCTTCAGCAGAGACGGCTCCCTTCACTTGACCCTAAACAAACCATTCAGTGGGTGCCGAGGAGGTCTATACGCGGTAGGCAAAGGCAATGGGTCCAGTGGTTGGGCGGAGGTCAGGGATTTGAAAGCTGGCTTCTATCCCCAATCTCTGCAATGGACTTGCTGAGGAACAGCTGTTAAGGGAGCCGGATCTCTGTGTGTTTCCATTCCCCTCCGCCTCCCACACCCTGGTGAAGGGGGACAATACCCTCCATTGTGAAGTGCGAGAAGTGTTCTAGCCGCATCTCATGCATTGTACACACTGCACCATGACTGAGCCGTTCACTGCTGGCTCTAGTCCCTTAGCGTCCCCCGCAACACTGCTTTTGTGGGATTAACTCTTAATGGTGGGTGCAACAGACCCACTGGTACCAAGACAGTTAATTTACTTTTGCTCAGTCTTTGCACTTGGCTCAAAATCTGTCCTGCTGCACTCTATAGCCCCAATTCACATGATCCTAATTAACAGCAGAGAGTAACCGGCCTGCAAAAACCCACATACGGGCTCACCTAATTGTGCAACAGAAAGCACCGAGATCGGGCTGCTGGAAAACAATAAGGAAGCTCGCTTATTGCTAAAGCACTGGCCTGCTCCATCAGCCCAACTAGTTAAAATCCAGACTTACTTTATTAGATAAAGGAGTCGACCTTTAGGAATTCAGGATCCATCTTCACCGACAAATTGACTGTTCTTTAGCCTAATCTGCGGAGACAGGTCCATACTGTGTCAGTCATCTCAATGAAATCTGCTACTAGCCAGATCCTCACAGAGCTGTGGCAAGGTTTTAACCATCTTCTCAAACCATCCATCTGTTTCCTACGATTCCGTGGCTGTGAAGTTTCCACCTTTACTCCAGCCTCTGCCACGGAATCTAAACTCTTATTTCTAGCCCTTAAAGCTGTCAGGGTAACCTTCGAATGCAAGCCGATGCAGTGAATGTCTGCCAGTCTCCATACAGCAGAACTGCTCCCATTCATCTCAGGGCAGCGTTAATCTTGAATTCCGTTTCCATCATGAGAAGATTGGGAAGAGGGCGGGGAAAAGGTTAGCGAGACTAGCGCATATATTTGTTTTGCCATAGCCCTGGGTCATGGGCCAGAATCTCATTATGGTAGATGCTCTATGAACAAAAAACACGGACGTTACCACAGAGATCACCCCTACCCCACAGAATTGTATTTTGGCTTGGGAGTAGGTCGCAGCGTCACGACTGATTTCTTTCAGTACAGTTTAAAATGACGACATCACAGCCCTGTGTGTCTAGTTCCCTATTTTCCCTTTGTTCATTTCCTTAGGCTTGTCATCCAGCCATGGGTCCTTTGGGAATCCGAGGGAAAAGGAGTCAGGGAAGTGAGCCGTTTGTCTCTGTAGGTTTCTCTTAGTTGTTCAGAGAATGTCGGTCAATTGTTTCAACACCACAGTCCTCTTTTCATTAGTATTCCACCCAGTAGATCTAGACAGTTAAGTGTTTAAAAAGCTATTTCCCAAGCAGAGATCCTTTGCCGCTCTGATGAATGTTTAGGCGCTCAAGAACTCCATAGCTCATTAGTCTGAATATATTAAAGGAGGCTTGAGTTGCTAGGGCTCATGGAATTCACTGTTCTGTACTCCTACTCCAAACGGGTTTGTTCCCAGCGCCATCTAGAGACTCCCTAACATCTCAGCACTGGTTACAGGATCATAGAATCATAGGACTGGAAGGGACCTCAAGAGGTCATCTAGTCCAATCTGCTGCACTCATGGCAGGACTACGTATTATAGACCATCTGTGACAGGTGTTTATTTAACCTGCTCTTAAAAATCTCCAATGGTGGAGATTCCACAACCTCCCTAGGCAATTTATTCCAGTGCTTAACCACCCTGACAGTTAGGAAGTTTTTCCTAATGTCCAACCTAAACCTCCTTCGCTGCAATTTAAGCCCATTGCTTCTTGTTCTTAACCTCTGAGGATAGGACAATTCTTTTCCCTCCTCCTTGTAACAATCTTTTATGTACTTGAAAACAGTTATGTCCCCACTCAGTCTTCTCTTTTCCAGACTAAACAAACCCAATTTTTTTCCAATCTTCCCTCATAGGTCATGTTTTCTAGACCTTTAATCATCTTGTTGCTCTCCTCTGGACTTTCTTCGATTTGTCCACATCCTTCCTGAAATGTGGCGCCCAGAACTGGACACAATACTCCAGTTGAGGCCTAATCAGCGTGGAGTAGAGCGGAACAATTACTTCTCATGTCTTGCTTACAAGTACTTTGCATTTGTCCTTCTTGAGTTTCATCCTATTTACTTCAGACCATTTCTCCAGTTTGTGCAGATCATTTTGAATTTTAATCCTATCCTCCAAAGCACTTGTAATCCCTCCCAGCTTGGTATTGTACATAAACTTTATAAGTATACTCTCTATGCCATTATCTAAATCATTGATGAAGATATTGAACAGAACCCAGAACCGATCCCTGCGGGACCCCACTCATTATGCCCTTCCAGCATGACTGAGAACCACTGACTGGTCTGTAATTCCCCAGGGTATCCTTATTTCCCTTTTTATAGATGGGCACTATATTTACCCTTTTCCAGTCTTCTGGAATCTCTCCCGTCTTCCATGACTTCTCAAAGATAATCGCTAATGGCTCAGATATCTTCTCAGTCTGCTCCTTGAGTATTCTAGGATGCATTTCATCAGGCCTTGGTGACTTGAAGACATCTAATTTGTCCAAGTAATTTTTAACTTGTTCTTTTCCTATTTTAGCCTCTGATCCTACCTCATTTTCACTGGCATTCACTATGTTAGATGTCCAATCACCACCAACCTTCTTGGTGAAAACCAAAACAAAGAAGTCTTTGCGCATCTCTGCCATTTCCACATTTTCTGTTATTATTTTTTCCCCCTCATTGAGTAACGGGCCTACCCTGTCCTTGGTCTTCCTCTTGCTTCTAATGTATTGTAGAATGTTTTCTTGTTACCCTTTGTGTCTCGAGCTAGTTTCATTTTGTTTTGTGCCTCAGCCTTTCTAATTTTGTCCCTACATACTTGTGTTACCATGCTGTAAGATGGTCCCTGTTGCAAGGGAGAAGCAGCTCCATGGGTGACTTGGCACATTGGTAATTTAGGACAGTCACTTCCCTACACAGCCAACCTTGGGATGGATTGGCACCCCCTACTCTGCTCAAGAATCAACTCACATCATACCCCGGCACTTCTATCATCTCCATTCCCTGGCTGACGTGCTGCTCTGTCCTCCATCTGTTCTCTCCTCCGCCATCTTATTTTCTTGCATTCTCTCCTATTCTTTATTCCTTCTGCTCTATTCCTTTTTTGCCCCCTCCCCCATAGCGATCCTCTTCCCATTCCCCGGAAGGCAACAATGCTACATAGGGGCACATGGCACCCAGGGGCCACTCCACAAACTACTCTCTCCTCTGAGTCAGGTGCCCTGGGAGCAGAGCGGAGAAGATTGGCCAACAGGCTGATATCTGACGCTCTGCATGACGAGCTGGAGAACTGGTCTGAAGACAAGATGAAATTTGGTGATGCCAAGTACACAGTATTTCAAAGGAAAAATCAAATGCACAACTACGCAATGGGGAGTAACTAGCTAGGTAGTAATACTACTGACCTAGGGGTTACAGTGGATCACAAATTG
This sequence comes from Chrysemys picta bellii, assembly GCF_011386835.1. NCBI lineage: Eukaryota > Metazoa > Chordata > Testudines > Emydidae > Chrysemys > Chrysemys picta. The sequence goes on from NC_088800.1 coordinate 4,186,969, forward strand.
AATATGAGTCAACACTGTGGTGCAGTTTCGAAAAAGGCTAATAGCAGTCTGGGGTGTATTAACAGGAACGTCACATGGAAGACACGGGAGATAACTGTCCCGTTCTACTAGCACTGGTGAGGCCTCGGCTAGAGTACTGTGCGTCCTGGGTGCCACACTGTAGGAAAGCTGTGGACAAACGGGAGAGTCCCAAGGAGAGCAACAAAAATGATACAAGGTTTAGAAAACCTGACCTATGAGGAAAGGTTAAAAAACTGGGTCATGTTTAGTCGTGAGAAAAGAAGACTGAGGGGGGACCTGAGAACAGTCTTCCAATATGGTAAGGGCTGTTATAAAAAAAGAACAGTGATCAATTGTTCTCCCATGTCTACTGAAGGTGGGGCAAGAAGTAACAGACTTAGTCCTCAGCCAGGGAGATTTAGGTTCAACATTAGGCAAATCTTTCTAACTCTCAGGGTACTTAAGCTCTGGACTAGGCTTCCCATGGAAGTTGTGGGATCCTCCTCACTGGAGGTTGGACAAATGCCTGTCAGGGATGGTCTAGGGTTACTTGGTCCTGGCTCAGCGCAAAAGACTGGACTTGATGACTTCTCGAGGTCCCTTCCAGCCCCACATTTCTACTAGAAGGAAAAGGCCATCCACCACTTTGACCACACGTTCAGGAGTTGTATTTAAGGACAAGCCCCAACTGCTCCTTTTCTCTATTCTTCTCCCCTTTGGAGAGGTCTAGTATGTATGTGTACACACGCGCACACACGCACACGCACCCCAACACAGAGTTCAGGTAGTCATTTGATGCTTTAGCTACAAGAGTTGATGAAATGCTGGAAGAGCTTAAAACTTGGACCAAGTCAATCAGTCATTTTGCAGGTTTAAATAGTCTAGCTGCTTTTTCCTCCTGACTAGTAGACTGCGGGGAAATTTCACTTTCAAACGAAGACAATATTGGATGGCAACACACATCGGTTTTTGTTTTTAAACTAGAATTCAAGGAATGCTTTTCTCTATACGATAAGAAACAAAAAGGCAAGATAAATGCCAGCGACCTGATCACAGTGATGCGGTGCCTGGGAACCAGCCCAACTCTGGGAGAGGTAGAGAGACATCTTCAAGTGCATAAAATTGGTAAGTAAACTAGATCCGGACCACAAGGATTATTAAAAGAAGACAGATGACATGTAGAGCTCTCAATCTGACAATAACCAAGTGGAAAGTAGGTCTAAAATGTTCAACAAGGAGGACCCCACGCAAACTAGCAGAAGAGGAAGAAGTTGGACGGGATGGTATTTGTTAAGATTCAACTTTTCTGATGTCAAGACACTATAGTAATAAAAATGAGCAAGGCAGGAATCTAGGTAGATTTGGGTCTAAGATGAGACAGCCCAGACACTACAGGATAACCAGAAATGAGTCATAAGAGAGGTCAGATATGCCGGATGATGGAAAGGAAGGGCACATTTAGAAGACTTCACAGACAAGTCCAGCACAGGTATCAAAATGGTGCCATAAGGACATCAAGAGGAGTGGGGAAAGGAGACATACACTTAAGAAAATTGTGCGGTCACAGTTGTGTTGAGCTGCAGCCCTCCTGAGATCAGAGTCTCCTATCAAACCAGGCTAGGAAGGGAACAAAAAAAGGTCATTTGCAGCTCCAGATGTCTCTAAAAAACACAGAATGGGGGTCAAAGAAGAGTCATGAACTGAGGTGGTCTGCACCAAACCATTGTGGGATAGGGGCTTTGAGTGTCTGACAAGGCTACAGAATTGTTATAGCTAAAGGCTGGGCTCCTCCAACGACCGGGAGAAGCATCCATACACGGATGAGCTGAAATTTGGTTCAGACCCTAGTCCTGGGACAAAGGTTACTCCCCAGAAGTGCCCTACGAGATGGCAGTTGGCAGTGTACTCAGGGGGAGTATTGTACTCAGCATTGCCACCAGTTTTAATTATTCTTTCAATTCATACTGTGCACAAGGGGGGGCGCCCGCCCCGAATTCTGGGTGCCCTTAACACTCGTTTTAAACACCCAACAGTAGATGACCAAACAGCAAGTGTGAAAAATTGGGACAAGGGGTGGGGCGGTAATAGGAGCCTATATAAGAAAAAGACCCACAAATCAGAAGTGTCCCTATAAAATCAGGACATCTGGTCACCCTACCCAACAGACCTGTGAAGAACCAGACTCTCAATTAACCCTACACAGCCCTGATCCTTATCACCACATGGTGGGACCCAAAGGCGTTGCCATTCGCTAGGACGCTGAGAAGTCTCCTAGCTCGGTAGAATGCAGGCAAGCCCTGGCTAACAGCCTGAAGGTAGGCATCTCACCTCACTGGCCTGGCAAAGGCCAATTAACCCTACACAGCCCTGATCCTTATCACCACATGGTGGGACCCAAAGGCGTTGCCATTCGCTAGGACGCTGAGAAGTCTCCTAGCTCGGTAGAATGCAGGCAAGCCCTGGCTAACAGCCTGAAGGTAGGCATCTCACCTCACTGGCCTGGCAAAGGCCTAGCACAGCGTGAGGATCTCACAAGGGAAGCAAGGCAATACCTATTTAGTAAGATGAGGCTTGCCAAGGGGTGAGAGCGCATCAGTCTGTGGAACAGCCCTGCAAGGCAGGGCCTCAGTGAGAGACAAACTGCCTGGATCTGGTGCATACAAACAAGGAGAGACAGCTAATCTAGCTCAGGGAAGTAGGCCGAGCTCTCAGAGGAAAGGGGAAGAGTGAAGGCTGGAGGAGGCTGGGCTGATGGGAAACAGATATGCCAGTAGCTAAACAAGAACATGTGTTGTTTTGTGTCATGTTTCCAGACAGAAAGGCAGAACTGGATTTTTCCACTTTCCTGACCATAATGTACAGGCAAATGCAGCAGGAAGACCCTGAGAAGGAAATCCTGACAGCCCTGGCAATGACGGACAAGCAGAAGAAGGGTTTCATCACCGCTTCCGAGCTGAGAACCAAACTCACCAGGCTGGGAGAAAAGCTCTCGGAGGATGAAGGTACAGTGTCAAATGGCAGCATAAGTTCAACACCTTTCTAACCCCCTTCCTCTCCCTCCACCCAACCCCCACTGGAGTCAGATAGGAGATCACAAACACCTGTGGGTGGGTACCATGTCACCTGCCTCCGCCAGTGATCTTCAATCTAGAAGGGCTGGGGCACACAGTTCATGGTAGAGCAAAGTCACAGGGGGTCACAATCCAATCATAGCGCAGTGTGCTGACATTGCGTCATGAGGCTTGCATTATGACGTGTTGTCACAACTCTAGGTCATCAAACTACTGCCACACATTGTTGCAACATTAGGGTATCACTGAGTTGCTCTTTGGAGCTTCACACAGTATTCTTTGGCTTCTCTTCTTACTGCCTTCTGATCCAGCTAGTCATCCGTACCTTTCCTATGTGAGGCAGAAGAGGAGAGCCAACCCAAATCACAAGGGCCACATATCGCTTCATAGCCCCAAGCTAAGGCTTTGATCTAAATCATAAACAAGATGCTGCCTTATTCTCCATAAATATTTTATTCATCTCAAGTTAAAGTTGGCTGGAGGCAAGGAAGAAGTAGAGAAGAGTTACCTGGCAGCAGATAGTCAGAACAGATCTACACTCTTGGGATACACCTGCAGAAAAGATAAACCCTTTAATTAGGCACATTAATGCTCTTTGAGAAAAAGGAAGGATATTTTATGCCATCATCTGGGCTTTAAATTAACACTAGTGCAAATCGGAAGTAATTCTAGGTGAGTTATTCTCCATTCAAACCAGCGTAACTGGGGGCCCAAATGGGCAGAGGTTGGCACTTTGTAGCAGTAATCAGAAGGTGTGGGTTCAGAGTCACGCTGAAGAAAGAAGAGATCATTTATCATTCTTTTCCTTCAGAGGTGCCCATCGTCTCCTGAAAGTAACGACTATTCTTTGTAAGAAACTGTCCTTGTCCCCACAGGGGTCCGGGGAAAGCTTCATCCAGAGATCCTCCAAGGGTGTCTGGATGCTCTCAGGGAATTCTGTTTGCTCTGAGGAAGGGTCAGACCAGCTTAGAAAGAGGCAAAGAGAGGGCTCATTTTGACTTATTGCTCTCAAGGCTGGAAGGCTGCTCGAGGGTACTCCTATTGGGTGCTGGGAAGCGGGCGGGCATAAGCCCCAGAATGTTAAAGGCCCTCTTCCCTACTAGCTGAGACTGGGTTACCTCAGGTCAATGAAGAACACCTGATTCCAACTAAGGCCTGCCTGAGGCCTTTAAAACCCCTCCTCTGGTGAGAGAAAAGGGGGAAGAGAGAGACAAGCTGCTGCCAGGTTAGTGGCAGTAGGAAAATAACCTTCTCCAGGGTGGGAGGCTGGGCTCCCTCCCATAGGGGAAGTTGCCAAACCTGAGGCCTGCTGGGGGAAGGACTGACACCCCAGGGCAACAACCTGGGTGACACCCTGCACCAGGGCAGAGGCAGCGAAAGGTACGCTTTGTTTATGAGATGGTTTCCTTTTTGTTTGGTGGAGGATCAACCCTTAGGCCAACCTCCAGGCCTACCCTTAAAGCTCAAGCAAGGGAGCACAGAAGGGGGAAGGCAAACCCTGCCGTGAGTGGGGCTGATTATCCCAGGCCTGCCATCGCCAGAGGGGGAAGCACTAAATCTGGCCAGACGAAGGAGGTGCCTTGCCACAGTCCTTAGTCAAAAATCTGCCTCCGGCAATTACAAGAGCTCTCAGGGGGCATCAAAAATGATCTGAAGAATTTTGCCTCAACCTTTTACAATCCTCTGAAAAGCTTTTTCTGCTTCAAATGTCATATGCATTGTCTGTGGACAGAAGCTTTTGGGGGAGGGAGGTCTAAGTTTGAGAGAAATCAGACAAGCCGAAATTTGCCAAATGCCATCACCACCAGATAGTTCAAATGTTCATCACTCAAAAATGGATCCGCTGCACACTTCACATCTGGCTGCTGTTCTCTCAAAACTCCAGCGCATTTTGCCATATTCCCGGAAAGAGGCTCTCTAGCTTTGAAGTTATTCAATCCCTCTCTGTAGTGGTCCCTCACTCTCCAGTGGGGAGGGAGGCCACTCTGCCTCGTTGTCGGGGCAGTAGTCTTCGGGCTCGGGCCGCACCGGCGGGGCTGAGGCCTACGCAGTCTGTGGTTCTGGGCCCATCTAGCAGAGGCAAGCACACCACAGTAGTCTGGGGCTCCTGTCCCTGCCCATGGGCGGGACAGCGCCCGACATCGTCTCTAGCGATACCAATTAACCGTCTGGCCCAGGGCCCTCGGGGCGGGGCCAGGCTGATAGCAGGCTGTGGCCTAAGCCTCCGGCAGGCAGCAAACACAATCAATAGCTCTAGCCCTTTGGGACGGGGCAGAGCAGAGAGCTTGGGGCTCAGGCAGCCAGCAAACGCACATCGCCTCGGGGTCAGGTAAGGATGAGCGCCCACACAGTCTAGGGGGCTCCAAAAAGGGTTGAGCACCCAGCAGGCAGTCTAGGGTGCTGGCAGGGGTGTTGACGGAGCACAGGCCTCCTGGCCTAAGATGGGGAGTTGGCCACCCCGGGGTTGGGGTGCCAGGGGGATGCAGGTCCACCCTACTCCACCGCGTCCCCACCCAGGGCCCTAACACTGGCAGAGGGGTCTGGCATGGGTCGGCGGGGATCCAGCTGCAACACACCAACCCAGATGCAGACAGCCTTGTAGCCAGCCAGTCGGCGGCTGCCCCTGAACAAAAATAGTGAAAAAAATTCTGGAGGCATTAGCCAGAATTAAAAACATCCTAGGTAGTGCTGTGGTTATCTATAGTGAGGGCACTTCACATTCATTTGAGTAAAGAGACAGTTTGCCAGCTACATTACAATGCACTATAGATTTGAATGAAGCAAGCAGCGGAATAAGAAATCCACTCAAGACCTTCTCTTGACACAATGAACTCCAGCTTGTTAAGCTGCAATAAATATTTCATGCTGCAACAGGCTCGATTTCCAAAGCATCCGCTATGTTCAGTAACTACTGGCATGTGGCTTCATTTGTGGGGTTGCTTAAAGTGGGCTTTTAAAGCCTTCGTCTCTCCAGTAAAATATTGTTTTCCATTTTCCAGACAGGAACGAACAAAAGTTACCCTGGTGCAGTATTTAAAATGCTGAGCTGCTTAGACTGGGGTGGGTTTGAAGTTTATCTCTTTTTAAAGGTGTATAGTTACCAGGAGGATAGTCTCTTGTTGGAAAGTAGAAGTATTAGATCTCTTGATCACACAAAGAACACTTACTTACCTTACAGTAACTATGGTTCTGCAAGATGTGTTGTCCAGATGGATTCCACTCTTGCAGTGCTAGGAGATAAGAAGGAGCAGAGGGACAGTTGGACCCACTCTGCTCCTGGGTTGGAGGGTGCAGGTGTGGCCCCAGCACACACTGCTGGACCGAAGAATCTGATCCTAGGCACATGGGGCACATGCACACCAACAGTATGTCTGCCCAGCAACTAGACACCCGCGGCTGGCCCGTGCTAGCTGACTCGGGCTCTTAGGGCTGTTTCACTGCCGGATCCCAGGTTCTAGGACCCTGTGGGGTGGGAGGGTCCCAGGGCTCAGGCTCCAGTCTGAGCCTGGACGTCTACACTGCAGTGAAATAGCCCCAAAGCCAGAGGGTTTTTCTTTGCTGTGTAGACGTCCCCCACGAGTGGAATCCAGGTGGACAATCCCTCCATAATAATAATAATATATGGAGATAGACCTATCTCATAGAGCTGGAAGGGACCTTGAAAGGTCATTGAGTCCAGTCCCCTGCCTTCACTAGCAGGACCAAGTATTGATTTTGCCCCAGATCCCTAAGTGGCCCCCTCAAGGATTGAACTCACAAACCACTGAGCTATCCCTCCCCCTCCATCACACGGCACGGCTCCTCTCCTGCCTTCTTCCCCCAGAAACGACATGGACTCCAGTGGTGGTGCCTTCTCCATACCCTTGTTGTTATTTCCACAACAATCCCTGTGCAGTCTATTTATAGCACCAACACTGCTTTCCGGCCCTCTCCCCAGGACCTGAGGGGAACAGAGGTCTCCCTGCCTCGAGGCCTCTATGTAACTGGGCTCGCCTCCCTCTCCTTGGCACTTCCTTCCATCAGCATTGTCCCTTTCCCCTTAGACATTGGCTTGGCAATTTATCCCTAGCACCCAGTTCATTATTGCATTGCTAGAGCTATATTATAACCAGAATGCTAAAGCCATAATGAAATTCCTCTTGGTTTCAAACACTGAGGGCCTGTCCATAGGACAAAACAGCACTGGCATTTCTAGTGTGAATTTAAACCAATTTTGTTAAACCAGTGCAATCCTCGGCATGGACACTTATTTTGGTTTAAGTCTGGTTTAGTTTAAGTCAATAGGGAATAAGTTTAATTTAAACCCAAATAAGCCACTCATGCTGAAATGGTGAGTCTTGCCCACATGCTCAGGGTTTAGCTGACTGCCATATTTGGGGTCGGGAAGGAATTTTCCTCAAGGGCAGATTGGCAGAAGCCCTGGGTTTTTTTTGCCTTCCTCTGCAGCGTGGGGCACAGGTCACTTGCTGGAAGATTCTCTGCACCTTGAAGTCTTTAAACCATGATTTGAGGACTTCAATGGCTCAGACACAGGTTCGATACAGGAGTGGGTGGGTGAGTTCTGTGGTCTGCATTGTGTAGGAGGTCACGCTAGATGATCATAATGGTCCCTTCTGACCTTAAAGTCTGTGATTCTATATGAGTGTGTCCACACAGGGATTGCACCAATTTAAAAATTGGTTGAAGTTAAACTGGTGGAAGTTTCCTATGTAGGTCAGGCCTGCGGGTCAGATCCTGACTTGGGGCAAGTTGGCTGAACCCCTGGGCTTTAATAGAACTACAATTTAGGTCAGCTGAGGAATGACCCTCTGTGCTTGTGTTTCCCAGTTAGCGTCCACCTGTCTATTCCAAACTCTGAACTCAGTATAGATCAGCCACTAGTACTTGAAGTTAAATCAAAATTTGAATTAGTTACAACAAAAGCCAGATTTTTAACAGTCATATTTAAATAAAGGAAATTGAAGGAAGATGACAATACCTAAAATTAAAATAAGTTGAACTGAGATTGTTACATTTTGTTATTTACAGTGGATGACCTTCTAAGAGAAGCTAAAATCGCACCAAATGGGGTGGTGAAATATGAAGAATTCATCCACACCCTCACCCTTCCTGTTGCAGACTACTGAATTTCAGAATGACAAGACTGCCTCGGGTAGGGAAACAGGCAAGCTTTTCCAGCTGACGTTTTCCTGGGTCACTTTTGGGCTCACTGGAATCAGCACTGCTTGCCTTTAAGGATCAATATTTTGCTTTCTTAGAGTGAAATATTTGTTTGAACAGGTTTTTCCCGTTGCAAGGCCTGGCCACACCTTCCTTGTCAGTTGGAATGGCGTGTTCATGTCAAACACTGGATGTATTATTTTAAATGAATTGAATTCCATGTTACATTGCATAAAGCTTATCGTGCTTACAAACCCACTCATTAGTCATTAGCATTTTTAAAACACGTTATACTTTAAAGGGGACAGTTTTTGCAGAGCAAAATCAGCTACCTACCTTAATGTCACAGGGAGATGGTTCTTCTTGAGAGTAAAAGAAAGAACGAACAGCTATTTGGTCTGACTCTGTGAGCCAGTGGTATCCAACTATTCCCTGTGTATAAGGTATCCTAGGGTGCTTGACTATGCTATCCATAAACTTTGACAAGTTTGGAATGACCATGGAATATCGCTCACACCAGTGCCTGGATACACACAACCCACTGATCAATCTTGCTGTTATGGAGAAGCCAAGCCAACACGCCAGTGGGAAGGGGAGCTCAGAACCCTGTTGACTATCTGGATGAGGACAGTGGTCAGGCAGATTGCTGTGATTCTGTTTGGAAGAACTCACATCTACGGTAGTTACCGGGCTTACAGTGAACTGCGAGAAACATGAGCCCTCCTATTACTCTTCAAGCATGATAAGGGGTTCCCTATGCAGCATAACTTTACTCATCCAGATTCTTGGGGAGTGGAGGACAAAGAGAAGCAAGATCTCCATACTACCATGCATATGACCTTTTATTAATCAGGAAGCTACTTCAACATGCAACGCCGTAGGAGATCTCCATGAAGTTGGTCCAATAAACAATATGTCACCCATGTTGTCTCTCCGTGAAGTTAGATACCCACAGCGACTCCTGAGGCAGGAGAGTATGGGCTTTGCATAAGAAATCTCAATCCTATGCAGAAAAGAGAACCATAGTCCTTGGCTGAGACGCTGTGGGATAGCTGCCCAGAACATACTCCTAAAAACACTTCAGCAGTGTGGACACAACAATACAGTTGTGATGGCAGAAACGTGCAGCCTGGTCAGGGTTGTAAACTAGGGTGATCAAACTTTCAGTGGAGTGGGCTGAATTTCAGCCTTAAGTATGGTCCCTTGACCCGGGTATAAATTTAGGACTACATAAACGCCTTGGTGCCCAGCAGATCTGCTGTCAATGGGAGGTTGGCACAGGCTATGGTCTTTATCTAGTAACTGAACTTGTAATTGTTATCTCTTCAGTACATTAGCAAGATAATATACTCCCTGCTAGGATCACTGCTATTTCTGTCCATTGGTGCTCTTCCTCCCCACTCCTCCTTTCTTCTCTGCAGCAACTCTGCAATTCCCATCCTCCTCTCATTCCCTGTCAGATGATCAGCAGCGAAGTAGTTAATGTAGCCATCCGCGTTAGGCTTTAGAGTTAATTCCCTAATGTATCTAAGATGGGATGGGGGAGATGTCATTGTTTCAGACTGCCTGCAGACTCAGGAAAACTCAGTATATTGATTTATACTGTTTACATTTGAGAAGTTCTTTCTTCAGCTATTAAAGCCAGAAACTTTCATTTTTAAAAAGATTCTGCAGAACGTGAATATTCCATGCAGGCCATCTAAACACATCAAATGGGCTGGATCCATGTTTGACTTGGTTGGAACATTTCAGTTCATGAAAAATTAAAGAGCGCCCACAATGTTTAGGTCTTCTACATACAACTTTTACCCCGGGTTTTGTTAATCAGTCACAGAAACCTTGTTTGTGAATCCCCACCTGCCGTGCGAACCACATTTGTATCAATGCGTTCTAGTAGCTCTCTCAAAGATTCCCCATGACACAGAATGTCCAGAGGACATGGACAATAGCATCAGGGGCCATGCACACTGGGTTATATTACTGCAGAGCTGGGATGAAGGAGGATTACCAATTACGTGAACATCATTATTGGGTCCTGCTCATGTTGCAAAACAGTATGTTGAAGTGGTTATTGGGTGACAACTATGGGTAGGTCTACACTTACCGCCGGTCTGGCGGTAAGCAATCGATCTTCTGGGATCGATTTATCGCGACTTGTCTAGACGCGATAAATCGATCCCGGAAGTGCTCGCTGTCGACGCCAGTACTCCAGCTCGGCGAGAGGAGTACACGGCATCGATGGGGGAGCCTGCCTGCCGCGTCTGGACCCGCAGTAAGTTTGAACTAAGGTACTTAGAATTCAGCTACGTTATTAACGTAGCTGAATTTGCGTACCTTAGTTTGAAATGGGGGGGTAGTGTGGACCAGGCCTATGTGAGAGTCGAGGCCTCAAGCAGGGGCAAGACACAGAGCCAACCAACCATGGTTACTAATCATGACCACAAGGTGACAACTGATGCCAAGCAGGCACATCCTTAAGTCTGCACATAGCCCCATTAAAGGTAGTAGGGATCCACTCACACAGCCAGCTGTGGATTCAGGACTCTAGTTTTGGTCATATTTCATGTGTGGCCACAGTGTTTAGAGCCAACCCTGTCAGTAACTGACCACAAAAACTTGGTTAAAATTTTACTGTGGACAGGCCTGTTGGGTCTTTCAAACAGTAAGTTGGGCCCCAACACTCTTGGAGGTAGGCATTTTCCCCCTATTTTAGATATGGGAAAATGAGACACAAAAGGGTTAAGTGACTTGCCCAAAGTCTTGCAAGAGATGGGAGTGGATCCAAAGATCTGTCATTCACCCCACTGCCATTCCCTGTCCATTTCCTGCTTTCACTTACTCATGAAGACTTGAGTTGCAGATTTTGCCATTCCCAGGCCATAATCAGCCATCATGAGGTAACCATGATGAACTCAAATCCTTGCCTACAAAATACTTGAGAGGTGGTTTTATTTTTTTAAGTCTTTTAAACAGCAAAGGACTGTGTGTTGAGGGGACACTATCCCTTGCCAGGCATAAAACTGATCTACCTACCCTGTCACATATCTGTCTACAATGTCCACTCAATTTATCATCTTTGAGCTTTCCACCATCCAACAAAAATACTCCATGGACTTCTAAAAATTAGACAAAAATCTTACCAGCAGCTTAACATTTAAGCACTCCTCCAATAACGAAGAGGGAGGTCCTGAAGATAGAGGGCGGAGAACTCCAGTAAGGAAATAGTTCTTGCCTTTAAATGTCCAAATTATGCCTTTTCTCCCCTACCATTAAGTTCTACAAATATCTTGACGTTACAAGTGAGGACAGTCTACTTATTACGTTCACTGGTCCCTTTTGAGGAGTGTGCCTGTAGCTTGTTCAGAGCAGTGAAATAGGTTTTCTCATTTGTATTAGCTGCCAACTACCAGTGGCCCAAGATAGCCATTTGACAATCTCTCTCATTGTTCAGCGCATTTGACTACTGGAAACAAATGCTTTTGGACAGAATTGATATAAAAGGCGTTGATGAAGCATGGACATTGCTCAGATCAAACACTTTGTATTAATCTAGAATGTGTTGTAACAGCCTGTTTCTACCAGCCAGGTATAAACACTTCCCAAGTGAAATCTAGACAAGAATGGGGACAGTGCATTTTATACACTTTCACACAAACATGGTGCCACTGATAGAACAGGAGGAGACTGGTGCGCTGAATGCTCTACTTAAATTCAGATACAAAATGACACATCCCATGCTACGAAACATCATTTATCAATGAAGCATGCCTGTGCAAATTACATTCCTGTGAGTTGCCCACTCCACAGGGAGCATCCAGCATTACTTAATTTAGAGAAGACAAGATAACTGATTTTTTTTTTATTACATCTAAAGATTTCTACATAAACAGGTAACATTCAATAGGTAAACAATTTTTTCCAATGCATGTAATAAATATTTTCACTTGGTACTTTTATACAAACTGACATTGGTCTACTATACATTTTTAAAAGCCATTTTACTGGTTTGGCATGCCGTATGGAAACTAAGAGAAATTTTAAGGCAATGAATCACAGATTTAAATTCATGGAATTAATGGTACCTTGTTAATATTCTGCTTATATACATTTCCCCTTTGTTAATTAAAACAATTAACAGCAGCACTTTCTGGGACCACCAGCTATTCTCCCTTGTTAGAAATCTAAGCTCTGTTTAAAAAGAAAAATGAACACTTACATTGATAAAACAAAATCCTTTCTGAATACAGGTTAAAATGTGCTTTAAAACCCTGAAATGACAATGCAATGAAGGATTCTCTAGGATATGCTCTCCCCACAGTTCTTAGCTTTAAATTAGAAGGCAGCTCCAAGCCATTTCAATAAAAATCTACAAGCCACCCCACCCCTGAGAGGCTTTCTGAATCCTTGCTGTGAAGGGGAACGAACAGGCATAGAATTGCTACAATGCCTATATTAATGAAAGCACTACGAAGTATTTTAAACGCTCAGTCTGTTAGATTTTAGCATAGTTCCGATTTTGTTTTGCGTTGTTTTGTTTTTTAAAAGAATGCATTCAATAATGCCCACAAGTGATTGAAAACCACTTCAGCCCTGCTATTGAAATAACAGCTATTTACTCAGATCTGTGTGTACAGACACACACACACATGCAGTAATGTACATAACAGACAGACACGCACTCTAGTGGAGGAATTTGAGGACAAAGGAAAAAATTGGTACCCCACAGCCTAAGGGTTACACAGATTCAGTAATCTACAGTCAGGTTAGCAGTACTGCAAACCAGCCAAAAGCAGGAGTTACTTTACTGCATCGTTAATAAATATGCAAAGAGTGATTTTTTTTTTTTAACTAAATAGTAAGGAATTCCTGGAGAATTCAGACAGACTTCTGCTAAATAATGTTAACTGTAGGCAGATACAAAGTTCCAGCAAGTTATCAATCTTACGAAAGCTCAGAGAATGAAACAAATAGCCACAAAACATACAGAATAAATACCACATAGGAGAATCAAAGGTTTGCTGACCTATGTGGAACAATGGGATTAAAACATGAAGCTGAACTGAAAAGCCTTTTGCTCTGATTTAGCTGGTTTGGGGGATCACCGGCTGACCGTGGCTTTTTGAAGATAAGCTAAGGATGAAAGATTCCCAACTCTTTTACAATATATTTGCCACTTTCAGTTCTCCAGGGTTGCCGAGGTTTAATTAAATGTTTAATTTTGTTTTTAAAAGCAGATTTTCAGCTCACCTTTAACACAGCAGAATCCGTATGAACACTGCCACCACTCAGATGTAAAATAGCCATGAACTCCCCAGAATTTCATTCTTCAATTTTCATTTTCTTACCAGTTTTAGAAGGCGGGGCCACATTTGCTCTCAGTTACACTGGTGCGAGTCTGGAGGAATCAGTCACTTCAGATTTATACTAGGTATTACAGTGAAGCATCTGCTCTCTAATTACCAATTTAATAACCCAATGGATTTGCTAGACTAAAATTTATAAACTAGTTAAATTCCTAATGAAGGTTTAAATACCTCAATCTCAGACTGAATTTAAAAATGAAATATTTCCTGTTTTCTCCTTTTATTTCTTTTTTAAACTGACATTTAATAAATTATAAAACGGGTGTATGGTGAAATATATAGCTACATCAGCCAGATATGTATGGAATACACATGCATGGGAAAAACTATTTAACTCACTTTTGACTCACACACTGATCTATAAATACATATATACACACACATTTACATATAAACACAAACATTTTGTTTTCAAAATTCAAGTCAACTATTCAGTGGCGGAGGGATGCTGTAAAAACTCTAAAAACAATTTTGATGCCACATATTCATGTGAACCTGTCAATTTACCATTCAACTGATCTTATAGCAATGCCTAATTCTACTTGGATTAAAGGGTTTTTTTTTTTTTTTTAAATCAATGCAAAGTTTAAAGAGACAACTTTATAAGTGAAAGGTGGCCCTTGTCAATGCTCAAACTAGCCGATATCAACTGTTTGGGACATAACAATTTGGACAGGAATCTGCTAATTGTGGTATTTCTTCCTAGCCTTCCTGATAAGCTTGTTACCTGCACTTTCAACTAGCTAAAAAAATATTTTTCACACCAGAGGACATATTCACTCTCTCTGGTGAGGACTTTGGGACACAATAGAATCACCTCCCTCTCCCACCCACCCCCAACTCTTATTTTAAAGAATCTTCTGAAAAACTGCTTTCTATCTATTTACACGTTTCTCTATTTAATAAGAAAGGATCAGTCCAAATGATCCATCAGTTCTAAAAAAGACTTTCCTATGTCATGCATGTCTTAAAAAAAAAAAAAAAAAAAAGTAACAGGAATTGGAGAGCAGATATGGCTCTCAGAGTTCAATATAAGCATACTTAAAATAACTCTCAGGGAATCACTCAAAATAACTAGGAGGCCAAAAAGAGAAAAATCCAATTTGGGACCACTAATAGATTTCTACAGACAGACGTTCCGGCCCAGTTACGTGAGTGGGCTATGGTTTGGGTGGTGTTTTTGTTTGGTTTGTTTTTTAAGCTTAATGTCTAACATTCAATATTAACTAAATTTTGATGCATGAGAAGTCAGAAGATGATGGATCACTACCACTGACAGCAGCACAAACCATGCAATAGTGCATTTAAACCCTATTTCCTTCTCTTTGTCTGACAGGTTTGTTTTTTAGCAGAAATTTAATCTATTGTGGCCAAAAGTAGGTATTCACTGACAGAGCCATTTGGCCCCAATTCAGTAAGCTACGTAAGCACACTGCTAACTTTAAAGCAAATGAGTAGTTCCACACCTTAAAGTACCATGTTGATTGGGACCGTAATTATTTCAAGGATTAATACTGGAGGTTAGAAATAAAAATCTAAAGTGAAGGTGTGTCAGAGCTTTTATATGGGGCTAGATTCTATAAAACTGTCCTGTCTCAAAACAATACTTCAGCTTGAGATTGTATCGAGTCTAACCCATAAGAGTAACTGACACACTAATGAGCCTGCAACACGTTTGATGAAAGAGCTGGTACTCCACATGCCAACTGAATATACGGCCATATAGAATCAGAAATGACATTTAAAACACACTCCCATATCCTGCACTACAGAGGGAATGCGGTGGAACAGTACACGTAGGGTATATATCACTTTAAGCATAATAAATCTGTGCTGAAAAGGGGTTAAGAGGAATTCAGTTCTGCCATCAATTGTAAATGGTGTTTCCAAAAGAAAAAACTTCCTGCAACGTAAAACTTCAGAAATTCCTTTTCTTTTTCATTAACATTACTGTGAAGAAAATAATGCCATTTGTGTCCAAACTAAAATAAGTAACTCACAGGACAAATGCATAAGTGTAAAATCTTCAGCGTCCAGAAAAATGAACTGAAGTTTCTTTCTTTTTTTTTTTTTCTTCCTTTTTGTACTTTTTTTCTTTTTGTTTTGTTTTGTTTTACCAGTCAGGCCATCTTAGGTTTATATACAAAAGTAAAACTGAAAATATAGTTTTGTTCTCTGTACATGTCTTAAGTTTTTTTTTTTTTTTCCTAAAAAAGGAAAAAACACCTTGTCTACGTTTCTAAATAGAGTAAGATAAAACCAAGCACAAAGATCTCTTTTTCTGACCAGTTCATTTAGTCCAAGAATTAGTCCAATGAAATAATGTCAGGTATGCCAAAGATAGATGCTGTGTCTGTCCCGCTTCGATTTGCAACTGGATGGCCATGATTCTCTCGCAAGCTGTTGGAGGACACAAGACTGCTGTTACTGCCACTATTGCTACCGTTAGTGGCTGGGAGAGTACTGCTGCCTCCTGCATTCAACTGATCAAGAAACATCTGGGATGAAGCGTATGGGAAAAAACGAGGGTGCAAGAGTTCTGAATCATCTGACGCAGAAACTGCCGCCGCTGCAGCGGCGAGAAGGGAAGTGTTGTAATGCTGTGGGAAAAAGACAACATTGTAAAGTTACACTTCTGATTCCACAGGTTTTCTTCACAGAGGCACAAAGGAAGTAGAAAGTATCTGTGTCTTCTAAGCTTCCTGAATTCTAGAAACTGACAACCATTTGTCTACTCTGTGTTGTCCAAGTGTTACTTTGTAAGACAATTTGTACAAGCAAGTGGACTGAAGACCTTGGTTTCTAAAGCCAGAAGAAAATTGGAAACAAAATGAGTGCGGTTTGCTCCTACTGGATATAAGCAATCTCTCACAATTCCAAACTAGAATGAGGTACTATTGGGATGGTGAGAAGCAGTGTAATTTCCCTTTCTTACCCCTCCCCCACAAAAAACCCCCATCTATTGGAAAGAAACTACTCCTACTTCAATGGAATCTTTGGGCCAAAATTAAGAGAGACAACCACCCACTACCATTAAAGTCAGATACTTATTTTTACAGTAGGAAGACCTCTCGTACTGCACTCAAGAAACAGATATAGGAATAGTGTGCTTAAAATCAGTAGGTGGCTATCACGGTTCCCAGCAGTACTGTTCTTTTTTTTTTTTTTTTAAATGTACAGGCAAGCCCCGAAAGCAGTGAGCTTTCAGCTTTAAAATGACATTAATGAGAAATACTAGTTGCCAATGATCCTTTTTAAATAATTTAAAGGTAATTTGCATTTTGCTCTTTCTGCCAGTGGTTTCCATTTTGCATTTCTCCTCACAATGAAAGCAGACTGCTCAGGTTCACTTCCTGCTACACATATACTAATGCAATGATGCAATATTTGCCATGCAAACTACAGGGCAATGATTATTTCAGCAGAATTTCCATTCCTGTTTATTTTATTATTCCAGAAACATTTCTCTTAGCATTCAAGTTTTGTAAAGCCTTCTTTACAAAAATCTACACACTGGCTCAATTTCTGACTCTCTGGAATCCCTTTAGAAGGGATTTACTTAAAATTAACTTATGCTGCATTACTCATTTTTCTACCACTTACCTGATTGTCTCCTGATAGAAAAGGGAAGAAATCTAATCCTGTGGAAAATGAAAATAAAAAGGTTTTCAGTTTCTCAAGAGAACCTTGCCCTCTTCCTTTCCCGTCCTCCCCCCAAAATCAAATAATTGAACCTAAGTGCGATGTGGATGATCATGAAATTTAACTCTTAATTATACCTTGACAGTGAAGTACAGTTCGTAGGAGAGATTTAGTGTTTTTATTCCTTCAAATAAGAGTTAACCTGAGTTATGCATACAATTATCTTCTATGATCCCCCAAATAATATTGTATATGACTGGACCACTAATCAATTGTATGTTTACACTCCTTCACAACAGCGTGAACTTTTTATGTGCAATTCAAAGCAGTGAGAAGCCGAACCTTGTAAATCATAAGGCATAGGTGTCATGTGGAATGGATGCCTGTAGTCCTGAATAAGTGATGTATTCATGTAACTTGTGTCAACAGCAGGAAGGCTTGGAGTTCTTGAAACGGGAGATGCTTGATGGGGTAGGTTTAAAATGCTGCAAAGGAAAGAATGTTTTTCACACTTTGTAAACATGTTTGGTTTAAATGTTAGAACAGTTTGAAGGCTGCAGATTTCTGCTTGCGGAAAAAAACCAAAACCCAAAATACCAACACATGCATCATACAGACCTTTAAAAACCAAAGTTAGTCTTGAAGACATAATTTAAAATGTGGCATGCATTACAGTAAAAGCACATGTCACTCAGGCAAAAGACATATCCCTGACACCAGAGGGGACAGCCCCCGCCAAACTTCAAAGTCTTGTTCCAAAGCGTAACGGTCTAGAACTATGAAAACAGGTCTTATAATAGAAAGTGTTAAGCAACTTTAACTTTAGTCAGAGGTAGCACTGCCTATCTTAATAAATGTATGAATAGCCATCACGAGTCAGGACAAAAAGACTGAGGATTTAAGAGTTGACTATATATATATATATATATATATATATATATAGATATAGATATAGATATAGATATAGATATAGATATAGATATAGATATAGATATAGATATAGATAGATAGAGAGAGAGAGAGAGAGAGAGAGAGAGAGAGAGAGAGAGAGAGAGAGTTAAAAGTTCACAAATATCCCTACAAATATTTCTATATGCCACACGAGGCATTTCCTATGGAGCAACAGCCAAGGAGATCTTGACAAGACTCACATGATCACTGAGTGGCTTTTATTACTGGGATAATAATCGGTACAATGGCACAATCCCTTTGTATAGGCCCAATGTTTTCATCCATGCATGTTTCGCCAGGGCTGCTCTATTAACAGCATCCCTCTTTATTTATATCTGGTTATTCTGCTATTCTATATAGCTACTTTGTTGGTGGTAGTCTGGCAAAAACAGACAACACACCCACACCACACTATGTAAGTTTCTCATACCGCTGCTGTTCTCAGTTGTGAACTTTGTTTCCACAATTCTCTACTAGCACAGATTAATTTCCAAGCCTCAAAATATTTGTTTCTTAAACTACACACTAGCTCAAGGCCTTTTTCAATGTTTTCCTTTTTTACCACAGGTCAGTTAAAAAAAATGGTTCATCATTGTACTATGTTTTGTAGTAAAACCCTTTGTAGTTCAGCCTGTGAAGTTGCAGCAAGACAAATATTCACTTCTGCTAGCATACCACCATGTTTTTAACTCCCAGTCTTTCTGTGAGTTATGAGCTACTGAGATCAAACCAGAGTTTGTGATATCAAGTTCTGTTGGAATAAACTCAGGACATACTTTGAATAGTGAACTTCCCGGTGCAATTAAATTTCACTTGAAATTTGTTTTCACCATTGCTTGTCGTGAACATATTTTCATCTTAACTAAAAATAGTGTCCACTTTATTCTTACCCCTTATTATTTAGTGGTGATGCAGGAGAAATGGAAGGACAGCTCCTCTTGGCAGACGGTTCCTCCTCCTCTTCATCTGAGGAGCTGTCTATGGTTAGATCAATCACTTCTACTTTCTTATTTTTATTTGATTGATGGTGAGAAGACACCTGATGATCCAAAGAACTACTTATGCATCCTACAAAGATTTAAGAAATAAGGTAGTTATTCAAGTCAGAATTTATATTGTATATGCATTACAAGGAAGACAAGCGTCACTTGGTTAAATTAAAATTATACACGCTTGCCAAAAATAAAGCTTAGAAGCCAAAACAAAAGTGAAAAGAAAACGATTTTAAAAAAGCACTAACAAAGCTTCAGAAATACAGACAGGCTCACGTGGATGTTCCTGTTACTCAAACATCTTACTTCAGATTAATCAATAAAAAGCTACCGCTACACAGAGAGAACTTTCATGTTCCGTTGCTCATAGAATCATAGTACTCTTTTAGAAACAAACCCACATTTTAATATTTTAAACAACGTGGGTTAACAATAAGGAATTTAGTTTGTACCTTCAAAAATTTAAGACTTACCATCAACTCCATTATAAGACGCAGTTACTTCTTGAACTTCCTTTTTTGATCTCATGGGAGCCCATGACCCATCCTCCTTAAACTGAATTTCATCGCAGTCTGTGCAGTACTTCAAGATTTCCATAAACAACCTGTGAAACAAAAACCTTAATATCCATCTTCAAAAAATAAAACGGAACTGGAGAAGCACTTTAAATTAGATTAAATTAAAGTAAATTAGAAAGGATTAGTCCTATCTGAGAATTTTGGGCATTTTTCTCTCCTTAGTATAAGTTCTCAACAAGGAAACTGAAATTTTAAAATATTACTTAAAATAATAACCTGCAGATTCACTTAACGATACAGTAGAATCTCGATTGTTCAAACCTCAATATGTTGAACTCCTTGTTGGCCAAAACAGGTTCGTGCCCCGCTATGCATATTATGACGAAAATTCCCCTATTTATCCAGATTTAGTCAATGACTTCCCTGACATTTAGACAATCAAGGGTATAATGTATTTTCTAGGAATCCAAACATTTGGGTAACTCAAATGGACTCTAGTACTTTGCATCAAGAAATGATGCACAAATTGATAAGTAAGCACATTTATTTCAAGGCAAAACAGTGAGGAACAATCACTGCTCATAACTGCACACCTCAATTTGTCTGGGTAACCATCAGTTGTTGCTTGTTTCCCTGAAGATCCCTTCCACTATGGATGCAGTAATGTTAACAAATAAATTAAACACAAAGCTTCCTTAAACTGGCTGTGAACATAGCTGGCCTAAAAGCTGTCTGAGGCGCAGCCATTTCTGAAGCAGGCTCTCAGAAATTATTTCATGTGTAAAGTGGACAGGGCCACTGCGTAAAATACAAAATCCCTCAAAAGAGGTGGCCAGACAATACTACTTTAAGGAATGAATTTTCTATTGACTGGACAATTAGCTCTTATTTCTGTAAAATAATATTCTATGTTGATCCCTACTGCTGAGGGAGAAAATCTAGAGGAAGGATTAGGAGAGAGGATAGTTAAAATAGCATAATCACCTTGATATATCTTCTTTACCAACAGAGCTATGGATGTTAGCTGTTTGGTGACTCAAGTGTAGCAATCCATAGAGATTTACCATTGGGAAATACGTTTCAACTTGGGAAAGAGTGATCCTTCCCAGTAAAATTAAGCTTTTTCTCCTGAACAGAACCACATGATAATTTCTCCATTCCCCCCAGGACACACACACTGCTTTTGGAGAAGCAAATTCCTGCCCAGGTGGACTGGGATCTGCAGAACGAACGCTGAGCACTGAATCCAAATGTTGCATGTGTGCATAGAACCTGGTGCTTGCTTTCAGTGGGTTTTTTTTTTAATAAGTAGCATCAGGGAAATAAATACATATAACAACTCCAAATGTGGAATGTGCATAAAATTTAAGATAGGAATGTCTGCTTATAAACTATTCCCAGACACGGTACACTGCAATTACAAAGCATGCACTGTATTTTGCTCCAAATGTTACTTACCCATCAATAATGAGATGTTCATAGGGAGCCTTCTTGTCACAAACAGGACAAACCCAAGTAGGTTTCTTCTCATTCATTTGAATGTACAGAGTGGCATCAAAACACTGCAGATGTGAACAAGTCAGGGCCCTACATGGGATAGTTAGCCGCATTTTCCCAAGCTTTAGAAGGAGAAAAAAAAAATAAACTGTTGCCTCTTTTGAAAAACAACTGTTCACCTGTTTTAATCAGGAAGATGCAACTGTTCTAAGCATTAAGTATTTCGAGAAATACAAGTTCTGATTACTATATTCAAGTCGCACACCTTTGCTCTGGCTTTTCTGCATACCTGATAGTATCAATAACAAATCCTACTACAAATAGATTTTTGTTAAACTAAGTTCAGACATGGGAAATGGAAGACCACTTCATTTTTACACTGCTGGCCCAAAATGCAAAGTCAATTTACCTTTTATCACTTACCATAGTGTTTAGATTAATAAATATGAAAAATAATTATTCTCCCTCATTGGTGTACTGGAAGCTACGGCTAATTTGCCATCCACTACCACACCGAGTCTCTTTCAGCACTGCCGAGTATCTACAGACATACTGTGGAAGACTATATAAGAGATGACGACGTTCACTCCCAGCCTTTGAGGCAGGAAGTGTCTTTTTGTTCTGTGTTTGTTCAGCACCTACCACAATGTGGCTCTGCTCCATCACTGGGGATCCTGGCCAACACCACCCTCCAAAAATCAACAACTGCCCACCTGAAGTATGGCCAAAATGGAAACATCTACTCCAAAAGAACAATGTAGATGATCACACTCACACGGCAAACTACAGATAGAGAGAGGGCTCAGCCTAAGATTTAGACAAGAAAAATCTTGATGAAGAAAATACAGTCCAAAACCAATTCAGAGCCTAAAAATATTACAGCTTTCTCCTTTAAGTACAATACCGAATGGAACTGTTTGCAGGATGTTTCAGAAGCTACATGGTCATGTACACTCCTAACAGGCAATACAGGACTAGTGCCACAGGGTGGCACTCGCTCTCAAATCATCAAAGAAGCTAAAAACACCAACAAAAGAGAACAAAGGCTCTGCTGGCAGTGAACTACTTCCTTCCCAAAGCTTCTCTGCAGCAACCTTTAATAGGGTGACCAGAGAGCAAATGTGAAAAATCGGGACAGGGGGTGGAATGGTGGGGATAATAGGAGCCTATATAAGAAAAAAAAAAAATCAGGACTGTCCCTATAAAATCAGGACATCTGGTCACCCTAACCTTTAAGCAGCCTGAAATACCTGCTTCCATTCTCAGCAACATTCATCCATACAGTAGTTTCTAACCCTTATCTTTAGTTAGTTTATTCTTCTTCCCTCTGGCTTTCAATCACTAACACAAGTCAGCTACAGATGGGAGGGGAGTCTCACATCTCCCAGAGGAATATGCAGTGATGGTGCTATGCATGCCATGTGTGTGGCAACCCTTCCCCCAATACCCATGACCAAGCATACGATTTCTTTCACACAGTACTAGTCCCCCTGATCCATGTCTGTTCTAAATTCATATCTCCCAGATGGTAGGTCAATGGCTCATTTGACTTTTGGGCACAATACAAGTTCACCAACTACAATCAGTATCATGATTAAGCCTGTCGGAAACAGAAGAGCTTTTGTTTTCCAGAACTTGGATGCTTAAATATGATGCAAAATAAAAACCAATAGCAGCAGCAGAGCAGTGACACAAAACTCCCCAGGAAAAAACAGGTTAATGAGAATTGTAACAAGATTTGCGGTATAAGACGTTGAACTCAACACCAAATAATGCAATGCCACACCCATCAAGAAATAGAAGTTTGCTTCTCATAATACCATTACCACATTGCACTGAGTACTAGTTAAGACTTAATAGGATACCTAAATACAGTGTGTGCAATGTGGACAAGTAATGATGGTCTCATTTCCCAGCTTTGGCATGAAAACTTATTGGGTTAGATCCTTCAGTTTGGCCAAGCTGTGTTCATGTTACTAAGGTAAAAGATGCTGAGGGGATGGAAAACTTACAGATCCCTCTTTACACACTACATAAAGGAACAATAAAAGGTTCAAATCCAATATTTTTGGCTGCAGTCTCACATCATTTAGCCTAATACATTTAATTAATTAAATTAATGGAGATATCCTACCTCCTAGAACTGGAAAGGACCTTGAAAGGTCATTGAGTCCAGCCCCCTGCCTTCACTAGCAGGACCAAGTACTGATTTTGCCCCAGATCCCTAAATGGCTCCCTCAAGGATTGAACTCACAACCCTGGGTTTAGCGGGCCAATGCTCAAACCACTGAGCTATCCCTCCCCCAATACATTGTCAATGTATATAATAGAGTTATCGTCACAATAAAAAGAGAAAAACTAAAAAAAGGAAGTTAAGAATGTGCAGAAAATTGCAGAACCAAAATAGTTGCCAGATTGGGGGGGGTGGGAGGAATTCATGTCAATTATTCACTCCTGTCCTCAAGGCTGAGGTTATTTTTGGAAACACACACACATGGTCTTTCAAACTTCCTCATGCAGCCCCTTTGCTTGCTGAATCCTGGGTCAGCCTTCCAGGTGCCGGCTTGAATTTCACAAAGTTAGGGTAGGGCTTATTTGCAAAAGCAGCTTACAAGGCAATTCAGAACATATTCAGAGGTGATTTTTCAGCCTCTTAGAACCTTTATATTTTTCTCCTCTCAAATTTAGGGCCCAGTCTTGCAACTACTTTTATAAGCAAGAATTACTCCTGCAAGTAAGGGCTGCAGGATGGGGCTTTTAGCAGCCATTTTTCCTCATGTAGGGCTGAATACATGCCATGCTTTACATTCTTTGGTTCTGGTACTTGAATTACTGGAGATTAAGAACACTTAAGAAAAAAAGATGAGACTTTACTCTCAAAAAGCGGAAGAGATTTTCTTCAAACTTTCCCAAGGAAAATTTACCTTGCGTCTGAGACCAAGCATTGACAGTTTCTGAAAGTTATGTATTAGCAAATGAAAACAAGAGTTGTGTCATAGAATTGTGTTCACAACCATGAATAGTATGTGATTAGTCACCATCCTAGTTTGTTTATATTGCAAAAGCCACTTTACAGGACACGCAGGAAGAGAGGATATCTGTCCTTAAAAACTTCTGCAATGACAGAATAGTGAAAGAGGAACAGTGAAGCACTTTTAAACTAGACTGCACTAAACAATGGGCACACTGAAGGATGACTCCCAAAGTGTGGGCATGTTACATACACATCACCAGGATGATACAGAAAAACATGCCTAAAATATTCTGTTCTAAACCGTTCCGTTTATTGGAAGAGACTAGGCTTAAAGAGAAAGAGGAAGCATAGACTGCAATAAACACTATTCCACAAGAGCTACTTCTCAACAATGCTAGCTTGGGTATTTCATTTATATTTCACATCACTAAAGACTTAATTTTTCATTTCTGCATTAACTTTAATTCAGCTATCTTTAAGCTTGCAGCTATGGAGACTGCCTTGCAGAAGTCCTTCCTGCTCCAATATTAATTCATCTGAACCAAAAAGCAAACACTTAAAAAGCTCTAGCTAAAAGGACAGATTATGAGACCCCAAGTTGCATTAAAAAACTCTTCCTATTTCTATACAAAAAAGAAAATACCTGTAAGCTTGTTTATTCCTAGATCAATTTCTAGGTCTGTTTAAGGCCTGGTCCCCACTAAGTCCCCACTTCGGACTAAGGTACGCAAATTCAGCTACGTTAATAACGTAGCTGAATTTGAAGTACCTTAGTCCGAACTTACCGCGGGTCCAGACGCGGCACGGAGGCTCCCCCGTCGATGCCACGTACTCCTCTCGCCGAGCTGGAGTACCGGCGTCGACGGCGAGCACTTCCGGGATTGATTTATCGCGTCTTAACCAGACGCGATAAATCGATCCCAGAACATCGATTGCCTGCCGCCGGACCCTCCGATAAGTGAAGACGTACCCTAAGAGTAAAACGGATGGACTGTTCTTTCCCTCTATAAACAGGGGTGAGTAGGACAACAAACAGATGTATTGTTTAAGAAAACTGGTGAGCAGGAAACCAAAACCAAAAGGTCGCAAAAACTCTTAATTGCCAAAAGTACCAATGAAAGGCAATCAGCTGCTACTGAAGTAAACATCTGTGACTCCAAAAGATGCACAAGGATTTAAGTGACTGAGCTCCTATATTAGCACTGTTAACGCCTAAAAATTAGACAGTTCCTGGATTTAGTAAATGAATTCCTATTATTGCTTTTCATTGGAACCTAAATAGTCTTTAACTTTAGGAAATAAGAGCATTGTACTTAAAGAATTAAACCATGACAGCACAGTACTACTACTTCCTAAGGTAATGAGGTTCCAACAGTACATAACAAAAATTTAACTATGCAAAGATTCAACAAAATCAAGTTAATAATATTATGTATACAAGAGTGTTCTTGACCTTTAAATTAATGCATTATTTGTATTACATCGCTCAAACCTCTGAAGAGCAGGATTTCACTTTTTATAAAACCAATACTCCTGCACTTAATAAAAAGGGTACTTTTATCAGGTGACATAAGTGTTAAATACTATTCTAGCTAATATGTGCCATACCAAAAAGCCTTATGAATGAGGATTAAATATTAAAATATCCAGCACGGCTATAAACATATAATAATCTGCCTAACAAATATTTTTATGAAAAGAGTCAGCAAAGTGAACTGTGCTCTTTGCAAGGTGGAGCTTTTGTATCCAAAAATATCTTTCCATTGTCAGAATCTAAGAGGCCATTTAATAACCTTACAAATAAGCCCCAATTTTGCTAGGCAACAGAGTAAGTAGCTAAGTCAGCTTTATTCTTGAGAGTCGCATTTCAAAACTGAAAACTTTCAGCGTCAGGCTTGAGTGGATCTAGACAAATCAGGAAACAGATGCATCCTTATTCTTGACACAGTTTACGTTTTAGCTGCAATTAAGATACTCTGTTGACCAATGACAAAGCACACCGTAATGAAGAAGCATGTTACATTTCATGGGAAAACTAAGGGTATACAGGATGCAAAATAAAGTTTATAACAATTATTCACATTGTGTAATTCAGCTGGTGATAAGAACTGTAATATGTACAAACTATTGTTTAATTCCTCTTATTTTCCAGCTCCTTTTACCTCAGTTAACAGTTCCATAAATCTGTTTTGATTAATGTATCTGATCTCATTTCCAAATTCCATGGGACTAATAATTAAAGTCATTTGTGAGTTGCACAGATTGGTATGGGAAGCAAACCATCCTGTCTATTTCAAATTTTTCAGCAACCTTTATTTGCTGAAATGTCCTTTGGACTATTGACTCTTTTTTTAAATTGAAAACAATAAAAGCCTATCATTGAAGTGTACGTATATACCTATCAACTTCAGTTACAGAATTTAACTCTGGCTCCAGGAGCCAGTTGTTGGTGTGCATGTAAACACGGATACATTCATCCTATTGCTAATAATGGTCGTACCATGGCCAAGCACCCAGGAGTTAAGCTATGTTCAATATCTAGATAAACTATCCCCTTTTAGGACCTAACCCGTCAACACTTAAAGGTGATTAACTTAAAGCATTTGCATAGCCCCAGTGAAGTGAATGGAACTATTCACATGCTCAAAGTTACTCACGTGCTTTTGTGCTTTGCTGGATATGGGGCGTAGGCACTGGATCCCAAACTCACAGAGTTAACATATAAGTGAATACAGCTTTTAACTTGCATTAAAAATTGTCCCGTAACAGCCAGTTTAGTTTCATCAGAACCAACTTTGAGGAATTACTTTTACACTTACTGGACAGAGAAGAGATACTCTTAAACTGGTTGTAGCTATTTCACTGTCTGGGTCTGCAGTCAGTTTTTCTTTTACTGCCATTTGAAAGAAGAAAAACAGAGAAAGGTTTGTTATACACCCTTCACCAGGATTATATAGTAATACACATACCTAAAAAACAATCTGCTTTAAACCTGCAGTTTGCTATGTCTATTGGGAACGAGCAACATTGATTATATTGTCCCAAACTCCTGCAGTCTGTAAACCTGAAGTAAAATATTCATGTGTGCACGTGTAGAGTGTAGTTCCTATGCAGTTTCTACTCTCCTAAAACTTCAGTGGAGCACCATGAAAGGAGAAACTTCTTAAACACAATATTTCATTTCTAAAAAAAGAGTTTCTGCATAAAAATACTAGATTTTTTTACGGGTAAGCATTTTAAAGTGATAAGCTCTCTAATAAAGCAATATCAAGTTCTTTGGTCAACTGCTGGATTTAGGCACATTAAAATTTTTTTTTTTTTTGTTAAATCCTGCATGTAGGCTAGCAATGCCCTGCCTCTTTGAAATAGGTAGTCGGGGACTCTAATGATTCAAGGGAAATGCAACAAGGGTTGCAGAATTGATAGGCAAAAGGAGGAGCATGATCAGGCAGGCACTCTTATATAGCATTGTAAGGATTGCAGTCAAATATAGGCCCTGGTTCCTCCCTTGCACCCTCCATTTTTGTCTATAAAAAGAGTTATAAAAAGTAACATAGTTGAGATTTAAATGCACAGAAATCAGGCAATTCCACAGTTGCTACATGACCCTTAGCTGCCCCTTCTTAGTGGGTATTTCATTAATGTGTATCCTTGTAAGTGCGGTGTGGCCAAGCACAAAGTCCTTGAGAGGAGGAGATAAATGGCTCAGGAAACTTTGTTGGATTGCGTGATTTTTGTGCCCTTAAATCTCAAATCATAATGTTACACTGACATAGTTTCATACACATGACTGTTCAATATTATTTTTGTACTTGGCATTTAGTGGTATTCTATTCTATGTAGGTTCTGATACTGTGTTCATCACTGTAGTACCTGGGTACCTTCCAGAAGTAAATGAAGCAACATGACTAAGATCTGTCACATGTTTGCTCCCTCATCCTCTCCCTGGGAAAAAATGTGCACAGCAGCATGTTCTGTTTTTTTGTTCCTTTTATTCAAGTTACCGGTAATTACACACACATTGCTGTATCTTTGTATTTAGAGAAGGCAAGATCAAAGAAACACACCTTGCACTTAGACAAGAAGGTGATGAGGTTTTGGACGGTCCTGTGGAGGAGGTCAGTCCACAGTCTTGGGCCAGCCCCCCCGCCAATCACTGTCTCCTGCACAACTGAGCTTTACCCGTATTGTAGAAACTGCCAGAGGAGCTAAGTTGTCAACCACGGTCAACATATCAGTATGCTGGTATCAGGGAACAACGTCAGGCACTGAGTTCACATTAGGAACTGGGAGCAAAATGCCTGGTGAAATTAGTTTACTGTTTTTTAACAAATTAAAACCGGATTAGTTGAGTGGCCAAAAATTCTCTTGCATTTTTACTCCACTGTGGCAATGGTCTTACTGGGCTGGCTCATAATGCAGGCAAAGGCCTTTGATTATTCAGATTTAGACCAAACTTCAGTGGTAGCCATCAATGGAATGAATGGATTCTAGGATTCTCTCTTCTTATAAAATTTGTGAGTTCACTATATTTTTTTCCTGCGAAGGGTGAGTTAAGCAATGATAAGTCTTTGCGGGGAAAATAAAAGGCTAGAGTTGCAAAGTTACACCATGGGTTGCGTGGAAGCCTGAAAGAGCAGTAACTATCACAGTAGTGCAGTGATACAGAATAAACAACTCTGCTAGTGAAGATTTAATTTCTAAAGGGATCAGGAGGTTTTTCCTTTCCTTCCTTATTCCCATGATTCAAAAATTTAGATTTACAAAAAGTAGCCTTGCGTACAGTAGCAGAGGCCAGTGCTAAAAATCTTTTTACAAAAGCTGTTTCTTTATATTTAGATCAAGAAATTGAACGTATCAGACATACTCAGTGCTTTAGAATGATCAGGATTCCTTATTCCTTTTGCTCGCAACCTCTGTAGTAAAACTGTAGAAGACAGCTGTTTTACAAGATAAACTGCCATAGAGTAATTCTGGAAAACAAACATATAATGAAACAACTCAGCTGATATAATCAAAAACAACAATCAATCTGCACACAGGACCCTCTGTTGCTTAATCAATCTGCACATACACCATATACATTTTATAATATCAGCGATTAGGTGGACCTAGGCTTCAACCATCGCTACAAAATGATGGCATAACATTTTCAGACTAAAGAAAATCCATTGTGTCTATGTTCTTAGTAGGTACTAGGAAGTTCTCAGGATCAGGATTTTAGTCTTTAGTAGAGAAGCAGCAAGACGGATCACAAGTTCCACTGAGATTAGAGCCAGTTGCAAGGGAAGTTATACATTCAGCTATTCTAACAACACAGTTATAACTTTTCTGAAAATTTCAAATCTGCAACTTGGGGCATTTTGTCGACAAGCAATTTATAAAGGATAATTTCATATAAATAGCATTAAGGCAAAGTGCAGTACTGCACACACATTTAAGAGAAACAGTAATGTCAAATTTGGTCTAAAGTTCAAGTTTTGAAAAATAAGCTTTTATAAAACTTAAGACCAGTAGACATGCTTCCATGAACATATTTCATTTATCTGCATTTGAAGCAAATGGTCTTTAAAAAAAACAAAAACAATCCAACCTTTGTATTCTCTGCAGTGTTTACAACCCAATCTCTACAGGCATTGCCCTGACACATGAGAATCTGAGAGGGAAGTTGATTACAGAACTCCACAACTCGTTTTATTGTTGGAGCCGAGAGAACAAACTAAAACTGTACAGTTGTGAAGATTTTTGATTTTTAAAGTTATTTTGGAGTTTTCATATTAACAATATCATATCATAAGAAAGTGCATTGTCTTTTTTAAAATAGGCTATGAAACCACACAGTACAAGCAGAAACCTCAAGGGCAAAAAAAATTGTGTCCTCATGTTGCATGGTAGGACCACATTCAAAACCATTTGGTATGAAATTTACTCTCTCTCTAAACTTGAGCACGATTAACAACTATTTTCTTAAAATAGAGAATAATCAGGTTATTTTAAATAGTTTATCACAGAAAACACATGCTAAGAATATTCTTGTTGAGATGAGTTCCTGTCTGCATCCTGTAAAACTTGCCCATACCGGTATTGCCCTGGCCTCTTCTTTTGTCATTCAGTGTTGCACGCATTCTAAAACAATATGCATTTCCTCACCTTTTGGGGGCGAAGCCAGACTTTGAGACACCTGCTCCCCTACTTGGTGTAAACTTTGCTTGGGCTAATCAGAAACGAACACAAACAGGTTTTGGGCCCCGTCCCCTATGACACTTCTATGATGTCATAGTTGGTACTTTATGGGCTGCCTGCCATGTGCAGGCAGGGAGAGGAGAAAGAAAAACGAATCCTGTGTATCCTGTGTACACCCGTAACCGAGCCTGATCACCTCGAAGCCTCTCTCTCAGCTCACGTGTTTCAAACAGAGTGTCTACGTTTGCCGGTCATTATGCGTTGGTTTGTATTTGTAAGTATCAGTTATTACTAATTGCTGCATCTTTGTTTATAAATATTGTTAGTAGATATTTTAGTCGTGTGTTTTAAGTTTCATTAACTCTATTAGCTAATCAAACGCTGCCCCCTTACCCCTTGTAATTATCCCCAATAAAACTTTAAATTGATTAATTTTAGTTGTATGTGTGTGTGTGTGTGTGTGTGTCTGCAGTTTGCATCGTGACCCATACTCTCCTTGCATCCCTTACCAATATAGTCTATTGCCACGTGCAGCCTGGTAAATAACAGGCCTGCATTTTCTTTTGCCCCTGCGTGCCCGTGGCAATCCACAATTCTTTGAGGGCAATCCCCCACTTCTGGATCCATAAGCCATTCACATTATTTGTTTAGGATAATGATAAATATGAGAAAGGGCTTCAACAATAATTGGCAGGTGGAGAGGGCTAGAGGGGACCCAGTCCCCCAAAAATGTGTTTTCTGAGCCACCCCATGTCTGCACACACATCCAGCTCAGCAGGAAAAACCTCACATCTGACTGAGCCAGGGCCAGAAACAGGCTGGGGAATGGTGTAGGGATGGCCCTGCCTGAGTGCTGGATTCCTGGCAGGTGGAATTAGATGCCCCAGTTGAGAGCGCTGGCTCCCAAATGGCACTTCCCAGGAAGTTTCACTAGGATGGGGTGAGCATCCCTGGGGGATGATCTTGAGGTAACTGGACCCAGCCCCACAGCACAGAAGCAGCCACCTGCATGGTGAGCATGGGATGGCCTAAGTGCCCCCCTAAAAGGATATTTTTACCAGCCACCTATGATTTCAATAATAATATATACCATAAAATTTCACCATTTAAATATCAGAAACACCACATTATTTTAAATATTTTACTCTTGCTAGAGATGCTTCCATCATTAAAAACCTCTACTGCTTTAACGTGTTTGTTTAATGCCTCAATTAGGATAGAAGTTAGGGAAATGCTAATTAACATTGTGAAATTATTTACTGACAGCTTGAATCTACAAAGCTAGGTACTTGCCCAAGGCAACGTTCACAGAAATCTTTGGAAAGCAGATTGTGTAGAAACCACAATTAGGACTTCACTAAAGGTATTCTCTACCAGCTGAGACGTGTAACCCAACATTTAAAAAGAACAAATGCCCAATTTTTATCTACCAGGCACATCCATAAAATAAAACTAATTTCTACTGATTTATTGGCAGGATCTCAAATAATAGAATTAGGAAGATTTATTTCTTGTAGGGAAAAGATCTGACTAATCATTTTTGTTAGATATACTGGAGTTTATTTGCCATTACTCTTCTAGTTTTGATGACTATAAATTCAAAAGCTTTTCCAAGATACAGCTATGCAATTTAAGTTATAGCAAATGTCCATTTACACCCAGAAAGCTTTGTGAAAACAGCTACTTCACTATAAAAAGCAGCATGGTGTTGGATTTTTCAATGGATCTCCAATAGACAGAAATAATTTGCAGTAAACTAAAGCAGGTGCATTTTTTTGGAAACTTGTTTGACATTTTGAGGCTTCATTTGGGTTTTTTTGTTTTTTGTTTTTTCTTCCCTAAAAAGCCAGTAGTTTTAAAAACAGCATTCAGCAAGCACCTGTTCCATAATTTAACTGGAGATCTTGTCGTGCTTCAACTTAAATCCATTTTGATAGGGGGGAAATACAAGAGTGATATTGTATACCTGACTCTTGTGAACAGATAGGCAATAACTATTTTTGTACGCTGTTTCAATGAATCATGAGTTTTAGTCCACACTTGGAATAGATGATACTACATCTCAGGCTAATTCTCAATCTCTAGAGAAATAGAATGGCTGCTGGTAGCAAAGCCACATCTGATCAGCATTTCTCAAGTCCTCATTGATTTTGTTAAGCGTATCTGGCTTTCATCGTGAACATACACACACAAATTCTCAATGCACTGATCACTGATAAAGGATTGAGTCTCATGGACTGACTGACTGACTAACTAACTAAAAAATACTTTCCACAGGCTATTCCAGATGGATAGAATTTCAATGGAACATCAATCATTTAAAAACAGTAATTATACGTCCCCCCCAAAGATGCTACAAGACAAAACAGTACAGTTAATAAAGTATGTGAATAAAATACAGCTGTGAGAATTGAAGCGTTAAATGGCAAGTTTAAATCCCCACATGCACTACTGAGTTTTCATACTTTAAAAGATTTACCTCTGCATTTTCAGAGTTAAGAAACACTCCCCCATGCAACGTGTTATGCACTGGTAGGCTGGCATTACAAATCTCTTTGATCTAAGGTAACATGCTATAGCACACAGGCATAAAGCGGTAGGGTGGGGGAAGAGGAAACAAAAAATCCTTCGTTACCCATTACTATATTCCATAAGTGTTTTTCTCACCAATTAAGCTTTCTTGTTAGCTTTCTAACATATGCTGAAGTACAGATGACTAAAACTTTTCTCTAATACATAGACCTGACCAAATAGTAACTCACTCTTCCAATTTCTGCAGTCCATGAAACGACGATGGTGTTTGGTACCGTTGTAGACAATCTGACAAGTGAGGTAATATTGATTGGTCGGCTAGGTCGCTTTGGTTCAACACCATTTTTGGTTGGTGGAAGATAGCCCTAAAATGAAACAATTATTTTTTCATTTTTCGCTTTACAAGACATATTTTAATCTCATTTTTCCTAACAAAAACGCCACGCACTGTTTGTGAAGGCCTTTTGTCCCCCTACGTATTTAAAAACGCAATCCATAGCCAATATCTAAATCCTGGAATTGCTAACACCATTCCAATTGGAAAACTACATAAAAATCAATCTCATCTTCCCAATGCAAATTTTTAGGTTTAGGGAATTTTATGCTAGCCATTCTACATCAGTTAGTGTTGAAGGGTTGCCATGGTAAATCTCGGAAAACTGTGCAACAGTCATAGTAAAAACTCCTAGAAATCATGATAAAAGTTACAGTCACAGACAGGTATTTAGGGACCAACTCAACACTGCAGAACTAGGCTTATAAATTTAGTTTAAAATATTTATCTTTATGGGGACACTAAGGGTATGTCTACACAGCAATTAAAAACCCACGGCAGGCCCGGGTCAACTGACTCAGGCTCACAGCGGTTGGGCTGCAGGGCTGTAAAATGGAGCCCGAGCTCTGGGACCCAACAAGTGGGAGAATTCCAGAGCCTGAATATCTATACCATAATTTTACAACCCCTGTGAACCTGAGTCAGCTGACATGGGCCCGCCTGTTTAATTGCTGTGTAGACATACCCTTCGACAACTGGGGTTCTTAGGTCTGAGCCCTTTCCCTTACACAGTAGGGTTACACTTTTCAATAACAGTTAGCCTAACTCTTTATTCAGTTCATTCACCCAACCATCAGACTCCCCTCCCACCCCCCGCCATGTCAAAACAAACATTAAAAAACATGAAAGTCACTATTCTTATGATATTTCAGGCAAACATATATCCTTAGCTGAACTACTCACATGATACAAATCAAAAGAATCTCTATTACTTACTGGAAGGCTACATGGTTTCCCATTTACTTTCACACAGAGATTGGGTGGGAAGTGATCTTCTTGTGGACAACTGGTTTCTGATAAACAAAACCTAAATGCAAAGAATTTTGATCACCTTTTATATTTAAAATATCTTAAAGAAGTTTTTAAAGGACTTCATGTTACTAGAAATGTATTTTTGCTATTGAATTATGTGTGTGTGTTTAAAACGATTCAGATGAGGGTCTGAGCAGCATGTAGAATTAGATCTTTAGCTCTGATAGAGAAGTCTGGAATTATTGGGTTGTTCTGTATTGCCATGTGACCAACAGCAGAAAAGCCCCAAGCACGAGCACTTGGCTGGATGAAGAGGGCTCTAGGTTCCTCCAGGTGTGTCTTGCTTCTATGACTCGCTCATTATGAGACAAAGCATGTTCCTGTTACCAAAATCCTTCAGTGTCTGCCCAGTTTCTCTTCCCTGGATCTCTGCCTGATCTCAACTTACTAAAAGCCAAGGTTTTTGCAAAGGAGAGAATACATGCTACCTCGCCAACTATTCCTCCTTTATCGAAGATAAGCAGGCCACGCTGCAGCAGCTAAGGCTTCCAGTGTTAGTCTGATGCTCAAGGTCAGATCTTCTACCTCAGTTCAGACAGTTTCTGATAATGCTAATCTCAGTATTATGAAGGCATGTTTGCTGCTGGAAGACAGACCCTCTTTTGTCCTCTGAGGTGACTGTAGATCCCCAAGACCTCATACTTGCCAGCCTTACTGATCTGCCAGATTTAAAAGTAACCTTTTAGCTCCTCTAGATGTCTGCTAGGGGGACTCTCTCTATCCATTCAGAAATACCACTAAAATAAAGAGGTTAATAGGCCCAAACCAAATTATGCTAAGTCTGTCAGTAAACCCAAAACAGACTGATTATCATTTCCCCACCTCCTGTCTCCCTGGTTGAAGACAGGGCATGGAGCGGCTATGCTTGGCAGTGGCACCAGTTGAACAAAGTGGATAGCACCCCACAGAAATCATGCTGGAAAACCCTCTCTGCTTCCTCTCTAGATCTAGCTGAGGGAGGCCCAGGCACCCATATCCAACAGATCTGAAGTGGGGGCAGGGAGCACAAGCACAACCTACAACAGCAAACAGAGGGAAGTTGTGGTCACAGCTGAGTGCCTCTAGGGCTGCTGACCGACTGGATAGAGAGTCAGGAGGAGCTTCTGGAAAGCTGCACAGAGCAAGGGCAAAGAGCTGTAGTCTGCTCTTTTTGCAGTAGCCCGCTCCCTCCTATGCTTCCTTCTCCCACTGTTAGAATACAGCAGGATTAGACTCATGTCTTCCCTCATAGCCCCTGAAAGAGCAATGACGATTTACTAGGGAGCGTACACATTAGAAAGAGATGTCATAATAAGGTTTATATTCCCAAGTATTTAAAAATCCCCCGGCCCCAGGAGTATACTGTATGAATACTGTACCTTAGCTGGACCTGTACTGTGAAGTCACATTTGGTCCCAGAAATGTCCCTAGCAAAGATAGGACAAATACAAATTAAAAACATGGCACGTATTAAAAACAAAACCTGAAAAGCAAAGCTCTGATGAGCGAGTACACTACCCCAATCTGAGATACTTCATCTCTTGTTTAGGCACGCTCCTCCAAAACTAAGATTTATCAGATCGCTCATCAAATGCTCACCGACTATAAAGGACATTGGATTAAGCCTCTTGCCAGTCGTTGTGGCCCATTATTTCACCACTATCTCTACACTTTGCATCTTCGCCATTATTCATGGACCACCTTCCTTTTCTGGTCTGTCAAACTATCACGCTCTGAACTATTCATCTCTATTATGTGGACCATAATAACTGAATCAATATTCTCAATCTCTGGATCTTCCTTGGTTTTACATATCGGAAGAAAAATGTCCACAAGCATGTTCACATGCTTAAAAGGAGAAATCACAATCATGCTCATCCCCTCCCCCTCCACCCTTTGTCACTCTCGTCACATCACTAAAATTCAGGTTATGAGCTCTTTCGGGCAGGGCCTGTGTCTTTTGTATGTATTCTGTGAAGCGCCTAGTATTATTAAAACAGATTTGGGTTTGTTTTGTTTTGGTCTGGTCTTTTTTGAAGATACTGTAAACTGGTTCAGTTTCAGAGTTCAGAAATACTACCCTGAAGGATTTATAGAAATGCACTTACATTGAACTGCTGATTTGCTGCACTTGTTGCGGTGTCAATGCAAATGCAAAACAGGTTTCTCGAAATCGCTGGCTATTATCTGATGCTAGGGAAAAAAAAAAAAAGACAAGACAGCGTCACTATAAAATACAGCAATATAGAAAGTATATGTAGCATGGTACCTTGCTTTGGAATAAAACTAAAATATCTTAATATATATTTTAACACTATATCATTTGTGATATAAAGTATCTGCTAGTAGTTTGTTTTAGTAACTTATTTCAAAGGCAGCTAGATATACACCTTTATTAAAGCTTTTATAAAAGCTAAAGAAAATAACTGAACATTTTCATGAAAATAATATTAAGGCATTGACAAATCAACTGAAGTCTCAGAGAAATAAAAAAAGGTTAATATGGTCAAGACTATTATTTGGCTTTAAGTACAAAATGAGTGAAAATGCTTTTCAAAGAAGCCTTTATGATCACATTTTTTCTCTTGACTCATTTTCATTATACGTTCCTGAATTAGTCTGTAAAAGTACAGTAATTATATACATGAGAAAAATACAGAATTTACAGTTGAATGAGATGAGCAGCTCCCATCAAAACCACAAAATACATTTAACAATATATGTTATACACTCACGCTTCGTGAGATGTACAACTCAGACATAACAGTTGTGCTTAATTTATTAAAATATAAATCTTTCAACATCGGATCCATCAAAAAACAAACATTATGCATGTATCAACACACCTGTTGGGGAAGAAGGAGTAAACGAAATTCTAAGCTACCCAGGCTCGTGCCTGCAACATCTCCCTTGCATGAGGATACTACAAGGATCACTGTGTTGTCACAGACCGTACAATCCGTGGATAAAGTACTTTCAACTGCAAAGCTATTAAAAATGGTACCTTTCCTGAGCACTAAAAGTTGCTTGCTTAAAAAAAAAAAAAAAAATCCATCTAGGAAATTTTAACATGCTTATCACCATGGTATCAGAGGACAATTTATAACAAAAAAAGAACATTCCGTTTAATTACTTCTAACCATTTGTATCACATGATGATGACTAATTCCTGCTTTGTGTTTTAAACACCTACCAGTTCGATCATTTTCTACTTTGCTACCATGCACTTCCAACTCATTCCTGAGGTACCATGGATGTTTAACAGGAGACCAGAAGGATCAACCCATAGTAAGACAACAATATATCCGCAGCTTGGATCCAATTATCAAATGGATACTATGCAGGTATTTGATGGATTCTAAACATCACAGTGATATACACCTTTAAACTACATTCAGATCTTTATTTTGTATCAATATCACAGCTGTTGGGTATTGTCATAAGTGTGCACCGACAACATGCAGAATAGCTCATGTATAAGATATATTTATTGAGCCGTCACTTTGGTCAATACATACCATGAACGGTACTTATAAGGGATAACAACTGTTGTGCTATTAACATTTGTGTGCAGGAAACCAATAAAGCCATGTGGATATAAGCAGACAACATGCCAGTAACAGCTTTTTTTTTTTTTTTTTTGTGCGGGGAGGGGAAAGAGGAGGACTATTTAAATAGAAAAAACTGTGTGTTTAAAACTGTGTTTATCTACCTTCCTGTCATTTATACTAAATCAATTTCATTAATAGATATCACCCAGGATATATCCTGGCTGGTTAAAGAGATGGAACTTATGTAGGACAATGTTTATTAATAAACATTTATATTATGGTAGTGCCCACAGATCAATCAGGATTAGGGTTCTAGCACATAACATCAAGCTAACATAACTATCCCTGCTAACCATTCCTACCAACCCCAAACTCATGCTGTTTATTCTTTTTAAAAATCAGAATACTATTTCTTCCTCTGACAAACTAGAGACAGCACACTCTGGTTCAAAGACCAAGGTCCAAATCAATCACAACTATGACAATTTATGACTTTTGGAGAAGTATAAATACAATGCACACAATGTACAATATAAACAAAACATTTGTATACTCCATGTATATTACACAAACACCCCACAGCCAGATATAAAAGAACAGTTTAATAATAAGTGATCTATTGTGTTCAACCCAAGATAAACTAGCCAATCATTCTAATATGCTGCCCTGCAAAAGATGCTTTAAAAAAAAAAAAAAAAAAAGCGGGGAAGGGAGTGAGGAATTTGTTCTCTTCTTTGTTTTTGTTTTTGAAGATACGAAAGGTGGCCTGATTGTTTTGATTTTTAAATTTCTTGCTTGTTTTTTACCTTAGAAATTTCAAGTCTGGTTTTGCTAGAGAAGCTCTGGAAGGTCTCAGGGATGTTTGTTGTAAGCTGCAACACCTTAATTGAAGGACAAAGGTGTTGAATGTTTAACAAAGGCTTCCTTTATCCAACATTTAATTATTCAGTGAAGTTAAATAGGTGTTAGCAAAAACAAAGTTCTAGAACAGTCTGGCTAGAAATCTCTTCCTCTCAGTTGCTCAGCTTTCAACTTGATTGGCTCTTGCAGCACCACCAGTCTATGGGAAACCTAGATGTAGAATATGGGTGAAAGAAACTAACAGAAAAAAGCATTTTTAAAAACTCTCTGTCTCTCTCTCTCTCTCTCACACACTCTTTCTGCCCCCCCCCCCCCGTTCTACATAATAAAACAACAACAAAAGACCATAAAGTCAATTTTCCACCCCCTTCTTTGCAAGTCTCTTTTAATCCAACAGCTTGTTTCGTTTTTTACTAAGCAAAAATACACAGGCCCGTGACCTTGAAAAGTAACTTCAAATCCTCTGTGTACAATTTCATGGTGCTTCCCAGTTCCGCCAAATTGTTACCATCTTAAAATGTAGAAGTACATTCTTCTGTGCGGACATGGGAGATTCCATAAGTCGAACTTCTCCATATGCTACAGCCATGGCGCATTTATAAAAGAATGGATGCCTTTTGCTTGAATTGATTTAGTTCCAAAATATGTTATTTTATGGAAACGATCATCCCTCAAATTCATATAACCTTTAAAATATCTGATTAAATCATAAAAAGCTTAAATGATCCTTTTTAAATGTAGGATTAGTTTATTTAATCAAAGAACATTGCCTAGATTTAAACATACACTGAAAGGGATAAGAAAAAAAAATTAGGCTTGTTTTTGCTCTTTTAAACCATCATTGTTAGTTTATATTCCAAGATAACGGCAATGAAAACATGGAATGAGTTTTTTCTACAATTGATAACCAAGAGAATACCCACTCCATCCCAATATCTGAGCAGAAAGCAGCATTGGATAAACCAGTAGTACTCAAAATGCGGGCTTCAGACTCTCAGTGATCTATTCTACAAAGATGTGCTTGATCACAAGCTGCAGGCTTTTCTCCCCATTCCCAGGTGCAAAACAACATTGTCCAAATATTGCTTTTCCCTGTAAGCAATTGCTGTAGTCATCACAGGAATGTTACCCAACTGCAAATGGAAAGGAAGAGTCCTTATGAATTGAAGGAAAGTTGGTCCAGAAGCCATTTCAAATAAGTCTATCCTCCTTAAAAAAAAGATTTCAGAATCCTAGTCAGACAAAGCAGTAAGCAAATGATCATCACTGTCACACCATCTGCAGGAAACTGTGTAGCTCAGTATGTTGGTGAAAGCCAATATTAGTTTGGATGTGACCTACCAAAACTGTGCCTGATACTATTAGTAAGGAGGTTGTCCATCTGAAAAACAGTATTTAAGTGTGAATATGTCAAAGTGTACAATTCAGTGTGCACTCTATTAATTGAATTTAACCTTGTAAAATTAATATATTCTAATAGGTAACAAAGACCACAATTGTATATTTGTTTTTATATTACTTTGCCATATCAAGGTCATAGTCACTTTTTAAATGACATGCGATTGTCTTGAACTCTTAACAACCTAGGAAGTGTATAAGTTCAAATACATGTACACTTAGAATGTCCAACTGGGTGTTTCGTGTATGTATGCATGAGAGAGCGCTTTAAACAAGATGCGACACTCTATACCTCAGGGGGAGCGCCCTATAACCCCCATATTCATCATCTATATATAACTGTGATCTTGCATATAAAGCATGCCATGTGAGGTATCAGGGGAAAGGTAATGATCTGCTGAAAGTCACTGTTCTATCTAAATATGTATATCATTAGTGCACGTGAAGTTATGAGATTGTGTGTACAGCTGTCAGTAACACATGCTGTAAGTTGGGGAATCAGCCAGACATTAGCTCCCCAGAGACACAAGCAAGGGAAATAACCAACGCCCAGGCAGGCATCAAACAATCATCAACAACCATTGTCCAGCAAGGGAGTTACAACTCAATTACTCGCCTGGCATAAGTCCGCACCAAGGGAATTGCTCAACCTTGCCTGGGGACTCAGCAATGCCCACCAGACATGCCTGGACTTGTGTTCTCCAAGCACATGGACTAAGGGTATAAAACAGAACACAGGGGCCCCATGCTGGGCCTCTTCTGTCCCCCCCCCCCCCAACCATGCTGCAAGCAACAAGGACACTGAGAAGACTGAAGACTCCAACAGAGGAGACTGGCCCAGTTTTCAAGGGGTGAAACCCGTGTACTAGGAACTGCAGTATTCAGCGGGGGTGAGAAAAACTGCTTAATCTAGATGTTGCCCAGTCTAATAGGGTTGAGAGTTTAGACTGCGTGCTTATATTTTATTTTGGTAACCACTCTGACTTTCTGCCTATCACTTATAATCAGTTAAAATCTATCTTTTGTAGTCAATAAACTTGTTTTACTGTTTATCTTTACCAGTGGGTTTGCCTGAAATGTTTGGTAAATCTGCTCAGGTTTTGCAAAGGTTGTTGTATATCCACTTTCCATTGATAAAGTGGTGAACCAATTAATAAAGTTGCACTGCTCGTCTTGAGCAGTGGAAGACGGTATATTCCTGAGGTACGAGGCTGGGAGCTGGGGGGATTCGGTTGGTGCCTTTCTCCGTGTGATTCATGAGTGGTTCTGGGAGCATTCATGCAATCTAGCTAGGTGTAGGGCTCCACATGCACTTGTGCTGAGTGATAACAGCGCCTGGAGGGGTTTGCTGCTTCTCACTAGCAAGGCATTGTGAGAGACGGCCCAGGCTGGAGAGTTAAGAGGGCACAGCTGTCCCACCATCCCAGGCTGCACCCTAGAGATCCCGTCACACAAAATATTCATTTAAACCATTTAGATTTACCACATTCACATTTTTCTGAGGAAGGGGAAGTGCAAGATCTGAAGCAGGTCAATCCTGCCTCAAAATATCACTGTGGTTGGCGACTTGAGACTTTGTGCCACCATCTGCACCTGTGTACCCAGGCATTAAGCTCAGCATTAATGTCTGTAGCTGGTTCTTTTCAAACTCTCTTCCTTACATATGAAGAAAAAAACCCCAGGAATTAATTTTATTTTAAATTAATTTTAACTTCTTCCTTCTGAACTATTTCACTGTATCTCAGCTCTTCACATTTCAGACTGCAAAACCTTTGTATAAACTCAAAATGTGGTTATGTGCCATGCCGTGCCTCTGAGTTTCATCAGTAACTGGATCTCCTCATTCTACTTATGCATTTGGTAAGTCTTCATAATATTCTTTTTCTTACTAATTTGTCTTAACTGGTTCTGCTTTTGACATAACATATTTTAAAAAGTGAACCAAGAATAAAAAAAGACCACGTGGAATCAGCGTATAATAGACAAAATATATTAAATACATTGTACAAAAAACACCATGAATAAACAGAGTGATGATATATTAAGGCATCACTTTACAAAAGTAAGAAAGTCAACAGATGATCTAACAAAACTTTTCACTTCTCAGTCAGCTTCCGAACTGGACAACTAGCTGCATGTGGTTATACTCTATTAGTGAAATAACATCCGCCAAATTCTGAAGGAATCCAGTGACAAACATTTTAAATACTCTGTAAATAAACAGTGTATATTTAGTAGTCGCCAACACACTGTGGTTAACTTGTCAGCTTGTACTGTAAGTAATCCATTCTCTAAGGTTCACAACTGTGTTTGACTCAAAGGTGCAGAAGGAAAAGTAAGGTGAAAATTGTGTTTTCTGTTCAGTCTGGTTGCAAGATACTGTCCATAAAATTACTTAACACATTAGGAGATGGGTGGGTACTTAACATTGCATGACAGTGTTTGTTTCGGGGTTACAAAATGTTACAAGGGTTTGAGTAGGTCCTGAAACTCACCCAAAAAAATGTGTTAAGTAATTTTATGGACAGCCCCCATTTTAAGGCGCAAGATTACTGAGACTTTGCCTTTCCTAGTTAGTGAGCTTGGGAAGAATACAAAATAATAACTACTAAGGGACCAAATAGATATCAACTGTGAGACTGATTTGGAGATGCTCTGTAATAACTTATGAATATTATGTTCTGTTTGTCTGACAGACAGTTATAAGGGGAGGATGTAACAGATGACTACAAGGGGTTAATTCAAGAAGGGGTTTGCTGCACTTGGGCAGGAAAGAGGCCAATAGCTTCAGATAACTACCCATTTACCCAGATCTTAGGGATAATCCAGTCCCATTCACTTTGCTGTCCAACCTCTAAACCCCTATCAAGCCCAGTTTATGAACTAGGATCCCCTTACTAGAGAGGGGAGAACCAAAAGCCCTGGAAGCAAAAAAAAAACTGGGGGGAGAAGTGAGATTCTCCAGGGAGGGGAATAGAGGTAGTTGGGAACAGCTGATCAGAAGTGATTCTCACAGACCCCAGAGGCTAGAGGTCTGGAGTAAATAGGGACCTGCCTAGGCACTCTGCCAGGGCATAGCAAGCTTCTAGGTAAAACAGACATGCATGTAGACCTTTTAATGTTTTAAAGTTTTTTCTTTTATGCTTTGTTGTGTTCCTGTTAAGATTCAACAATAGTTTGGTTTAAGAAAGCTGCCTGGTCACTGTATTAACCACCGGTCACAGTTCCTGAAAGTCTGGTCACAGGATTCTCATCACTGTGCGTCTTGATTACTGCAACATCTTTTCCCCAGGCATTGAGAAATGTATTCTTGTGCTGCTCATAGAGATTCAGAATGGTGCAGCAAAGATAATTTTCCTAGCCCAGCGCTTCTACCACGTTACCCCTCTCTGAATCCTAATGCAGTGGTTCTCAACATATTTATCATTGTTGGCTCTCTGTGTTATGTGGGCCACATCCACACAATATATATACACACTACCTGTATGGCCCTGAGGATGTCACATGGGCCACAGCTGTGTGCTGAACGGGCTGCAAGCAGCCCCAGGTTGAGAACCACTGCTATAATGGCTGCCATTTTCCCACTGCATCAAACGTAAGTGGCCTGGCTGCACTTTCAGGCCCATCATGCCTCTCATCTCTCGCATTCAGTACTGGAGACCACTCCTGCCTCCAACTGGCCCATAAGGCCAGCCTCCAACACCCACTTGTTAAGTTTTCAAACAAGAACCTTCCTGCTTTCTCCCACCTCACATCTGAGGGGTCCTCACTGTAAACATCTGCAAAATTACCTCCTTATCCTTCTTTAAATCCCTCCTTAAAACTCCTTTGCCGTGATGCCTACAAAAAACCTAACAACAGTTAGGTCATTGGTGTGCAGAGAGATCAGGCTGACCAATAACGTCTCACTGTTTCCCTGCACTCTCCCATTTGTCTGTATCCATGTGTGGTGCCTCTGCTACTTGGATTACAAACTCTTTGGGGACAGGCTTTTTGGTTTGCGTTTGTACAGTGCCTAGAACAGTGGGGTCCTGGTCCTTGACTGGGGCCCCTAGGTACTATGGCAATATAAAGTATTTTTATTAATAAAGGTTCCAAACTGAGTTGGGCCTGCTGAGGGGTGATATGGCTGAGCTCTATAAAATCATGACTGGTGTGGAGAAAGTAAAGAAGGAAGTGTTATTTACTCCTTCTCATAACACAAGAACTAGGGGTCACCAAATGAAATTAACAGGCAGCAGGTTTTAAACAAACAAAAGGAAATATATCTTCACACAACGCACAGTCAACCTGTGGAACTCTTTGCCAAGGGATGTTGTGAAGGCCAAGACTATAACAGGGTTCAAAAAAGAACTAGATAAATTCATGGAGAATAGGTCCATCAATGGCTATTAGCCAGAAGCTGGGAATGAGCAACAGGCAACGGATCACTTGATGATTACCTGTTCGTTCTCTCTGGGACACCAGACACTGGCCATTGACGGAAGACAGGACACTGGGCTCGACGGACCTTTAGTCTGACCCA
This sequence comes from Chrysemys picta bellii, assembly GCF_011386835.1. Classification (NCBI taxonomy): domain Eukaryota; kingdom Metazoa; phylum Chordata; order Testudines; family Emydidae; genus Chrysemys; species Chrysemys picta. Next base: position 4,231,532 of record NC_088800.1, read on the forward strand.
CTATGTCCATTCTTATGAGTAATCACTGTGTTAGTGCACAAGGTACTCTAGGCTAGGGCCAAGTCTAAGAATGGCAGGATTCCACTGACAGGTAAAAGCAAGAGGCCTAAACAGCTGAGAGGGAGCACTCAATAAGTCCAGAAGACGGGACAGAGCAGAGCTAGCCCTGTACCTGTGTGTCTTATGTCACGTCTCTGGTTGCTTCCAAATCACTGGAAGGTCCTCAGTCCCTTGGTTAGAATGCTCCCATTAGTATAAGTTCATAGTCCAGAGGTTTGAGCAGGAAAGAGGCAAAATGCAGATGTTTGCAGGGCCTTTTATAGCTTCTGCCAAGTGAAGGGAAACCGATTGTTCTCACTGTGGAAAATTACAGGGAACAAGAGGGTGTTTGGTGTCACATGGGCAAGTCACATATCATGTCCATGAATGCTTCGCTTAGTCATAGTAGAAGCCATCATCCATACCCTAGTTAGAACGTTCAAAGGATGTCCATTCAGTGTAGATAGGTGTCTCCCATGGTCCATTGTGAGTTAAAGCGTTCCTTGATAGGCTATTTAACTTGAGTAATCCCTTTAAGATGTGCAGGCTAAATACCCTGTGGATGTTACCACTTGAGCAAACATTTGAAATACAAGTACACAGTTAATATTCATAACTTCAGATACAAAAATGATACATGTATACAAATAGCATAATCATATTCAGCAAATCATAAATTTTCTATTGACACCTTACTTGACATACTTTGTATGAGATTTGTTGCAATTATATAACCGTGGTAGCAACAATGACTTGCATGGTCATATTTTAATCAGATAATGTCACACTGAGACAATCAGTACCACCAGAAATGGAAAATTAGAAGTATTAATGCTTATATAAGTCTAAAGGAAAAAATAAGTCCCCAAATACTTTCAGCTATTAACTGAGACTAATATAAAGACCCTAGCTAATACTGCTAGCTCTAGCTCAGGGATTGAGCTTTCAAAGTCATTTATACTATAAGAGTATCAGTATTACAGAGAATGTTCATTCCTTAGTGAGAAATTATTGGATTTAAGGAAATTAGAAATGGATAAAAAGCTTACCACCTTCGTGAACTGAACCTTTTACGCAATTCCTATACTTCTGCTGGATATGAACAAGTCTTGATACAACTGAAATCATAATCCACCTTTACAGTCCAAGACTACTCTGCTGGGGCATACAGACCCCACACAGGGCCCAAAGGGGTTAAAAGACAATAATGGGCCCAGGTTACCGCACCCCTACAGGCCAGCTGAGCATACTCCAGCAGGAAGAGCAGATGAAAAGGAGCTCAGGAGCCCAGGCAAGGCATGATGGACAGGCTGCAGGAGAGCAGAATCCTTCCCCAAGGAAGCCAGACAGAAGGTTGGTCTTAAGAGGGGACTACACATAGCAGGTAATGCCACCAGTAACCATCACCCACTTCAAGCAGCAGCAGGTCTTGCAAAGCCCTGCTCACTTGGGACTTTGTGAAGTTATTGACTGTTCAGACTATAGGTGCTATGCCCCAAAATGAAGGGGCACATAGGCAAGAAATAGCTCAGGGTGGCAAATTTAGGCTCTCTAAGAGGAGGATCCTGCCACTGTTACTTCCCACAGGGCCCTGGGCTGGGACCTGGTGGAGTGGGAGGGCCCAGGTCCTCCTACCACACCATGCTTAAGGACAAAGACCCCAGACACAGTGGGGAGGCCCAAATACTGCCAGCCTAGAGGCAGGGACCAGGCACTGCTACTGCCCCCCGACAGTAAGACAAGCGGCTGGAGAACAGGTGCACTAACCACCAGGCTACCCAGCCCTCCAAGACTCCCACCACAAAGACCATTCGCTATTATTACATAAAAATATATTTCACATTTGAAGTGAAGTGTGGCAGCTATTCCATGCAAGCAGCGCTATTGTCTAACAAAGGGAAAGCAAAAAAAAAATAAAAAAAATGGTGTTTTAAATTGATACTAAAAGGGAGAATTCAAGTCAGGACACAAGTGAAAGTTGTCACTGTGACGTTGTGCAGTCTATATGGTTTTATAAAAACTAATAAGTCAATATAATGTAACTGAGATAGTTTTAGAGAAAATACGGTAATAAGTGAATGTAACGTAACTGGGATATGCCTCATGCAAAAGGTCTCTTGTAAGGTATCATTACAAAGCTTATAATCTACTGAGTATGATCATCTGATTTGTATAAATGTACCACTCTTGTATCTAAAACTAGAAATATAAAATGTAACTCTGAGGGCCTATTGTAATTGTGTAAAGTGTGGACCATTAATGATGGTTTGGAATCTTGATGACTCCCATTGTCTGCAGATGGCTGTATTTACCTGTGAGTCTTCCTGTATATGTGTGTGTGCTGGCAAGTGAGTAATGAAGTCTTGCAGTGACATGTGATCATGTCACCTGAACTGGAATCCATCTTTAACCTGGTGCTTTTCCAGTGAGGGGGGGTGGAAACCCAGAGAGACAAAGAGTTCCCGCCTTATGCAAAAGATATATAAAGGGGGGGAAGAGAACAGAGAGGGAGAAGAAGCCATCATGAAGAATCCCCTAGCTACCACCTGAGCTGCAACAAGAGCTGTACCAGGGGAAAGAATTGTGCCCAGGCCTGGAAGGTGTCCAGTCTGAGAAAAACTTACTGAAACATCTCTGAGGGTGAGATTATCTGTATTTAGTTTGATTAGGCATAGATTTGCGCATTTTATTTTATTTTGCTTGGTGACTTACTTTGTTCTGTCTGTTACTACTTTGAACCACTTAAATCCTACTGTCTGTATTTAATAAAATCACTTTCTATTTAGTAATTCACTCAGAGTATGTATTAATACCTGGGGGAGCAAACAACTGTGCATATCTCTCTATCAGTGTTATAGAGGGCGAACAATTTATGAGTTTGCCCTGCATAAACTTTATGCAGGGTAAAACGGATTTATCTGGGTTTAGACCCCATTGGGAGTTGGGCATCTGAGTGCTAAAGACAAGCACACTACTGCGAGCTGTTTTCAGGTAAACTTGCAGCTTTGGGACAGGAGATTCAGACCCTGGATCTGTGTCTGGAGCCAGACGGGAGTGTCTGGCTCAGCAAGACAGGGTGCTGGAGTCCTGAGCTGGCAGGGAACACAGAAGCAGGGGTAGTCTTTGCACATCGGGTGGCAGCTCCCAAGGGGGTTTCTGTGATCCAACCCGTCACAGTCACATGGTCTTTGCTTGACTCTGAGCAGGGGCGGCGCCAGGCACCAGCACAGCAAACGTGTGCCTGGGGCGGCAAGCCGCAGGGGGCGGCCTGCCGGTCGCTGTGAAGGCAGCAGTCAGGCTGTCTTCGGTGGAGTGCCTGTGGGAGGTCTGCCGGTCCTGCGGCTTCAGCGGCAATTCGGCGGCGGGTAGGCCGAAGGCGCGGGACCGGCAGACCTCCCGCAGGCATGCTGCCGAAGGCTGCTTCACTGCCGTGCTTGGGGCAGCAAAATACATAGAGCCGCCCCTGATTCTGAGTGATTAAGACCTTTGTTTTTACATCTCACCATTAGCACAGTGTACTATGCTGGGGCATTGGCTCAATGGTGTACAGCTTGATTATTTTAAAAGTGCCTGTAGAGGGGGGAAATGATTTAAAATGTCAGAAGCTAAATAAAAAAAAAAATGTATATAAAGCATGTGTGTAAGTATAATGCATATACACCCACACAGCCAGCTCTGAAGCACAGCTAGGTCAGAAGGAGGGGTGAGAGGAGTTGACGCTCTTAACTTACATAGCTAAGCCAGCAACCACCCCCAGGTACACCAGCAAAAGAAGAGTCCATTTGCCAGTGTAAGCTTCGTCTCTGCAAGGGGTTTTGCTGGTACAACTATACCAGCAATGCCTTTGTAGTGCAAACTAGTCCTTAGAAATATCAGGAACCGCAAGTCTCATCTTCCCCATGTTGCTGAATGACTTACTGGATGATTTAGATATGGATTAGGAACTCTCCTTGCCCTTATCAGAAAGGGCAGAGGTTTGAATCTTTAACAGAGAGCTTTTTTTCCTCCTATGGTCTTAAATAAATAGGTGTCAACAACAAAAATTGCAGAGAGTCTGCATAAAAATATATTTCTCATTGCAAATCGGTTTTTCTTGCAGGGTTTCTCTATTGCAGGGATTCTCAAACTTCATTGCCCCGTGATGCCCTTCTGATAAAGTTACTACATGACCCCAGGAGGAGCGGAGTCCGAGTGCCAGCACCCTGGGTGTGGGGAAGAGGGGACTACAGCCTGAGCCCACCGCCCCGGGTGTGGTGGAGAGGGGTCCACAGCCCGAGCCCTGCCATCTCAGGTGGGGCTGGACCTAGGGCTTCAGCTTCAGCCCTGGGTCCCAACAACTTTAATGCTGGCCCTGGCCACCCCATTAAAATTGGGTCACGACCCACAGTTTGAGAACCGCTGCTCTATTGTCATAAACCTGCTACTTTGGTCATCCACTGCATCTGGTCTGGGTTAAGTATGCAAGACACAAATTTCTATTCTGTGTATGATACATACATACATACATACACACACACACGCACAAATGACATATTGTTAAGTATATAGATCAAGAAAAATTGGCAGAAAATGTTATCCCTCTGCAGGTTGCTCTAATTTTTCTACAGTACTCTGAAAAATATAAAATGCGAAGTATTATTAGTAGTCTTCTTTGGGGTTCAGGAATGTATCCCATAAAATCTTTAATGAACTCTATACTATCACATCCATAGAAAGGGTATATTCATTAAGATTGTGTGATACTTCCTGATGTAACCAGTTGGACATCAGATTGTCAATTAATTTATTTAGTCAAAAAATGCTTTCCATCTTACTAAATAATTAAGAGCTAACATTTATACACTACTGTATTTTGACTAAATTATTAGTCTTACAAGTGTTATACTAGAACAACCGCAGAAATTTAGAATGTAAGAAAAGTCATTACTGAACTGGCTCATAAACCGTTATTAGAAGTCACTGGTATTTTCTGAATACAGAAATATAGTATTACATAAAACAACCATATCAAGAGAGCACAACATTTTAGCAAAGTTTTGCCAAGGTCAATGAATGACCTTTGATTGTTCACTCTTTCAGCCATAGTGATGAGCAATTCTGATCAACTATAGACGATTATTCAAAATATTATCTAGAAAATCCAAATGGTGGAAGTTCACAGGGCAAGTGGTGAATTGTTTCTGCTTAGCTAGTTCCTCCCAAAAATTAAAATATCTAGTTTGCTACCAAGCAATTTTGTAAGGATTGGGGGGGGGGGGGGGGGAGAGAGAGAGAGAATACATTCACACTATAAAGCCTTTTTATAGGCAGATGCAAAGAGTACTATTGAAAAAAAATGACACACTGGCTCCAAATTAACGCATGCATCATTGGATCCAGAAGCAAGCACAAAAAAAGCTCATTTATAAGAAATTAACATTCTTTAGAAAGTATTTGGTACAGGATTAAAGATGCAACATAAATCAACAGAAATTCACAGTGAAGGCTAATATGAGTTGCTTCTCTCTTAATTTGATTTCACCAAATTCTCTTGTACCAGTCCAGTGTACCAGAGAAAGGCTGTCACATGCAATCATTCTAGGGGAGGGGTAGGAAAAGAATGAATCCTAACCAGGACCAACAAACAACAAGATATCCCTAACCAGCTTCACTACCGCAATCCTCGACATCCTGCATACAATATACACTTCCCTCTTGCTAACCCACCACTATCACCAAACCCCTCTCTTAGCACTAAACTTCTTCCTTCCTCTCTAATCAGAGAAACAAGTATTAGAGGCAGCACCTTTTGAATGTTCTATCCTTTGCTCCACTTAATTCTCCATAACCATTTAAATGCATACATATAATACAGAACATAGGAGAGAGTCAATTGGAATCTGACCACTGCCATAGAAGAGTTTCAGCGGGGTAGCCTGTTTCAGCAAAAACAACAAGGAGTCTTGTGGCATCTTAAAGACTAACAAATTTATTAGAGCATAAGCTTTCGTGGGCTATGACCCACTTCTTCAGATGTATGGAGCCTGCCTACTGTAATTTTCACTCCATACATCTAAAGAAGTGGGTCATAGCGCACGAAAGCTTATGCTCTAATAAATTTGTTAGTCTTTAAGGTGCCACAAGACTCCTCGTTGTTTTTGCCATAGAAGAATGCAACCACTTATAGGGAAAGGATGCCACTAATCGCTATGGTGTCTATCACAAGGGTCCACAGAGCAAACTGGACACCTGAACAGATGAATACTTGGCTTCTAGGAACAGAAACAATGGAGCATTCTATGCAGCCATATACATTGCACAGACATAAAAAAGGCAAGAACACATGATAGCTTGGCTCTAAGAATTGGAACAGAACAGTCTAGCACTTAATAAGCAACTGGCAATCAAAACTCACATTCCTTTCTTTGTTCTGCCACAGACTCGCTGTAACACCATGGCCAAATCATTTAATCTGAGTGCCTCATTTTACCCAGAGTCCTGTTTGTCTGGGCTGCTATGAAACGGAACTAGATAATCTTTCGTGGGCTATAACCCACTTCAGATGCATGGAGTGGAAAATACAGTACCTGCCTATTGTATTTTCCACTCCGTGCATCTGATGAAGTGGGTTTTAGCCCACGAAAGCTTATGACCAAATAAATTTGATAGTCTCTAAGGTGCCACAAGGACTCCTCATTGTTATGGTGATACAGACTAACACGGCTACCGCTCTGAGAACTGTGTTATTGTCCGCCATTGTCATTGTGCAGTTACAAAGCATTTACCTAACTATAACTGCAAGACATACATTGTCACTGAAGTTCAATATTTCAAGATTTGGTCAGTTTGTTGCAATCTCAAATTCATTTATATATACACTGAGCTTTTAGCAATCAATTTTTAAAAGTTTAAAGTAAAAAACCCTAACATTAACAACAGAGAAAACAACTTTTTGAACAAATGCCTAAATGTATATGATACTGACAGACAGGAAAGACTAAGGGCTACAATTAACTTGTGTAAACATTATACATTTGACAACTTTCCATAACTTATTTTATATAAAGTAACAGAGGGTCCTGTGGCACCTTTAAGACTAACAGAAGTATTGGGAGCATAAGCTTTCGTGGGTAAGAACCTCACTTCTTCAGATGCAGATGAAAGCTATGGAAATTCCATGCAACTGGATAAACAGTTATTTACACTATCTTTTTAAAGCATGAATTACAGTATTTCTGAGTAATGAATACAACCTCTGCAAACTTCCCCAAGGTCAAGAATGAACATCACCATTGATACTTGTTACCTCATCCTCCTCTCCTCACTCCCCAACACTCCATTTGTTTCTTCCACCAGCTAGATCTGGTCTTTTACACGGTACGCTCGTAGCACAATGCTAGTGCAATGGAGCCTCAACTTGACTGATGCCCCTTGGCATTACCGCTAAATAATTGTGAAACGCAGGCTCTTCACTGAACACCCTTTCTAAGAGGCCAACTAAAGCAGGGATCCCTTAAACTCTGTCCAAAGTTTTCAAACCTGGGTGCCTAAAGTTAGATTCCAAAACCTATATTTAGGCACCTAAACATGAGTAGCTTGGTTTTTCCAGAAGTGATGAGCATTCACAAATCCCACCGAAATTAGTGGGATCTGCAGATGTTCAGCATCTGGGGGGGGGGGGGGGGGGAGTGAGGGGGAATTGAGCCACTTGATTTATTTAGGACTTAAATCTGGATTGAAATTTTTGGTCTCTATCCCCTACAGCACTGATACCCTTAAGGATTACTTAGCTGCTATTAAGGGCTTGGCTACACTTACATTTTATAGCGCTCTGACTTGCTGGCTCAGGGGGTGAAAGATCACCCCCCTGAGCGGAGCAAGTCAGAGCGCTTTAAAGCGCTAGCGTAAACAGGCTCTGAGCGCTGGGAGCCACGCTCCCAGTGCTCGGAGCTAATCCCCTCGTGGATTACCAAGAGCGACCACACTTGCACTTCACACACACGATGACACTTGCACGCGCATGACCGCACTTGCAGTGCAAAGCACTGCCACAGCGCTTTGAAGTTTCCAGTGTAGCCATGCCCTAAATGACTACTTTTATCAAGGCACCCTTTCCAGGAATATCACAATGCTGGTTAAAGGAGCCTCCTGAAGGGAAGTATATTTCCAGCCTATAAGGACATGAAAGTGGCTGAAATTCTATAACAAGCATGAGAGTTTGGGGCATCCAAAAGGCTCCACCATTTCGCTTGGGAATCTGCCTCTTAAGACATGCAAACAAAGCCTCAGGGCTAGGTCATTCAGGGTAATACCAAGCCCTATAATGTGTTTAGATGTGTACACAACCTAAACCGAATACACACACACACACACACTTTAGCAAAGCACTTCTGCATATGCTTTACTTTGACAATGGGACGGGACTAACTCATATGCTTTGAGTTAACCATGTGCTTAAGTGCTTGTTAAACTGGGGCCATAGCTCCTTCTGGCACAAGCTTTCACTCTTAAATATAAAAATCCCACCCTGATCTTGGACAGGCAACATCTAACAATCAGCCACTGCTGGACCCATTCAGAGGGAGCAGCAGAGATGCCTTTGAAGACATGCATACTCCATACTGAAGTGCCTTGTAAGAGGTGAGATTTCAGTTCTGAAGATTGCTCAATCTCTCTGCCTTGCTATCTGCTATACTGTAAACTGAAAAACTAAATCCCATCTCCTGCAGCTGAAAAACTAACCGGTTGGTTAGAAACTACACTAGACTTGAAAATATGGAGACCCAGACTACAGAATGCTTGATTTTTTGTATTTAAGGGATACCAAGTGCAAATTAAAGTTGAAACCAAAAAATACAAGAAATTAATGTATTGTGTTTCTAGTTTAGTCAAACCACAAGAAAGAAAAATTAGCAGTTCACTCTTGCATTACTAAAAGAGTTGCAAAACCGGAAATCAGAAAGCTCACAGCAGAGCTGAAAGAACTTGGTGTTTTGTTGAACTTCCTCCCACAAAGCACATCAACATATGTGCCTTTTCTTTCTCTCACTTGTTAAAAGAGATGGTAAAAGTTTAACTTCCCTAATAAGCCTCACCCTGGTTATGCATAGCAATGTGTCTGCCTACCAATATATGAAAGGCAGCAATCGCTACTAAGTCAAGTATTTGCAGCTTCAAAATTAGATTTCTAAGTGTACAAATTTGTCTAGTGAAGAGTCTTGACTGCAGCCAGTCTTACCAAAAAAACTTCACTAGGACTGTAGTTCAGTGGTATGATCTACTCTCAAACGCACTGAATGCCCATGGTCAGCTGAATTCTTAACAGTGATTAACCACACCCTTTAATGGCTACTTTATAGGTAAATGTAAACAAAAGATGTGCCACTCTCCCAACTGCTTCCAGAAAGCAGACATAAGGGAGGCAGGATTTCACCCAGGGAAATTCAACCAAAGAAAAGAACTGGGTCTGACTGAGAGCCAGGGCATCCAGCAGAAGTCCCTTCCACTTGCTGGAGACAGGAATCGTTGGAGCCAGGCAGCCAAGAAACACCATGTGTAGGGTTGCCAACTCGGACAGAAGCTATTCTGGGAGATTCTCCCCCTTCCCCCTCCCCAACATGACAATGTCATTTTCTTAAAATATCCTATTAAAATCTCCTGTATTGCTTTCAATAGTCACCGGGAGATTGATGCCGATTCTGGGAGACTCCAGGCCAAACCTGGAGGATTGGCAACCCTAGTTACATAGGTACAGGGACATCACTAAAAGCTCTGTTCTTCGGTCTTCCCCCGTTGTAAGGCTAGGACAGGTAGACAAAATCATAACCTTCCAGCAGAGGAAGACAGAAGAACAGAGCATTTGATGATGTCCCTGTACCTATGTAAAGGATTTCAAAATCAAAATGTACATGGCTTATATCTAGAGTATCTTTTACATCAGGATACAGTAAGTGCCAGTTTATAGCAGAACATAATTATTAGCTATATGATAGGTAACCCACTTTATTTAGCAAGGTTCTAGAAGAGTAAAACCTCCCACAGTACTTGTTACCTTTTAACGTAAAAAGCAAGTTCAAAATTCACAGTTACAAACACACAGATACCATCTTCTTCTTGTAAGAAATGGACGTGGGTATTTCTAATGCGGCCTTCATCATGGTATCTGAGCACCAACAAAGTTATGGAAGATCAATCATCTCCCACTGCTAAACACCAGAAAGAGCTAGTTTGTAAGCCTTAGCATAGGGAATAAATTCTAAAATGTAACATGAAACCAGGCAACTAGAATCCCAGAAACTGCCTTTCAAATAGGATAGACACACACAATCACTCTAGAGAGAAATATCTAGGTCGCTCATAGTTCAAATACTTTAAATACTCAAACATAATTGCTAACGTAATTGCAAAAAGGCTAACTATTGTTTCCATTATAACTTGTTGCTGAGTGAATTCAAATTTGGTTATCCTGATTTGAGGGCACTCAGTACTTGAATGATCATGCTAAAAGTATGTTCACTGAAACATACGCTCTTTAACCTTGGGGTAAAAACAAAAAGTATATACAGTATTTACCCATTTGATAGCTTATTGGGTAGTTATACTGGGGAAAATCCTGCTTCTACTCAAGTCAATAATTCCTACTAACTTCAATAGGGTCAAGATTTTACCCCCATAGTTTAATCAATGGCATCACACACACACACACACACACACACACACACACTTTTTAAACTTTTCAAAATACAGGCGTACACTCCTGAGCACCAGAGCTATTGTAACACCGACAGATCCGCGTAGTCAGCAGGGCGGATGGAACCTGGGATCTCTGGAGCTTAGTGCATGAGCCTCTACTGCACGAGCTAAAAGCCATATGGCTGTTAGCTAAGGCTGTAGAACAGACTCATTAATATGTCTCTCTCTCTAAGTGGTCTCAGTGCCACTAGATGGGACAGAACACCCCCCCCCCCCCAGGAGGTGTGTGAGTTACACTATGCTGACCTAACCCCTAGTATAGATACAGTTGGGTCCATGAAAGAATGCTTCCATTGGCCTAGCTACTGAGTGTCGTTTCTACAGCGATGGAAAAATCCCTCCCATCGCAGTAATCTGCATCTACACTACAGGGTTACAGCAGCACAGATACAGTGCGACAGCTATGCCTCACTAGCACAGATCTGGCTGCATTTGCTGACTTAACAACAACATTCTAGTTCGATACAATTTTGTTTTAGTCTTCAGTTGTTCTTGCATTTTATTCTCCACTTCTAATCCTGATCTTGAATGATGTGGATTTTATTAAACAAGCACAGTTTGAGGTTTTGAACTCTCAAAACTACTAAACTTGAAAAGTGAATATATTTTAAAGATTGGTGAGGATTATGTCAATCCTAGTGTACCAGAAATCAGCTTATATTTAAATTTAAGATCTAATTAGAAAAACCCTGAAAAATCACTTTTAATGCAACCATCACATTCTACATTAAGTCCTGTGATCATCAGTTCAAATTAAAATAAATTTCTTTAATTCAGGACTAATTAAATAACGTTTGGTCAACCACATAGCCCTGCTATATGCAGGGAGATCTCCAGCAGGCAAATTTGAGCCACTACTACTAATATACGGCTTCAGCATTAGTCCTTTCATGTTACAGTTAGATTTTGACAGCTTATTATATACTAAAATCACTACCCCAAAAACCTAGGTTTTTTTTTTAATTGAGTAAATGGCTTAAAGTTTAGCTTTTACATCACAAACTACAGCTGTTTTGCACACTAACAGCATATAGCTAATGGACTAGTCGCCTAATGTGTTTGATAAGAGTTTGACATTTGTAACTGACATCACATCAACTTCTCCATTTTCTCAGTTTCATGTGTGTCAGTTTTAAGCCGCTAAGCAAAGATTAGTTTGTCATATGCATGTTCTCTTATTTTCAGATCTACCAAATCAATTGTGAAAATGGGATGACCACCAATTACCTGCCTATCTGCATAAAAAGAGTTTTATTCCGAAGTGTTTCTTCGGTATTCATTGTAGTAACAAACTAAAATTTTGCAAGATTTGTGCACACACACATCTGACTAGTCTGACGGACATCCACTTTTCCGTGTTATAAAGTTACGAAGATCAGTTCCTCATAACCTTTCCTAACTGCTTCTTTCACATGACCCGATACGATTCCTTTTGAAGCTAAAAAGCCTTTGATACAGTTTTCAAATATATTCAGGTATTTTAGAGTTATTCTGACAGACCAAAAACAGGCTAGCAGCCTAACAATTCCCACATAGTTAGGTGTGCCAATATAACACAAACACTGTGCACTCTTTAAACGTTTCAGAGTAGCAGACATGTTAGTCTGTATCCGCAAAAAGAGCTGGAGTACTTGTGGCACATTAGAGACTAACACATTTATTAGAGCATAAGCTTTCGTGGGCTACAGCCCACTTCTTCGGATGCATATAGAATGGAACATGTATTGAGGAGATTATATATATACACACACACACACACACACACACACAGCATGAACAGGTGGGAGTTGTCTTACCAACTCTGAGAGGCCAATTAAGTAAGAGAAAAAAGTTTTTTTCCTCTTACTTAATTGGCCTCTCAGAGTTGGTAAGACAACTCCCACCTGTTCATGCTCTCTGTATGTGTATGTGTGTGTGTATATATATATATATGTTCCATTCTATGCATCCGAAGAAGTGGGCTGTAGCCCACGAAAGCTTATACTCAAATAAATGTATTAGTCTCTAAGGTGCCACAAGTACTCCGGTTCTTTTTGCGGATACAGACTATCACGGCTGCTACTCTGAAACTTCTAATAATGTTTGTACAAGTTATGCCTTGCAAGGTATTATTCAAAAACTCAACTTGCTGATCAATAATACCATGGCAAAATACACTTAGCAATATTATATGCAAAGTTATGAATACAAGCTGAAAGGCGGACTCAAGCATGCTTCTCAGGCCTTGGCTACACTCGGGACTTCACAGCGCTGCCGTAGTCGCGCCGCCAGCGCGTTTTCACACCCCTGAGCGCAGCAAGTTGCAGCGCTGTACAGCGCCAGGGTATCCAAGGCCTCAGAGAAGTCTAGGGAGTGGCTAAACCAGTTCCTCAGAGACAAAGGGCAAGCAACAAAGCTGATGGACCATTACCTGCTAAGTGGCCATTCTTTGGCAAGGAAGGGGCAGGGACAAAAATCTACATCCGAGCAAAGAAACAGCATAAAGTTCTTTCTTCACCAGGCTGCCTGTGACCTTGCTCCCAGCTGTAAATGCTTCTCAAAGGGGGGACAGGACTATAAAAAGAAGGGGCAGACACCCCAAAACACTCCCCGCCCATCGCATTCTCTGCACCAGAGAGAACAAAAGGAAACAGCCACTGGGCTTTGGGGGAGGGGTCCTGACCTGAAGAGTTTTGTCAGTAATCTTGTTGGAAGTATGTGGTGAGAATTGCTTGAATCTAATATAATTTAAGTTAGACACTAGTAAGGACTTTATATTTTTCTTGTATGCCGCATTACTTGTACTCACTTAAAATCTCTCTTTGTTACAGTTAGAAACTTGTTCAATTGTTTTCACTAATCCAGTGCACAACCTGAAGTGTTCAAGTAACTCCATTTGGGGTAATAAGGAGTGTGTATATTATTCCCTTAAAGGAATAACAGATTTAATATATTTGTACTGTCCAGGAGAGGGCTGGGCAGAACAGGACATACATTTCTAGGGGGAAATCTGGGACTGGGAGTGGTGAGGTCAACCTGTGCTAATCTTTCTGGCTGGTAAGAGGAGAGACGTGGCTGGCTGGCCGCAGCACACACACAGTCATAGCTGGGAGCAACTTACATGCTGGAGGCTGTCAGCCGTCCAGGTTGGTGGCTACAGCAGCAAGGCATTGTAAAGGGCACCCCATGTTACAGGACAGGGGTGACATGGCCCCCATTAGTCTAGATTGTGCCACGGTATGTCACAAGGACATAAGAATTGGGATTTATTACAGAACAATGCTTTTGAGGGTTTGGTGTAAAGCCTTATCACTAGGCTTGACAGAATTAAGTTTGTATTTTTTTTAAATAATTTCAACAGGTAATATTGATTATTTTTAAGCTTTTTTAAAAAATTATTGATTTAAATGTTCAGTTATGAGAAATTATTAATAGGAGGTCAGACAATTATTTAATGTCAGGAGACATTGAGATTCAAAGTCAACGCTTTACATACAAATTGCCCTCATCACATGTCAAAATACAGAAAGTAAATTGTGACGTTGTGCAGTCTATATGGTTTTATAAAAACTTGATAATAAGTCAATATAATGTAACTAAGATAGTTTTAGAGAAAATACGGTAATAAGTGAATGTAAGTAACTGGGATATGCCTCATGCAAAAGGTCTCTTGTAAGGTATCATTACAAAGCTTATAATCTACTGAGTGTGATCATCTGATTTGTATAAATGTACCACTCTTGTATCTAAAACTAGAAATATAAAATGTAACTCTGAGGGCCTATTGTAATTGTGTAAAGTGTGGACCATTAATGATGGTTTGGAATCTTGATGACTCCCATTGTCTGCAGATGGCTGTATTTACCTGTGAGTCTTCCTGTATATGTGTGTGCTGGCAAGTGAGTAATGAAGTCTTGCAGTGACATGTGATCATGTCACCTGAACTGGAATCCATCTTTAACCTGGTGCTTTTCCAGTGAGGGGGGGTGGAAACCCAGAGAGACAAAGAGTTCCCGCCTTATGCAAAAGATATATAAAGGGGGGAAGAGAACAGAGAGAGAGAGAAGCCATCATGAAGAATCCCCTAGCTACCACCTGAGCTGCAACAAGAGCTGTACCAGGGGAAAGAATTGTGCCCAGGCCTGGAAGGTGTCCAGTCTGAGAAAGACTTACTGAAACATCTCTGAGGGGGAGATTATCTGTATTTAGTTTGATTAGGCATAGATTTGCGCATTTTATTTTATTTTGCTTGGTGACTTACTTTGTTCTGTCTGTTACTACTTGGAACCACTTAAATCCTACTGTCTGTATTTAATAAAATCACTTTTTATTTAGTAATTTACTCAGAGTATGTATTAATACCTGGGGGAGCAAACAACTGTGCATATCTCTCTATCAGTGTTATAGAGGGCGAACAATTTATGAGTTTGCCCTGCATAAGCTTTATACAGGGTAAAACGGATTTATCTGGGTTTAGACCCCATTGGGAGTTGGGCATCTGAGTGCTAAAGACAAGCACGCTACTGCGAGCTGTTTTCAGGTAAACTTGCAGCTTTGGGACAAGTGATTCAGACCCTGGGTCTGTGTCTGGAGCCAGACGGGAGTGTCTGGCTCAGCAAGACAGGGTGCTGGAGTCCTGAGCTGGCAGGGAAAGCAGAAGCAGGGGTAGTCTTTGCACATCGGGTGGCAGCTCCCAAGGGGGTTTCTGTGATCCAACCCGTCACATAAATATCCTTAAATCATCAAATCATCCCCGTTTTTGCTATTCATTCACTAGTCCATTTGTAACGAGCCTAATTCAAACATTTTTAAATGACTGGATTTTGACTCAAGTTATCAAGCAGCATTTTTCTTTCTTTGCCTAGCTGTAACTTTGATTATCATTAATAGAAATATATTTTTGTTGGTTTGTGTATGTGCAGTGAAACTGATGCTTACTGACATTCACCAAAAATCGAATCCTTCTAAGCCTACTCACGACCAATATGCATTGCTAGAAAACATTTAATTATAGATTATACTAATCGGCTTACATCAGGTGCATCGTCCAATACAGATGCTTTCCTGACTTTACAACACCTAACATCGTTAAAAATCAACTGTGTTCCATATACTGCTGAGCTGGGACCAGACATCTCCTCTTCTCATTTAAAAACAAAAAAAAAACCCTCCACAAGCCTATAGGCAGCCCTCTTGGGGCCAGAAGGGATGTTGTAAATCCCTTCAAGTCTCAATGCAACAGACAATATAACCATAATCTTTTTTTATTAACTGCAGGGCTGTGGAAAAGCTAAACAAGAGTTGTGCACTGGAAATGCTCTGAAGGGAAAATGAGAGAATCTGCAATTGAATAGAGCAATGGCAGGAAATGATAATTCCACTACTCTGTGCTGTGGAGTCTGCTATTTTGAGTTCTCAAAAAGAGCACAGCTAGTGTAAAACACTAGCCATGTAGATTGAGGTTTACAAGTCCAATGTTGCTTTGTGAATATACTGTCCCAGCTCACTACTGCAAGCTATATGGTATATTACAAGCCCAGAGAAGGTAAACAGTGATTGAACAGCTTCTGTATAGCCCTCTATCCTTGGCTGTCTGTCACAGAGAACATAGCACCAGGAGTTGCTGCAGCTACTCTAAATGGAAGGTCTTCAATTGTGGGGGAAGTAATTATCATTCCCGTTTCTAATCAATGCTGCCCATTTTACAGGCATAAAAACTTGTATTAAAGCTAATGTTTAAAATCAAGTCTACACAAGTTAAGAAGGAAGGTACTGTATGTACATCTGGGGTCAGGCTTGAGTGATGAGAGATTACAAGTATCGCTTACAAGGTTCACAAGATACATACATAGTAGATAACCAGCATAGATCCAGATTGGGGTGTGGGAGTTTTCAAAGCGTCAATGAATAAGTGATCTCAGGTATGCCACCCATAGAATGAATTTAGCGTCCAAGTCAGTATTGGTGTAGCGAATAGGTGCATGGGTGGGTTTATCAGGAAAGGGAGTGGGTTATTTCCCTGACCCGCGGTCTCGTTTACTCTACATTAGAAGATATTTTAACAGTCTGGAGCTACATTCTGAGGAAACAAGTGACAAGAGACTTACATCCATTGCCTTCTTTTGTTCTTGACAATAGAAAAAATGGCTGGTAAATTCCATTTGCCTACCTGGTAATCACATTGGCTACCTACAATATTTGAGTACAAAGAGTATAATATTATTTTGGGAACGATAAACGAAAGATCTGAGCCTTTTCTAGAATGTATGTAACCAAGTAACTACTCTGAAAAGGATTAAGTGAAACCTAAATAAATTAGGGTGCACAGAACTCAAGAAAAGTCTTTGACCAGTACTAGAGACTGACAACAGGTTCCATTTGTGAGAAGCAGGGAGCTAGTCATTCTGAATCCCAATTAAAGTCTCCAGGCTGGTCTCATCATGGGAAAAGGCGGATGAAATAAAAAAATTCCCTTTCACCTATAAAAGGTTCAAGGAATAAAAGAAACCAAAAGACAACAGTGCAGGCTGTATTTCAAACAGGAGAAATCACTACGGCCTGGAATGTGCATCAGCCATTTGGAGACAAAGCAAGTGGTAGACGACTGACACACTTTGAGGGGGACGGAGGACTTCCTTGCAACAATGAAGGGGATAGCTGAATCATTTGGGGCAAACATCCATTAAATAACCTAAGACATTAACGAAAACAACCATGTACCCAATAGCATAAAACAAATATTTTACTTTAATAAAGTAGAGAAATTAATACACAGCCTTTTTCTATACCGTAGTTAGTGGCACAGTGATTGTTAAGGAAGGCAGGTCCTCAATTGTATTTACATTTAGAACAGGGGTCGGCAACCTTTCAGAAGTGGTGTGCAGAATCTTCATTTATTCACTCTAATTTAAGGTTTCGTCTACCAGTAATACATTTTAACATTTTTAGAAGGTCTCTTTCTGTAAGTCTACAGTATATAACTAAACTATTGTTGTATGTAAGGTAAATAAGGTTTTTAAAATGTTTAAGAAGCTTCATTTAAAATTAAATTAAAATGCAGAGCCCCCCGGACCGGTGCCCAGGACCCGGGCAGTGTGATTGCCACTGAAAATTAGCACGTGTGCCATAGGTTGCCTACCCCTGATTTAGAACTACCTATTTGTAACCCAGTTACTTAAAGTCTTTTCAAATTTTTAACGTGTTTTTTTTTTTAAGCTGAATCAAGTGTTTACATCTACCAATTGCTAAACCAGTGGGTTTTTCCTCACTGACATAAAAAAGCATTAGTATGCATTCCTCTTGTATTTGTGGCTTTTTTTCAAAATGCCCCCATACCGCCTGTAGTCAGTTCTGCTAAAGACTAGACAATTACTATTTACCCTGCACTATAAGAAGAAACCAAAAGGACTGGTTCTCACATGCATGCCAGGAGTCCTACTGAAATTAATGGGACCACGTAAGCACATAAAGTTAAGAAAGTGCTTTGTTGAACCAGGGACCAGAACAGGAACACAAATTGCTATGTGCTGCTCTGTAAGACTCCAAATTATCCTAGTCGGCTACTCAAATGTTATAGATTATAACCACAAGACAGTTTAAATACAAAAGTTTGCAGATCTTTCATAGGTTAGTAAATTTAAGTCCAGAAGGGACCATTATGATTATTTAATCTGATTTCCTCCATAACACAGACCATAGAATTTTTTTTGTTTTTGCTGGGCCCAAGTTTTTGTGCAACTTTCTGGTTTAACCACCTGCTCTTACTTGTTCAGACTTCCTTATTTTTAAGTTCCATTTTCTAAAGCTTAGAGCCACCGTGCTGGTTTTTTTGCCCATTCCTTCCAATGAGGATGTTGAATTTATTTATCCTGGAGGCAGCAGTACTTAGTGTCTTAACTATAGTTACTATTTGAACCAACTTATGGGTGTTACTTAAGATGATGTGTCTGTTCTTGTGAACTACAGAACAAGCTGTCCCAAGAGGCAATCATTTCTTGTATCTAGAAATATTGGTTCTCTAAATCCTGCCTTGATTTAACAATTAAGCCAGTTTATATGCTAGAAGCTGAAGCCTCCCCCCACCCCCATATTATTATTGAAGAGATATGCTAAATATAGAATTAACATTATAGCCTTACCTAGACTAGTTGGTTTTATCAGTTCATCCAGTAAGTCGTAAAAAGGTAATTTCTGAAGCTTTATGTCTGGATGGACAGGGTGGAGCGCGGATGTTAGGTGGGGAAGTTCCAGTTCATGTTTAGGTCCCAGAAGAGAAACAGGAAGCAATGGTGACGTTGCAGGGTGGCCATCGTAAGTGAGCTGTGGAATGGTAGATGGAGACAAAGTTGCTGGCATGGAAGTTGAGTGTACGCTGGGGAGAGACAAGTCTGCAGGTGTCATGATTTTCTGAGGGAACCTCCGCCTATAGAGTTCTTTAATTTTCATTTGGACAGCAGGGCTGCAGCCGGCTTTTAACAAATGCAGTGCTTTTGTGAGAAGTTCGTGTTTGCGTCCGTGCTTGTTCCTCCCCGCGTATCCCAGAAGTACTTGCAGCTCAGAAACTCTAAGGCTCATAACCATTTGCTTGAAGACAAACAAAATTCATAAATATTAGTATTACAGTTACCAGCTCAGCAGCGTTAATACTTTTCTGTTAATCTTTTTCATCATAGCTTATTTAGAAGCTGACATTTCTATCCCATCCTTGACTATCTAAAACACAACTTCAAATGTGCTCGTGTTTATTGAGTACTAGCAGCAATCTAGATCTAGAAAGTCTGCAACAGCCTTTTTACTTTAAAGGTACTGAACTTTCATTTGCTAAGTATGATCCAAGACCATCCTGGCAGGAGTGAAAATTTTAGGAAAAAGCAGACCAGCTTCAGAAAAAGACCCGGGGGGTGCGAGGGAGAGAAGGGGGAAGATTTGTAATGCGAGATACCGGTATATTATTCAGAAGTTTAATATTTTTCTTTCAATTGTACATTTCAGTAAATGCAGTTATGGTCTAATAATTTTGGTTCCACTAATGTGACCAAAATGTTAGGGAGTGCTTGGAATGCAGGACACAAGTTTTAAAACACCATTTTGAATTAGCTTGTGCTACATGGAAAATTAGAGTAGTGTTTACAACAAAAAGAAACCGCAGAGCATAAATCCGTTAATTAAAAAAAGAGAGAGAGAGAGAGAGAAACCATCTCTAAAATTCAGAGCCCGTTAACTGACAAGTACCAACTATCACAATGGACTATACTAATAAAAGAACTTCAGCATAAAGCGTGCACTGTATTCAAGACAGGTATTTGGAAGGATATTTTGTTATCCACAATCTTACTTGATTCCCAGTCTTAGGGCTGTACACTGCTGCCTATCACCATAATACTTGAGCATAGTCAAAATATGTTAAAGTTAGAAGAAGAAATTACTAAAGTAGTCAGTGCATTGCTTTTAACCATGAGTTTCTTTTGTCGTCACTGTTTTTCACCCCTCTTTCTCCACTTCTGCTAGTCAATTTTCAACCGCCATGTCAGTCATACCTCTCCCCCACATCCCTACTAAAAAGACAGAGAACTTAAGTGAAGGCAAAATAAGTTGCAGCTATCTTAGCCACCATAGCTAGCAGCTATCAAGGACTAGTATACACCAAACTTGAAAAAATTCTTACATTTCATCGAGGTAACTTCAAATACTATGTTTTTTAAAATGCATTCTGTTTACGCTGTTTACCTTAAGTGGCTCCTCTAAACAGGAATGAATAATAAAATGTATATTATTTTTTAAAGTTAACAAGAACATGTGTTTATGGTCTAGGCCGTTTAAGTGTTCTGAAGGACATATCACCTTGGTTTGCCTCAAGATCCATTTTCTCTTAGCCACTTACATCAAAAGCATTACCTGGTGCTGGACTTCGTTTTTTGGGGTGGGAGTTTTTACATGTAAAGAAAACCTCCCGCAAGGTGGATAAAGAGAGAGCCCTGAGAGCCAAATCATTTGACCGTGTTTAAGTTTGGTGATACTGTCATTTTAAAAAGGCGTGACAGAACTTACATCAAACGGCAAAGAGGAACTAGAGTGTGCATTTGGGGCAGGGGGGGGAGGGAAAAAAGCTGCGGGTTTCAAAAATACTTAGAGGAGGTTTTATTTCATTTGGCATCGATAGGATCCTACCAAATTCACAGCTGTGAAAAACAAGTCATGGACCATGAAATCTGATCTCCCCTGTGAAATCTGGCTATTGTAGGGGAGGGGGAGGGCTCAAGGGGCCCCAGCCGGGAGCTCAGACCATGGGCCGGGCTCCAGCTGCTAGTCCCAGCCCAGGGTGAGGAGGGACAGGACCTCCTTTTCCCCTGCAGGGGCCGCTCTCAATCCTGGGTCAGACTCACCTCCAGAAACCTCCCCAACCTACAGGAAGCTCCAAGGCCCCAACTGTCAGCCCCCGACCTGGGCAGAGGCTGCAGGGAAAACCCCAGATATATAGTAACCCATCCCCCCATACCCGCACTTCTGCTCTGTTGCTAGCACTGGCATTGACTTTAGAGCTTGGCACCTGGCCAGCAGACACTGCTCTGAAGGTGGCACCCCTGCCAGCAGCAGCGCAGAAGTAAGGATGGCAATCCCACAAGCCCTCTACAATAGCCTTACAACCTCCCACCCCACAACTCCCTTTTGGGTGAGGTTACAACCCAAGTTCCCTCTAAGCTGCACAGCTGCCTATTAAACCCCAGGCACGGGCCCAGGGCTGCAGCCGGGGGAGAGGCACCCCTCCCCGCCGGCCGCAGTGTGGAGCTGCCAGGCAAAGGAGCCCCTCCCTCGGCCCAGCCCAGCCCCACCGGAGCTGCCGCGGCCGGGAAGAGGTGTCTCTCCCCAGCCCCGAGCTGCTGCAGCAAGAGGGCTGGGGAGAGTCCTCTCTCCTGACCACAACACCGGGGCAGCCTGCACCCCAAACCCCCAGCCACACCCCAGGGCCCACCCGCTCCGCACCCCACCCCTCTGCCCCAGCCCTGAACCCCCTCCCACACTCCGAACCCCTCGGCCCCACCCCCTCTATATGAATTTTGTTATGTGCACCAATATGAAGGTGATGTGTGTCACGTCACCTCCATATTGGTGCACATAACAAAATACATTCCATACATGGGCGTAAAAAATTAGAGGGAACACTAGTTACAACACCATGAAATTTCATATGTAAAACATTTGAAACTGTGAAATTGACTATTTTTAAAATCCTATGACCATGAAATTGACCAAAATGAACCATGAATTTGGTAGGGCCATAGGCATTGACCATCACTGTTAGCTGAATTACTATGAATTTTTCAGATGCCATTTCCAATCTAAAACTAGCAATTCACGTCTATTTTCCTTTTCAAACACTCAAAACATTATATATAGGCTTCTCCTTTCCATTTATGATTGTATCCTCTGGTCTCTTTACTCTTGCATAGTCTCTCCTTCTATTTCCCAAGATGGCCTGCTGAATGAAACCAATGACAAGTCTAGATTGCTTCATTTCTCTTAGGGAACCGAGAGGACTTGTGTGTACTACATGAAACTGAGAATCCTCTGTGCATACAGTACTTCCCTACAACCCCAATAGAAACAAAGTCCTAAACAAGGCTCTGGTCAGTTTCTCTTTGGAATCTCTGCCAATGGGGAAGAGTTCTGTTCAGAATAGCAACAGACCAATGTGACCCCACTCTGAAGGATTTTCCTGCAGGGGAATTTTGGAAATGCAAGGGGTCATGGGAAATTAAAAGCCCATGGTCATTTTGGGACTACCTGTTTTTTTCTTGTATGGGATTTTCTAAAACCCTACCTTTATTATTCAGTATTTCTGATGTCAATTTACAATGATAAATTTCAAGATAATATTCATTGGGTTTGAGAAGTAATTAGTATAAGTTGAGGCCTAAAATAACTGCTATATTTTGTAGGCAGGTAGCATCAGGCTTCTGAGTTTCCACAAACATGGAAAGTGCTGCGGAGTCCACTCCTTACCACCGTTTGCTGCCTTAGTATAATGAAAAATCTAAGGTTCCATTAAAAAAAAAAAAAAGATGTTGCCACCTGTGGCTATGAAGATAACTTGAGATGCAAAAGGAGTATAAGATGATGCTTTGCTGTATTCCCAAACTCTTCAAACCACCAAAACAATAGTTCTGATATGTATACTGCCTCACTCACTTAATGAATTAACTTTGAAACCTACAATATGACCATATTATAGAGAGCGCTCACTAGTTGTTGTTTTAGCATAAACCTGCTTATCCCACAAACCCAACCAATCTTCCCCAACTCCCTAGAGGTCAAAAGTCTGAAATGTTCTCTACCCAGCTCCTAAAACCTCCAGCTTTCTGCATGAAATCTTCTACAGTGTGGGTAGGTATTGTCAATATAAGAGTCTGTGGTGGACTAAAAACCGAAGGAACACAATATAAAAAAAATTAGCCACTGTATTGATTATATAATTCATTTTAATATTTAAATACCTTCATTTTAATTTAAATAAAGTTGTCACAGAATTTCTGTATTTCTGTTAACATAAGAATGGCCAGACTGGGTCAGACTAAACATCTATCTAGCCCAGTATCCCGGCTGACAGTGGCCGGAGCCAAATGCTTCAGCCGGAATGAACAGAACCCGGCAATTATCAAGTGATCCATCCCCTGTCGTCCAGTCCCAGCTTCTGGCAGTCAGAGGTTTAGGGATGCCCAGACCATGGGGTTGCAACAGACAAATACGAACCAAGGACCATGCTGCAGAAATTAGGGCCAGCTCGGTGCAGAGTACACATGGTTTAGGCTCAGCTGAGAGATCTATTAGCATCTTTTACACGTGCAGCTACTCTATACTCCTCTTCTAGCTACAGGGTATTTCTTTATATGGATTTACTTAAGTAGAGCAGATGAGCTAGTTCATAAAAAGAGAGGGTGTCTTAGAACATTTCAGTCACTCACAATATAGTGTTGACAAGTGAGAGAGAAAGTGACATTTAAATACATCTGAGACACTGAAATACAACATGTAAATCTTCCTTGTGTTTAAAGAGATCCATTTGTTAAGCTGAAGGGTTTAAACAACTACTATAACCATTTCCTCAGTGGCTAGAATCCCTCATAATTCTGCAGTTTTCTTGCTTTGGTAAGAACATACAGATTCAGTTCTTGGAAACATTGGGGAAACCCAGACTGGATAAGGAAGTTTTCCAACTAGAGACACACCCCATGAATAGGCATTTTCCCCTTAAAGGTTAAGCACCCAAAATCTGTAGTAAGTACTGATATGATGAAAGCATGATCCATAGCATAAATAAACTTCATTAACCAAAATAAACAACATTCTTCACTGGATTATACTTGCAACATTAAGAAGCTAAAAGTGCCATGGTGTTCCCTTAAACAGGTGTACTCAATCAACTTGAAACTATTTTAAAGTTGATTTTTGAAACAAACTAGATTTCAGGTATTTTCTTATTGATTTTTGTAGTTTTATGATGTTTTCCCATTTTATTGATTTTATCCCTCCTTCCCTGTTGTAGCATAAGAGCTACAGGAAAAATATGGGAACTCACTAAGGCCACATCTACACTAGCATTCCGCCAAGCTAGCTGAAGAGGTTTGAGCCCTGACTGACACAACTGTGCTGGCAGAATCTCCTAGTATAGATGGAGTTACACCTCCAAAACCGTGCTTTTACTAGAACAGGTTGTTTTGCTTGGGAGGTGAGGGGGTGGAATAAGCTATGCAAGAAAACCCCAGCTTTGCCAGTATAAGCTGCATCCACACTAGGAGTCCTTTGCCAGAAAAGCATTCCTACTGTAGATCTAGTCAAACTATAGTGAGGAAACACTGACTATACACCAAGTGCTGTCAAGCAAAGTAAACAATCAGAAAAAATAATTCTCTGATTTTTTCCAGCCTCATCTACACTTCAATGGTTTGCTGATATGGCTATACAGGCAAAACTCCTTTAGCACAGACACATTTTAATATAGTGCATGTCATAAAGCAGCGAAGTCAAAAAACACAAAGGGCCTAGGACCGCTTAAGGGCCGTTCAAAGTGAATATCAGGGTAAGATGATAAACAAGCATTGTAAGGAAAGTATCTGTAGTTTGACTCATTAGTCATGACCTTGTAACTCTAGAGGCTAGATCTAACCTGAAAATATAAATCTGATATTTCTTGTTTGGCTACATAACACACAAATATATGCTCCTGTGTAATAGTGTGGAGCATTAGTCATGAAGGAGAATTATCTTACGTGTAAAAATCTCACCCTGATCTTCCGGTGCTGTATCTCATGGTTCATTTTTCACTTTAAGACACAGATGCACTGATGGCCTTGAGAGAGTCATTTAATTTCTGTATCTCAGTGAGAGTGATGTGCAGACTAAAACACTTCGAAAAGAGCACTCTATAAGTATTATTCAAAATTTGCCCTCTTGGCTTTATGACTCTCATGGACTTGTTCCACCCCAACTCCAACATGGTTGCACATATCTATTTCCCTCCTAACAGGAAAGGATGTTCTTCCATTTGTGCTGCCTCCAGGTCTCTGTCTTCCCCAATTCTTTCCAAACAAATGACTACTTTTAAATTAAGCCAGAGTTTTAGCAAACACTGAAAGTAAAGATTGTACAAGCACCAAAGGCAAAAAGATAACATCTAGGTGCATTTAAGGGCAGAAACAAGGAAGGAGATTTTTGCCTAAAGCTGCCACGTTGGCCAACACTCTCGCATGTCAGTATGTGAAAGACACAACCCAGCAAATGAGTATTTCTACATCACAGTAGTTGGTCAAGTGGCATACTTAGAGAAGTCAGGAAGGACAAATTAGTCCAGGATGCTGACTAAAAAGTTGTGACCCTTCTCTGGAATGTTACTGCATTGGCAGACACTTTTAAATATGTATTTGGATGGGCACCAAACCACACTTTTTGCCTAAAGCCACACAAAGACCTTTATGACACTCCACCCATTATTCTAAAAGGTCTTACTCAGTACCAAGGAAGCTGAATACCTTATTCATCTTTTAAAGACAGTAAATATATATTTTTAAATAAAACAGAAAGGAGGGGGAAGGTAGATAAAGACAAAGGGTAGAGTGGAAGTGGGGGAAAACTATAACCTTAAAGATTAGCTGGAAGTGACAGGGAAGTAGCAGAAAAAACAATAGAATGGAAAAAAATGGAAGAGGGAAAAGGTACCACCACTAGGAGAACTTGCCCACCTAAAATCAAAGATTAAAATCCCAAAGAATTTGTTTTAAGTTGCCAGGAATGTAACAAGTGGCAATAGTTATAAAATGTCACCAAAACAAGGACAGGTGGGGAGGGGGAGAAAGAGAACACAAGTTTGTTTCCTGAGGTGGTTCTTCCTTCCCGTTCAGAGTTAATTTTTTTTAAATGTTAACTTATTCTCTCTCTCTCACACACACACCCCCAACAAAAGCCTCTCCAAAACCATAGTCGCTGCAGAATTTCTATTGAGTTTCCAACAGGAAATACACAGTTAATTATCAGAGCTAACAGCCCTGGTGCTGATTCCAAGGAAATGCAAAGTTTTCTTTTAGATATATAACTGATGGAAGTCAAACAAAGTCCCAATGGCATATAAATGGATTTTAGAAGGCTCAGAATAGCTTTTAGTTCTTATTAGTGGCATGAGAAACAAGACATCAAAAATGTGGGGTATCTGTATAGATACAAAGATAATACAATAAAAGTCTTCATTACCTGATCCTGCAAACACTTATGCACATATATAATTTTACTCACTTGGGTAGCTCCACTGACTTACCTGGGACTACTTACATGCTTAAATGTTGGAGGACCTGAGCCTGATTTATACAAGTCCAAGTTATGCTAGCTGTAAGCAGGAACCTCTGACATTATCTGTATATTCATTTAAATAATGATTTACAAAAACAAAAATTAAAAAGGAAAGCTGTCTTTGCTCTACTCTGCGCAGAGTGGAAGGCAAGGGCCAGTCTACACTAAGATTTTGTAAGGGCTTCTGTCACAGAGGTACTGAGGGTAAGTCTACACTACAATCCTTACAGCTGCAGTGCTGCATGCAACTACTGTTGCTGTAGAATAAGCACTTGCTTCAGCAATGGAAGGGGCTTTTCTGTGTAGAGTAAATCAACCTCCTTGAGAGGCAGTAGACAGATTATAGGAAGAATTCTTCCATCGCCCTACCGATACCAACACCGGAGCTCAGGTCGGCTTAACTATGTCTCACAGCAGTGTACATTTTTCACACTCCAGTAGCTAGATCGATCTAAGTTTTAGATGTAGACTAGACCTGAATAGATCAGGAGAACTGGCAGCAGTTGTAGTTTAGATTAGCCTTAAGAATTCAGACACATTTAGTGTTAGCAGAGTTCTACAACCGTTTCCCAGACAAATACAGACAGACATTTTTTCTTCTTCTGTGATTCAAGCTATAAACTACTACTCTAAGAAGTTTATAGCATGGTTCTAAAATATGGTTCTAACTGAGGTCCTCAAAAATTAATCCTTGTTCACAATGAAAACCATATTAAAGGATTAAGTCATAGTACAGAAAGGGTCTCCATTAATCTCACTATACCTACAGCATCCAGCAGTATTAACACATTGTTTCACTGCCAGATAGCTCTTTGACACTAGAAACAAGTCTCTCTCTCTGGATGTTCTGGTAAAATCTACAATTCCTGGTGATGAGGCTTTGTGAAGTTCCCCTCTGGTGTTATCTGGACTGGTGATCTGCTAGGTCACTACAATCCTTGACTCTGGGAGCCAGCCTTACCCCCCTCTGCTGTGAGAACCCCCACTCGTGGGCTGTTCACGCACAGCCTCTGGCATGTAAGCTGCTCCCAGCTACTTGCAACCAAAGGACTTATCCCAAGGGGAGCCTCTGACACACTTCAAACCAAACGCACTGCTTCAGGTAGAATAAACAAACAAATTTATTAACTATAAATATAGATTTTAAGTGATTATAAGTCAAAGCACAGCAAGTCAGATTTGGTCAAATGAAATAAAAGCAAAATGCATTCTAAGCTGATCTTAACACTTTCAATGCCCTTACAAACTTAGATGCTTCTCACCACAGGCTGGCTGGTTGCCCTTCAGCCAGGCTCTCCCCTTTGATCAGCGCTTCAGTCGCTTAGTGCGGTGTCTGAAGATGTAGGTGGGAGAGAGAGAAAGAGCATGGCAAACGTCTCTCCCTTTTATCATGGCCTTTCCTTGCCCCCACCCCTTCAGAGTAAGTTGAGCATTAAGGAGTCTCTTCAAGCAAGGTTGAGCAATTCCTCTGGTGTGGCCTCATGCAGGTGAGTCATTGCATTGTAGCTCCCTTGCTGGACAATGGTTGTTGATGGATTGTTTGACACCACGCCCAAGCGTTGGTTACTTTCCTTGCTGTTGCCTCTGGGGAGCTAATATCTGGCTGATTCCCCCAACTTACAGCATGTTTTAGTGACAACCATACTACATAATTCTCATAACTTTATATGCATTAATGATATACAGTATGGACAGAGAAATGACTTTCAGCAGATCACAACCTTTCCCGATACCTTACAAGGCATGCTTTATACGCAAGATCAAGATTATATGAAAATGAGGGTTACAGCATGCTCCCCCAAGGTATAGAACTACTCTAAGAAGTTTATAGCATGGTTCTAAAATATGGTTCTAACTGAGGTCCTCAAAAATTAATCCTTGTTCACAATGAAAACCATACTAAAGGATTAAATCATAGTAGAGAAAGAGTCTCCATTAATCTCACTATACCTACAGCATCCAGCAGTATTAACACATTGTTTCACTGCCAGATAGCTCTTTGACACTAGGAACAAGAGTCTCTCTGGGTGTTCTGGTAAAAATCTTACTATTGCAGGTGATGAGGTTTTACATCACGTATGGCTAAGATTTGTTCATCCCTTCAGGGATTTTACAAACTAAACAACTGGAATTCCAGGATCACAGTAAGATTTATGAAAATATTAGCAAGGATGTCAGGAAAAACAACATATTCCTTCTCTGTATGAAGCCACATTCCCTAATCTTAAATCCCATTTGTAAGACTAGCATGCTGTTAAGATAGAACTATAAAAATTGTAATCAGCCAATTGAAAAATTGCAAGAGAGAGTAAGACCAAAAAAATTCATGGAAACCTCAAGCCCCTCCATGACAGGTTGTAACTTCCTGCATCTGTCTAATGCATACAGAACACTAAAAGGCTGAAGTTACAGTAATTCAATATGGAAGGGAGGCAAAAGCAGAAAAGTACAGTAATAAATATACAACACACTATAACTTTATGCAGGATATTGCTATTCATAATGAAAAACTCAGCTCCTTTCTGGTGTTACCCAAGCAATGTTTTCCCAAAGTGATGTAAAAAAAATGTACAAAATAATTAGGGCTGTTGATTAATCCCAGTTAACTCAGGTGACTAACTCAAAAAAATTAATCACGATTAATCGCACTGTTAAACAATAGAATACCAATTGAAATTTATTAAATATTTTGGATGTTTTTCTACATTTTCAAATATATCGATTTCAATTACAACACAGAATAGAAAGTATACAGTGCTCACTTTATATTATTTTTATTACAAATACATGCACTGTAAAAATTATAAAAGAAATTGTATTTTTCAATTCACCTCATATTAATTAATTAATGGAGATATCCCATCTCCTAGAACTGGAAGGGACCTTGAAAGGTCATTGAGTCCAGCCCCCTGCCTTCACTAGCAGGACCAAGTACTGATTTTGCCCCAGATCCCCCAAGTGGCCCCCTCAAGGATTGAACTCACAACCCTGGGTTTAGCAGGCCAATGCTCAAACCACTGAGCTATCCCTCCCCCCCTCATACAAGTACCGTAATGCAATCTCTTTATCATCAAAGTGCAACTTACAAATGTCGTTTATTTGTTACATAACTGCACTCAAAAACAAAACAATGTAAAACTTTAGAGCCTACAAGTCCACTCAGTCCCACTTCTTGTTCAGCCAAGAGAAAACAAGTTTGTTTACATTTGCAGGAGATAATGCTGCCCACGTCTTGAGAACAGGCATTCACATGGCACTGGGGTCACAAGATATTTACGTGCCAGATGCGCTAAAGATTCATGCACCTCTTCATGCTTCGGCCATCATTCCAGAGGACATACGCATGTCCATGCTGATGACGCTTGTTAAAAAAAATAATGCGTTAATTAAATTTGTGACTGAACTCCTTGGTGGAGAATTATATGTCTCCTGCTCTGTTTTACCCGCATTCTGCTATAATTTCGTGTTATAGCAGTCTTGGATGATGACCCAGCACATGTTGTTCGTTTTAAGAACACTTTCACTGCAAATTTGACAAAATGCAAAGAAGATACCAACGTGAAATTTCTAAAGATAGCTACAGCACTCAACCCAAGGTTTAAGAATTTGAAGTGCCTTCCAAGATCTGAGAGGGACGAGATGCGGAGCATGCTTTCAGAAGTCTTAAAAGAGCAACACTCTGATGTGGAAACTACAGAACCCCAACCACCAAAAAAGAAAATCAACCTTCTGCTGGTGGCATCTGACTCATGATGAAAATGAACATGCATCAGTCCGCACTGCTTTGGATTGTTATCGAGCAGAACTCATCACCAGCATGGATGCATGTCCTCTGGAATGGCGTTGAAGCATCATGGGACATATGAATCTTTATCACATCTGGCACGTAAATATTCTATTATTGTTTACCAGCACGATTAATCGCATGATTAATTGTGATTACATTTTTTAATCGATTGACAGCCCTAAAATTAATAAGTAGGTGCCAATTAAATGTTCCTGTAATACACAGGTGATGATGTAGCATCCTTACCTGAGGAAAACCTTATTTTATGTATTTATGCCCTGAGAAGAACAGTTCATAATCATTCGTTTTGAACAAACCCATTCATTCACTGGTCCAATTTGCAAATAAAAAGTTTCAAGTAACTTTATTTTATTGTTAAAAATAATTTGCTATCTAAGTGATTTCAACATACTGCAACTGCAAGGAAAAAATTAAACTAGGATTGATTCAGTGTGCTAGTTCCCTCTCTTCTGAATCAGTCACCTTAAGCAGCTCACATGTACCACCACCTAGTTCATGGATCTGATTTGCTAATACTGTACTAAGCTTCTCACTGCAGTGGCAAATGTATGACATACAGCTTCAAAAGTCCAATACCATTTACTGTATAATGTTCTCACACACCTGTCAGTTTTCTTGCTAATAATACCACTGAAAACCTTTTAATATATCAGTTCAAAAAACAGTTTTAGCACTTCAGCGTTATTAAAAATTCTGTTTGGACATCTAAGAATAGAAAAAACATCTTTCTTGCACAGTGGCTTACTGATTTATTATAGATTAACTCCCATCATTTTGTTTCAAGGTCTCAGAAATGAGCTGTATTTGATGTCTAGAACCTGTGGTCTTGTTTATAAAGGACCCAGCAGCTAATGAAAATTCCAAGATGTCATGGGAGTACATCATTGTCAATATATTACTGGAGTGTGGATAGTAACGGAATAGTCTCTAAATCTCTTTTTTTTTTTTTTTTTTTTTGGCGCAGTTTGGCCAACAAACTTAACAAAATAAATCAAAATAAACAAATGAAAGTACCCAACTTTTTGTGTAGGTGGTGGTTTAAGGCCAAGATTTTTCAAGTGTCACTAGCAATTTCGACAAAAAACAACAAGGAGTCCGGTGGCACCTTAAAGACTAACAGATTTATTTGGGCATAAGCTTATGTTAGTCTTTAAGGTGCCACGGGACTCCTTGTTGTTTTTGTGGATACAGACTAACATGGCTACCCCCTGATACTTGATAGCAATTTCTAGTTATCCAAATGCCCAATTTAAGAAACCTGAGACAGGGGCACTCACTCCTGAGTCCTGCTAGTGGCTGGGTGTGGTACTGCAATCGTTTTCCTGCTCCTGGCACCCTCTGCAAGGCGGGTCTTCAGTAGCTCAGCCCTCCAGTTAAAAATCACACAGTGAGCAATGGACCACTTCCGGCGTAGCAAATAGTTCAACACAGTATCAACCCTCACCAGAGTCTTTAGCCTCACCGCTGGGTCCTTAACATCCAGCTAACCTGCTATGGCCCTGCAGTTCCTTTTATCTAAGCCTGCTGGGCTCTAGTTAGCCGCTTCCTCGAGGCCTCTCTCCTCCACTGCTCTTTTCTGGGACAGGGTTTAGTAGCACCACAGGGCCTCCAGCAGGGGGCCACAAAGGCCTGGTACACCCCGTCACACCACCATAAAAGGGCTTGATTTCCAGAAAGCACCAAGCATCTATATTTTGAAAACCAGGCCCCTTTAGAGTGCCTCAAGTAGGTCACACACAAATCACTAGTCACTTTTGAAAATCTTGGCCTCAACGCTGTTTGGACTAAGGTAGGACACACTCACCTGTACCTAAATGATCTTCAGTATAGGGGCAAATAGGCATCTAGATGGATATATGGGAATGACTGTTTCTATTTCCATCTGAACTGTGCTGTAAGTAAAAGGTGCTCTGACATTCTGTCTGGACTCTCTTCTCACTGATAGATATGCTCGATGTTATTCAAAGATCATCTCTGTGCGGTCAGTTGTTTGAAGCCAGAACATTTTTAAAAGCTTCCTTTATTGAAGAAAACAATTTCTAAGATGTTATGATCCTTGAATCAACCTACCCAAAAGTGAGGAAATAAGTTGATGACTGGTTTCTAACCATACTTAACAGGCGGCCTTGGACACTGAAAGGGAACTTCTAAGCAGCAGCATTTTACTTCAAAAGTGAGTTCGCACAGGAGGCCCTAAAACTTGCCATTAATACTATCATGCTTCTGTATCTAATTCATTTGATGCCTTCACAGAATACACCATAACCAGGAAGTAGCAAGTTCCATCAGCTCTCAATTGACATCTGTGGAACAACTAGCGCCAACATACAAGGATATAAATATGCTCTGCTTGGAAACAGGCAAAAGTCTATATATTGCATTGGATTCAGAGAAAAATAATTCAGATCAAGCTTAGAGTAATCAGTACTCACACGTAGTAGTAGTACTAGTCTCAGCCTAAAGCAATTCCAGTTTTTCCAAGTTCACAGAAGGGAGAATTTTGAAGAGACTAGCAGCACTTAGGATCACACAGGGCTGTTTTCCTGGGCCCAGGAGACCATATCTAATCTTATATCAATAACTTGACTTGCAGATCTTTAGGTACATCTACCACCTGCTGGAGACAAAACTAGTGGCAAGCCCTGGCCAGAAAAGACCACTCTGAGAACAAATATCAACATTCACTTGATAGCAGGGAAGACATATGATGATGTGATAAAATACATTTTCTTTCCAGTGAATGACTATCTGCCATTGCTATCTGCCAAAAGTTTAGGACTCTGAAGGCCACCCTCCCAACAGCTTTAAAGGTGTTCCATGATTTTCAGAGATATCTGTGGAATTTGCTATGCCATACAACCACAAAATCGCCACTTAGCCATATTTAAGCTGCACTTCAGTTAATACAAGTCACGTTTGATTTTAATCCACTCCAGAAGCTTTATCTTCAAGAGGTTTTATTCACTAGGTGTACTAAGTTATTACTACCGGCATTAAAGGTTGTACCATATGGTGGTAACCTTTATTTTATTTGTAGGAAACTCAAATTTTCTTCCCAGGGCATTTGAGCTTAATTTTCCCCAGTGTATTTAGTCTTGCAGATGGGACTTGTTTTACAGTGGTATTCATTAATATAATGTTAAAGACAAGTAATTACAAAAAACTAATTTAACAGTTTTTTTATATGCAATGGTGTGTCTGTGACAAGAATAAAATAGCTTTTACGGGTAAAGACAAATGAGGCAGGTAATAAATAAGACACGCTTTCAAGGATTTGGGATAGGGTTATTGTCAGACAAATTTGTTTTTTATTAAAAATGCTCTTACTTTTGACTAAGTCCTCCAGCTGGTTGATGGGACGGTTTTAATTCATGTGTAACAAGCCTCACTAGAATCCACCTAGGGCTACAAACACAACTGGTTGGACCTTGACCGAATTACTGTATATCGAAGGATAACATGGGGAAACTATTCCATGGCATCTGTGAAATCAAGCCGCCTAGTAGTCCGGTCATCTATGGAGCATTCAAAATTCAAACTTTTGTCTATCCCATTTTCCCTTCTAGTATAACCAGCAAAAAGTATCAAAAAGTGTTATCTTTTACAAATCACAATGCAGCAAAAAAGACAAGCATCCATTTTTCCACCTTTTGATGTCCAGATTTAAGCTTCTGCACACTTGAAAAATTAATACCCAAATACACGGCTATATTGTGATTTGCAGAACAAGAAATCCCATATATGAAACAAGAGGTGCCACTTTAGCCAGAACTCTTGACTACAGCATTGACTAGAGATGGAAGCAGTGTTTTTATTTTGTAAGTATCATCTAGTGCAGAAGATATATACCCAAGTAGCTCTTAGAAGTCAATTTTTAAAAGAAAAGATGGACTAAGATTTCTTATACTGAAATAGAATGCAAGTGGAATTCAATTAATGTACTCATACTGTGTTGGGGGAAGAGGGGGAAGGAAAGAGAGGACCGCCGGAAGTTGTTTGTGGAATATGTTAAGTGCAAGAATTAAAGCAATTCAAGGTAAAGACGATTTTTGCACTCAGTTTTGTTGCTACTTGATTTTGGTAGCAGTCATTTAAACCTCTTCAAACTCCAATAGACATGTCCCTCTCTTCAGCCTTGTCGGCCAAATTAAGTGTTTGTTTTGAGTAAAGAAGTTTGTTTCTGTAGCACAGATGTTTATGCCCCTTCGTGTTAAAGAAAAATTCAACATCTTTTTTAATATTTTCTTTTACTTTAGAGAGTTGCAAAGCCATCAGTTCTTCATCCCCTGAAGAGTATACACTTTTCTATCCTTTACAAATCAGAGCAGGATATTGAATTTTTTACTGCTTACTGTTTAACATGAAATGGAATGAAACAGTAATTTTAATAAAAGTGTAAATTGTGCAAACAGCTAGAAAGAGGGTAAGACACACCAAAAGGCACCTAAAGTTTGCAACAGTAGACTTTGCACTCCATGGTCACAAATTCCCAGGAAACGCCATAGGAGATAGTGCAGTCTGCTGCTATCATTCATTACTTGAGATATCTATACAAGTTTCTGCTTCCAGCTCAGTATCTAAAGTTCATGTCAATGCTAGATACTGAACTGCGTTCTGAAGCCACACCCCCACAATGTAACCATGCCTATATCCTGGTGGCTGACAGACACGAGCAAACAGATGTTCATTTCCTTCGCTGCTATCAGCCCAAGAAGAAAATAAGTGACAAAATTGTTTTCTGGCATTGTGGCATCCCTGTTCACAAGATCTCCTCCCTCTGAAATATGAATTCCCTCCCCCTGTGATTTCACCAATAGGGAGAGTTTCTAATTTGTCAAAGGCTTGTCTACACATGGAGTTCTCTGATTAACTATTCCAGAATAAGAGTGCCCACATATGGAATTAATTGGGATAGCACCAAGTATGGACATACCCAAGTGCTTTGTTAAGGCAGAACCAAGTACTATGGGATACAAATACACAATTGATCTTACAAGAACGTTCACCCACCCTGCCAGATGTAGGAGATTGTCTGACACAGTGCTCATAGCACTGACAAAGCCAACTTAGAAAGTACCATTACTACAGTAGCCACACAGTATTAGAGTCAATTAAGCTTTTTGCGGGGGGAGGGGGAAGTGCATTGCCCATGCATGTATATCTTGTATGAGACAGAGAAGCATTTTTCTTTAATATTACAGCCCCATAGTACAGTACTGCTTATACCATTCTCAGTGTTTCCATTGCATGAATGTGGAGCCTCCAGTAGGCAAAATACTCCCTAGGGACAACCTCACCCTTAGCTT
This sequence comes from Chrysemys picta bellii, assembly GCF_011386835.1. Lineage (NCBI taxonomy): Eukaryota > Metazoa > Chordata > Testudines > Emydidae > Chrysemys > Chrysemys picta. The sequence goes on from NC_088800.1 coordinate 4,267,229, forward strand.
AAAAATAAATAACTTTTGTCACAAGGAAGATTACTATAATTAGTCATTTGACAGCACTGTCTAGTGTTAGTTTCTGTTGCATCTGTATAGTCAATTTCCCTTGTGTTTTTCACACAACGGAGGAGAGGGGGGAAAAAAATCAATTTAAGAATTTTTTTTAAATGTATAAAAATTGGCAAGGAGACTCGGGGGCAGAACAAGTGTAGTACCAGTAACCACTTTTAAACGTATTAAAATGGACTATATTTTAAGCTGTCAGTATTCCTTTAAATCAAAGATTATCCAAAGAGTCATTTCAAAAAAGATAAATGCAAGACCTATTGGAAGTCTTAAATATCTATTGGTTTTATTCATCAATAGGACCTGTTCTTGCAAAGCAGAAAACTACACAAATAAAAACAGTGATTTCTAAATATTTTAAATGACAAGAAGCCAGTTCCACCATACAAAGATGTAATACACACAAAAACAGCCACACTAGTAAAGGCATAGCTATGCAAATGAGATAATCCGAGGGGGAGGGGGGGTGAAGAGGGGAGGGACCAAGTCACCACTAATTCTGATCTCCAAGAAGCATGATAAATTACCTCTAATTAAGCCATTTAATCAGCTATCCCTTTTCAAACATGTAACATTTTTTAAAATACCCATCTTTATAAGGTGGAACAGATTTTTCTAATGTATCTTTTTTAAAAAAAAAGATGTGAGCAGTGTTTTAGTTTGGGTTCAATATACAGCATGATGAAAATATTTTTTGACATTCACTTCCTTGCGATGACTCAAAATTACATTTGTGGTTCCACGACTGAGGCCAAGGTAGGGAACAAGAGAGATTTCAGACAAGGAGCTGGGGCAACGGAGGGCACGGATTTGGGACTGGCTGGGCAAGGAGACTGGGACAGTGAGTGGGAAGAGGAGGCGGGACTGTGATGAGAAGCCTGAGGAGTGGAGACTGGGACTGGCTAGGTAAGGAAGAGCAAGGACTGGGACAGGTTGAAGGAGACAGGGCAGAGTGGGAACATAGAAGAATCTGTGCGCACTAGAGCATAGTCCCTAAAGAGCCTAGAACAGAACTCAAGAATTCTGAGTCTCACTGTCTCTCTGCTATTAGCATATATCTGTGAAACCCATTGTCAAAGTTTTCCATATCCCGCTAGTGCTGGTCCACATAGCAGTAACATGCTATCCTCCTCCATTAGCTCACGTGGCAGAAGTTTGCATTGTGGATCTAAAGGTTCCAACCAAGCTGATGAATCATATTAGTGTCAATAGGATGCCACACAATGGAATTTCTGTTTTTTTCAGTTTTTTTTTAAAACAAAGAAAAAAAACACCCAGGATGTTAGGCACCCAAGACAAACCCTCCATTAAAAAGACATTACAATTGCAAAATCAAGCACTCAAAAGTTAAGAAAGGACAGAATTAAGGTTGTAGGTTCCCACCCCCCTCTTGCATTATGATACAGTCTTTAATTACAGGAGCACATACTTTTTTTTTTTTTTTTTTTTTTAAACAGAACCCATCCTGGACAGTGCTTACTTAGTGAGTAGGTAAGCAATATTTTGTTTTTCAACATGTGGACCCATGCCTTATTTACTGCTATGAAGATCCAATTAATTTTCTCATACAGTTTTCAGTACAGTATCAATGCTTCATAGTTTTCATACCAGCCCTGAGAGATGCAGAAGTATTGTTACCCCCACTTTACAGAGAGGTTCAGAGAAGGGAGACAAGAACTATTAGATTGGCAGATTATCCCATATCTGCCTACTGCAGGGTTTCTTGCTGACTACCATCAGAGAGAGGATACTGGAGCAGATGGATTATGGGTCTGATCCAGTTTAGCTATTCCCTTGCTCCTAAATACAACAATTAGACTTACTGTTGGAAAGAGAACCGGTGGGGGGGGGGGGGGGCGGGAGAGGGGGAGGAAACCCTAATGAACTATGTACTATTACCAATGTTTTAAATAAAATATGGAATTTTATAATTGATCCTTTGAAAACATAACTTTCAGGAAACAAACCTAAAACAAAAACCTTTTTACTGACTTTGTAATGACGGTTACCAGGATGTACATGGATCCAGACACGCATAGGCAGGAGTCTCATTCAGAGGTATTCTTATTTGGAAAGATCACAGTTCTAAAAAGAGCGAAAGTGCCAGTATATAAGCACATAATAAGACTAACCCCAGGGATGTTGATAAATGTCAATTTCCACTGTTTGTCTCAAAGCTGATTTCAGGTTTTAGCCCAGAGATGATTGGGGACAGCGGGAGGACAGGACACCAGCATGGTCCTGATTCAGTAACATACTGTTGGGGTTTCTACCCTCTCTCAACACCACTCCCTCCCTAACTGCTAGAAAAAAAAGTGTCCAGGCACCAAGACCAAGTTGTTTCCCAGTCATCTATTACACTTTCAGAGTGAAAGTAACAGCGATTCACACCTCCTTGTCGTTCCATGTCCTCCAACCTCGCTGCCATCATCACCCAGCCCTTTCAATGTTGTTTAACATTATTCATATCTACACACTTCCATGTTGTTAGCATAATACACTGTATCTTACCAATATCCATAATATTAAGGTCCCAAATATCATAGCCATGCCATCCAGTTTTCCAAATGCTCATGTTTTTACTATATCAACATGTAACACAATTTTCAAAAATAAAAAAAATCACAACTTCTCATGGCTGATTTTGAGCCAAACAACAAAATGTATTTAAATATTCCAGTATTAAACATTAGCATAAAATAGATTTGATTAGTGGATGCAAGCCCCTTTTGCTTCTAGGTCACTTGTTCAAATCTAGTTCAAAATGATAGGCACTGGGCACTATCAGCCATTTCAGTGTTTATAAGATCTGTTGGTAATCAGTACAATTCCCAGTGGGCTTTAGGTGGGGGGGGGGAGGGGAGGAGCACCACCTACCTGTGACATTATCTGATTAAAATATATGACCATATAGATCATTGTTGCAACCACTTTTATAGATTTGCAACAAAACTTGTACAAACTGTGGCATGTAAGATGTCTATGATTGGCTGGTTATGATTATGCTGTCTGTATGCATATATCATTTTTGGTATTTGAAGTTATGAATATTGAAATCTATACCTGGATTTCAAATGTTTGCTCCTGGGGTAACGCCCACAAGGTAGTTAGCCAGCACATCTTGGAGGGACTATTCAAATTAAACAACAAGGAAGTAAAATGGCTCATTAAGAAACACTTAACGGACAATGGACCATGGGAGACGCCCATCTACACTGAATGGACTGTCCTGCAAACGTGCTGTGTGAAGTATAGGTAATGGCTTCTACTGTGTCCACACCTTCATGCCTGATATGTGACTTGCCCATGGGACTCTAATCACTATCTTATCACCTATAATTTTCCACTAACTGTGCTGAGGGCTTTGTTTGAAATAATGGGTTCCCTCCACATGGCAGAAGATCTAAAAGGCCCTGGAAACCCTCCATTTTGCCTCTTTTCTGCTCCAGCCTCTGGACTATGAACTTATATTCCTGGAAGCATTCTAACCAAGGAATTGAGGACCTTCCAATGATTTGGAAGCAGCCAGAGACTTGACTTAAGCCAGCAATTTATTCCATCACTGCTACAAGCCTGAACCAAGAACTTTGCAATTATTGTGTGTATTTAATTACTTTAACCAATTTTAATTCTCAACTTTCTTTCTTTATATGAATAAACCTTTAGATTTTAGATACTAAAGGACTGGCATCAGCGTGATTTTTGGGGAAGATCTAAGTTATATAGAAGAACAGGAGGACTTGTGGCACCTTAGAGACTAACAAGTTAGTCTCTAAGGTGCCACAAGTCCTCCTGTTCTTCTTTTTGCGGATACAGACTAACACGGCTGCTACTCTGAAACCTAAGTTATATATTGACTTGGATCCAGTTCTTTGGGATCAGAAGAACCTTTTATTTGAAAAGATTGGTTTTAAAGAACCACTCATCTCTAAGTCTAGTGTTTTCGGTGATAATACAAGGACTGGAATGCCTAAGGAAACTGCTTTTAGGACTTCTTTTTAGCTAGTGTGGTGAAGCAGAAGTTTACACTTTTGTTGCTGGTTTGGTATATCCTATGGGGGATTAGCCAGGAGTCTTAGGGTGTATCTGCCCTATTTCTCAACAGTTTGTCCTGAATTTGGCATCCTCAGTTGTGGCCCAGTTACACTACCCACAACTGTTGGGAGGAAAACATGTTCTTGGTGAAAGAGAGAAAAAGGACTAAGCCATCAATTTATGCAGAGTTTATGCTCTTCCTTCAATGACAATTTTAAGCCAAAATTTTAAAAAGTGATTTTGAATGACCAACTTGATATACCTTAAAAGGCCTTGATTTTCACAAAGTACTAAGCACCAATCCTCTAAAATTCAGGCACTCAAAAATCACTAGTCATAAGTCTTGGCTTCACCCTTAGTTGCAAAAAAACCTTCAAACCGAAAGTAAATCAAGACAGTGAAATGAAAGTCTGCAGACAACTCCAGTGCTTTGGGCACTGTGCACAGATTTCCCATTTACTAAAATTAGCAAGTCACTGGTCACTTCTATGATTGCTATTAAACTATTTAAGGCAGCAGTGAAACTGTCCAGAATCATGCCCATTTCATTCTGTTGATACTTGAAAACAGGATGGGCAGCAATAAAGCAATTAGATCTGTATACCAGGCAAGAGAGAGGTTAACAAATGAAACCGAGGGGTAGGAAGCGTAGTGGTGACCCAACACTTTCACAGTAGCCAGCAAAGTATTAGCTTCTCCCCCCTTCCTTTCTCCAAAAAGAGAGGAGACTTTGGGTTGAAGGGAGTATAAGGGGTGAGGAGCCTAGAGATCCTTCTCCTTTCCAGTATCCAAAGGTAGGGGGAGGAAGGAAGGAAGGAAGGAAGGAAGGAAGGAAGGAAGGAAGGAAAGCAGGCTTCAAATTGATCAGAAACTAATCAGCCATTGAATGGAACAGAAGCTGTATTCCCTTCCCGGAGTAAGGTCCAAAGGATCTCAGCTCGGGGTGAGGGGCTTCTGACCGAAGAGCATTTCCCCCTCCCTGGACCGTGTGGATGCCTTTGACATCTTATGTCTCAGCCTCTCTGAGTAGCAAGTGTCTAGTATATTTTTCAAGTACTTACTGCCTAAAAGGACTTGAAAAATATACCAGACATTTATTTCATGTTTTCACATTGTCTCTGGTCTCATTCGCTGGCTGCCTCAGTAGGCGCAAGGACTGAATCATCCTCTCATCGTTAGGCCTTGTCTATACTAGGAAAGTGCAGTATATTAACCCATAAATAGAAAAATCTTAACTAATGTAACAGCTTTAAACATGATTTTGCCTTAGAGTGGACAAAGACAGTCGTGTTGTATTAAAAATCACATGTAATGTTGTTTACGTGTTCATGCATTCATTCCCTACCCCACCCCCACTACAGACAATGCCCATAAAGATGGTTGTTCTAAGTTAGGGTTAACTGTTCTGCAGGAAGAGGGAGTATTTCACTTCTCAGCACCATTAATCTGGCACTCCCTCATTCCCTCCTTCAAACACTACATTTATTTCATAATAAAAAGAAAAGATTACCTTAATTTAACTTATTTTCTACCCAATGGAAATAAACTCTGCATTCTAGCTAAAAAATTATATGCCAAATTTAAAATACACAAGTTAAAAATCACTAAAAACAGACTACAGAATAGATCAGGGATGGGCAAACTTTTTGGCTTGAGGGCCACAACTGGGAATAGAAATTGTATGGCGGGCCATGAATGCTCACAAAATTGGGGTGGGGTTGAGGGCTCTGGTTGGGGGTGCGGGCTCTGGGGTGGGGCCAGAAATGAGGAGTTATGGCTGCGGGAGGGGGCTCTGGGGAGGGTGAGGACTGCAGCTGGGGGTGCAGGCTCTTGGGTGGGGATGAAGGGTTTGGGGTACAGGAGGGTGCTCTGGGCTGGGACCAGGGGTTTGGAAGGCAGGAGGAAGATCAGGGCTGGGGCAGGGAGTTGGGGTGTGGAAAAGGGTGCAGGCTCCGGGCAGCGCTTGAGTTACAAGGCGTATCTGCCTTCTCTCAATGGGTCAATTGTATAGCTGATGGTCCTTAATGGGCCATCAAGCAGGCTAGGCAGAGATAACACCAACTTGTCTGGAAGGTCTCCCAGAAGCATAGCATAAGTTTAAAATACAGACAGTATAGAGCCAATATTCATAACTTCAACTACAAAATTGATACACACACATAGACCGCATAATCATAACCATCAAACCATAACCTTGTCTTAGACACCTCATTTGACCCCCTTTATACAAGATGTGGTGCCACCATAGGACTTTGGTTGCAACCATGTTCTATATGGTCCCAGTTCAAATCAATAACGTGACATCCCCAATGCAAAATTGATGCAGGAAGGAATGAGACAAACATCACTGACTGCATCCCAAGAGCTCCCCATCCTTGGGTCTGTTTCACTACAGCTAGTATTGGGTTAGAAGCCATACCAGTGTATAACAGAAATGGTTTATCAAAGTCATGTTCAACAAAATGATTGAATCTCTTTACAAACTTAAGGTAAAACTTGGTTAGAACAACAGTGGATTGGATCTGCTCTTGCAGCACGGTTCCTGTAGGTCTCATGTGATCTTGCCAAGAGCTAAAGAAAACAGCTACTTTATCCATACAAGCTCTGACAAATGTTTGGAACCCAATTGTGAGATTCTTATCCACGAAAGCTTATGCTCCCTATACTTCTGTTAGTCTTAAAGGTGCCACAGGACCCTCTGTTGCTTTTTACAGATTCAGACTAAACACGGCTACCCCTCTGATACTAGATATTAATGTTGTTCATAGTACAGGAATCTTGGCATTTAGCCATGAAAGCAACATGGTAGTGTGCCTCGGTTTCCCATTTCATACAACACATTAGGTCTGGAATGTCTTTTCCCCTGTGAAAAGTTTCAATGTTCCTTCTCTGGCTCCTACACATAGGGGCAGCCAAGGGACTCCACTCTGCACACTGCCCCGCCCACAGGAACCACCCCTGCAGCTCCCGTTGGCTGCAGGATTCCCAGCCAATGGTAGCTGCAGGGGCAGCGCTTGGGGCAGGGGCAGCGTGCAGAGCGGAGGCCCTTGGCTGCCCCTACGCGTAGGAGCCAGGGGGTGGGGAGGAGGTGACCTTCTGTACCTCATGGGAACACCCTACACCCCCATGTTCATCCTTATAATATGATTGTGTGCTATCTAATGCAAAGTTTGTCATGTCAGGTGTCTTCGGCGGGCTCATGATGTACTGAGCATTGTTATAGTAATGTTAGTTAGGTTAGTTATAGTAATGTTAGTTATGTGTCCTCATGGCTTAAAGCAAGCCCAGGCAAAAACTCTGCAAGAGCAGAAGGGCAGTTCACACCTCATCAGGGCATGTATTGAACAAACCCCGCCCAGCCTCACAGGAACAAAGGACACTGGCCTAGGCAACAAAGGATCTGTTGGACTCTCCAGTGAGTCACCCCCCTTCCTTTGGTCAGTTTGGGACTGCGATGAGGTAATGCTCACCTGACATTGAAGGGGGGTGGGGGGGGGGGGCATGGCAAAGCCAAGAGGGAAGAAAGAACATGATAAAAGGGAGAGACGTTTGCCATGCTCTTCCTCTCTCTTCCACCTCCATCTACAGACATTACCACCAAGTGTCTGAAGTGCTGATCAAAGGGGAACAGCCTGGCTGAAGAGCAACCAGTCAGCCTGTGGTGAGAAGCATCTAAGTTTGTACGGGAACTGAAAGTGATAAGTTCAGCTTAGAATGTGTTTTGCTTTTATTTCATTTGACCAAATCCGACTTATTGTGCTTTGACTTATAATCACTTAAAATCTATCTTTGTAATTAATAAATGTGTTTGTTTATTCTACCTGAAGCAGTGCATTTGGTTTGAAGTGGGTCAGAGACTCGCTTTGTTAAATTTATTTGTTAAATTGATGAACTCATATAAGCTCGCAGCGTCCAGGGGGCATAACTGGACACTGCAAGACGGAGGTTCCTAGGGTTGTGTCTGGGATCGGAGATTTTGGCTAGTGTCATTCGGTTGCACAATCCAAGGAGCAGCTCACATGCCAGAGGCTGTGCGTGAACAGCCCAGGAGTAGGGGTTCTCACAGCAGAGCAGGGTAAGGCTGGCTCCCAGAGTCGAGGATTGGAGTGACCTAGCAGATCACCAGTCCAGATAACACCAGAGGGGAACATCACAGGAGGCCGTGGTGTGGCCCCCAACCCAGCTTCCTGGAGCTACATGGAGTGGCTCCCAACCCTGCTCCCCGGCTGGAGCACCGGAGTGGGGCCATATGGCCGCTTCTGGGAGCTGCGTGGAGCGCCCTCCAACCCTGCTCCCTGGCTGGAGTGCCAGAGCGGGGCCATGTGGCTGCTTCTGGGAGCTGCGTGGAGCACCCTCCAACCCTGCTCCCTGGCTGGAGCACCGGAGCAGGGCAAGCCCCAGGCCCCGCTGCCCAGCGCGAGCTCAAGGGCCGGATTAAAATGGCTGGTGGGCTGGATCCTGCTCACAGGCCATAGTTTTCCCACCCCTGGAACAGATATTGCATTTAGCTCAGCTGTAGCCACACTAATGACTGCTACAAAAATAGCAGTCTAGGAAGGTCATAGTTCAACATCAAAGCTATTTGGTCAAGCTTTCCATAGAAAAGAGAAAGTACAAAAACTACATTACAAAAATGGGAAGGGTGCAAAGTAAGGCACTCGGGAAATTAGAAAGTTATGATGGCTAGTGCAACTTTAACTCGGCCCCTTGTAAGTAAGCCTTTTTCTACTATCACATGCTATTTTTAACATCCCAGATCCCTGCCTCATTCAGAGCACAAGATGGATGGTGCTCAGTGAATGAAACAGCTGTGCAGTATTTCTTCTCATATTTATTGTTAAGCGTATGGCCCCTACTTCATTTGTCGTACACATCCAAATCCTGCACTGAATAAGGATTTCTCATTTAATAAATCTTTCCAGAGTGATCATCAACGTATTAGCTGAGTGACTCAGACACATTAATTAATTTATCCCCACAACATCCCTATTACACATATGCAGAACTGAGGCACAGAGAAATGAAGTGACTAGCGCAAGATCACACAGGGAGACTGTGGCAGAGAGAGGAACAGAACTCAAACCTCCTGGGTTTCTGTTGCCACAAGCCCATTCATCCTCTTATAGTAAGCTCCTGTCACATTCACCTTTCACTGTGATTAAGACAATGACGCTCTGGACTTAAACCAATTCACCACACAACACTACTCAGGTGCAAACAGAAAGTGACAGTCCTGAAGGAGATAAAAAACATATCATCATAGGCACAAGGGGACAAATAAAGATAGCACAAGCAATCTTCACTTTGTCACTTTCTGCTCAAATCCTTCACTTTGTGACTTGAGCATTTTTATAATGCATTTCTGTACTAAATAAATACTATGAACTTTTTAATATTCAATTAGTTCCTTTTGAGTCCTGCCTCTTTCCCAAACACCTTCACTAACCAGTAAGACACAGTACTGCCTATTAAACTTTCCGAAGCTACACATGTAGGTGCAAAAATAGAAAGTTCGCATGCCACTAAAAGATTACAAAAGCCAGTGTGCATGCATGAAGTATATATGCTTATAGTTTTGATAAATCACTGGCTTTAACCAGAGCACCAGAAGTCCCCAAATCATATATGCCTAACTCTGCCAAATTTCAAGTTGCTACCATCTATTACCAATGTGCTTGAGCTGTTTAAAATAAAAAGTATTTTTTCTTTCACCATTTCTCCAAAACTGCTGAACAATTGACTCAAGTGTTCATAAAAATTTTACTCTAAACTGAGAAAAGTATCTCAAATTTCAGCCACAAAACGATTTAAAAAAAAAAAAAAAGACTGAAGTTACAAGCAATTGAAAATAACCTTTTAGAATGAAAAAAAACTTATTCAATCTCAACTATAGGGGTCCCTATTCGAAATGCCTGCAACAAAACTGAAATTGTAGCATCTTCTGATAGCTTTTTGTGAACTATCAGCAAGATGCTTCAGCAGATTAATTGAAGAGATGCTGCCAGGTCAACCTAGGTTCCAAGGTTTCACAAAATCTAGGATAAAGAGTGTTTTGTTTTTCTTACAATGAAAAGTTCTAGAATTAAACTTTCCTCGGCAGTACTTGCAAAAAAAATGACAATCATGGAGTGCTAGCAACGCACAGTTAGAGGGCGAGCAGAGATTCCGGTTCAGCCAATTTTTCAAAATGCTCAAGAATCTACGTGCATACTCAAGTAGTCCTGCAAACTGCTATTTCTCATCAGAGGCTGGGATAGAGCTGCTGGTACAAATTTGAGATCATTTCATCAAGGGATTCCTGAGATACAGCACATAGGGAGGGCCGGCCAGTACATTTTTCCCATCCATATAACATTTTTGCACATTTCTGTGGCACAGACTATGGCACTGATCTGGACAAAATTGAGATTACCCAATTGAATTTGGCCTCGGTACATCGTGTGACAGAGTGGGATGTGTGTGAAAGGAACAGGTCTCCATCAAACTGGGAACTCCATTTTGTTTTGTGATTTCCACTTTTGTACGATCTCTCATTTTGTGTGCTAACTGCCATTTGGCATTCAGTGTTGAAAAGTCAAGGTCAGCCTATTCCAGACACTGCCCTCCCACAGAAGAGTGTGGGACACCCCAGTGAGGATCACCAATGAGAGTATCCTCAAGGGCCATCAACTAATTCTCCACTGGCCCACTTCGGGGAACAATGTATTTCTTGACATGGGGACTCTCTTGGCTGGGATTGGAAATACCCAGTGTAGGTACATGACCAAAGGGGGTAAGAGACTGTTTTTAAGGAAGGGTATGCTTTTTGAGAAGAGGGCCCATCCACCACCTCAGAAGATGGGGCTGGAGGAAAAGAGAGCAGGAAGGGACCCGCAATGCTGACCAGACCTTGGACTCTCAGGGTGAGAGATCAGATTAAGGGGTGGGGTGAAGACAGACATGTCTCAGGACTACGGTGCTCTGTCCCACTCTAATGGTGGCTGGGCCTGCTGCGGCCTTGGCTAACAAACTTGGGTCTTTACCTCCGGCAGCAGAGTCACATGGTTTTAGATCCAGAGGTTCTAGCTTTGCTCCCCACTGCTGACAATTCACCCAGGGCATCCCATCACAAACGTACTGTGAGACTGGGGCATCTTGAACCAGGTGCAGTGCACTGTGTCAACCATGTAAAGGAGCTCAATTCATAACACAGGTATGTGGGCCAGGTCTAGATTAGGTAAATACACCCCCGTCTTCAATGGGATAGCTAACACATTAACACCCTAGCAGTGACAGAACAGACTGCAGTTTTACCTCAATAATACTGGTTGAGTTGAAGTACCACCTCGATTAGCTACAGTGAGGTAAAACTACAACTTGCCCAACCTACACTAGGATTTTAATGTGTTGGCTAGCTCACTGTAAAAAAAAAAAAAACCTACCCGCCAGGAAGCAAACAGTAGCCCTTGTACCTGAGCACTACCCAAAGGGTATGTCTACACTTACTTCCGGGTCTGGCAGCAGGCAATCTATGTTCTGGGATCGATTTATCGCGTCTGGTTTAGACGCGATAAATCGATCCCAGAAGTGCTCGCCGTCGACGCCGGTACTCCAGCTCGGCGAGAGGAGTACGCGGCATCGACGGGGGAGCCTCCCTGCCGCATCTGGACCCACGGTAAGTTCGGACTAAGGTACTTCGAATTCAGTTACGTTAATAACTTACCTTTGCGTACCTGAGTCCGAAGTGGGGGGTTAGTGTGGACCAGGCCAAAGACTGAATACAAATCCTGCCCTCAGCTGATTTCTGAGAATGTCTGGTATGCACAGTACTACTCAGACTGAAGAGAAGTTCTTCAGGAATATTGCCCGAAGTGCAGGCTATGTTATGGAGCAGCACTTGTAAATCCCCAAATTAAGACTGAAAAACTGTCTCAAACAAAAAGGTTTGCTCAAAGTGCTCTATAATCTACATGTGTAAGACGACTGTTTTGAAAACTGGCATGCCACAACAAGGATAGATTCTGTGTTATAAAATTTGGAGTCACGTGGTCAAGAAATTCCTGACATACAAGTATCAGAGGGGTAGCCCTGTTAGTCTGTATCCACAAAAACGAGGAGTCCAGTGGCACCTTAAAGACTAAGATTTATTTGGGCATAAACTTTCATGGGTAAAAACTTCACACCATCAATTTGGGCCTGAATAGGGACTGGGAGTGGCTGGCTCACTACAAAAGCAATTTTCCCTCTCTTGGTATTGACACCTCCTCATCAGTTATTGGGAGTGGACCACATCCACCCTGACTGAATTGGCCTTGTTAACACTGATTCTCCACTTGTAAGGTAACTCCCTCCTCTTCATTTGCCAGTATATTTATGCCTGTATCTGTAATTTTCACTCCATGCATCTGAAAAAGTGGCAGAGTCCTGTGGCACCTTTAAGACTAACAGATGTATTGGAGCATAAGCTTTCATGGGTGAATACCCACCTCGTCAGACGCATGACCCTGAGTTCAGCGCTTCAATGGTACCAGTTTTGAAATATTTCTATATTGCACTACAAAACTCTTACTATCCCTGCTTACCATGTTTGCCCCTCTACGAGCTACTGTTTCTTCAAGAACTCTTTATGCATGATGCACAGTGTTTTAGGTGAAAACAGGTACAGCCCCTTGAACTGAAGGTCCTTTGAGTTCAAATCCTCATCAGGAGAGTTGCACGTTTTGCACATTAGTGCTCTCCACCCACCTTTTTTCGGTGTCTGGGGCCACAACTGGACTCCGTTTGCAAGCCTGAGTAGTGTGTGCAACTCAGAGGCAGTTCAGCATCCCACAACTGTATGCCCAATGCATCTGCCCAAGTCTCACCCTTGGAGTTTGGTGGCTAGTATGGCATGTGACATGGTGGTGTGGGGCAGCATCCTGAGTATGACTAGCTACCACATTGAAAATGACACCAGAGAAGCCAACACAGAGGACCCAGCAAGGACAAATCAGTTCTGTGACAGGAGAGGCTCACTGAACTCCTGCTATGCATGGATCAATTCTCCTGCTAGGCATGAGGGATCAGGTCTGTGTTGGGAGCTGGGAACAGGCATTCAGTGATGAGATCAGGGGAGGAAGGAGAACCCCTACTGAGATGAATGAAATACTTCATACCTCTGTGAGCCTCCCGTTCTGCAGAAAGATGTACTGCAGCCCTTCCCACACCCCAGCCAAAAATGGAGTGAGGACTAGGAGTAGGCTCAGAAAGATTAGATTTTTAATCTGTAAAAGTGCTGATAAACATCAATTTCAACACACACACACACACCCCAAAAGGATATTTCCATCAATAACTGAAATTCACAGCTAGGGAAAGTAAGAAAGATATCGCCTGATAACTAAACGCTTGAGTCAAGGATATTTACTTTGTATATTTTAGCATGATGTTGATACTTTGTGTGTTAAGTTTTAAAGCTAACTTTTTGAATCTAAACATCAACAGTCATTAAATAATTGTCTGCCCCCCCCCAATTCCCTGCAACTGTGAAAATTTAAAGATAAAAATAGAAAAATTATTAAAAATAAAATTGATATTATCCAGCAAAATTATTTTAAAAAAATATAAAAATCAAGTTCTGCCATGCCTAGCTATGAGTCATCTCCCCTCTCCCTCGCTGTCTCCTCCTGGCAGATAAACTCCTCACAGCCCATCGGTATCACCTTCCTTCCCATTAGTGGCCCCTGCAGCCTTAGTTAGGGGCATGGTGGGGCCAGGAGGAAGGCATACCTGACAGATAAGTGATGTGTCCAGAAATTCCCCTTGTGTCCCTCAGTCATGCTCCCGTCAGTACCGCTACTGCCTCAGAAAAAGAGGGAAATTCACCGCAAAAAAAAAAATCTTCATTAATGCAGAGTTAAGGTTGTCTAGCCTTGCCTCATATGTGTTAAGAACATGGAAGGTGGCTAAACTTAAACCTCTGAAAACCAGGAAGGAAAATTAAGGTAATATCTCCCACACCACACCCGCACACAATCTTTACACTGCCCCAACTCATCTGTCAGAGAAAACAAAACTGTGTCCTTTCAGAGCACGTAGATAAAAATCACATTTAGGATGGGCCAAGTGAACACAAGCTAGCTACGCCCAACCTCCACTCGATCACTTCACTTACTCCAAACAAATCCCCAAAGACTTGCCAGATGTTAATGCCTGTTCATCCTTGGCCTAAGGGTTCCCTGAGGCATCACCTTTGGTTCCCTGAGCCCTGTGGTACCCTCTGATGTGTGCAAGCAGACTGATAGAACCTCCCCCCGATAAACAATTACTCCTGAGGGCATTCTACGCAAAAATATTAAAAATTCTACACCAAAAACTTAAAAAGTTCTGCACACAGTCCCATCCTCTCCTGCCACCAGCCCAGCCAGGACTAGCAGCTGATCCCGGCTCAGGGTAGGAGCCAGTGTCTAGGGTGTCCCCAGCCCTGAGGTGATTTACCTCTCCACTGGCTGCTCCAAGTGCCTGAAACGATGTACCTGCGCTGCTAGCGAATGGTGCGTGACTGCTCTTACAGCTTCCCTTTGATTCCCTGTCAGAAAGGCATTTTTCTGCAGGGAAGCAAAGAAATCTGCAGGGGACATGAATTCTGCGTACGTGCAGTAGTGCAAAATTCCTGCAGGAGTAAACAATGCAGAACAGAGGATGCACAGCAGTACATGAATGGCTCTGTTGATTGTTTCCTTTATTTCCTCGTACAGGTATCATAGTTTTGAGAATGCTTGAAGATCTTGTAGGTGTTGGTCTCTGTCTGAGGGGTTGGAGCAAATGTGGTCCCTGCACGGGGAAATAAGGAAACAAATCAACAGAGCCAGACATGTACCCAGAAGCCTCCTGCTGCAAGACAAGCCCAAGAAAGAAACCAACAGAACTCTACTGGCCATCACCTACAGTCCTCAGCTAAAACCTCTCCAACGCATCATCAGTGATCTACAACCCATCCTGGACAACGATCCCTCTCTTTCACAGGCCTTGGGAGGCAGGCCAGTCCTCGCCCACAGACAACCCGCCAACCTTAAGCATATTCTCACCAGCAACCACACACACCGCACCATAGTAACTCTAACTCAGGAACCAATCCATGCAACAAACCTCGATGCCAACTGCCACATATTTACACCAGCGACACCATCACAGGACCTAACCAGATCAGCCACATCATCACCGGTTCATTCACCTGCACGTCCACCAATGTTATATATGCCATCATGTGCCAGCAATGCCCCTCTGCTATGTACATCGGCCAAACTGGACACTCCCTACATAAAAGGATAAACGGACACAGGTCAGATATTAGGAATGGCAATATACAAAAACCTGTAGGAGAACACTTCAACCTCCCTGGACATACAATAGCAGATGTAAAGGTAGCCATCCTGCAGCAAAAAAACTTCAGCAGTTTCTCTTTGGAGTTTGGTCCTGAACTTCAGTTCATTTGCAAATTTGACATCAGCAGCTCAGGATTAAACAAAGACTGAATGGCTAGCCAACTACAAAAGCAGTTTCTCCTCCCTTGGTGTTCACACCTCAACTGCTAGAAGAGGGCCTCATCCTCCCTGATTGAACTAACCTCATTATCTCTAGACTGATTCTTGCCTGCATATTTATACCTGCCTCTAGAAATTTCCACCACATGCGTCTGACAAAGTGGGTATTCACCCACGAAAGCTTATGCTCCAATACGTCTGTTTTGGTGCCACAGGACTCCTTGTCGCTTTTTACAGATCCAGACTAACACGGCTACCCCTTTGAGAGTGAAAGTTGTGTGGAGATATGCCATGGGAGACATTGCTTTAAACTGTATTTTTTTTGTTTTCAAAGGTTTAAGTTTAGCATCCTGTGTGTTCTGAGACAGCATTAGACAACCTCAACTCTGCATTAATCAAGTTTTTTGGCAGTCATTATATTTAAGCATGAGAGCCAAAAAAGACTAATTTATGTCGACTGATGAAGACGACTGAAATTCCAAAAGTAGACAACTGTTGAGAGTTGTAACGGTTGAGAGTCAGAGGCAAATTCTGAGTTTTATCAAGAGGATTCTTTAGGGTTCCACTGTGCAAGTACGTGTCAAAGTAGCCAGCCAAACCATGCACTTTCCCAAAAGGAAAGCTTCTCTTTGGTTAAAATTCAGATGTGTTTACAAAAATCGGAATCCAGGTTCCTACTCGCAATGAACAGCAGTAGGTCAAAAGAAGAACAGGAGTACTTGTGGCACCTTAGAGACTAACAAATTTATTAGAGCATAAGCTTTCGTGGACTACAGCCCACTTCTTCGGATGCATATAGTGTGCACATACTATATGCACAGCAGTAGGTCAGGCATTTGAAGTGCGAAAGGTATAGCAGGTACTCAGTGGCACCCTTATGAGACAAAACCACATTTACACTCTACGTCAGCCTTGTAGTTCTCATAAGGCCTTGATCCCCTTCTATACACCCAGATACAGAGGAGCCTTCAAATCAGAACGGCACCTCCAGGTCTTGCATTGGAGCCACAGCACCCAAAGCGCAGCAGTAACATCCAGAAGAGAGAGACAGGCATTTCTGATACAAGTTTAAGTGCAGAAAAAAATTCTGCCTCTAAACAGAGCCAAAGGGCTGAATACCAGTATTCTGAGGTGAAAGGAAAGTAGAGCGCTGAACCCGCTTCGGTCACAAACGCTCTGGGATCTTGGGTGATCTCAACTTCCAGAGTGCTTTCGCCTCCCCCACAAAATAACCCTTTTGAAGTCCTTGGTTCACAGCATGAAAAGTAGTTTCTGCTATGGACTCATAAGTATTATTGCAATCAACAGGGATTACAAGAGATACTTAAGGAAATGGAGAGGCCAACAACTCAGAGGGAATGGAAGGGATGAGGGTATTTCAAAATAATTACACAAAATACTTAAACCTCAATTGTTGAAAAGTTTGGGGGTTTGGTGCTAAGGAAAATATTAATCAAAATGTTGGGCTCTATAAGAACAGGTTACAGGGACTAAAACAACCGTGCTAAACACAGTTGTGACAAGTTTGCACTTATCTTCACGCTTCACATAAAGGCAGGTCAGAGTTCATGTCACACAAATCAAATTAAAAGACTAACAAATGCCTGTTTTTTGCTAAGAATGAAGAAGCATAGTATCTATCTGTTGTGCATACATCCTGCTTTATGGGATACCCTTTAAAAAGATTCCCTGACATGTCTGTCCCACAACCTTTTTCACAAAAGGCCAAATAAGCTGGAACCTCTCTCTGTCCTCTAAAAATGTCAGGGAAGAGGGAAATCAACCTAGAGCAGGGGTAGTCAATAGGCAGACCATGGGCCAGACCCGGACCTCCAGACACTTTTGAACAGACTGCGACATCTTTTTATTTATTTATTATTGTTAGTTGTTTTGTATGGACCTTGACAATACCTTGACCAAGAAATTTGGACCTTGACAAAAAATAACTGCAAAAAGAACAGGAGTGCTTGTGGCACCTTAGAGACTAACAAATTTATTAGAGCATAAGCTTTCGTGGACTACAGCCCACTTCTTCGGATGCATATAGTGTGCACATACTATATGCACAGCAGTAGGTCAGGCATTTGAAGTGCGAAAGGTATAGCAGGTACTCAGTGGCACCCTTATGAGACAAAACCACATTTACACTCTACGTCAGCCTTGTAGTTCTCATAAGGCCTTGATCCCCTTCTATACACCCAGATACAGAGGAGCCTTCAAATCAGAACGGCACCTCCAGGTCTTGCATTGGAGCCACAGCACCCAAAGCGCAGCAGTAACATCCAGAAGAGAGAGACAGGCATTTCTGATACAAGTTTAAGTGCAGAAAAAAATTCTGCCTCTAAACAGAGCCAAAGGGCTGAATACCAGTATTCTGAGGTGAAAGGAAAGTAGAGCGCTGAACCCGCTTCGGTCACAAACGCTCTGGGATCTTGGGTGATCTCAACTTCCAGAGTGCTTTCGCCTCCCCCACAAAATAACCCTTTTGAAGTCCTTGGTTCACAGCATGAAAAGTAGTTTCTGCTATGGACTCATAAGTATTATTGCAATCAACAGGGATTACAAGAGATACTTAAGGAAATGGAGAGGCCAACAACTCAGAGGGAATGGAAGGGATGAGGGTATTTCAAAATAATTACACAAAATACTTAAACCTCAATTGTTGAAAAGTTTGGGGGTTTGGTGCTAAGGAAAATATTAATCAAAATGTTGGGCTCTATAAGAACAGGTTACAGGGACTAAAACAACCGTGCTAAACACAGTTGTGACAAGTTTGCACTTATCTTCACGCTTCACATAAAGGCAGGTCAGAGTTCATGTCACACAAATCAAATTAAAAGACTAACAAATGCCTGTTTTTTGCTAAGAATGAAGAAGCATAGTATCTATCTGTTGTGCATACATCCTGCTTTATGGGATACCCTTTAAAAAGATTCCCTGACATGTCTGTCCCACAACCTTTTTCACAAAAGGCCAAATAAGCTGGAACCTCTCTCTGTCCTCTAAAAATGTCAGGGAAGAGGGAAATCAACCTAGAGCAGGGGTAGTCAATAGGCAGACCATGGGCCAGACCCGGACCTCCAGACACTTTTGAACAGACTGCGACATCTTTTTATTTATTTATTATTGTTAGTTGTTTTGTATGGACCTTGACAATACCTTGACCAAGAAATTTGGACCTTGACAAAAAATAACTGCAAAAAGAACAGGAGTGCTTGTGGCACCTTAGAGACTAACAAATTTATTAGAGCATAAGCTTTCGTGGGCTACAGCCCACTTCTTCGGATGAGATCTCTTTTATCTGTACTCTAAAAAAAAAAAAAAACACAAACACCTTTTAATCTTTTAATAATCATATGCTTTGTATTACCATAGCACCTGATATCTTGATTGTACAATCAAAAGAGAAATAAACTAGAAGTTTCATGCAAAAAAATAACTCATCAGCATTTATTAAACTACTATAAATAATTACTGGCTCCTACACCTTTCTCCTCCTTCCCCCAAAAGTCCATGAATAAAAATTCTGTTTCTAACCCCTTGAACAATTTACGAAGGGTTGTGGTGGATTCTCCATCACAGGGAATTTTTTTTTTTTTAAAGGAATGCATTAAGAATTAGTTTGGGCAGCTTCTTTGGCCTCTTTTATACAGGAGGTGAGGCTATATGATCACAACAGTCCCTTCTGCCCTTGGAATCTAATAATATACCTCTCTGCAAATACTTTAGGATGGCCTCTACTGAAGTATGAGCCCTTCACAAGTATGTGCACACTATATGTATGCAATATAATGAAATGCTGTGGGTGAACTTTTACAGTGGAACAACAATGCACAGCCGCCCATTGTATTCATTCAATCTTTGCAGTTCCAGCGTGAGTAAAACCTTTAAGAAAGATACCCAGTTCAAAATACATTACTGACGCTGGCAAAATTAAGTACAGTATGAAAATAATGTGATCTATTGATTCACAAGTGAGAAAGACAAACAAAAGCACAGAAGCGTGCAAGCCAAAATATAAAAGGATAAAGTAAAGATGCTGGTCATAAAAACATTCTGTACATAAAATTCTAATCTAACATTGAAATAGGTAGCTTATGTTTATTAGCACTGACAATGCAATTTAACTTAACTTCCAGACAGTACTTCCACTACTAGGAAACCCGTATATCATTATTATTACTACCTGAAAGCTATGCTACTAATGTGTCCCCATTATAACATTCCCTACATGTAGCAAAAGAGTATTTCCTATTTGGATTTTTTTAAATCAGTTTGTACCCACTCAATTTTTTGTGTTAATGCTATTATGTATTTTATTCTAACTCTCGGTTCACTTTTTTTAAAAACAGAAATCGTATCCAACAAGAAACACACCAGGGATCTGTTCAATACCCAAAGGCACTTTTTAAAAATGAGAGAGAACAAAGGAGGAAACCTCCCAGCATGCGCTTTCCAAACCAGCTTCTTAGGACAACATCAAGACAGACAATACTAAAGTACAAGCTTTTCTTTTTTATTCTTTGATCCCTGTATAACAATTGATTATCCAAAACTGTGTAATGGTTACCAAAAGACTCGAGTACCAGGCAAAGATCAGAACAATCTAATAACCAATCTAAAGAGATGGAAGAAATACTGAAAGAAAGGTTTAATCACCTAAGTATACATCCTCCAATTAGAAAGAGCTTTAAATAGCGTACCTTGAGATAAATTAGAGTCTGCATGCAGTTGTATGGGAGATGGGGGGGGGGGGGGGGTAATTAAGAATAGGAAAATTCACACACATCTCTTCTTAGAGTTAGGGAAGAGAAACAGACTAGAATAGACTTTCAAAAGCTACCATGTTTCATAGAGAAGGGATTAAAACAAAATACTGGTTCAATTTATTCAGAACTTTTAATACACCAAGAAATATGGTAATCCTATGCCTAAAATCTGCAAAAGACATTTGATGTTATATGAATGTTTTTCCTAACACCACACAAATGGTCAAGTCATGTAGAATATTTCAGTCCTTTACATCTTAGTTAGGAAATAGGACATCAATGTATGCTTTACACTTTTGTCTAAAAATTGTACCTATTACAAGTAAAAGTGACTGAGAAAAATAATTCTAATTTTTTTCCAATTATACTTTATAGATATAGTGCTGCCAAATATTTAATCGAGGTCACTGTTTTCTCTGTATAATTCTGTAGATCCTTCACACAAACAAGACAGGAAAATGTTATCTCAAGACAAAAATTGGTACGAGACACTCAGAGGCAGGTACCTTGCAACTACTTAAGTTGGTGTTTTGTTTAAGTTTACTAGATTTCAAGTTGACGGTAGTCCTTTAATTGGTCTGTGGATGAAAGAAAAGGATAAAAATTTTGCCTGAGGAAAAAAAAATGCTAAAGGAACTCATTGTTCACTTCACAAACAGAAATTTTAATTTGTGTCTAAAATTCTGGTTGAGAGTTTTCACTTAAGTAAATCCCCTTTTAACTTCAAATATAGAATGAGGAAAACTGTTTTCTTGGGGTATATTCTTACTTAATACATTTATTTCACCTAACTTCAAACATAATATATGACACCTTACTGTTAACACACTTCCTGTAAAGATTTGCTCCATCTATTATTTTAAATAATAAGATTTCTCAGGAGGGTTACAACCCAAGGTGTAATCTACCCATAACTCAGTAAACAGATCTGATATCACCTGATGTTTCTTGTTTCACAACATTCAAAGAAAAAGATGAACAGGGGAGAATAGAGCCTGAAAAAAATGTATTTGACTTGGCAGGTGGAAAGCTTTCCATGGCAAATAGGGAGCCCCTAGTCCTTCAATTTGTAAAGACTATAAGATGGTGTTGTTTATAAATTACAACATTAACCCTTATGGCTACAAATATAATCTTGCAAATGTACACCAATGCAGTGTTGCCCTCTCAGGTCTGGCCTTCCTAAGCAGCAGCAGAGTGAAATTAACAAGCCACTAGTCAGTTTCATAGTTATCATTCAGAACCCTTAAGGCAGCAGTGAAACTGAAAAGAATCTTCTCAATTTCTTTCTGCTGCTGGTTGGGAAAGCAATGAACTGCAGCAGAAGAGGCTGGCATGGGAAAAGGCCAACAAACAGGAGAGAGAGAGGAAGGCAAAAATAGACACAGAAGACAGGAGATGGGAAAGAATAATGGATACAAATACAGCCCTATGCTGACAGCAACTGGGAAGCTAGGAAAGAAAGAGTAGGAAAGTCCTCCTACCCTTTCTTTCAGCAGCTAAAACAACACCCCTTTCATCTCTCCAAAAACACAGTCTCAGGAGGCTCCGAGATGGCAAAGGATGGGAGTGTCAAATGTATCAGACCTTTGAGGTATCCTAGTCCTCCTCCCCCCTTCCCTGCCACCTCTCACCCATTCAAAAAAAATCATGGGTATCAGTTTCTGGCTGGCTAGCAAATTTTTCAGTCCATCCAAATCAACCAACCTAAAAAACATTCACATTCCCTACTAAACATATCAGCCAAGCCCACTTTTGTTAGAGTCAGTCAGCAACATGCACTCCTGTATTTTCTACACTAAGATGAATTAAGTAGTTAAGCAGGGAAAACAAACTTCAACCTTTTGTCTTTAATAAAGTAGATGGCATAATTTGTAGAAGGTTGGGGGGGAGGGCTTCCTAAGGTCTCATGCAATATCACCAGCAAGATCCCCCTGAAAACAAGAAGCAGTGGAGGATATTAACAGGATTCATTCATCTTCAACAGGCACAGAGAATCGCCATCACTGCATACACAGATCCCAAAGGAGCTAATCGCCTTCCTAAACAGGCACGGAACATTAAAAAAACAAAAACTCTTGACAACCTGACAATGCATACAATTACTATATACATATAGTATATGTATTTGGGTCAGACACCCAAAAACAAGTGACATAAACCTTAGATGTACACTAAGAGGGAAAAGACAGACATTTTAAGGAAAGGGAATTCCCTCGGACACATAATAAGTATTACATGTTATATACTCTAAAACCTCCTACTGCGGACCTCATGATGCTTCATGCTGATCAGAAATACATAGGGGTTGGAGGAAAGAAAAGGGGAAAACAAATACATATACATTCCACAACACATAAGATTTCCATTTCAATCCTCAAAGTTATTCGCACTTTACTTTTATTTTAAAGAGTCAGAGTGAACAGCAGCTTTTGAGAGAACTTGATAGAATACGAAAAAATGGACTAAGTTTGTGAGCAAGGTGTTTGGTTTCTCTCTTTTGTTACTACTACAAATATCAGGTTGGATGTGTTGTACAAATAAAGTTATACTGTCTCCTCAAACCTATGATGATCTCTGACTGACCACAGCACTGGGGTTGAGAGAGGATCCATCCATACCAACAGAGAGTCCTGTGGCACCTTTAAGACTAACAGATGTATTGGAGCATAAGCTTTTGTGGGTGAATGCCCACTTCATCAGACACATGATGTCTGTTAGTCTTAAAGGTGCCATAGGACGCTCTGTTGCTTTTTACAGATCCAGACTAACACGGCTACCCCTCTGATACTTGAACCCATACCAAGTACCTCATTTTAGGATTCATTTTGAAGCGGATTTTTCAGAAATCTCTCAAAGGATTGGTTGCAAATATGCATTCTAATGAGACTTTAAAACTCTCATTTAAATAATCTCTCTAATTCAAGTTATCAAACTCAGAGACAGGCACATCTAAGTGAGGGGAGAGAGGAAAGGTTCTCTCATAAGAACGGCCACACTGGATCAGACCAATGGTCCATCTAGTCAAATGTTCCGACACTGGCCAATGCCAGGTGCTCCAGAGAGAATGAACAGAACAGGTAATCATCAAGTGATCCATCCCCTGTCGCCCATTCCCAGCTTCTGGCAAACAAAGGCTAGGGACACTTCAGAGCATGGTTTTGCATCCCTGTCCATCCTGGCTAATAGCCATGGATGGACATATCCCTCCATGAATTTACCTAGTTCTTTTTTAAACCCTGTTATGGGCTTGGCCTTCACAACATTCTCTGGCAAAGAATTCCACAGGTTGACTGTGCTTTGTGTGAAGAAAAACTTCCTTTTATTCATTTGAAACCTGCTGCCTATTAATTTCATTTGGTGACCCCTATTCTTGGGTTATGAGAAGGAGTAAACAACACCTTATTTACTTTCTCCAAGTTCTTTCCTCTCGTGAAGAGAGGGAACACCCACTACCTTGGTTTCCTTCTATCCCCCCTTTTCTGAGAGCAATTGGTGACTTTAATTCTAAAGCAAGAGAGGCTGCCAATTCAGGGATATTAAAGGACAGTTCCTTTTCCAGCCTCATCATAACATACGTAGCAATCCAATCCCCCAGATTCCCTCCCCCTCTTGTACTAACTAAAGCATCTCTCCATAGGGGTCCATTTAAAAACTTTTCTAAGTGCTCAGCGATGGGGGAAGGGTGAGCATGGAGAGGAGGATCTGTGGCACTGGCAAGCCTCCTCCCTCCCCAGTGAGACGCTGAAAGAGTATTTCTGCCTGTATCTGTAATTTGCACTCCATGCATCGGAAGAAGTGGGATTTTACCCACCCGAGCTTATGCCCAAATAAATCTGTTAGTCTTTAAGGTGCCACCCGACTCCTCATCGTTTTTGTGGCTACAGACTAACGGGGCTACCCCTCTGATACTTGAAAGAGCGAGAGGCACCCTGCTGTAATCACCACTAAATCACTCACTTGGTTCTCTTTAGCCTTTTTATTTGCATTCTAGCTGAGCAAAGCCTCCAGGAAAATACAACCAACGTTACTACACGCCGCCACCACCACTTGTGTTTACTTCCTGAGGCAGAGCCCCTCTACCCCATGTCTAGAGCCCTTCAAACAGCACTAAAGGGTCTCCCTCTCCTCCCCATTGGGAGCTGGATATTTGGGGTGCAGGGATAAGCTACCTCCTTCAGACACTGCATCTATTTGGGGGAGGAGGAAAGTCGCAGCAGGGGCATGGAACCAATGTGATTACAACACCACAATCCGCCCCCGGCCCCCCACGATGGGAGTGGGGACCCTGGGGGCTGTGGCTGAGGGGACGGACACACTAATCCTTGGGGAGGGGAGCCCCAGCTTCCTCCTCATCCCAGCCCTTCGAGACCCCCCCCCCCAGGGAAGGCTTAGGGGTCAGAACTGGCTGTGCAGCAGCGCAGGGGGCACGGTCTCTGGGGCTCGGGTCTGCCCCCACCCCGGCCGCTGAGAGGGAGGGCAGTAGCTGAGAGGGCTGGGGGTCAAAGACAGCCCCCCCCCCCATCTGGCCTAGCCCCCTCGGCCCCTGCTGCTATGCTGAGGGGAGGATCAGGGCAGCTTCCCGCCACCCCTCCCGGCCGATGAGAAGAGGGGGGCCTGGGGAGGCTGAGGGCAGCTGGGGGGGGAGGCTCTGACCGGGCCAGGGGCAAAGGACAGATTTACCCCCCCCCCGGGCAGCTCCCCACCCTGAGAGGAGCGGGCTGTGGGGACAGGCGGGGGAGGCCGAAGGCAGCTACTGAGGGGGGGGGGGGGGGAAGGGAAGGGCAGCCCCCTCCCCCGATGCTGGGAGGGGAGCAGCTCTAGCCAGGCGGGGGCGAAGGACCGGTCCCCCCAGCAGACTTGGCCCCTCAAGTCCCTGCTGCTGGGGGGGGGGGGGTGCGGTGGTGGCAGCTTCCCCAGGAGCAGGCAGGGCCCGGGGGCCGCTCGCCCCCCGCCGAGCCCGGCGCTGCAGAGGGGCCCGGCCCCGGCGGCGCGGGCGACCCGAGCGGGGCGGGGAGGGGGGATCGCGCAGGGAATTGAAGCTGCGCTGTACCTTTAGTTCCGCACTGTCCGCCATCTTGTAACTCCGGGCGCAGGCGCAATGAACCCCGCCGGGACCCCGCCCCGCACGCCCCGCGCTGCGTTTGAATCACACGGCGCCATTTTGTCCCCGCCCCCCCCTCCTCCCCCGGCTCGGGCGGGCGGGGGGCGCCGCGTGTCTGTCCCGCAGCTGGACCCCCTCCCCTCCCCCCGCGGCCGGGCCGGAGTCGGGGCTCTGCGCCTCTTCCCGCCCGCGGGGGCAGGGCCCGGCCCCGTACCCCGCAGTGCAACAGCCCCGCAGCCCGAGCCAGCGGGGGGGGGACGGACACTGGGGGGGGCAGGGGGGGATGGTCTAGGTGATGGGGGAGGGGTACAGGGGTGGGATGGTCTAGGTGATGGGGGAGGGGTACAGGGAGGGAAGGGTCTAGGTGATGGGGGAGGGGTATTGGGGGGACAGGGGGGTGGAGACCGGGCAAGGGGGTGGGGGGGATGGAGGAGGAAGGGGTTAAATCCTGAACAGTCCTCAGGAGGGAAGACCCGCGGGGGGTCCGTGCCTGCAGACGGTCCATGTCTCGCCGCCCGCCAGTGCATGACCCCGATGGGCCGCGTGCCAAAGGTTGCCGACGTCTGCCTTAGACGCTCCAGTCAGTCTAGCTTAGGACGAGGCCCCTACCAAATTCACGGTCCATTGTGGTCCATTTCACGGTCAGAGGATTTTAAAAACTGTAAATTTCATGATTTTGGCTTCTTAAATCAGAAATTTCACGGTGTTGTAATTGTAGGGGTCCTGACCCCCAGAAAGTTGTAGGGGAGGGTGACAAGGTTATTGTAGGGCGGGTTGCGGTACTGCTACCCTTACTCCTGCACTGCTGCTGGTGGCAGTGCTGCCTTCAGAGCTGGGCAGCTGGAGAGCGGCAGCTGCTGGTCGGGAGCCCAGCTCTGAAGGCAGAACCGCCGCCAGCAGCAGCACAGAATTAAGGAGGGCCTGGTATATGGTATTGTGACCCTTACTTCTGCGCTGCTGCCTGCAAAGCTGGGCCCTCAGTCAGCAGCCAGTACGATCCAGCTCAGAAAGCAGTACTGCAAAAGTAAGGGTGTCATGGTATGGTATTGCCACTCTTACTTCAGTGCTGCTGCTGGCGGGGCGCTGCTTTCAGAGCTGGGTGCCCAGCCAACACCAGCTGCTCTCCAGCTGCCCAGCTCTGAAGTCAGCGGAGAAGTAAGCGTGGCAATACTGTGATCCCGCCCCTAAAATAACCTTGTGACTCCCCTGCAATTCCCTTTGGAGTCAGGATCCCCAATTTGAGAAACACTGGGCTCCCCCCCTGAAAGCTGTATAGTATATGGTAAAAGCATGCAAAAAAACAGATTTCATGGTCCGTGACACATTTTTCATAGCCGGGAATTTGGTAGGGCCCTACTTATGACCCAGACCAACTGGACTTTATGATAAAAGGACACATACCAAAAATCACAGCACATCAGGTTGTTTCTAGTCCCAAGATCAATTGGTACTCTAGATCTTACATCAAAGACAACACTGGTAGCCAGCGAAGTGGGAGCTATTGAGAGATTAAAGCAGGTAAAATATATGCAGGCATAAATCACAGTTTGTAATTCCAAATGGTGGCAGTGATAGAATAAACTGCCAATTTCCCATGCCCCAACCCTGATCGCCCTCCTGCCCTCCAAACCCCTCAGTCCCAGCCCAGAGCCTGCACTCCCAGCTGGAGCCTGCACCCCTTCCCACACCCCAGCCCCCTGCCCCAGCCCTGATCCCCCTCCTGCCCTCCAGACTCCTCAATCCCAGCCCAGAGCCCACACCCCTTCCCACACCCCAAGCCCCTATCCCAGCCCTGATCCCCCTCCCACCCTCTGAATCACTCGGTCCCAGCCCAGAGTACCCTCCTACACTCCAAACTCCTCATCTCCAGCCCCACCCTGGAGCCTACAACCCCAACCAGAGCCCTCACCCCCTCCCACACCCCAACCCGAATTTTGTGAGCATTCATGGCCCGCCATACCATTTATATTCCCAGATGCGGCCCTCGGGCCAAAAACTTTGTCCACCCCTGATCTATACCAATACTCAAGTGAATTGTCCTGGGCCTTTGACATGAGCTGTCATCTGGCCGGCGGAAGTTGTCACAGATACTACAAACTTTGCCTGTGAATGCTGAAACAGGAGCCCTGACACCCATGGGAGACTCTTGCATAAACCCAAATGGGGGACTCCGAGTTTCAATGTGAAAGTAAAAGCTAATCCCATTTTAAGTCCTGCTACTATTGAGGAGTTGTGATGATTTTCAGGGTTACCCAAGGTGTCTGTGGTAAATCACTACAATCTGCGTATAATATGACGGAGCCTTGTATACACCCACCAGGGGAAACCTCATTACAATTACCGGTTATTGGGCAACACGAGCTCTCCGCTCTGGGCTTCACAAGCCTCGCCCTTTTCCAGTGCAGGCTAGCAATTTCCGTCCCACTTAGGGTGACCAGATGTCCCGATTTTATCGGGAGGGACTGTCCCAATATTTTCTTGTTTGTCCCGCGTCCCGACCAGTGTTAGGTCGGGACACTGGACAAACAAGGAAATGCTCCGGAGCCCGGAAGTGCTCCCCCCCTCCCCCCGCAATTCCGCCCCCTCCTCCCCACATTGGCTCCCTCCCCGAATCTCCACCTCTTCCCCAGGCTCGCCATTCCTCCTCCCTCCACAAGCGCTGGAGGGAGGCTCCGGAGACGCAGGGGGAGCGCGGGGCCAGGGTGAGTGAGAGTCCGGCCTGGCCCCAAGCGCAGGCAGGACTCAGTCAGGCGGTACCTGGAGGGAGAGGAGGGGGGCGGCCCGCGGGGCCAGGGGGTGGCTGTTCACCCCCCCGGGCAGCAGGACTCGGGAGCAGCCACTGCTGCAGCTCCCACTGCCGCGGGGGGAGGAAGCGGCCGATGGCCAAGCTCAGCGGCTGCAGCTCTGGCGCCCCCGAGCCCGGGCCTGCTGCAGGGACCTAGCAGCGCGCACGCTGCGCCCAGCCCCTGGCCAGTCACGTCTGGGCTGGCTGGTGCAATCCCGCGGGCGGCCCCGGAGTGGGGGCAGCAGGCTCCAGCCCTCCCCGTCCCGCTTGGGTCCCACAGGGGAACGAACTGGGCTGGGCTGCCGATGCCTCCGCCCCGGAGCCGCCGCGGGATTGCACAAGCTGGGCAGCCAGCCCAGACGCAACCTACTCTCCCTCCAGGTACCGCCCAACTGAGTCCTGCCTGCGCTCGGGGCCAGGCCGGACTCTCACTCACCCCGGCCCTGCGCTCCCCCTGCGTCTCCGGGGCCTCCCTCCAGCGCTTGTGTGTGTGTGTGGGGGGGGGGGGGGTTGTTTGTTTTTTGCTCTGCCACCTTTTTTTTTTGCCCTCCCCAGCGTGTCCCGATATTTGACCTGGGTGATCTGGTCACCCTAGTCCCACTATGCACATCAATCCACTGCGTCCAAGAAAGCAGTGCACCCCCATTCAACACCCTTCTCAGCACAGTGCGCTTAAAGAGGCTTCTGCTAAAATCAAACTGACGTTTATTTAACAGCTTGAGATAAAGATTCAAAATAAAGCCAAGTAAAATGATTTGGAAACATACGGTTACTAGTAAAACAAAACATGTAATCTATAGCCTCTACTTAAGTTACCTTATTAGACAGGAGTGTCTCTCTCACCGAAAGGTCATTCCTTGCAGCACATGTCCAGTCCCAAAAGCTGGGATTCAATTTTCATGAGCCAACCCCTTGCCACTCCTCTGTAATGGATAATCAGTCATTTTTCTCTTAGGTAGTAAACAGGCTATTGGCTCATTGCCTTATGGGCCATCTCTTCCAAGAACTCTCCTGGGGTTCCTGTGTCTTTAAACATGCTTAAGGGTAAGGCTGCCTCTTCCCCAGACAGTAAATACAAACTGGCCCCAGTCCATTGTTCTCATGTTGACTGGGCTCCCAGACTCCCCCTCTTCAGGTGATGTTTCACTCCAAACAGATCTGGAACACAACATCCTAAAATTGGTTCGTTTACAAACACCTGGCAATAACCATGACAATGAGCTAGTTCTTAGCTTTTAGTAGAGACCACATATGGCCCCCTTCTATGTGATATCGAGAAAATGATCACACATGGATGTGATCTACCTCCTCTCATAGGAGTCTCTGGGAAGTGGAGGCCCCTCTCATGCATGGAGGTCACAGGGAGGAGCTCATGGTAACTGGAGGTGCTTTTTCACTGCAGGGCCCTCCAAAGAAGGATTTTAATTGTGAATGGAAAATATGGGTATAAATTACCCATTTCCCTCTCTTGATCTTCTGGAAAATCTGGCTTTATGAAAACAAAACATCCTGCACCCATAATCCCTGATACTTTAGAAATTATTGGAAGCTGTAGTGTTTCAGACTATTACTGTACAATACTATACTACCAATTGTACAGTTCATAACTTGGTGTTAGAGAATGGCCCCCTCCCCAGCCAGAGCTTAATATACTGCTCTTGGGAAAAGAATCACCTCCTTTCTGCCTCCTGGAGTCTGTGTGGACGAGACTGCTTCTGAGTGCCACCATCCGGGGCAAGAATCGAGTTTGGAATGCTCAGCCAGTGGGGCCGGCTCTAGGATTTTTGCTGCCCCAACCAAAAAAAATTTTTGACCGCCCCCCCGCTTTTTTTCGTGCCCCTCATCCCCCAGCCCTGCCCCAACTCCGCCCCTTCCGAACCCCTTTCCCAAATCTCTGGCCCTGCCTCCTCCCCTGGGGGTGCTGCATTTCTCCCCCCCATTGCTTCCTGCAGCCCCTCTCCCCCCCCCGCAACCTCCCGCCCTAGCTCACCTCCGCCTGCTCCCCCGGGCGCGCCGCCGCTCCTCTTCTCCCCACTCCCTCTCAGGTGAGGGACGGGGGAGCAGCGGCGCATTCAGGGGAGCAGATGGAGCGGAGGTGAACTAGGGTGGGGGGGCGCAGGAAGTAACCGGGGGGCCCAGGAAGTAACGGGGGGGGTAGAGGAACTGCTCCCTGCTCCAGCTCACCTCCGCTCCACCACCGCCGCCTCCCCCGAGTGCCCCGCCGCTCGGCTTCTCCTCCCTCCCAGCCTTGCTACGCGAAACAGCTGTTTTGTGCCCGGCAAGCCTGGGAGGGAGGGGGGAGAAGCGGAGCCGCAGCAGCGCGCTCAGGGGAGCAGGTGGAGGCGAAGCGGAGGTGAGCTGGGGCAGCGGGGGCACTTTTTCTCCATGCCACGGAGTCGGTGCCTATGATGGCCCACTCCAGAATGCTGCCTCTAGAAATGTGCCGCCCCAAGCACCTGCTTGTTTTGCTGGTGCGTAGAGCCGGCCCTGTCAGCCAGTGCCAGGCTATTACCACAACTGCAGCATCAGCAAGCAGGCTGCCACCACAGGGCTCTCTCCCATAGAAATTGCTGTCCATGCAGTGAAATACATACAATGTGCACTTACACAAGGAAAACTTTTGTAAGTTCTTTTTGCACCAGTGCAAGAAAAGGGAGAGTGGGGAAAGCCCTGCGTTTTCCTAGCATATACAAGACCAATGACTGCTGTTTGTTTCCTCTCTACAAAAAGCAAGGAGAATAATGGGAGATGCCTTTTCATAGATGTTAAGGCCAGAAGGGACCATTGCATCATTTCGTCTGATGATCCCTTCCAGAGATGAAAGGATGGCTGTTGGATTCAGGAGGATCCAGAATTTTCCATAGCACTTTTGAATGAGCTGGGTTCCTGTAACAGGAGGCATGATAACATAATGGCTTTTAGAGGGCAAATAAGTTATAACATTACTTATGAAAAAAATTAAGAACTTTACATAGGTGGTTGCAAAAATCAAGCAACTTAAGTGCTGACTGTAGGTTGCATGTGCAACCTCAGCTTGGCTCCCTTGTGCCTATGCATTATGATAAAGTTTGGTTACATGATCACATACAATTTTTTTCCACATGACCTCTGCCTCATTCAGTGCACAGGATGGACATGCTCATGGAAGGGAATAAGGCAGCTGTTTGAGATTTTATTTTTTAAATTCAATTAGTGCCCCCTGCCTACTTCAAAGCCTGCAATTAATACGGACTACTAATTTCTTCATGGTCTTGTCTAGTATGTCACCATAGTATGAGTACTTCACAAACATTCATGAATTTATCTCCACTGCAAGATAAAAGAGCATTAATATCCCCATTCTGTATATGCGGAAACTCGTATGAGGCCATACAAGGAATCAGGGGCAGAGCCAGGTTTATTATTCAGTACCTCCTGGATCCCACTCCTGTATTAACCCATTTCATCTGTGCCATTAGCCAAAATTTGGGGTCTAGCAGTTTGTTTACATTAGAAGGAGAAATTGATGACGGAGTCAGGTATATCTTTAATGCAATCCCATTAATTTACCAACAATGTACATAAAAAGCCCTGTTTTCCTGAATGCAGTAGGAATCAAACTGCAAGAGACAGTTTCTTTGCTCACAGTCCCAAGCCTCTTTCCAGCCAGCACTTTACCCAAAAGCGCTCTCTCAGGTTTTTCTTAGGCTCTGACACTTCTTTGCTCCTTCTCTGTGTGTTCCTCTTATTTCTCTCTCTCTCTCTGACACACAACTGCATGCAATCAAAATCAATTCCCAGCCTACAGTGAAGTCACTTTGCCCAAATAGTTCAGATTCCTCAGTGGCCTTACACATGGCCTGTGTTTGGGGTGGTGACTCCTATTGTTCCAGACATCTCTAACAACGGGGCCTTAATTTTTCCCCTCATTTAGACTGAATGGAAGGCAGTTATTACACTCTCCAGCTTCAAAGAGGTTTTTCCCAACATAATGTGCATTTCTCCAGACCGCACTGTCTTATTGCAGAGGTTCTGAGCATCCACAGCTCCCATTGTCTTCAGTTGCAGTTCGGATTGTTTGGCTTTTCTCCACATCAAGCACCCAGGTGTCTTGGGTCAGGCTCCCAGAAAAATAAGGAACAATTAGTGGTCATTTGACAACGTTTTGGGATAAATTACTTGCTCAGCGTCACCTTGGAAGGCTGTCATAGAGGCCGAGATAGAACTGAATCCTGTGTGCCAGCCACAAAAGCATCTGTTCTCTTCCTGCTGCAGCTCCTGCCTTGTTCTCGGCACACCTTATGACTTCTAGAGCAAATGAGGCACAAAACAGTTGAGGCTCCTGTAGGCTATGCTATTTTGGTCTTATTTCAGTTGTTGGGTTTAGTGGGCGGGTGCTGACTGGTGGCCTGTGGTATAGAGGAGGTCAGGCTACATGATCTGGTGGGCCCTTCTGGACTTACACTTTAGGTCTCCATGGGTATATCTACACAGAAAAAAAAAACCCCCACCCCGCGGCAGTGAGTCACAGAGCCCAGGACAGCTGACTCAGGCTGGTGCAGCAGGACTAAAAATAGCATGTAGATGCTGGAGCCCAGGCTCCAGACCATGCCCTAAACCAGAGGTTCCCAAACTTATTTGGCCTACCGCCCCCTTTTCAGAAAAAAAATTACTCAGCGCCCCCCTGGAAATCTACCTTCTTTAAGCCAACAAACAGAAAGATGCAGTGACAAATTTGCGTTCTTTTATGTATCTATATTTCTACCTACGTCCTACAATATAGTAAAGAAAGATGTGTTATTAGAATATCGCCCACGACATCAGGTATACAGTGGTTTTTACGTAAGACGGCAAAAGACAACCAAACTAAAATACTAATGAAACCAATAAACTGGGTTTTGTTCTCTGCTCAGCATTAGATATATGTATTTGATATTCAATTGTCAAATATCAAACTAAATTTATCAAGAAATAATTAATGTAAAAAATAATCAATATGCAATTAAAAATCAGTTAATAGTTTTAATTTAGTTTGCCCTTATTTAAATAATTGTTCCTTATTAACACATGTCTTATTTACCAATTAACACAGATGATTCGATAGATATAAATAAATGTTAATAGTTAACAGTTTTTTTACGATTTCCTTCCCCTGTTTTCGTTAATATTGTAATAAAAAATATGACAAATATATTGACTGTACACTTCAAATAGTACTGTACCGACACAAGCCTGCTACGATTTTATTATTAGTAAGCACTAGAGACACAGAAATGTACGGTAGATATGTAAGAAAATTTATAAAAATACTCATGTGTAAATTGCTGTTTTATTGAAACAACAATAATACAATTTGCTTTGTATGTGATCCGTAATCCGTCAAGATCGAAGGTATCGAATATGAATAAAAAATTTTAAATACTTATTGCACTATTGTTAACTGCTTTTTACACAATTCAGAAACAATATAAATTAGATTTCATACATGTCGCCTATTTATAGTATCGTATTGTAAACAAGTCATTACACGCACATATTCCTGCCGATGCATGCTGGACTTCCCGACAATGCGCGACACGCTCGCCTGCCAACACTTGCTTGTTAAGAGCTGTTGGCAGACTTGACACCTGATCGGTTATAATTTGTGAATTTATTTGGAAAATAAAGTAATCACTGCAACTTTAACTCTATGTTACACAACACATGAAACATGTACGAACGGTTTTTCAAAATTTTCTTATATTCTCTTCCTTCTTTATGCTTCCACCGCCCCCTTATTTTTATTCAACGCCCCCCAATCGCACCCGAGGCTACTACTGCCCCCCTGGATCATTCCAGCACCCCCCAGGGGGCGGTATCGCCCACTTTGGGAACCTCTGCCCTAAACCACGCTGCCCTCGCCAGGTTTCGGAGCCCAGGCTCCAGCCCGAGCCTGTATAACTAACCTGCTATTTTTAGCTCAGCAGTGTGAGTGCCACAATACATGAGTCAGTTGATCTAGGCTCTGAGTGAGACTCACTCCCATGAGTTTTTTTTGGGGGGGGGTTGCTGTGTAGACAGACCCTAAGGCAGCCTATCTAGCCAAATACAGCATGCGCTGCTCAGTTAGAAATCACTCAACAGTGGTTCCCTGAAGAAAATGGGAAGACAAGGCCCTAAAACAAATTCAGGAGACGGCCTGTCCATCCAGATGTACCATTGTCCCCTCTCCATAGTTAGCTATTTCAGTGGACTAAACCAGCCCCATTTGCAGTCCCTTATTTTAAGGGTTATTATATAATTAAATCATTAAACATAGGAATTATATATAATCCAGTCACTTGTTTCTTTCAAAAGACATTTGCCGAGTCCAACAGCAACATGCAAATCCCCCTTTCAAGGCTTGTGTCTTTAGAGGCTTGTCCCTCGCTCACCCACACACACACTTAGCTTCCCACTGAACTCCCTGGATTTTAAGCAGGTGCTTTAAGTGCTTTGCTGAATCGGGGCATAATGCCCTCAAGCCTGAGATGGAGCCAAAATCTGCCTACTGTCCTCTCTTAAGACATGCAACCTTGCTTTTAATATTAGTGTATTGTCTATAGCCTGTATGAGGAGCTTCTGCAATTGTAGGAAAGAAAGGAAGCCAGTATAAATGGAAGAGTGAAGAAAGTTCAAATGCCAAAACACGGGATTATCCTTGAATACAGTATATTCATGTGTACTTTGTACCTTTTTCTATCCATGCGTTGATCTCATCAATGAAAAGGCAATTGACTTTAAAAAAAAATCACCTTTATAAGCCAGAGCTTCTTGTAATACCCAGTAAAAGAATTTGCAACAATCACTTCATCCTGACCGATGGGAGTGGGGGGTTATTGTGTTATACACAGTATTAAATGAAAGCACAACCCTTTCTGAAATGACAAGCAGCTGAACCATTAACATAACAAATTGCTACTTACACCAAAGTATTTAGCTTTTCCGACACCTTTTGTATCTCTGAGTTCTCCTGCAGACAAAGCTGATACAGATCTATTATTTCTCAGTTTGGCCTTAATATTACTACATTTTAGTATTACAGATACCATATATACTGGAGTATAAATGAAAAACGTTTCTTTTTTTAATATATGGGTAAGGGATGTTTATATACAACTAATCTGGGCTCCTCTTTCCCCCTCAGACTTAGGAGTTGGGATTCGTGGGCAAGAAAAGGCTTTGTCTACACATTGAGGATTTTCAGAGATTCTTGCATGGTTGTTCTAACAAGGCTGAAGCTCCACTGGTAGTATTAATGGTGGAGCACTAGTGTAGACTAGCCATTGGTGTTTTTACCTCCATGTCCTTAGACCTGCACTTTTGATATTGCAAGTGGCTCGTAAACCGAGCTGGTCAAAATAAATAGAAAAAAATGTTGTTCATTTTGAAATGGTTTCCATTTTTCAGGGTTCAGAAATGGAACAATTTTTCTTCTGTTTTTCTTTTTTTTAAATTCCAAAAAAAAAAAAATCAGGTTTTAGAAATGTCAAACACTCAAAATCTTGAATGTTCATTCCCCTCCTTTTCTTATTGCCATAGTGCAATAAAATTATATCCAGAGTCCACCCTTACCCATCCCCCGCAACATTTTGCCACTCCGAAACTTTTCTTTTCTGAACTTTCTCAGCTTTGTAAAAGTTACAGAGTAGCAGAGTTAGTTTCATTTTTTCTTTTCTACTCTATTTTGCCCCCAACATTGAGCAAGTTTTGAAAAGTTAGGTTTAGTTTCAATGAACTGGGAAATTAAAAAAAATCAACAGCTTCTCATGAAAATTAAGGTGTGGAGGTTTTTTTAATATAAAGACTTTTTTCATCCGAATGTTTCAGACAACAAAAACTCCAAGCAGCTCTACTTGTAAGCATTTTTGAGAGTAAAAAAGGTGGATCCTTGAAAACCAATTATGCTGTTTTTTAGGATCAATACAATTTCAGTGCACGCCATCATAAACTGACTCATCATAAATATATCCGGGGTTTAATCAGCTGACACACTGCAGAAAATGTGTGCTGGTCTACACTGACCGCTAAGGTGGAGTCAGCAGGGTATCATCTGACTCATTTGTTGAAAATCACATTCAGACGCAACATTTTGTAATATAGATAAGCTCTGTGAGTATATATGGTAGGTCAATAGGGCTAGCTGAGTGACATAGGTAACTTACCCCTGTGCTCTGCTCTGGGAGATGGGAGCACTGCAGAGATATATATAACAGATCCACTGTGGCTAGCATAGGTGACCTCTGGGCTTTCCCCAGTGAGCATCAGGTTTGTTCTATGCTGGAGGCCTGATTCTCCTCCCACTCATGCCAGTGTAAATCAGTAGTGACTCCAGTGAAGTTAACAGACTTACACTGTTGTAAAACCATTGAGAGGGGAAAATCAGGCTCCCCCACACTAGTGAGAGATGGGAATATTACGCAGACAGTTAACACACCAGGTCACATTCTAGGCTAGCCCACCAACAGCAGCAAGTCAAGTCACAGGCAACGCTCCTGCACTTCCTTTTACTCACCCTATATTAAGCCTTGGGATTGCAGCATATTGTAGTAGGAATGACCATTATAAATAAGGTTGCCTCCCAGTCTCCGTTCTAACACTCTGTTTTGACCAATTTAGGAGTTCCTGACACTGTCCCCTTTCTCATTTTCCAGGCTTGGTTTCTGCCCAAAGATGAAGTAAAACCAGTTAGTCCATTTTTGAGAATTTTTTGTTTTACTCAATCTGGTTCCCATTAGAAACAAACAATTGCAACTTATTTTTTTAACAGCTGGAATGGGTGGGCATATAAACATTAACATTTGGCATTGAAATAGGTGTTATTGAGAAGTATGTAGAAGAGCATTCTGGTGAAAATTGCTTTGATACACGAGCAGATCTGTGAACCAGTCACTGTGTCAGATAAACCAAGTCCATTCAAGTCTTTATATACAAAGTACATGTGGAATTCCACAATATGCTACAGCTTAGATTTAACCACATAGGACTAATAGTGAAGTTTCGCTGGCATATACAAACCACCTAAATTCACTACTAAATGAGTGAATTGCCTCATCCCCTGCACGGGGGCTAAGGAAAGGTACGTTCCTAGTTGAAAAAGAGAACATTCAATCCATGGCTGCTGGCTAAATTATTAAAGCATGACAGAGAGAATTTACCATATAAAAAACCTAAGTCAACTAAGATATATTGGACCATGTTGCCAATGAAAATAATGTAAATATACAAGAGTGAAAAATATTACAAGGCACTGCATATGTGTATGTAAGGTTGTAGAAAAAGTTTTATATTGCATTACTTGAGAAGGGTGTAGTGTCCGAGCATGTAATTAAAGACTATTGTAATTCTGGTCCCTT
This sequence comes from Chrysemys picta bellii, assembly GCF_011386835.1. NCBI lineage: Eukaryota > Metazoa > Chordata > Testudines > Emydidae > Chrysemys > Chrysemys picta. Next base: position 4,304,836 of record NC_088800.1, read on the forward strand.
GTGAGAATGTACTACAAGGTCATATGTGCAACCTTCATTTTGGGCCTTCCTCCTTCAACTTAATGTTCTTTTCACATCTTTTTTTGCGTAGCTATATTTTGTGAAGCCAGACTCCAAACCGAGCTCCATCAAGGAGACTCCAAACCGAGCTCCATCAAGGTGCAATGGGAAAAGAAAAAGCTTTCAGCTCTGTTTTTGTTTTTGTCACTTTTGCATATTTTAATCACACTGTTGATGTTACTTGAATGCTCTGTGTGTGTGTTAATATTTTCTCTGCCTGAATTACAGGCATTCCGATTCCCCTCAACCAGCTCCTGGAGTACTTTGTTGCTGCACAAGTTATTACTGCTTCAGGACAAGAGTTACATGAAGCGCAATTAGCCCATTTTGTATTATTTGTTTAGCCTCTTTTTCCTCTTACTATCACAGGGGTGAATTTAGTGCTTATGAAAGTGACTATTAGCACTGATTTGACCTGGTCAGTGCCTTGCAAGCTCACTCACATGGCTCTGCCAGTGTCCCTCAGGCCTGACCTGCCATAATCGTTTTATTTTACACCTGTCTTGAACAAAATAGACCAGGATAAGGCCCCCAAATTCATTGTCAGTAAGGACCAAAAGCAGGTTTTGAAGACAGGTCTTCCCAAAAAAGCCAGTATACTTGTCAACTACACCTCCTCCTTCCCCAGCGATTATCTTCATGTTTGGCTTCTGAATGATTGATTCCTTGGAAGTTCTTGCACACCTCTGCTCCACGTAAAAGAAAGGTTCCCATGTACAAGAGGAAAGAGATTGGAGGGTTATTTGTAGACAAGTAACTGGGGTTCCATGCAAAGGAAAACAAGTCTTGACTAATTATTTAATGTATAGGGTCCATAATCTGTGCAATTCATCAAAGACTATTTGTACTAGATGGACGTCAGGCTACAGGGTAACTGCCTTCTCCATTGACAAGGAAGATGAATAAATCACTTCCTTCCAGCACTAGCTGAGAAAACAATGGGCTGTATCCTGCAGGCTGATAGGTTTTACTCAGATTTTATTCCAGAAAATTCCCATTGGTGAGTGGATATAATAAGGATTTAGCGCTCTACAGGGTTCATAACTCAGGCTTTTATTAGTCCCGACAAGGAAAGAGTTACTTTTTAGGAAGAATTTTAGGAACGTTTTCTTCAGGAAGGACGAGCAGTGATTCTTGAGATATTTGGTTATACATGTAAGAGCATTTCCTGCTCTGGCTGGATTGAATCCAGCTTTTGTCAACAACATGCAGCTTCACTGGGCTGCAAATGTCTAGATGTGATTTTTATCATTGTTTTATTATCGAGTCTCATACCATCAATGTAACGCAAGAAAAAAAGGGGAAGGATAAATGTGAAACAATTGCAATGGGCCATAACCAATTTACAATGAGGTTTAAGATGAACACTGGAGTATGAGTCTCAAAGCTCAATACAAACTAGGTGACCGGATGGCTCAGAAGACTGGAATTGTCCTGGAACAAGCAAGAAGTTGAAAGGAAAAAAATGTGGAAAACTGCAGGACGTTTCCTCTGATTTTAGCTGAAACATTGAGGGAATTGTCTTAGTTTGGGAAGTATGATGTAATGCTTTCCAGAGGTACCCAGGGCTGTGAGGCACCTTGCTACCACCTGCCCTTAGTGTGAGGAAGCCTTATCTGTGCCTGCCAGACATCTGCTCTCAAACTCCACCGGCCAAGGGAAACGTAAGTGCTCCCCATTATGTCTACACAGGCCCTGTTTCTTCTCTTCAGGTTAGCAACAGGCCCACTCCAATCCTCTCCCTGTTGCATCCAACCTCTGGTCCACTGGACTCTCACACTATTCCCAAATTCACTTCTTCCAAAGAAACAGCACACTCCAACTTATCAGTTCCACTTCAAATCACCGCTCCGCCTAGCACACACAGCACTTAGATATGTTTATAGTGAAATCAAGTATAACCCTATTTATCAAAGTGCAGAGATTCAAGTAACAGTAAGTAGAAGTATTGGAAACAAACGGTTACACATAAAACAAAATCAAAACATATTCTATAGCCTAGACTTAATTACCTCGATATTCTCATGGTTTGTAGGGTATTGCTCACCCAAAGTCCTTGCAGGGTTTTGCAGCTAGACTTGAGACAGACATGCTGTCAGCTTATCCAGGTGAAGGACACAGTGCATTCCTTTACCTCCCAAGATATACAAGTCTCATCCATTGTCTTTATTCATAAATAGGACACTCCCCCTATTCTGTTTTGTTTCTTTCTGTAGATATTTCAGCCTTTTGACTGGCATTGGACTCAGTCTGCAAATAGCTCTCCAGGGGGAGGCAGACAATATACATTTGACCAGACATGGAGGTAAATGTCTGTTGGCTCCTGCCTGAAAGGAACCTGCCCCGGACATGTCACTTCCTGGTGACCTGCCTTAACTCCAAGACCTTAAGAACACAGTTTTCATTATAGATAGAGAACTTCTTAAATATTATCCATTTTGCAATGATTATGATGACCAGTGGGCTACTGGCTCTCCCTAGAGACCTCACATGCCACCCTTTGGTGAACTACTATATACATATGTATTAAGTACTATGAACTACTCTATCTGACCAAGGGGATCCCTGGTAAAACCCCTATACAACCTCTGTGTCTTCTGCCTGCTGGCACCCAGAGATCCCTGGGTCATATGATGGTCCTGATTCATCATTTCTCAGCACCTTGTGCTGTCATTTAAACCAGTGCAAACTCAGTACTATTCTGCCAGGAGAGCATTTTATACCCACTTTGCACAGGGAAAAACAACAGTACAAGATGATGCAGGGTCAGGTCCTGTAACAACAAGTCTTTTCTTCTTCTAAGAGTCTATATTAGCCTTTTCCCCTACCGTTCCCCACTGTTGCTATTATCCATACAGATCCACTGAAAACAGTGTTGGGAGCATGAGGGTAGATACAGCGCTGTCAGCCCCCGGTATTTTAACCACCCTGTTGTCTAGACCTGCTCATAGCAGAGTTAGATGACACTCTGGCGTGAGTGCCAGCAGCCGGGCAGTGGACGATATCTGATGCAGCTACAGAACGATCTTTAAAAGCACTGACATGTTCAATTGTTAGGTAATTCCTGTTTTAAAAGAATTGCTTTCCCCTAACGAGCACTGCAAACGAAGCTGATTTACAATAGCAAGTAGAGACATGCGTCTGACGACGTGGGTATTCACCCACAAAAACTCAAGCTCCAAAATGTCTGTTAGTCTATAAGGTGCCACAGGACTCTTTGGTGCTTTTTACAGTAGCAGATTTCAGTAGGGTTGATTTCAACCAGCTTATATAAAAACAATAGAGCTAATTATACTGTAGTAATTACCTGAAAATTATATGTATGTTGTTTTTCCACCAGTCAATACTACTATTTTTGAACTTGGCTTTGTTCTCATGGATTGTTCTCATGCTGTCTCCAAATGTTCTTCCAATCTCATCGTTCACATGCAGCGTCCCAAACACAGCCATTTCCTGAAAAAGTTGCGTTGCAGATTGTGCTGGTTTATTCAAAATCTTTTGTGCTTAATTTCATTTCCCTCTTCAGCATATCCTCAGCACCTCGTGTTTGGAAAATGTTTTTGCAAATAAAATATTTCTAACAAACATTTTAGTATGGACTGTATAAGATGGTAACTTTGCTACTAGATTCTAGAAATAGCATCCAATGGGGATTTACTCCTGTCTGCCAGAAGATATATTTGTATACCCTTCAATTATGTTCTTCTGTTAATTGCCCCTTTCCTGCTAGCATTTTTTTGGATAATAGAGAAGTCTCACCAACCTATTGTAATTTCACTGAGAAAAGAATTTTAAACAAGATCATTAAACAACATGGAATATCTGATCATAAGCATCTTGATCAAACTTGCTTGGTATGACCCTGATCCTACCTCCAATAAAATTATTGCCTCCATCAAGAGCAGGAATAATTGTGATTTAGAAGAATTTTGTTTTGTCTCTCTCATTTTAGGTGTGTGTTATTGATGTCTTTATGATTTTTCAGTAGCAGCCAGTAAAAGCGACCAACCAATGAAAGCGAGCACTGCAAACACGGTCATCACAACACTCCCAAGAGGGGAATGTTGTCCAATGGCAAGAACAGGGACGTGGGAGTCAAATCTTTGAATCTTTCCTAATTCTCCCACTGACTCGCTATCCAACTTTGAGCAAGGCATGGCCTCTCTATGCCTCACATTACTCTTTTGTAAAATGGGGATAATCATGTTTAATCTCATTGAGATGTTGAGATCAGTAATTAATTAACATCTGGAAAATGCTTTGAGGTTCTCGGATGAAAAGTGTTCGAGTTGGAATGCCTGCAACATTAAAATAAATAGCAATAATATTAACATGTATTGCATCGAGTGCCTTCATCTTCAAAGCTCTTTACAAATGTTAATGAATTAACAAAAAGAAAAATATCAGTAAAGATCATATTTACCCATTAAAATTATTCTCCCAAAGCATAAATAACTACATCTGCCTCCCAGGCAAAAATAATTATTTAAAGAAAACCTAAATGCCAACTCCAGTATCAAAGCGTAAATCCCCAGTGGCACCATCCATGGAAAATCTACTTTGAACTAAGGATTATTAGTTTATACTTTTAATTAAGATAATTGGACACTGGGCCCAATCCTGCAACCACTGAGATCAGTGGGAGTTTTTATAATTGACTTCAAGGGGAGCAAGATTAGGCTGTCAGTGAGGAAAACAAAGAACATCGGGCTGGTCCAGTGGTCTGGTATGTTAGTGCCCTAAACTATAGAGTTTCACTGCATTGAAGTGCGCGGGAATAAGGCGGCTTGCCTGCTAGCCCTCTCCATCAGGGAGATAGCTATTCTCAGGAGCTTGACACAGTGAGCAAAATTGTAAATAAACACATATGCTTGTTGTGTCTATAGAATGATGAATCACAGAGAGCAGAGGAAACACTGCATGAGAAACATTCTAGAGCCAACATTCAGATGCAGTATTCTTAAAAATTCCCCAGTCTAAGTGTAGAACGAAAGAGGTAAGAAATCATAACGCACAAGACTAATATTAAAACAGTTCTTGTAAGGAGCTGCACATTGGGATTTTTTTTCTGAAATTCCATATTCCCGCTGGCACTAAATGAAATATGCTATCATTGCAGGATAACAAAATCTGTCAATTTACTGAAGCGCTCATAGGAAACTAGACAGTCAAAATGTATTTTCAGCAATTTTAAACTAATACTTAAAGAATGATATAAGGTGTTTCCTTATATTTTCCCTGTTATATCGTTCATCTCTATCTGAGCCTCTGTACTCATAGATTTCAATTGCCACATGTAAATAAAACCAGAAAAATACTCTGTGGTCATTATTTTCTTTGCTCAGAATTTCACACATTTCTATAGATCTCCTTTACTATACAGATTACAGCGTGTCAATGACATTCCCTATGACCGAACTCCCTAACATACATTCCAGAATGTAATGGACTATAATAGATTTTATAAAAATCTATGACTCACTCCATATACTGCGCAAGTCATTTTAGGCAGCACATGGGTGTTCAATAGAAATATTTCCTTTTAGCATATTCTCAATGATTGGTGATATGAACTTGCCAGAAGTGTCCCCCACATAACCTAAGCTGTTCTCTAGCCTCTCCTGCTTTTCTGTGAAGAAAAGTCATCTGAAAATGCATTTTGTTAATTTCATATGGTTGTTTCTCCAGAATGGGCTGAAGGCTCTACAAAGAGACTCATGGATTAAAATGTCCCAGTTAATCTATTGCATAATGGCATGCAGGCAAAGCTTCAAGTATGTTTGTTTGGTTTTTGGATAGAAATCACATATTACCTCTGGGAAATACTCCTGTTGCTTCTGTTAACCATAGTTTTTGTCTCCTTCCAGCAATTTTGTTGAATTGGGAGAGAGGAATGAGGTTTTTTTTGGTTGTTTTTGTTTTTTACATCACACACTCATGTGTCACTGTTGCACTAACTTTGCAGTTACTATATATATAATGCTACATATTATTATTGAAAGTATTTTACAAACTTTAATTAATCCTCAACATCCCTAGAAGGAAGGCAAGGACCCAATTAATTGTAGATCATATTATTGTCATGGCCCCAAAAGGCTGGCACATTTAAACTTGGGTAATTCCTTGTAGGACAGACATTGTGTGGACTGAAGACAAATCTTTTGTTAATAAATATGCCATTGCTACAGAATGTTTCAGATCGGAATACGTTTTAACAGCACAAACCAGACTTAGACCTCAGTACAAACAGCCAAGAGATCTCTCTCTCACCATGTGCTCTTAGAATAATCTTCTGCTTCTCTTCTAGCTCCACAGTTCCTCTGTTTGCAATCCTCAGCTCCTAACACAAAGAGCTCTTTGTCTGCAACTCTGCCCCAAACACATAAGTAGTGTCTATTCTTGGCCACATGCTTTCAAATGGACTGATGGGATTCCAAGTTATAAACAGGACAATCTGGGCCAACGTTACATGACTAGGATCACTGGCAAATGCTGAAGCGGCCAAAATTTACCACTGGCACGGTTCCGCTGGCAGAAGGAATGCTGGAAGCTGTGTAGCGAACAGGGCAACATTACGAATGCCTGAGCCTTGTCTACACTAAACCGGCACTATTGCTACCGCTGCTGGTGCTGTATCAGCTCTAAAGCTTAATAGAGGAGACAAAGCCGAGAGGCGCTAATAGAAGAGAGAAGCTATAACTGGTTTGATGACACCTATTTTCTCCCAAACTGACCCATCTTAAAAACTGTAGTTCCTCAAACTGACTCAATCGTGCCAGTGCACACTACAGTTAAAACCATGCTAGCAACATCCCAGGAAACTGGGAGAGCGGCTAACTCACAACCCCAGCACGGTTTCCTTGATCTACATAATTATGGTAAAAATAATAATACTCTCGTATATTGCACTTTCCATTGGTAGATATCAAAGCACTTGAACAATGGAAATCACAGTGTCATTGTCCCCATTTCACAGATGGGGAAACTGAGGCACAGATAGGGGAAGTGTTTTGCCCAAGGTCACCCGGCAGGCCAGGGGCAGAGCCAGTTAGTTGAGCCCTGGCTTCCTGAATCCCAGTCCAGTGCTCCAGCCACCAGGCAATATTGCCTATCATGTCTCAAACTACCTAGCTGGGTAGATTATAGCGCAATATTCACAATGGTCAGGGAAGCCCTGTTTGAACCCTACTAGCCGTTGAAGTGTTTGAACCCAGCATCCTACTAGCATGGTGGACAGAGCTTAAATTCGTAAAATTTGTGCTCCACCGAAGTCAAGCTTGTTCCTCACTCTTGTCAGCGTGCCCTTTGTTTTCCAGCAGAAATGGACTCTGGGCCTGGAGCCATTCTAGAATCCAAACTCTTCCCTCTCTCTTTCAAGATGCATCGTTGATTATTTCTTTCCCCGTTTTACCACATCATATTGCACAACGCAGCTTGGCTCAAAGTAAAGCCTGGGATTGGTTTAACCAGTATAGATCTCCTGCTGGTGTCTTCCAACCTACCAAAATCGAAGGGAGGGGAAAAATACAATCAGCTAATAGCTTTTGATAAATGTTCACATTGCTACTGGATGCTTTCTTTCCGTAAACGTTTGTATGCGTGTTTTAAAACACGGCAGATGTTTGTGAATGGTTTCTTTTCACCAGCACTGCCCTAACCGTTTGACACGGAGTTGCTGTGGGATTTTGCAAGTTGAGCCTGAGCATTTACTGGTGCTCCAGATGGGGGACGCGAGGGGAAAGAGTTTCTTATCTGCCACGCAGCATATTATCTAAGTCAGCCAGCTGTGCTGGCAGACAGAGAGCTGGGGGATGGACAATGTAAGTGTAAGTGAAGACACAGCATTCCAGGAGGAGAATGTGCAGAAAAGGGACTTTTCCAAACAGTTCGTTGCTGTTATCTGTGTCTACGAGCTGCACGGATCATGGGCGTGGGGGCAAGAGGGTCTATGCTGAGCATTGTCTCTCCATCCAAAGTCACCGCCCACTCCTGATACTCCAACAATCCATCATCTTATTTTTAAATGACACGGTCAAAGCAAACCCGATCCTGCAGTCTCACGTAAGCCTTCCAATTAAAGTCAATGGGATTGCTCATAGAATCGTAGGACTGGAAGGGACCTCGAGAGGCCATCTAGTCCGGTCCCCTGCACTCATGGCAGGACTAAGCATTATCTAGACCATTCCTGATGGAGATTTTTAAGAGCAGGTTAGACAAACCCCTAATGATGGAGAGTCCACAACCTAAGTTCCCTCTAAGCTGCAAGGCCACACAGCTGCCTATTAAGCCCTGCACAGGGGCTCAAGGCTGCGGCCGGGAGAGGAGCTCCTCCCCGCCGGCCCTAGCACTGACCTGCCCCAGACTTGTCGCAGCCGGGGGAGAGGAGCCCCTCCCTCAGCCAGACTCGGCCCAGGCCCAGCCGGAGCTGCCAGGGAGAGGAGCCCCTCCCTTGGCCCAGCCCAGCCCCACCGGAGCTGCTGTCGCTGGGATGAGGCTTCTCTTCCCAGGCCCCGAGCTGCTGCGGTGAGAGAGGGCTGGGGGGAGTCCTCTCTCCTGACCGCAACCCCGGAGCAGCCTGCACCCCAAACCCCTCATCCCTGGCCCCATCCCAGAGCCCCCCCGCCCCACCCCCCCCAACCCTCTGCCCCAGCCCTGAGCTCCTTCCCACACTCCGAACCCCTCGGCCCCACCGCCACCACATGAATTTTGTTACGGGCACCAATATGAAGGTGATGTGTCGCACGTCACCTCCATATTGGTGCACATAACAAAATACATTCCGCACATAGGCGTAAAAAATTAGAGGGAACACTGTCCACAACCTCCCTGGGCAATTTATTCCAGCACTTAACCACCCTGACAGGAAGTTTTTCCTACTGTCCAATCTAAACCGCCCTTGCTGCAATTTAAGCCCATTGCTTCTTGCCCTATCCTCAGCGGTTAAGGCAGTGTGAGACCAGACCCATGTAAACAACTCTGGAACAAACTCAAGCATTGGCATGCTTGAAAACCAACACGGGAAGGACCACGTTCAGGTTTCTTTGACAAGGCAGAAATAGGCGTGCCCCTCACGGTGCAGTGACTCTACGGGTATATCCACTGTTGTATGGGGAAGAACCTTCTGCACCTGCCCAGTCACAGGCTTCCATCAGAAAGGATCCTGTCCACCATTTCCTTAGTGATTCCACCAACTTAGTCCTTAATGCGCGGCTTCAGTTCCTGAGGAAGGCAGTTCTTCAACAAATGCCAAACTAGCTCCACAGGGTTTGAGTTCTGGAGACCTAGAGAAGGCTATAGGATGGCAAGTTGATTAAAATCCCCCATGTCTGTGTTCTAACACACTACTTTGGAAGAGGGGTCTTTTAGCCTCCGTGAATGCTGATGAATTAACAAGCCTGTTTGCAAGTGGGGAAATTTCCCCCCAAAATTCTATCCCGGAGGCTGGTTGGAGCTATAGTGTAGATCAGCCTAACGGCAGCTTGAATCCAATTTTTGTAGAACCAATTTTGAAGCCAGTATTATATACGAGCCACCTTCTTTCAGCTGTTACCATAACCCTGGCGTGTTGCTTCTAACTGTGGTAGATACCGTTTTCAAAAAGAAGTGTGATGACAGTGGATTTTTTCAATCCTGATCCTTTAAGTGACTTCCCTGTGGCAAAGCAAGGGAGCCAGTGGAAGAGTTAGGATTAGATCTCAAGAGCAGAGTTGGGTGAATTCCTCCCTCTTTCCCTCCCCCCGAAAACGTCTCTTCAACCAAAAGAAAAATTGTTACTTTTGTTTGAAATGTTCCGGTTTGAAAAAAAAATCAGAAACATTTTAAAATGAAAATTGAATATTTTTTCAATCATGAATGGATTTCAAAAGCCCCAAATGTCTCCATTTTTCAGAGGAAACTATTTGCAGCACATTTAGAAAGGAAAAAAGCCACCATTTAAAAAAATTCCTGCAATGAACAGTTGGCATCTTTTGGCTGGTTGTACTCTGGAATTCCTGAACATCCCCTCCCCTGTTCCCACCTGAGCTTCCTCTAACAATGGGGGGAGGGATAGCTCAGTGGTTTGAGCATTGGCCTGCTAAACCCAGGGTTGTGAGTTCAATCCTTGAGAGGGCCACTTGGGGATCTGGGGCAAAATCAGTACTTGGTCCTGCTAGTGAAGGCAGGGGGCTGGACTCGATGACCTTTCAAGGTCCCTTCCAGTTCTAGGAGATGGGATATCTCCATTTATAAATAAATATATATATAAAAAAAACAACTACAAATATTCTTGTGGCAATGGTGACACTATGGAGAACACGATCGACCAGATTTTGCCCTCACAAGTATAGATATTACATATCTGTTAATATAAATAGGAGCCTGGTATATGAATTTGAGGACAGAATTTGGGCCTTCGCCTACTGAACCCCTCTGTGGGAAGAAGACAATTAGGTAAAATTGATACTGTGAAAAGCTAAGGACCAGGAAACAGAAACAAAAAGCAGGAGTAAAAGATTTCTTCTTTCATGTTCAACAGTAATGTAGTAGCGTCTCATGATATAATGCTTTAGGTCTTGATTTAAGTACCCCGTGCTCAACCTCACACAGTGTTCAGCACACAATGTTCCACAACAAACGGAAGTGAATTGTTATTGGTTAATTAGAGTCTGTTCTTTATCAATTCGGTGCAGTTACAGAACGTACATTTATGTACAGATTCTACTTTTATTCGAGCCAGTCAACAGTGAAAGTCTGTTACCAGCACCACAGCTGTACTACGGCACAGTAAAAGCCATAATCCCCGAAGCCTGAAACTCATGCACGGTGCAGGGCATATTAACAAATCTCCCTGCATATCATGTACCCCAGAAGAACCTGTGGAGGATGAAATGATGGAGATTATGGCCACATGACCAAGCTTCTCTTTGACACTCAGTTCTCAAGCTTCAATTTTTGCCACCACACATCATTTGACTGAGTCCTTTCCTTCTAGTGTTGAAGGAAGATGATGGAGGTTCCCCCGTCAGTGAGGTAGAACCATCCATAAAGTTAGAAATGGAAAAGGCCTACACAGTTATCCAGTCCATATCCCCACCTACATTTTCAATAATTATGGTCCAGATTCCAGAACCCCTCCTCACACGGAGTAGGATTTACTCACGCAAGCAGTCCGACTGCAGGATCATGTAAACACAGCCACCAAACTGAAATTTGATCTTTTTATAGTCCCTTTAACCTTATGCTGCAACCGCGATTTCACCCCTTTGAAGCTGTAACTCTTCGCATATCTAATCTTATAGGAGGTCTTCCAGGAACCCAGTGTAACTGATTCAAAAGGCATCCATTGAGCTCAGGCAGGCCATGCTGTCATTTTCTTGCAGTACCAAGGCCATTACCTGGGCTCACAACACAATCGCAGACACATTCTGAGATTTGGGGTGAAATCGCATGGACTTCAGGGGGGCCAAGATTTCACACATCATTCACAATCACAATCCTTCATGCCTTTTCTGTAGCATGCCCTTCAGATTTTATTACATTTTGGGGGGCCACATTCTACTTGTCCAATAGTCCCATTAACTTCCTTGGGACTATCAGTATGAGTAACATGAGACATGTCTAGCCCAACATTCCTTTTCATGCACTTTGTTCTGCTGCTCTTGAGTTAATAGCTGCTCACAGAGTTCTTTATGAGGCTCTGGGCTTTTAGCCATTCTCGGTGCTCAGAGCGGTCTTTGCCTATGGACATTATTTTAGTCAGCTCCACTGGTTTTTCTAAAACTGAACTCCAGAAATATCTCGGAATGTGGTTCTGATTTGCCACATCTGTTATTTTTATGTATTGTTTCAGTCCACACAGATTTATAAGAGGTGTTACATAACTTTGCATTGTATCACATCGTTCAACATGTTTCCACAATTAGAAGCCCACATGTACATTCAAGCATGAGCCTGTCCCACGTTTGTATATCTTTTAGCCCAGCCAGCCTGGGACACAAAGATGAGCTGTGACTGTGGTTTTCTTGGTTTTCCCAGGAACTAGACTGTCATTTACTAATGGCCAAGTACAACTGTGACATGTGCCTCATGGATCATTTGTGCATTTGCATTTAAAACCCCCCCACGTATTGCTTGAATCATGCACACTGTTGAACAAGAACCATCTTGCGATGTAGGCACAAGCAGACAATTATCCATGGGATTGAGCCAACTCTTTTATGTACACTAATGAGCTTACGTTACAGAAATATTTTAACATTATAAATATGACTCTTATGAGAAAAACTATATTTGCACTCAAAATCTATTTAAGGGACGATATAAATAATGAACAAGTCCTGTTTTACAAAAATGAAATACAACATTCTTGTTGGCATTCACTATGTTGCATTCAGCATGTTGTATGGTCGTTCTCATAATAAGTGTTTTTCATCTTCAGAACGCTGCGCAAACATTAACTAATCAATCCGCACAGCCCTCCTGTGAGGTAGCTGCAGATATCTAAAGTTTTGCTTATAAATGCAATAATACACTCACAATCTGGGAAACAAGCTTTGGGGAGTCGGAGGCAGTCCAGAGAGCAAGACAGTCTGATCTGTGTGGGAGTTTGGTGCCAAATCATCTGATGAATGATATAGCGACTGGCAGAAGAAGTTGATAAATACAGATCCTTCTCAAAGCCTAGCAGTGAAGGGGCTGTGGCAAACAGGAATGATCTCTGAGTAGCGGAGCGCCTGGGCCAAGGAGGGATCCTGAAACATCAGTAGCAGCTTCTACAAAGAATCCCATGTAGAATGAGTGTGGAGTTCTGCATGTTCTAGTTTATGAATGAAGACAAAGAGAGCTATATTTGCATGTGGTCCATTCAGCCTTCATGACCCAAATTAGGCATTCTGCCTTTTGCAAGAGAGTGGAGGGCCAGACTTGGAGCTCAAAGATGGCGATCAATAACCCAGCCACTGATCAAGGGGACAAACTCTGAAAGGAAGCCAAAAACAAACAGACAATAAGTGGGCCTAATCTGCGACTACATTAGGAAACCTGGACTGAGAGCTCTATAGCCCAAATCAAGAAGACAGGATGGCGCACGGCCTCCAGGGCACTAGGTGAAAGGGTATGTTGGGCATTCTCACTCATTGTACTACTGTAGGAACCAATGACATGAGTGAAGGAAGAGTCTGTATGATAAATGGACCTGAATGGAGAGCTCAGAACAGAAGCATGGAGAGGTCTCCTCAGTGAAGCTTCCAGTGCAAAGCATGAGTGTAGTAAAGCAAAGAATGGTATAGGAGACCAGCCAATGGATACACCCATGCTGTAGAATAGAGGGTTTGGGATTTATAGTATGTTGCCTTTGGCAATGAAAGTTCACTATTTAGATTAGATGGAATCGATTTAAACAGATTGGGGCATTCTGGTCTATCTTGCCACCCAGGCAAGGTGGACTATGTGATAGAGGGTCACGTTACACCAAAAATCACAACAATATTCAGGTTACTCCCAGTCCCCAAGGATAGTCACTTACACCAGGTCAATTATACTCAGAGCTCAAACCAAAGACAACAGTTGTAGCCAACCCTGTAATCAGCTAACTAAAGAAAAGAAATGAAAGTTGTTTACAAGGTTAAAAACAGGAAACACACAGAAATGAGTTACAGTCTTAGATTTAAAAAGATAATATAAGCTTCTATAATAAGCAACTCTATGTGTCATTTAGAGCTGACCCAGGCCAGGCAACATGAGGATCTCTTTATTATGTTTAGGAATCTTTGCCCCTCAGAGTCCAGACAACAAAAAGATCCTAGTTTCTCCTTGTCATGGATTTTAACCCACCCCACCACCCCAGAATTCAAGATGATGGGATGAGATCATGTGCAGATCGCCCCTTCCTGGAGGGAGTGAGGAATGCAATCAACAAAGGTCTCTGTCCTTTGATGCTACACAATGCCTCGTTTGCCTTCAATGAGCCATCTTGTGTGAAGGACGAGCACTTTATCTGAATTAATGCTTCTTTTCCTGTTTGGTGACATACACAATTACAGAGGTTTACAATGCAAACACCGAATATAACTTTATACCATGGTTACAGAAGTTATAGGTGAGATCAGTATATGCAGCATCCTACACTATTCATAAGATCTAGACACCAAACACATTCTTACAACTCTAATATTTATCTTACCTGTGGGTTAGTGTTGTTAAGCCAGACTGGTTTCCAGCTAGGCACTTGTCAGTGTTCGGTGAGGCCCTGGCATGAGCTGGCACCTGGTCTGCCCGCATCACAGGAACAAACAGCTGAGCTGCTAACCGCAGTCTCTCATTAAAAACCAGCTGTCCTACCAGAGGAGAGAAGGTTAGTAAAGGTCATACCTATATTTGTGAACAGGGCACTTGAGTGATCTGGGGAATGTAAGACTATTGAGCTTTGCTTCTGTACCCAGCAAGCTCATTGAAAAGACCACTCAAAACAGAATTATAAAATACCAAGATAACCATAATATGAGATATGATCTAACCGAGATCATGGCTTCTGTGAAAAAAAAAATCGTGCCTCACTAATCTACTCAAATTCTTTGAACAGGTCATCAAAATAGTGGGTAAAAACTGGTTGATTTGGATTGTCAAAAAGCCTTTGACAAAGTCCCTCATGAGAAGCTACTTAGGAAACTAAGTAGTCATGGGGTGAGAGAAAGTACTGTCACAGATCAGAAACTGGCTAAGAGACAGAAAACAGAAAGTAGGAATAAGCAATACATTTTTCCATGGCAAAAACTTAACAGCAAAGTGCCACAAGGCTCCATTCCAAAAACTGTGTTGATTAATATATTTTTAATTACTGTATCTACAAAAGGAGTCAGTTATTTTAGAGAGGATGCAAATAAGAATGGATAAGATAAAGATACACTAAATAATGAAGGTAGATTTTCACTCCCTTATAATGCAAAAACAAAGGGACATTAAATGAAATTGAAAGGTGGCAAACTTAAAACTGATAAGAGGAAACTTTTTCACACAGAACACAATTAACCTGTGGAACTCATTGCCATGTGATGTAATTGAGGCCAAGAGCTTAACAGACTTGAAGAAAGGATTGGACATTTCTATGGATAATAAAAATATCCAGAATTATAATAGTAAGGATTAAAAGTAGCCAAGAGTTTGCTTCAGGCATCAGCCAGCCACTAACTAATAGAGGTCAGGAAGAAACCTTCCTTGTAGGCAAGCTATGCCACAGCTGCCTTCTGCATATATTCTTGCGCCTCCAAAGCAGGTACTGGACACTGTCAGAGACAGGATAACTGACTAGATGGACCGCTGGTCTGGTGCGCTCTGGCAATCCCTTCTTTGAGAAGTGCTAACGTGGGCACAGGCTTTATTGTGGTCCAGGCCTGTCTTATAAATAACAAGTAGCTCTTGTTAGCTGAGAAGGTGGTTTCATTGCTTAGAACGCATCTCTTCTTTCCCCACTCATTTGCTCTTTTTTTCCCCTTCCAGACCCAGTTAAACTAGAGACCTGTCAAAGGACTTTTCTTTACAAGTCTGTGGGTAATTTTTTTTTAAAGTAACTCCCACCACCACCACCACCACCACCCTCTGTTGCTGAAAAAGAATTCCCAGAGGAGACCATGTTGCTTTGCAAGAGGAGAGACTAAGAGTTTGAATTTAACTACATCTTAATAAGTACTTGTGGCACCTTAGAGACTAAGATGCCACAAGGACTCCTGTTCTTTTTGCGGATACAGACTAACACGGCTGCTACTCTGAAACCTGTCTTAATAAGTGTGAGTCTTCTACTGTAAAGCTTAATCTGACTTTTTCCTATAGGTGAACCACTGAGATCCCTGGAAATTTCCAGCCGGGCACTTCTCTAATGAAAAACTCAGGCTTGATCTCTGAGGTCAAATATTCTGAATGCAGTTTCTAATTTGGACCACTGTTCTGGAAAACTTGATTAGCGCTGTGAAAATGAGTTTTTATTAGGGAGGACTGAGTTAGTGCCAAGGTTTATTTTTCAAGGGAGTAGAGCTAGTCCCAGCAACAGTTCCAGGATTGTGCTATTCTGAATGCCCTGGCTATGGCAAATATGCAACCAAAGTCTGGCTTGGCTCGTAATGTTTGCTTTGGAGGAGTTGCCATGGGATTACAAACAAAGTGCTTGCTAACTTGGTGCAGGTATCATTCCGCCTGGATTTTCTTTAATATTTTGTGCACAGTTTTACACATTCATGTATTACAGTTCCCGAGCTCTGTTCCAAAAAAAGTCTCAGTACTAAGACACACAGAGACAACCACTAACCAGCTCAAATAGGAGCCTGTTGGATCTGCTCGCAGACACAGAGAACTCACCCATGGGCGCCAGGTTTGTATAATTTTTGGTGGTGCCCAGAATGGATCCAAGTAGAGCTGTCCTGTTCATAGGACAGACCAGGGCAACTGCCCCGGGCCCCACGTTTTGGGGGGGCCCTGCGCTTCAGGGGGACGCAGGGTCCAGGCCAACCTGAAGGGTTAGCGGGGCCATGACGCCAGCAGCAGTGAGCGACCCGGTTCAAGCCCACCACTATTCCACCCCTTCCCCCACCCCACCACTTTCTGGCTTCCACCCACTCCCCTGAGCAACACCAGGAGCTGGTGGGGTAGGGTGGGCTGGGCTGGGCTGGGGCCGGGTCATTCACTGCTGCTAGGGCTAGGCCCCCCTGGACCCCACATTGCCCTGAAGCGTGGGGCCCCCCCAAAGCATGGTAAGCGCAAACATTGGTGGAGTGGGGCCCACGTTCCTAAATATTGGTGGAGCACAGGCACTATGGGCCCATATAACTCACCAGCTATGTACACATCCACTCTTAAAAGTCAAAATAAAACATGAAACTCACTCCTAAATAGATGCTTTTCATGGAACTAGTGGTCAGCTCTCTCAGGGGAGTCTAGGAGTTTATGCTGTTTAGTGACCCTCCCAAGAGGGTGTGATGGGGTGTCCACCCCCACACAAGGCAGAGCTAGTTAAATTAGGTCAATTAACCTTATAGGCTGCACCTGGAGGAGAACCAGGGCTCAATAAAGCCTGCTGGAAGATGACATTCAGCTGGGAAGGAGCATGTTAGGTCTGTATAAAGGGGTGAAGCTGAGAGCAGAAGGGAGCCACAGGGGAAGGAGTATGTGGTTATTTCCTGGGCTGGGGGGTGGGCAAGTAGAGAGTTGGCCAAGAAGTGAGAGAGGGGCTGTTAGTCTACAGTTATTCCCTGGGAGAAGGGAGTATGGGGTGCAGAAGATAGGGAAGGAGTCTAGGGAAATAGCATGGGGTCTGGAAGCAAGCAGATCATAGCCGCTGCGCATAAGGCCCTTGGGCTGAAACCCAGAGTAATGGGCAGGCCTAGGTTCCCCTACCAGCCGCTAGAAAAGTGGCCCAGGACCTGGCCTTGGAATGACATGTGGGCAGCTGATCCCATGGGATTTTAACACCCCAAAGGTGGAGGACTGTACAGGGCCCTGGCCGGAGGGCTGAGTCCCAGGGAGCAAGGGGGGATGTGGTGTGAGTGACTGTCAGAGGGGGTGTCAGAGTGGAATGGTGCTAATCCCAAGATGTGGCCACAAGGAGGCACCCCACTGGTGAGCAAACCCCCTGACAGGGGCTTTATGTCTATATAGCAAGTAGTCAGCGATGAAAATAAACCAGGAAGGCTTGGGGGAAGAACCTATTGAAATGTGCTATGCTTGTCAGTAACTGGAGTGCTCAGCAAAGGGGATGGATTGACGGTCCTAGGGACTGAAGGCTTCCATTTATCCCAGAGCATAGGCAGGGGTGGTGCAAGCTTTCCCACGCTCCCCTATCACTGTACCTCAGCCCTATCCTAGAGAGACCACCCCTAGGGTCATGATCTGCTGACACATCCCGCTGGGGGCCAGCTAGTGCCAAATTTGGGCAGGTGTCCATGGGGAACAAAAACCCACTTTCCCCATCTACCGCCTCAGCCTAACGAGACACCCACCAGAGCGGAGTTACCAGGGATAGACCCGTGGGAAACTGTCAAAGCCTCAGAATGTGCAAGGTGCTGGCTACAGAAGCGCTCTTCTTGGTGCCACCAAGTGAACAAACAACGTTAACCATACTCAGATCAGAGAGACAGCCACCCCTGGAAGAAAGTCACAGCCGAGAGCTGGACTGCAAGTAACAACGCGCCAATTAACCTCTTCCAGCAATCTCCTATCATCACCCCCTGAGATCTGGGCAAGCGCCTGTTTGAAGCGGCAGCCCCTAGAAGATGCGATGACTGGGAGCAGGTCCTATTCAAAAAATAAATGGACTCCACAGGTTTCTCTGGGGCAGGGGAGCACCGAGTCTGGAGTCTGCTTGTATTTTAGCAGGGATAGACCAAAGCAGGGGGCGTTAGATCCAGGTTAGGGTCCAAGGCTGATTCAGGGTTTGGATTGAAAACTGGCAGTGCGGGGCCTTCTCCAGGCTCCCCACTCTGACAAGCTGCTTGGGTGATAGCTCCCAGCTGGAAGGAACCACCTCCTGCCTGCAAGCTGTGATCCCTCCAGGCCTCTCCCATCCCAGCAGCACCCTCCTGCAGCAAAGTCACATTATTCCCCACCTGCTCCTCTGCCCTGTCATGCAGTCGATTACTGCCTGTCCCTGATTCCCCTCTCATCCTGCCACTCTCACGCCTACCTAATCCCTTTTCAGCCTCCCTCTCAAAACCTGTTGACCCTGCTCTCCCTCCCCCACACCGAGCCAGGTCTGTCTGAAAATATCAGGGAACCAGACGTTGCCATTTTATTGGTTTCATGCACACAGCAGATCCGAGGAGGGGAGTGACAATCCGCCCATCGTTCAGTCCATACACAGCTGCAGGCTCACTTGATTGGGGAGAAATAGGTTTACCGACAATGAGCAAACCCTGTTAGATGAAGGACTGCTTCATAGGGTGTAAACAGAAATACGTTCCACATGGCCCTCAGCCTTTCGAGACTGCCTGAGCACAAGCCTGCCCGGGTTTTGACAAGCAGAAAAGCGATGCTGATGTGTTCCTCCATTGGTTTCGGAAGGAAAGCCATCTAGTGGCTGATCTGAAAGATAAAATACAGCCTTCCATGATGGGCACAGCTGCAGTGCCTTTTTTTAAAGGCCACAAATTTATTTTCCACGGCCATAAATTTGCTGAGGGGAGGCTGAACTTGTAAATGAATTTGTTCACTTAGCTTTTCTTTATGCCCAGTGTTACTACGAGCACTGGGACTGTCAGGCTTCTCTTCATAGCTGTATTGTAAAGCCCTGAGGCATGGTTATTTCACATCCTAGCTCAGGGGTTCGCAAGCTGGGGGCCGCAAGGTTATTACATGGGGGGGGGGGGGGGCACGAGCGGTCAGCCTCCACCCCAAACCCTGCTTTGCCTCCAGCATTTATAATGGTGTTAAATATATAAACAAGTGTTTTTAAATGTATAAGGGGGTCGCACTCAGAGGCTTGCTATGTGAAAGGGGGCAGCAGTACAGTAGGTTGAGAACCACTGTCCTATCTGGCTATGGCTTTTTTCCCCAATATTGGTCATTAATACGTGTCCATCCATTTGCAATACAGGATCAAGGTGGCTGTTCAGGGGGGAGGGTGGCCTAGCAGTTAGAGCAAGTCAACCCCTTGCCATAGCTTTTAAAAACAAAAGCTATTTTTAAAGAGTGATTTGCTTGAGTACAGCAATGTAACCGCTTCCACACGCTGTGCAGTTACAGGCACTGACGTAGCCAGTTGCACAATCAAGTCCTCAGATGCTGTGAGCCTAGCCCCACACAAACTTGCACCAATTTTACTAAACCGATGCAAACAGCTGTATGGGCGCTCTTGTTTCAGTTTAAGTGCAGGTTTAGCTGAAACCTATTCCACATCAGTTTAAGCTAAACAGAAGCAAGGGCGGCCATGCAGCCTTCTGCACAGATTTACCTCAACTGGTTTAAAGTGACAACTTAATTAAGCCAGTGTAACTCTGCATATAGAAAGGTTTCAGAGTAGCAGCCGTGTTAGTCTGTATCCGCAAAAAGAAGAACAGGAGGTGCCACAAGTCCTCCTGTTCTTCTTTCTGCATATAGATTAGCCCTACATATACTAATTCTTCTACGACCCCCAGCTGGGTGCAATCATAGGAAGGGCCAAATACTGAGGGACTAGTCACTGGCATTTCTGCCTGAGTAAGGACCCCCAAACTTGACACAATGTGATCAATTAACAAAAGATGCTTGTACGTCAGTCAGAGCTGGAAGCTATGGTCAAATTGCCAATTGCGGTTCTCTACACCCCTTGGATTTATTCCTTTACGCGTCAGGTTTGTTTGAACCCACTGAAGCAAAGGTGAATCTCAAAATAAAGCTAGCCAGTCTAGAGGTTTTTGGATGACAGTAGTTTTACCCAAGAGTGTGGGACCGGAAG
The DNA here is from genome assembly GCF_011386835.1 of Chrysemys picta bellii. Taxonomy (NCBI): domain Eukaryota; kingdom Metazoa; phylum Chordata; order Testudines; family Emydidae; genus Chrysemys; species Chrysemys picta. The sequence goes on from NC_088800.1 coordinate 4,325,291, forward strand.
ATCCCGTCTGGGACCAGCTGTTACAAGTTTCATTAGGAAACCAAACCAAAGCCACACAACTCCAGCTGGTCAGAGACAGCAAGTAGTTATGCTGCACAGAAAGTTCCGCAAAACTACTCTGCTGATCTCATTTCTAGGTTGAAACCCAAAGCTGGCTAAGTTGCATAAAATATTTTCATTTGCAAAAGTTGGCACAGCTAGTTGGAAACTTTTAAGGGAGGGGAGAAGTGTAGTGGTCGCCATTTTGGTTCCAGGATATTAGAGAGACAAGGTGGGTGAGGTAATCTTTTATTAGACCAACTTCTGTTGGGGAGAGAGAAATTTGAGCCAAGAAGAGCTCTGTGAGGCTCGAAAACTTGTCTCTTTCATCAACAGAAGTTAGTCCAATAAAAGATATTACCTCACCCTGTGTGTGGGGCGGTTCTGTACACAACAGACTGGGCCCACAATTCAAGACATGCAAATCCAAATAGACATAGTTCCAGCTAAACTGGCTTCCAACATCTACTTCGGCTGTAAGCTCCTTGGGGCCAGGTCCATCCTTTTGTTCTGTTTGTACAACACCTAGTACAATGGGACCCTGGTGACATCTGGGGTTTCCAGCTGCTACCGTCATACAAATAAATAATAAACCCACCACCACAATGTGACTGCCATACTTAGGAACATGGTCTCTTTCCTTCTGGTCTTCTGTGAACAGGGTCAAAGCGTTCTACAGTTTGGCCTGCATGTGAAAATACAAGATTGCTCTTGCTGCACAGAATATGGGACAGGGCATAGGACTGCTGGATAAGATAGGGAATCCCTGCGCAACATCCCTGTTCTACTGCAAACTGAACAAACGGTCACACAACCCACAGCACTTCCTTTTCATGAGCTGGCTTCCTTTGTTTCTAGTATTAGTCTTGGTTTACACAGAGTGCGAGAGATTCAGTGGAGGGAACATGGCTCGGTTTGTAAAGCACCGTATGAAAAGAACAATGATCAATCACCTGCAGCGGTCAGTGCCACTCAAGGAAACTGGGGCCCTTTGTCCTGTAGACTGGGGAGAGTGAAGCTGGATTATTCTCTGATGGAAAATGCAGCCCTTCAGTCCCAGTAGCCTAGTTCATGGTCAGGCTGAGGCCTTTAGCCTCCAGGGGACTGTTGCCGAGGCCTTTAGCCTCCAGGGGACTGTTGCCGAGATCACATGCCCCTGCCTGGACACTTGTAGTTCAAGAGTCAGAGCACTGTTGGAATCTATTTTAAAACAAAACCCCCAAATATCTAGTCTAGCATTTACTGTATTTGTGACTGTCCAGGCTCCATGTCCTAACCCATCCTTGTTACAGCTCTAGGCCCTTTGCAAACAAATGAGGAGAAAGTCTTCTTTCTGGCTACCACCACTGTGTAATTATGGCTGAGTGAATTTTGCTCTTTCCACTGCCACCAAAATCCCATTCTAAGGGTCACATTTTCAAGAGTTCCTGTGTGACTTAGAAACCCAATATCCACTTTCAAGGTGACTTAGGTGCCTAATTTCCATTGACTTTCACTGAGGCTCTTATGTGCCTAAATCCTGTTTTCAAAATGGATGTAGGAGCCTAAGTGACTTTGGGACTCTTGAGCTAGTGTAAAGTGATTGCCAAGTGCTGACTCAGTGATCTGTATCCAAATGGGACAGATTTATTCAATGACTCAACAAAAGCAAAAACAAAAACTTAAAAAAAAAAATTAATTAAGTAAATAAATAAATAAAAAGGTTTTCTTGGGATACTTGTGTCTTTAATCTCTTGGACTTTCCAAAGAATGTTTCTTGACACAGCAGGTGGGATCTGAAGAATTCCTATAACAGAAAAGGAGGCTGTTAAAAATGAATAAAATATCACTTTAACTTAACCTCCCTAACATGCACCTAATACTCAAAGTCACTAGAGCACTATTTATTTGCTACATTTGTATAACAATGGTAGATGCTCTTTGGTTTCTTTAGCAAACTTGTCAGGCTTCTTCAGTTACTGAGATTTTATTGGAGAAAGTTTAAATTAATTGATTAACAAGCCAAAAAACGCTTGAGATCCCTCTCTCGCTAGTGCAAGACCCAAAACTGAGCTACATATGTCAGGGCAACCTCCCCCAGCCCATGGAGCAACTGGTCTACCAGCCCTGGAAGCTAGCTGGAGCCCCCTTGAGGCCAAAAGGCAGAGCCAAGAACTCTAAACTGCTTACTGGGAAGGTAAATACTGATGTGAGCCAAGCCTCTGAGGCCATGTCCACACTACAGCACCGCTACGGTGTTGCTGCTGTGCCACCGTGTAGATGCTTCCAACATTGATGGAAAGGGTTTTTCCTGTCAACATAGTTAATCCACCTCTCAAAGGAGATGGGTAAGTGGATGGAAGACTCCCTCCACCAACCTAACTCCATCACAGTGTGGGTTAGGATTGACCTACTAGGTTGCATAGGGCATGAAATTTTCACAGCCCTGACTGATAGAGCTAGATCGAGCTAATTTACATGTACCAGACCTGAGTCCAAAGTTACCTACCAATAATCCTTAGTGAGGTCAGCTGTGGGTAGTAATTGCCACCCCACCCCAACACATCCAGTATCTCGTCCATTCTAAACATCGGGGTATACAACTAACACGGAGAGAGTACTGAGCTTTCTGTAATCCACACGGACTCTAACTGACCCATCCTCCTCAGGTACCAGTACTACAGGGAATGCTCATGGGCCATTGGGCTGTTGGACCACCCTTAATTTCAGCATCTCAGCAATTTCTTACTCTGGGCTGTTTTCCTGGGAACCCTGATGGGTGCTTTAGGTCCCATCTCCACCTGGTGGACTGCAACTGAGGTGCATCCAGCCCTACTGGAAAATACATATATGGCAGCCTCTGCTTACTGCATGGGGATTGTGATCAGCATCCAGGGAGGGTCGGCTGGGCCATTTCTGCTATCAGATCTATCCGAGGATCCTCTCCATCCTCCTCCCAGTGCCCACACCAGCCGGGGTCATTCACAGGATATGCTCAGTACCTGTAGAGCGATTAGACAGCTGCACCACCTAGTTCACCTCATCAAGCGGTCTGATGATGTTAAAGGACTTGTCCCAGGCATTTGGGAGTTTATTCCTCTGCACTGGAATGAGCACCAGCACTTGGTCCCCCGTACCATATGTCAGGGTGATCAGACCACTTTGTTTCTCCTGAACTCTAGCTAGATTCTCTCAGGCAAACCCAGGAGTTTCCCAGAAGACCAACACTCTCCCCCATGGATTCTCCTTTGGGAGAGGCCATCTCTTCCTGCGTTAGGTCCAGGGGAGCCCTGTACGCTCCACCCCTGGAGCAGTTCAAAAGGGGAGACCTTGTGGATTCCGGAGCAATCTTCCAATTGGCAAACAGCAGGTCTGGTAAACATTTATCGCACTCACTGGGGTGTTGGTCCCCAAAAGCTTTGAACATTGTCTCTCTACCACCACCCCCACTAATGGGCTGGTTGAGTGATTTTAATGGAACCCTTAAAACAGTCAGAAGTGTTGAACCCCCACATTTCTCTTATAGTCCCTCATGCAGAGCAGACAGCGTTTGAGCCCTCATCAATCAAAACCTCACGGGGAAACCCCACCCGTCTGACTACGGCTAGCAAGGTGCTGGCCACCTTGTATGCCTCTATAAAAGAGAGAGCTACTGCTTCTGGGCATCGTGTGTTGTAGTCTACCACCACCAGAAGATACTTTTCCCTGTCTGGGAAACTTTGCTAAAGGACCCCACAATGTTCACAGTGACCCTCTGAAAGGCTTCCTCGGTAATGGGAAGGGGGATTGGGGCAGCCCTTTCCCACCCTCTGACTGGGATCACAGGATTTTCACAAAATCCTGGAGTAAGCGCTGTGTTCCATGGGCCCTGAGAAGGGTAGAGCAGGGGTCATGTTTAGTAGCCTAAGACAGTACGTTTGTGGTACGCACCACTTGTCTCCATATGCCCAATGGCTCAATGTTCCCAGAGAAATCTCTCCAAGCCCCCTCTTATCAGGGGGCTGCCAGGGGGCCCACTGCAGCCCCAGGTTTCTCCAGAGAGGGGTCAGCCAGTTGCTCAAGTCTGAAGTCCAAAAAAGGAGCTGGGAGGGGGGTCTCTGCTGAGCCTGGTCACTGGGGCCCACTCCCCCTGCAGATATCAGCAGAGATCTCTACGCAGCCCAAGGGAGCAAGCCACCTCGAGTGTGTTGACAGACTCGGGTGCACGCTAGCACCCTAAAAAGAGCTGTGCAGGCATCACGTTGAAGTTCTGGCTGAGGTTGGAGCTTGGGCTCTGAACAAAGAATGGGGAGTTAATATAGCCATTAGCCAGTGCTTTTATTGCCACAAGGCAACACACTGCCCAGTGCTAGAAGGTCAGGTCTGAGAGGGTGGAAAGGGGGAGGACATGCAGGTCACTGCCACAAACACCAGAACCAGCCCTGATGGTCCAATCAATAACCCTGACCATGTCAGATCCCACAGGGGAATCAGTTAAACACTGTTCCCCAACAGAGGTGAATGGGGAAAAGGATGGAGGGACACTGAGGCCCAAGTAATACTGTGTGCCCAAGTTAAGTGGACCCCTCAAGGATCATCCCTGACCGACTGACCCATTCAGAGAATAATGGGGCCCCCTTTCTAAGTCCCACTGCCATGGGGTGACAATCTGGGGTCTGTGGGTTTGGGGAGTGCACCCCAATGACTTCCCCCGGTCTTGCTGTGACATGACCTAGTATCCTGCACTCAGGAAACTTACTCGGAACAAAAAATACAAAACAGCTTCAGCGCTTGGCTCTGACCCTAAGTTGCAAGCAGCCAGGATGCACAGCAGCTGGGAGCCGCTGCCTGACAGCGAGAGCGCACAGCCTGGGGCCACGTGGAGTCCAGCTGATTCCGGATCCATCTAGACAGGCCACAGGCACCGAGCCTCCCAGCCTGGAGCTTTCAGACCTCACCCCAGCACACACAGCTGGTGCGCTATTTTTAGAAACAAAAACAAAACCTGATTTTTTTCCATTCAAAGTTTCCTTTCGTTGTATTTAAAAAAATATCAATGTTTTTAAATGGACTAAACCAAAATAAAATGTTTCTATTTTATCAAAAACAAAATGTTTCGTTTCTCTCTTTTTGAAAAGAGGACCTTTAGTTCTCCAAACAAATTCCAAAAAAAGTGTTGGTTTGACCTGAAATTGATTCTCCTCCCACCCACTCCCATTTTTCAGACTAACCAGTGAACCCCTCCACCCCCAAAAAAATCCATTAATATCACAGCTCTAGTTCCAGGGATGTTGTCTGATCACCAGCAGCTGAGGATAGTTCATGTGACCGCAAATGAGCGGGGAGGTGAAGCCATGAGACATTTGCTATTAAGCTGTGAAAGAAAGAAAGTTTGGGAACTCCTGACCTCTGAGCATTAAACTGATAAGTTCCCAAGTCAAAAGCTCTTTCAAAACACACCATAGAAAGTTGAAAAGAAATCTAGGAACCCTCCAAAAGCAGTGTCCAGGAGGGAATATTGGTGATGCTTCTCTGGCTACCCAAGACTGAGTAACCTTGTTCCCCCCGCCTCCAGTGTGAGGCAGTTTTGCTCATGATAACTGGTTGTAGGTCCCCAACACCAGCAGCCTTTCAGGTACTCAAGCAGTCTCCTCCAGGCTATGCCAGCCTTTTCTTTGCCTTGCTGATTCAGAAGAGGTGCAACCCCAGTCCCCTTGAAACAGTCCTCTATAATAACCTGCCCCTGACACTGGCTACTCACAGAAATCCCAGATCCCCTGCCCCAGAGGAGCAGTGCACCCTAGTTTCACCTTAAATCGCCACCCATGTAACATACAGAATTTGTAATAAAACAAGGGAAGGGTTATTTAAAATAGAGCAGAAATTCACCTAAAAATAAGAGTGGTGGAAACAAAGTTACACTACAAAAGAAAAAAACAAAATGTGCATTAGGACCTACACTTTCCTATCTGATCAAGTAGGTTTCCCCACAAAAAAATTCAGTCTGTTGCAAAGTTGGCTGGATTCACAGGAAACAGAATCTAAACTTCCATGAAACCACCACAAGACGTTTCCTCAGCCAATGGATCTAGAGTGCATCTCCCCACTCTGTGCTATACTGAAACGGTGTTTTTCCTTATTCATAGGAAAGGTGACTCCCTGTCTATTGTAATGTTTCAAGGAGGTTTGACTGTTTGCAGTTGTCTCTGCTGATTTTCCATTGCTAGGTCTTGGGATGTAGCAAAGCTGGACAATTGAGTCGTGCATTACATCAGCAGCTAATTAGGGAGGGGTAACAACTCCTTCCTGCTGGAATGGGCCATCACAGATGTTATCCCCTGGTTACTAACTTTTACTCCAAGACCATAAAACATACCTTCAATATAATTTCATTATTCCTTAAATATCACCCATACACACACACACACACACACACACACCGCAATGCTGCTCACCTTAGAGGGCTAGCCAGCCTGTGCCATGTTCTGGGGAAGGATGGCCTTTCTCCCCCAAGAGGGCACAGTGAGACTGATGAGAGCAGAGAACACAGCCTTAGCACAAGGACACCCAAGTTACCTGGCAATTTGCCAGGAACCTGAGGGTTACATGATCTAACAGATCAGGTCGCCGCTGGCTTTATCCTTAATCTGGAGCGGCTGCCTACAGACCCCTCTAGCATGCAGAGCTAGAGGGAGATCAGTCCAGCTCCGCAAAGGCATTTAGGCCCCTGACTTCCATTGAGAGCAATGAAAGTCTGGAGCCTAAATAGTTTTGGGGATCTGGGCCATAGTCCCTTTTCTTCTCTTCATTTCATTCATTCCAAATAGACAACACTGGGTGAAGTGGTGTGCTGCCCCCTCCATGGGCCACCCGCACCCTGTGTGACACAAGAGGACCCACTGGGTGCCCCCACATTCAGCCCAGATTAGGCCACCCCGACCGTAACCAAACTATTTCCTCCCTTTCACCAGCCACTGAAGTGCTGTGGTTGAGCCCCCAGCATTACACTCCCAAAGGTCCTAGGGTGTGGAACTCCCCGCCACTGGAAATCAGGACAGGGCCCAGCTGTGCAGATACACAATGGCCTGGAATCACCGGAGCGATCAGAGGGTGCAGAAGAGAGCCACAAAAATGATTCAAGGGCAGGAGGAAATGCCTTAGAGTGAAAGACTTAAGAGATCTCAATCCATTTAGCACATCCAAAAGAAAACAGAGAGGTGACTTGATTGCAGTGTGTCCATTGACCTTCATGGGGAGACATGGTACTAAAGGGCTCTTCAGTCTAGCAGAGAAAGGCACCACCACCACCTACGCAAAGGTAAAGCCAGACCAAGTCAAATGAGAAATTAGGGCAGAAATTGTTCACAGCAAGGGTGATTATTGGAGCCAGCTACCAGCAGTGCAAGTAAGCCGGTCTGGTCAGGTATGCCGTACCATTCAGATATTTATTGCCGGTGCACCGTACAGAAAGACCTTTTCAAGAATGCATTGTAAAGTCCTGCACAGATACAAGTTTATGCCCAGGGCTGTGGATATCCACATATAGAAATTGGTATCCAGTGAACCGCAGGGCTCTCCCAGGAACCGCAGCGGCAAAAGGAGCAGAACATGGGGCTGCCGCTCCCAGGAGCCAATGCCCCGCACCAGCAGCTCCTCCAGCACGGCTGTACAGACCCCAGACAGGAGATGCAGAGGGGCTGTACAGCTGTGCCAGAGGAGTGGATGCTGGCCCTGGGAGCGGCAGCCCCACGTTCTGCTCCTTTCACCGCTCCGGTTCCCGGGAGAGCCCTGCAGTGCAGCAGATACCAATTTTTATCTGTGGATATCCTCATCCACGGGTATACAGTTGTATCCGGGCAGGGCTCTCACAGAACTTGTGTGTGATGGGGTGGAGTCAGAGGGTTGGTACCATACGGGTAAGAGTTAAAATCCACTTGCTCCACTGCCAGCTGCCCAGGGAGGTGGTGGAGTCTCCAGCTCTTGGATGCCTTCATGGAAGAGATGCTTTAGCCAAGCACAAGTTTCAGGAATTTAGACTAGATGATCTAATAGTCCCTTCTGGCATTAACACGATGCCTCCACTCAGCCCACCTGGCACAGCAGCTAGAACAAGAGACGAGGAGGTGTTTAAATCCTAATCTCATCAGAACTCAGTGTGATCCTCACGTGTATTAGTGCTGAAATGCTGTGGGTACAGGCAACTTAGAAAGACTGAGGGGTGGGTCCTGGTTTTTTAAAGGGCATACACCTGGCCTCTGATCTTGCTGGTACCTTGGTGCCTGTGAATAATTGCAGGCATAATTCAAAGTATTTAAATATCCATCAACCTGACTGCACCCACAACAAGCAGTTCAGATGAGGGTGTCTATTTGATGTTGTCATCCACTCTACTTCTACTGCTGACAAAGCCCTTCATCTAAAAAAGTAACAGAGGGTCCTCTGGCACCTTTGAGACTAACAGAAGTATTGGGAGCATAAGCTTTCGTGGGTAAGAACCTCACTTCTTCAGATGCAAGACTTTTTAATCTAAAAAGTCATTTTACAGTTAAGTCCAAAGCAGTCACCGCCCTGTCACTGGAAACAATCACATATGCCTGGCTGTTGGTTTGTGGGAAACATACTATAGAGAAATGGCACTCGGGAAGAAGTCTGGGCGAGACCAGAGGTGTGATGTTCAGCTCCCTGAAACGGTCCACCATTGGCCCCAAAGAACAACTCCATCACTAAAGCTAACAGGCCTTCTGCTTTCCAGAATCTAGACTTCACCACCAAGTCCAATTCAGACACTCCAGGCTGTTTCTGTTTTAATTATTTCAAAATCCTAACTGGCTGTTTATTTTCCAGGACTGTTATCTGCATTCAACTATTTTAAGACTCAAAAACATTGAAACCTTTCCTTCATTCTGCTGCTAAAGTTTAATTCACTCTAATTATTTCATATTACATAGACTATAATAGTTTCATAATTTCTAGTATATTAAGCACTTAATATGTTGTGTCATTTGAAGTCGCATATTAAATTCAGCAAAGTACATTTTAATGAGAGTTAAGTGGTGTGAAAGTATTAATACCACATAATAGTTCATTTTTGAGCTCATATTTGTTAAATCTTACCACTATATACAACTACAGTTTAAACAGGTGACAGTGTTTATTCTCCTGTCATTTCACTCTCATGGGTACCTGTTGTGGCGAACGTAGAACAGTGGTGCGAAAGAGGTGCGTGAAGGATTCATTGCGGATGGCTGAAAGGTGGAGTTGCTTGAGAAAGCTTAGTTCCAACCAAGACAGTTGCGGTGTTTTAGCCTTTTCATTTCTTTCACTCGTGGCCTACTGAGACCAAAAAGCTTCAGGCAACAAGATCTTAATAAAATAACATGAGTAGTTAGAACTCTTCATCCACTGATCTCAACACACTGTGCAAAGGTGGTGAAGGAGACCCATCCACGTTTGGTTTTGCAGAGGAGATAAGTGAGGCTTGGAGAGGTCGGCTGACTTGCCTTAGGCCTGTGGTAGGAACAGACCCCGTTAAATCAGTTAGACCTCAGCTTACATATGACCTCAAGTGGCAGCTGCCTCCCTATAGCATTAGAGCTCACATCTCCCCAGGATCAGAGTAGGCTGGTATCTGGGTGGAAGACCCCATCCAAGGACACTTCCGTGCTACAGGAAGTGGTGTTGGTGACTCAGTGACAGATTTTCCCAGCACAACGCTGCTGAGCAAGCATGGTGCTAAGGGGCAGTGTGCCAATGCAGGTGCTCTCTGCCACCAGATACATAAAAAGCCAGGGCTTTCGGCATTCAGCATCCCAGAGCACTTTTCACACCGGAGTACGGGTGATGGCCCCAGTCTTCTGGCCAAGTTCCAATTCAGTTAATTACATTCTGCCTAGTGGAGGGCCAGTCCAGAGGACGATAGCCAATGGCTTCCAGGCAAAGCAAGCCCCAGAAGGTCTGAGACACTGGCTGACCAGCAAGCTGATCTATCCAGAGGCTATGGGGGGGAAGGGGGGGGAGGAGAAAGAGAGGAGATGAAACTCCAGTTGCTCCATCTCTGCCCTCAGGATGAGAGTTCACCTGACTGAGCGCCCTGTCCCCGCGCCCTGCCTTTCCCAGCACCAGATTCAGCCCAATTGCTCACCGCTCCACTGGAGAGGCAAAGCTCACAGGAATTTCTACAGGCCCAAGGCTGGAGTGACGACCCTGCACAGTCCCCAGTGCAAAGCGTCCCCGTGCATAGGGACTGATGGGTTGGAGCACAGAAGCTGCCAACTGATGTGCCAAGACTACTTCTGCGCCTGCTTTCCCTGCCCTCACAGTTTGGGACTTCAGTGCCCTGCCTGGTTTGAGCCAGGCCGCTAGCCTGCTGCAAACCCAGACCCAGGTCTGAACCACGTCCCCTAACAGCTGTAGGCTTAACTGAAAGCAACTTACAGAAGTGTTCCTGTCTTTAACACTCAGATGGTCAACTCCCAATGGGGTCCAAACCCCAAATAAATCCATTTTACCATAAATCCATAAATTGTTCCCCCTTTATAACACTGATAGAGACGTATGCACAGCTGTTTCCACCTTCCCCCCTCCCGTATTAATACATACTCTGGGTTAAAGTGATTGTATTAAATACAGAAAGTAGGATTTACGTGGTTCCAAGTAATAGACAGAACAAAGTGAATTACCAAGTAAAATAAAATAAAACCTGCAAGTCTATGCCTAATACAGTAAGAAAACTGAATACAGATAAAAACCTCACCCTCAGAGGAATTCCAGTAAGCTTCCTTTTACAGACTAGTCTCCTTCTAGTCTGGGTCCAGCAATCACTCACACCCCTCTCTTTAGCCAGCTGAAGACAAAATGGAGGGGTCTCCCACAGGCTTAAATAGACTGTCTTGTGGGTGGAGACCCCCTCCTCTCTCCTATGCAAAGTTCAGCTCCAAGTTTTGGAGTCACATGGGCAAGTCTCATGTCCATGCATGACTCAGAACTTACAGGTAGCAGCCATGGTTCACATGCTGCCTTGAACATCCTCAAGTAGACATCTTATGGGGATTGGAGCCTTTCAAGATCCGTTGCCCGTTAAGTGCATCTTGATTGGGCACTTAACTTACAAATTCCTTTCTAAAGAAGCTGCCCAAAGGCCTTACTAAGGCTATTTAAAATCAGATCAGTACACAGCCAATATTCATAACTTTTAATACAATAATGACACATGCATACAAATAGGATGAATAGATTCGGTAGATCATAACCTTTACAGAGATATGTTACATGGCATGTGTCATATATTCATTCATAAGCCTATTTCCATGAAGCCTTATGGGGTGCACCATCACAGGGACACACCTTGACGATACAGTGCCCAGTCCCCCTCCCCACACCGTTCCTGCTCACAGGCAGAGAAATGCTGGCAGGGAAGTGAGGGAGGGAGTCCCTGGGAGTCACAGGCTGCAACACCTCCCTTCAGCACTTAGGCCCTGGAGAGAGGCTCCTTCCAGCATGTGGGGGTCAGAGAAACTTCACACAGACCCACAGCTTCTAGAAGGCCAGGGAATTGGGGAGGGCCACTGTCACAGAGGGGGCTGCATGTCAAGTGGGGCCACCTCCATTGGTCTAGTGTGGAGTTAGTACATCCCATCACACACTCAGCAGGACTCCGTGTTGGATCAAGCAATTGCGGTTAGGGGGATCAGGGCTCCTGGCAGGGCCCAACAAACAGTCTGTCTATGCCTCTGAAGCCTCCTGGCTGGAGCAAACAATCGCAGCTGGGCTTTGAGCCTCTGGGCAGGGCAAAGCCAACAAATAGTCTGCAATACCTGGGCAGGGCAGAGCAGGTAAACAGACATGGCCCCTGAGCCTCCTGGCTAGGGCATGCTCTAGGGCACACTCTAGGCAGGACAGGACAAACAGTCAGTCTATGGCTGTAGCCCCCCCAATAGCCACATCTAGTGGTAAGTTCCAGGGGGGGCAGGGAGGGGAACCCTAGCCCACCCTACTCCACCAGGTTCCAACCCAGGGTCCTATGACGCCAGGAAATTCCCAGTTGAGTGTTCAAGCATCAGCTTCTAATACATTCCCTGGGTCTCTTCCTACCACACATCTCATCTCAGGCATCTCCTCAGCTGGCCAGAGCTCAGCATCCCACTAGTGACTCCATAATCACCTGGTCATCCCCAGGATAGTCCATGTCCACTGGTGCCTCCACAACACGTCCTTCCTCCCCCTCCACCAGCCCAGACTGAGCTGGGCGGCTTCCTTTTATCTGTCCCTTCCACCTGGAGCATGTGCAGCTGGGGTGAGGGGGCGTGGTCTCCTGGGCCCACAGTGATTGGTCAGGCCCCATTGGCCCAGTACGGGGTTAATATACCCTATAACAGGCACCAATAACTACCTGCAGTTTCATCTCACACTCACAGCAGCATTAATGGGGTCACTGCCCAAAGAGCCTGGATTACGGGCAAGACAGGAGCTGCCACCACTGTGTGCCAGCCAGGAATGAGCCAACCTCACTGCATTTCACCATCCTGGTGACTTCACTGGTGCAAGAGATCTGGCCACCAATTCCTGCCGCTGCACTGCCCGCTCCCCCACCCAAAACACAGCTGTTTACGCTGCTGGGTTCTCCCCCGACCCCCCATGGAAGCAGAAACAGCCTCCTCTGTGGGGAAATGTAGGTTCACCAACAGCTTCTGAGCAAATGGCTTAGATAATGGCAGTGTCAGAAGGCCTAACAAAACTATCTGTAGCAAACCAGCAGCATCAGGTCTGGTAAGTACGTGGATGGGAAACCAGTCAGAGAGGCGCTGGCGAGGGGGTAGTTAGCTGGAAGTGGTGGCATTTCCCTGCAGGTCACTAAAGCACAATATTACCAACCCCAGCATTCAGAAATAATGACCCAGCCCCTGCCCCCCCCCAAACATCAGTACTTTAAAATAAGAAGTTTGGGGTTCTTTTTCTTTCCCTTCTGGTTTTTGCGCTTTTCAGCCTCACTCCAGTTACATTTGCAAGTTTCTCTCCACAACCACAAGGGCTAGAAACTTTCTGTTTGTTTGTTTTAATGAAAGCTGAGATTCTTATCCAGTCACTGGACTCCTGGAACTGGAGCTATAAGTAAAACATCAATATTGCGTTTTTAGTGTGAGTATCACAAGAGCTGGCAACGCTGCTGATGGAGAACACCTGGAAAAGGAGAAGTGTTGGTGCACTAAAGAAAGCATTTAATTTTTTTTAAATTATATTTTGCCGGATATTACAACATCTTACAAACGCGAAATCCATTTTGAAGGATTCCAAAGGGCTTTGCAAATCAGGAGGTATTTTAAAAGCCACTGAAATGCTGCCACCTCTCAGGTGCTTGTTAAGAGCAAGCACCCGGTAACATTGCAAACCATTTAAATCAGGGAGACGAAGCATGCATGCCAGATGGTATTAAGCTAAAATTTCAAGGGCAATCTAAGGGGGCAGGACATCATTTCCAAGCTGAAATTGCATCAGGAGTCTTGAGCTAACACCTCTACTCCTGTGAAAACCGGCATGGGATAATCAGAAGTGATCAAGATCTCTGGTTTGCAGCACATATGAAAGATGATGCCGCTAACAGCGCATTGTTCCCAATGCCAGGCTGAGGAAATGGTTCAAGGCTAACTAAGAAGAAAGAGTGCCACCTGCCGTGCACACAAAGAAATCTACGTATTTGGGGCTGATGCTCCAGCGTCTTTTACTTGGTGTGCTCATCTCCAGCTCTGCACAGTGTATATCAAATACTACCTAGTCACTATTTCAAGCCCCTCAGAAGAGCAGTGATATAAAAGCTGTTGGTGCATTTTATTCCCAGAGCAATGTCTATCTGTCCCCCTTCTTACCAGGGCAGAGAATCCCTTCAAACACTTAGGGCCTGGTTCTCTGTTGCCCTCACCTTGAGCCTGGCGTCACCTACCCTGTGACAAATGAGCGTAAAAGGCGTCCAGGTAAGATCAAGTGTTTGCACAGAGATAAATGAATACACAGGGTACAAGACAATGGAGAATCTGGTCGCGACACTGCAGTTTACCTGGATGAAGCAGTTCCCCTTGGTATACTGCGCCTTCTTTTGCTGACCCAAGAAATTTTGAAACAGCAACTGCATCTCCTTCCACTTACATACTCTCCCATATAGAACAGAGACATTGGCTTTTACCTGGCTATTCCGGAGCCAATGAGAAAGCACAGCCTAGAGGTCACAACTATGTATTTCCTTGGACGGGCACTTAATTTAGGATTGCATCCCTGCAGCATTATTGCGGTGCTTCCAGTTCATGTGTACCTCTACTTGAAGGTGAAGTAAAGGGAAATAGGCCTATGGAGGCTGGAATAGAAGTCCACTTGGCCATCTGCTGCTCAACCTCATGGCAACTCAGCGGCAACTCCAAAGCTGCCAAACATTAACTGCCAGTTGTGTCTGCCAAGGAGCAAGGTGCCATGATGGGGGGGGGGGGCGCGGTGATCACCTGGGGCCTATGAAAAGAGAGACAATGAGCTGGAGGAATATAGGTTGGCAGAAATGACGCCTATGAGCCAGACAATTGCTTTTAAAACTGTCATTTAATTGTAGGGCTATGGGAATATTGATGGCCCCAAAAGTCAAAACTAAGACATGTTTATAGCATAACACATCACTCTTTATCATATAAAATAACCCATTACATAGAAAGAAGAGAGTGGTCAGTATATAAAAATGCTACGTATATGATTTTAAATGGATGGTATCACATGTCATTTGGGTTGAAATGTGCCTCTGTTATGTGCTCTGATGTCGTCACACCAGTAGTGGGACGTACCTGAAAACTCTGGGGTTGGAATTAAAGTGTTTTTGGCTTATAGTGCAATTTAATTTGAAATGCAAATCATCATTGAAGGCAAATCTGGCACTTTGTTCAGTTCAAACAAAACTCTGCTCTTTGGAAATGTTGTAGGGCTGGTAACGGCTCATTAAAAACCCCTTCTCCAGAAGAAACATTCTGGCACCTGCATTTTGAGATGCCAAAGTTATTTTCTTCCACAGTACAAAGAAGATGGCAATAGTTGTAAGGTACAGTGTTGAAATGATTCTGAGCTTCTTTTGCACTCAAGCCTTTCTCACAAAGAAGAGGTCAGGATAAGTGCTCTTGTATATAATAAAAATGGACTACAGAACTCCTATGCAACTGGTTTTCCCAGCAACTTTGAATGCCTTGAAATTTTGCGTCTAGGGTGATAGGCCTTTACCTGCAGTTCCTATTTAAATTCGCAAGGTGGCAGCCTTAGGATAAGAAATATATTTATTAGCGCCAGTAGGCTCCGGTTGTTGTTGTTAATAACACCATATTTCCCCTATTAATGTTTCATTTAATTTAATTAGCATCTGAGAAACTAATTACAATAGACACCAGCTCCCCACAATCAGCCATAAATTGTATAATTATCAATAATTGTGCACAGCCCAATAATTCTGCTATTAATGTTATTTTTTTAAAAATAATGGCATTTCCTAAGACAGTGTTAGCTCCAGAAGTCATGTGATCGCTCTTCCATGGCCAGGCCTCTCCGATGGGCCTGTGGTTCTGATCACACGCCTCATGTTACCGGCAGGTGCACGATACTTGCTGAAAGTAAACGTGCACATGCAAGAAATACCAAATCTGGGGTCAGGGGCTTTCCACCGCTCTGCACTTCAACAGCTCCACGGTTTTGCTGAATGGATGAAACCTCAGTTGCCCCCCATGGAGCCGTGAGTCTGTGTGGCAGACGCCCAGGTCAGCGCCTACCCCCTGGGGGGGCAGAGGCTAGGGTGACCAGATGTCCCGATTTTATAGGGACAGCCACGATTTTTGGGTCTTTTTCTTATATAGACTCCTATTACCCCCCCACCCAGTCCCAATTTTTCACATTTGCTGTCTGGTCACCCTAGCAGAGGCACTTTGAAGTGTTTTGTTTGGGTCGCGCTGCTTATTTCACTCGGCCCAACAGCAGCGATCGGTTGCTGCTTGCCAGGGCCGGCTCCAGGGTTTTGGCCGCCCCAAGCAGCCAAAAAAAAAAAAAAAAAAAAAAGCTGCGAACGATCGCGATCTGCGGGGGCAATTCGGCGGGAGGTCCTACGCTCCGAGCAACAATGAGGGACTGTCCACCAAATTACCGCCGAATAGCTGGACGTGCCGCCCCTCTCCGGAGTGGCTGCCCCAAGCACCTGCTTGCCAAGCTGGTGCCTGGAGCCGGCCCTGGTGCTTGCTTAGCGTTAGGGGACTCAGTGTGGTGAAATCCCACGCCCAGGATTTTTGGAGGGGGGAGGTTAACGGAAGCTTATGTCTAGGCTGCCTGAGCAAGGTGAGCTAGGCAGACCTGGGGAGCGGATGTTTTAGACGAGAAACATGGGGGAAACGGAGAGCTCTCATTTGGAACAAGAACTAGCCCAAACCAATGCTGCGTATGGCTCCCAGGGTAGCAGCCTGGACCTCTTCGTGGAGCAATTTCAGAGCGAATTCAGCATTTATTTACCGATTCGATACATCGTATATACCAGGGGTAGGCAACCTATGGCACGTGAGCTGATTTTCAATGGCATTCACACTGCCCGGATCCTGGCCACCGGTCCGGGGGGCTCTGCATTTTAATTTAATTTTAAATGAAGCTTCTTAAACATTTTAAAAACCTTATTTACTTTCCATACAACAATAGTTTAGTTCTATATTATAGACTTATAGAAAGGGACCGTCTAAAAACGTTCAAATGTATGACTGGCAAAACCTTCCATCAGAGTGAATCAATGAAGGCTCGGCAGGTTGCCGACCCCTGGTCTATACCAACCAGTTAGTAAATAACCTACAGCCCCGTTGTTCAGGGCAGGGGAGGGGGACCTGCACCCAGTAAGATCCCACCAGCTGATGAAAGGATGCTGGGGTGTCTCCCTCCTTCCCTGGGAGCCCGGCCACGGGCAGCGGTATGTGGGGCCTCGACAAAAGCTCACCAGCTTGGCCTACAAGATCAGCTAATCCGCGGACCCCCTGCCTGTGATGTTAGCCCTTATTTAATGGGATGCCGCTGACTCACGGGCAGGGCAGTGACTGCCCGATGGGCTCAGCCGGGAGAGCCTCCCCACGCTTCCTGGGGCGGGCCAGCCAGGCAACCCCCCTCCTTCGCGGGGTCCGCCGTTCCCCCTGCTTCGGCAGCTGTTTCTGGCTAGGTGCATCCCGGGCTGGACGCAGGTGTTCAGGGCGAAGGGGTGCGCCGGCCCCTCAGCGCTCAGTACCGGACTCCCCTGGGTGACCCCAGCCTAGGAAGGCGCCTTAGGGAGCTCCCAGGGCGGCCCCACAGCGGAGGAAACTTTGCAAAGAAAAGCTCCCCCGCCCCATGCCCCTTGCAGCAGAGCGCTCGGGCCAGGCGAAGCCCGCTACACCCCAGCAGGCCCATGCAGAGTGAAACCGGTTCTGTCTCTTCTCTGGGTCTCACTCCGATTCGGGGAGGGGGGGCTGGGAAGGGGCGAGCAGGTGGCAAAGCACCGGGCGTTGTTTGGGCCTTTGCACCAAGGGAGGGAAATGCCCCAACTCCGGGCTGGGATCTGGGGAAGGAGCGGGCCAAGGAGCCAGTCAGCTCCCAGGGCAGGGGCCGGGGGGCTCTAGGAAGCCCGCTGTCTTCTCTCCTAGGCGCTGCGGAGCCGGTCCGGTCCCAGCGAGCAGCGAGGGCCGGCTCCTGCCCCCCTGGCAGCAGCAGCGGGTCCCGGCCAGAGGAAATGGGGCCTGAACAGCTGATCTCGCCTCCAGCCTCGGCTTTGCGCCGGGCGCGGCTGGCTCTGGGGAGGGGAGAACGGCGGCAATGAACCAAAACCAGGGCGCGCCAGAGGCCGCCCCGCTGACGGCCGGGGAGATGGCCCCGGGCCCCTAAGCTGCTGCCGGGACTCCAGCGTGTCCCTCCCCCGTCCGCAGCCGGCTGGGGTGGAGACCGCGCCTCGGCTCCTCTGGCTGGAGCTGGGGGGTCAGGTCGGAGGTGGGGGTCAGGTGGGGGGGGCTAATTGATTAAGAGCCTCCTGGGCCCCTGGGGGGGGGTGAGAACCAGAGGTGGGGGAGGCGGCAGAGGGAGGGGCTGGGTATTACCCTGGGGCGCAGGTAGGACGGGTCCCTTCCCAGTCCTGGCTAGCCGGGGGGAGGGGGGGGTCTAGGATTCTGCTCGGAAATGAATTGTAGACACCTTGCTCCAGGTATTGCCCTGGACCTCCCCGCGTTTTAGCCAGGAAGAGCGGCTACCCCGTGCTTAGACCCCGGCCTGAGCCAATTCGGAGCCAGTCCCTGTTACAAGTGGATTGAGTCGAATCACTTCGAACAGAGTTCGGTCCCCGACTTCCCCTCGTCTCCCGCCGGGGCAACAACTCAGCAGCCACCCCACCGTGCTTAAAGGTTGTTTTTATTAAAGAACAAAAATGGCGTACAGAGGTGTCTCCCCCCACAACAGGGGCAGGGTTGTTTTTATTTATTTCTCCTTTCCTTGGGTGTACCGTGAGTCGCAAACCGCCCGATAAAGTGCTGTCACATCCATCATTTACAAGGGAGCGTGGAGGGGAAATAAATATACATCATAAATAAATAAATAAAAAGTCAACAAATACTGGACCAAGAGAAATCACAGTACATTTATATCCATTGCACATAGCCACTTTTTCCAGTCTAGACAAGGGTTTCAAGAAGTGAACAGACAGGTAGGCATGAAGGGGGCAGACAGTGAGCAAGGAGAAAGTTGCTTGCAGGATTCCTTGGATAGAACCGATTCACAGCGGACCGTGTCTGGGGGCGTTTTGTTTTGTTAATTCGCTTTTGGTCCGTTTACACCTTGGCGGTCAGCTGCCCGGATTCGCAGACTGGAGGAGCTGTATTTACACTTCTAGAAACGCTGAGCCCGAGAGCTCCACGCAGTCCTGTATTTACACGTGTCTCCTTAGAAATGGCTTGTGGCTGGGTTTTCCCTTTCGCGGCGCAAGGGGCTGCCGGCTATTCACACTCCGAAGTCGCATGGCTTTGGCGGGAAGGGGGGGGGGGCTCATTGGGGTAGCAGGGGCGGTTTGAAGGAGCAGTTCCCCGTGCAGTGGCGAGGCGTGAGCATTTTGCAGGAGAAGTGGTGGAGCGCGTCGTGGGCCTCTGCAAAGAGAGACAGACACAAAGCAAACCTCGTTACTCCTGGTCCCCCGCATGCGTTCACACCGGGCCCGGTTCCGATCCCCACCGCCCGGGGCTTCCCCTGACAGCGGTACAATCTCAGGTGCATCCCTCTTCAAGGACTATTGATTGAGGCGATTTACAGATCTGCCCCCCTCTCCCCGCACACCTGGTTCAACATTTCCCCGTCGTATCGACACCGGTTTGGTTACAAACCCAAGTGGCCCGCGTTTTATTTCGCATCCGTGTATTCCTCCCCCACCCCCCCAAGACAATGATTTTCCAGGTGGGCATTTCCCCATCTCCGTCCATGCTTTGGAGAGATACCTTTCAACTTCTGCTGGATGGCGTAGCGAGCTTTCCTCTCCTGGTCCAGTTCGTTACACAGGGTATCTGGGAAGAGGGGGACGGATCAGAGTGAAGGGCATAAATCACCACCCCACACACAGCCCCTTCGAGCTTTAATGAAACCCGGCCTTGGAGTTTGGGGTTTAAAAACAAACCAAGGAGCGCGCTGGCTTCTGATCGCAGCCTGGGATTGGAAAGTAACGGCTGAGAATTGCGCTTGAAGGCAGACGGATACAGTCAACATTCAAGCCAACTTAGGCATTACTTCCCAGGTAATTTTACGCCTCGGTTTTTAATTTAGAAGCCCTGGAAATTGCTTCGATAAGAAGTTCAATCACTCCTATGTAATGATGCCTCCGAGCCGTATGCTGGGCTGGCTTGCGATTCCGAGGCTAATCAGACTATACAAAAGGATATTCAATAAAAAAAATAATTGTTAAATTACCTCCCATTTACATGTAAATGACAGAGCTCACATGGCAAGCTCCCTACCAGGGCGGCTCACCTGAGTCGAGCCTTACCTCTGACAATTTGTAGCTGTTGGACCATTTCTTCCCTATACGCCAGCTCCCTCTTCATCTGATCCTGAAAATTATCTGTGCGGATGGCAGGCGGCAGGAAGTGAGAACGGTAAAGCAGCCGCCTTCCCCCTCGGCCCAAGCATGCATGTAGTGGGGAGGTGTAAAACAGCCCTGCGGCTGGGGGACGTGTCCCACTTTTCCGTTGGAGGGTTGCTCAAAACAGTGCGAAACTACAAGACCCCAGTGGGACGGGTTCAAGTGGATTTTAAGTCGTTATAAAAACCGGAGTCGTTGATACGTGACCCATCAAGGCGGCTCGGCAGAGGAGACGCTCTTAGGGGGTTGGTTGGGGTGGGGGGGGGGGAGGTTGGTACCTTTCAGACTTTGGAATTCCCGTTCTAATTTCTTCCTAAGATCCACTTGCTCCAGGAGCAATTTTTGCAATTCGTCTGTGGAAAAATAAAGCCTCACATGAGAAAACACACTTTCCAGCTGGAGAAGGAGCCGCGTTTGCTTGAATCGCATTATATTACATTAATCACAGGAGTTAATCGCTCCCGGAAAAAAATACCTACGGCCTAAATAAAAACGATAAACGGGGCACTCGGCGTGGGAACGAAAGGCACCTGAAATCGACGGGGTCCATCCGAAGGGATGGGGCTGGGGGCTGCTTTCGTTTTCGGGGCGCACCCAAGCGTCCTGGGAAGCCAGGAGGCTCCAACCCTTACACTAGGGTGAGGCGTTTTTAATAGGAGAGAGGCTGCAATCACCGCGGGTCGGTGGTTTTAAGCCCAATCTGTGTCGTGAATCATTCCCGGGGATTTCTGATCACCCACGTTTGGCAGATTTCAGCTCTTCGGGCTGAATCACGGGGCCGCTTCAAATCCCTGCCCATTAAGGACAATGCGAATCACCCCCCAGCCTTCAGCTTCTTAACGGGTTTATGGAAAGTGACAACAGAAGGTGGAGGTGAATTAACCATCCCACGCAGCAGCCCGGCCCCCTTGCACGGCGTCTGTAAACGCTGACGGGGTTCGTTACAGTTTGGGATCCCTGGCCAGGCCTCGATAGCTTTTCTGTAAGACACCAAGCCAGCGAGAAACGAGCCCTTCTCGGCCAGTTTCTGCCCCTTTATTGGCAGCCAGGTCATCACCACCGCGCGTCGTCTACCCGGCCTGTTTTACTAGCGCCCAGCATCTCTGCTAGGTGCGCGATTCGAGCCCACTTCCACTCCTTTTACTATTCGGATCCGGTCCTTTGGACAGGACGGAGAAGTAGATCCCATTCACCCAAATCTCTCTCGCTCACCCTCCATCTATTTCATTTGTTCAAAACCCAAAAGGGAGAGGAACGGGCGTATAAAGCCAGCCACGCACTGGGATTGCTCTATCCCCTGCGTAAGGAGTTTCTCACACGCTTCTGGTGTTCGAGTCACTCCGGTGTAGAGATGGCATTATTTCTCCTGGCCAGAAAGCAATAGAGCCCACGCTTTCCAACCCCTGCTGGTTTGATTCCGCCTCCCAAGGTCTTTGTGTAAGACCTGAAAATCGGTTTATTTATCCGCATCCAGTTCATTGGATTGCTGAGCCCGATTCACACCAAGAACTGAAACCTATCGATTCCTCCCCCGCCACACACGCACCCGGTCGGGACCTGAGGTTACTGAGTTGATCAATCAGCTTGTGGGAGGATACAGCTGAGAAGCTAATGGAAAAATCCCCCTGCCAGAGGGTCACCGGAGCCCCGGAGCCTCACCTCTTGCCAGATTTTCAATGTCTTTTTCAACTAGTTGGGTCCCCATAAAGTCAATGCTGAGACCTTCCTCACCTGCAGTGCAGAACATGCATAGGGTTAGATAGTTGCGTCTATAGGAGCCCTGAAGCACTGGGTTGAGTTCAGCTCTGTTACTGGGGCGAGGGACTGTGGGACACGTGCAAGAACCTGACTGTCCATAAACAGTGCCCCGACCCGTGCCAGAAAGTTTAACTAACTAAGTTGTGAAAAACACAACCGACAACTCTTCAAATAGTTGCGGGTGGAGATCAGCGAGTCCTGTTCCGCATTTAATCAAAGTTTGTCTGTAAGCTCCTCAGACCGGTGGGGTATTAAATAATGAAAGTGGGGTGGGGGGGTTACAGCTAAAACCGGATCCTACTTCTCATCTGTGTAAATGACAAAACCCGGAGTGGGGGGAGAAGGGGGGGGAGGAAACAAGGCCATAGCAACCTAGGAAAAGTGACTTGTAATTCACCACGTTATTTAAATATTTATTTGCCTAAAGCTGTAGGGGACAGCTTCTTACTGGTGATTTAAATGAGCTCCTTTCAGGGGAGAAAAAGTGCTGTCAAAAATATCTATTATTTAGGCGGAAGATAAGGAGCGCAGGAGTTGTGATTATTGTCCCTTGGCCCGCACTCCGGTTTCCACCGCAGTTCTGCGTCTGGACGTTCACAGGCCGGGTTACAACACAAAAAACCTCCTTTGGAACAGACTGGAAATCCTGGACCTCCTGCTTACCTCTGTCGGTATTTACAGGGCTTGGATGCGAGACATTCCTTTGGTCTTGATAGGATTTGCTGGTCTCTAAATCCTCTGCTGTCGAGTGATTGTCGTCCTTATCTTGCTCTTAAAGTTAATAAACCGATTTTCAACCATAAGCAACGAAAGTATGATCCTAATATATCCTTAATTACATAATTAAGGACAAAGTCCTTATTAAAGCCTTCTAATCCTAATCGCCTTGCAAGTGGAAAGTCGCTTGCTCTCCTGGAGGTTTATGCATTCAGCGCGCACGCTCTCCTAAACAGGAGACACCGAATCGAGTTGAAAACAGTCAAAAATCACAGGCTTCTCCATTAAAAATTCAGCAGCGGTTTTGAAGTTTTCGCTGCCAGACCTTTAGCAAGAGAGAACGCCACCAGATACAGGGAGCGTAAAATACTTGCCCTTTAAGGACAAGTGACACGCAGCAAATATTTGCACCTAAATAAATCCCAGTAAAAAAAAAAAGCAGTCTATCAACATGACACCCGGTTTGGCTTATTTAATGAAAGACCTTCCCTTAACACAGCTAAGTTTGTTTGAAGGTCCTGCCAAAAATGGAAATGACATGGAAAGATTCATATAGTCTATTAGCAGGCTTGGAATAAGAATTATTCCAAAAGGGGGGGGGGTTGCCACTATTTTCTCTGCCCCTCCCCCGTTTACATTTCAAGCCATCGGAGACAATTGCTAGCAAAGAGGTCAATTTTACCATTTGCCTCGGGGTTGCAAAGATAAGTGGTTACAGGCCCCAGTGAAGCAGCGTTCTTCAGAGCCTGCAGATGGTCTTCTCTTTCCTGGGTGTAGACCTTCAAAAGAAACGGAACAATTACACGGAATGAGCTGGGGGAAGCGGGGGGTCACCCCAGCGAGGACCCGGAGCCAGCCCCAGACGGGTTTCGTGCATTCGGGGTGGAGAAGACCCCAGAGTTAGGACCAGTTACTGCTGCTGGGGGTTACTGGAGAGTTACAGCCCCGCGGTAGAAGGCGACTATCGTTTTATTAAGCGTAATTATTATCGCTCCGGAGAAAATTACCCCCATTAAAATTCAACCGCGGAGTACAAGAGCTTTTCAAAGCCTGCAGCCCCCACAGACCCAGCAGCCGCCTAATTTTAGGCAATTTTCCCCCTAAGCATGAAAGCAATCCTTCTAATCAGGTTAATTAGCTGTGGTTTAATGCGGCTGCATGTAAATTTACAGGTGCGCCGAATAACCCCTTTTAAAATAATAGAAAGGTGGGGGCGGGGGTGAATCAAAGCCACCTCTGACGTGCCTGGGAGTTCACACCGTGCGGGGTTGAACGTCCGGGGGGCTGCGGCCAGTGACGCTCCCCTGCCTGCTTCACCCGGAGCCAGACACAGCTCCTGGGGCTTAGAGCTGTGTCCACTTCCTCCCATGTCCGCCACCTCCCCAGGGCCTGGTCTCTAGCACCTGCCCGGACCCTGCCTGCGCCTCCCTGGCCTCTCCCGGGGGCTGAGACCTTGCACCCAGGCCCGGCGCTACCGTCTCTGCGCGCCCGTGAGCGCAGCGCCCTAGGTAGGGAAGGGCCCAGCTTGGAGCGGGGTCCCCGGCGGAGCCCCCCACCTCGTAGCCGCCTCTGCTGCTGCTCCTCTGCGGGCTCCCCTCGGGCGGCGGCCGGTTCCCTTCCTCCGGCCCCTGCTCCCCGGCTTTCTCCTCGGCCAGAGGCGGCGGCTCCTCTGTCTCCTCGACGGCCGCCGCCTCCTCCTCCTCGTCCTCGGGGAAACGGTTGGACTCCACGTCCACCTCGGGCTCGTCGGCCGTGTCGGCGCCGGGCGAGAGGGAGCGGTAGCTGGAGCTGCCCTCGCTGAGGAAGTCCGGGGACAGGTAGCCGGCCGCGCTCCGGCCCGCCCCACCGTAGGCCTCCCGGGTGCCGTAGAGCTTGGCGATGCTCTCCGCGTCCTTCACCACGGGGCGGAAGGCGGACAGGTAACTGCCCTTCCTGGGCAGGGGCAGCGGGGGCAGCAGCGCCTCGTCCCCGGACCGCTCCTCCTCGGCGGCCGCCCTGGAGAGGGCGCTGGAGCAGCGCTCGCCGTCCGCCCCGGAGCCCTCCTGCGGGGTGGCGCTGCTGCGCCCGCTCCCCGACGGCTCCGAGCCCTCCAGCTCGCTGTGGCGGCCGCCCAGGCCCGGCGGGTCGGCGGCGGCCGCGGCGGCGGCTGCAGCGGCCGCCACCACCACGGCGGTGGCGGCCGCTTTGGCCTGGCTCTGGGCCGGGTAGGGCGGCACGGGCAGGCTGCCGGCGGCCGGCCAGAACATGGGGAAGGGCGGGTAGACGCCGCTGTCCTTGCCGGCGCCGGCCTGGTGCGGCGGCTGCTGGGGTTGGTGTGGGTGGGGGTGCGGGTGGCCCCAGAACATGCCCGGCGGCAGGGCGCCCCCTTTGCCGGGCTCGCCCCCGCCGGCTCCGCCCAAAGAGTCGTCCTGCTTCTTGGGGCAGAGCCCGAAGGCGGCGGCCGGGAAGCCGTAGGGGTGCGGGAAGAGCGGCGGCGGCAGCTTCTGCAGCATACCGAAGCCTTTGCTGGGCACCGGGATGACCGGGTAGCTGCGTACCGCGCCGGCCCCGCCGTGCGCCCCGGCCGCCCCGCCGTGCGCCCCGGCCAAGCTCAGCGCGCCGCGCTCCCCGGGCGCCTCCTCGCCGCTGCAGCGTAGACTCTTGTGCACCGGGGCCAGCTCGGTTCCGCCGGGCGGCGGCGGGTGCAGGGCGGCCTTGGCGGCCGAGGAGGCGGCGGCCGCCCCGTGCAGGGAGAAGGTCCGCTTGCGGGTGCCGCCGTTGAACATGGCCTTGACATCCTCCCAGGCGTGGCTCAGCTCGTCCGTGGCCGTCTTGTCGCTCAGCTTGAGGTGGCGGCGCCAGGAGTTGAAGTTGGCGGCGTCGGGCTGCGTGTACTTGGAGTCCGGCGTGCGGTGGGAGTGGAAGATGAACTTGTTGGGCGAGAAGTACATGCTGCAGTAGCCGCACTTGATGCACTTGGCCCGGGAGCTGTTGTAGCGGGCCGGGATGAAGCTGCCCCGCGAGCCCCAGGCGCACTCGTGGACCACGTCGAAGGCGAAGTTCTCCGGCAGCTTGGGCGGCTTGTGCTCGCCCAGGAAGGACTTGCAGAGCCGCTCCGCCTCCCGCTTGGTGATCATGCCGCAGCGCCGGGACGAGATGGGCATGGCCCCGGCCCGCCGCAGGATCTCCAGCTGCACCGGGGTGCACTGCACGCAGGTGATGCCCAGCGCCACCCGCCGGTTGTGGATCTCATTGTAGCTGTAGTTCTTGAGCAGGGTGTTGGAGATCTGCGCCAAGCACAGGCGCTCCTGCCCGTCGATGACCAGGGACACTATGGGCACGCCGTACAGGGAGGTCTCACCCACTTGGTTGGGCTTGAGGGGATTGGAGCCCGAGTAGGGCTGCAGCTCTTGCTTTGAATTCGGGGAGGAGCTTGAGTCTCTCCCCGTTCCCATCTGACTGGCAATCGCCTCCATCCCCCCCAAAACAAGCCTGCAAAACAAAAACACAACAAAAGGCAGAGATTAGCCACGCACCCGCGGCCCTGGCGTGCCCGTTGCGCCTGGGGGAAAGCGGCCAGCCAGGAGGCCAGGCAAACTGGGCATCGTTGGGCCTTTTGTGTCGCAGCAGATCTCCCCTACCTGGTAAAATTCAGTCTTAGCAGCAGCCCTGCATCCGTCTCTAGACCGCGACAGGGGCATCGCACAGGCAGAAAATTCCCTGGGCGCTGGCTGGTACAAGGAGACATTTTTAGAGGCTGCCGCTATTCAGAAAGGTTTTGCTGTGTGTTAAGTAAGATCTCTCTTCCCCCTTCCCCCCGTCACCTATTATACCAGGATCTGTCTGCGGCTCCAGACCCAGGCAGACCTGAGAATAAGGGCCAACATGTCATTTTAAATCTACCACAATTACTGTATTACGTGGGCACCGAGAGAGGAAGAGAATCTCGAATATAAAATATTAACGAGCGACACAATGCGCTTCTGTAGGTCGCAAAGGAATCTCTCGGTGTCTTTAGACACAAATCGACCCTGTTTGTTCTCAGATTTCTCCTTGGCCATTTCGGAGCAAAAGTGGAGGGCATTAAACACAACAGCCCGACATCCTTTCATAAAGTGTTGGGGATTTTTTTTGTCCACCCCTCCCCCCGTTTTCCTCTATTTTTAATCTCTCACATTTCAGACGCTCGATTTCTCGCTCTAAACTAGTCCCAGTCTATTTGTGTTCAATAGCACCTCGGCTAGGTAAGTGCTGCATTTGTCCAGATTTGGAGGAAAGGGAAATAGACTTTAATTAGCGCTGCGTGGAGTTGTATTTACACATTAGAGGAGCGACTCAGTAAATAACTGGCTAACCTGACTGCTCCACTTTAGCTAACCGTGAGAGGACTTACCCGAACCGTGGTTTTAAATAAACTCACTGTCTCTTAGCCTGGCAGTAATCCTGCGGTGACACGGGGCCACATGTATTTAATCAAAACCGCTGCGCTCGTGTTTGAAAGGGTTCCCAGGCGCCAGCCCGAACGAGCGAAGGGTTAGGAAATGCACCGGCAGCCGAAAGTTGGCGGGTCTGTGCCGAGACTTTGGGCCCCGTGTTATTTTGAAATGCGCTGGATCGACCACTATACTCGAACCAGGCAGGCTTGGACCTTCTCCCTTGTCTAATGCCATTGCAGGGGATTAGGAGCGAGGGCGATTACTGACCTGCCCCATAAGGCTCGCCCCGAGAGCAGAAGGAAACGTGAGCCAAGCAGATGAGCTTATCGAAAAGGGATCACCGCGTTAAGCAGCTTTCATGGTAATTACACAGAATAGCTGAAGTGTCCTCCTCGAAAATGTGAATAAAACTTCACCCCAGCTCTGTCTAAACGCGGCCCGGATCCAGACACAGGGGCTTCGTTGTCTTGGCTGCAGCCAAAACGTTGGGATCCAATACTAAGAAAACGTATTTATTTAGATTGAGGAGGAGGGAGATTTTGTTTGTTTTTAAGTGATTAATTCAAGGCAGCAAGTCACTCATCCCCCCACACCAGCAGTCCCATCCCAACGCCTAATTGGACGTGAAACCGGCAGAAGGGGGCCGAATGTTATTGTATTAAAACGAATTACTTCGATATAAACCGAAACGAGAAAGGCGCCATCCAGAGAAGGAGCAGAGAGGCATGCGGCAGAAGGGAAAGCCCGAAATGTCGCTGCAAACACCGACCCACATATTGTTGTCAACGCCTCCCAAGCTCTGCTTGGATTTGTGTGTGTTGGGTTCGAAGCAGGGTTGCAAAATAAATTCAAGGCCAGCCGTGGAGCGTGGGTGCAGGCTGGCAGGGCGGGGAAGGGCTTACCTTGTGCGGTGCAATCCCAGGAGTGGCGGCAAGGTCGGGAGCACTTGTCAAAATAGTCCAGCAGCAGCCCCCCAAAACCAAGCCACCCCCAGCTCGCTAGGTTCCGTTCGTGCCAGGCGGCAGCGGCATCCAAACCCCAAGCAAGGTGCGGAGTTTCATGGGAGCGCCCGGGCGCCTGCCCTCCGCCCGTGTCCTCCCGCGCGGAGATGCAACAAGAAAAGTGACCACATGGCAAGTCCAAGGGAGGATGCTGATCCTTAGCTGAAGACGTTGCACATTGATCCAGTGACAGCTAAAATAATAGGAAGGCACACCCACTTAGCACCCGCGTCTTTACATTAACTGCCTTCGGGACCCGGGCGAGCGTCAATCATGGTTGCGCTCCAGTCAATCAAAACGCAGCCGGGGCTGCTTTAAGGGGGGGACAAAAATTGCTGGGGGGGAGGGGAAGTGGGGGGGGGGAGGAAAGGAAAAGCGATTAGAAAAATCCACGCGATCTGGCAAAGGTAAGCGCTTGGATTTGTCCACCTTTCACCTGGGCCGTCTCCCCGCACTGCAAGCAGAGGGAAACTCGTGCTGGGGGAGGAAGGGGCCGAGGGAAAGGGGAGCGGGGGGTGAGGGGAGCCGGCAAAGCAGCCCGTCCTCACACACTTCTTTATTTCTCCTGCCTTCGAGCGATGCGGGTTGGTAGACGAGAGGCGTCAGTCCAGCGGGATCACCGAGCGGCTCCTGTCTGGGAGTGCGTCTTCCCCCCGGGGAAGGACAGGAACCAAACCGCTGTGGTGGGAGAGGGTTGGGATTTTTGTTTTTTAGCCAAGCTGGGTCAAAAGTTGGTGCGCTGGGAGAGCGGCTGGGGCTGCAAACACGGAACACAAAACCGGCTCAGGGAAGTTTGCAGCGGAGGGTGCATTCGGGGGCACACTTCGGCTTCCCCCCGCCGCCCCCCCCGGGCTCCGGAGTTCGCCTTACCTCGGTTAGCCGGAGCGAGAAGGGCAGGCCTGAATGTGGCACTCAGCTACCCGGCAGAGGAGCCGCTGGCAGAGGGAGAGAAGCGGCGAAAACCTGGAGCCAGGTGTTTTCTCTGCCTTCAAATTGCCCCGAAAAGCCCGAGCCGGGGCTGGTTGGGGGGCCTGGCGGTGCCCAACTGGAGCAAAAGCAGAGGGGGGAATCGATGGCCGGAGAAATTAAGGAATTTATTATTTATCACGTTAAGGGGCCATCCAAAGAGGCCTCCGAGAGAGCCCAATCAATTCTTGTTGGAAAGTAAAGACGCCATGAAATGCGACAGAAAGTCATCCCGGCCTCTGGCTAACGATGTCTTCGGCGGGGTAATTAGAAGGCGCAGTAAAAGGGGAAGGCGCTGATTGTTTTTTAAACTTTGCATTCGAGCCCCCAGGCGAGCCGCCTGCCTCGGCTGCAGCCCCCTCCCCGCGAACCCGCTGATCTATTGGTGCAATACTCGCCGGGAACGAAATCCTGGGGAGATTAACTATTTATAAGCTGATCAATAACCATCCTTCAGGTCTTCGGGGACTCTGACAGCTCCTAGTCCCGCTCGGTCACTGTGGGGAATCTCTCTCTAAATCCCTGCAGCAGCTCGGCGAGCCCCCGGGACCATCAGCCCCAAACTCCCCGACAGAACCATTCCTGCTCGCTCAGGACTAACCCGCTCATTCGCCTGCGTCGGGGGGCTCCACGGGCCAGGCCCGAAGCCGGGCTGGTGGGGGGACTCGAGTGGGAAAAGTTGACCCGTTGTATTCGTTAGTTAAACTCCCTACCACGGGGCTGCGGGGTATTTGGCCAGTCGGAGATTGTGATGAATTAGGCAGAGGGATTTTGGGGGGGGGGGAGGCCACTAGCTTTCAAAAGGAAAAGCCCCCGCCTGTGTGTACAAAACTCCCCCGTCAATCTCGGCTCTCTGCAGCCCCTGCAGAAATGGGAACGGCTTCCGATCAAATCATCGCAACGAAAGGACCCGAGTCTCTCGAACTGGCGGCGGATCGCTGGTCCGTTGCGCGGGCAGCTCGCTTGGACGCGGGAGGGGAGCGATTTTTAAAAGCCTCAATTGTCATTTACCAAAAATAGCCATCCTCAAAAGGCATTTCTCCACCCAAACAAACGCGGCGTTTTCCTGCAGCTCCGCTCCTCCGGCTGTTTCTAAAGCATTGTGGCATTAAGTGCTCTTAATGGACACGTTAATTAAACTGTAATTAATCATACTGTCCGGACCAAATTTGAGCAATTACACTAATCAAACAGAAGTTAATAACGGCCAGCGAATCGCCCCTAGCTATTACTTTTGTTAAACAGCCTCCCATTCAACTAGAACAGCGTTTGCCCTCCACCAACATATGTGTTCCATATTAAAGCGAGTATTGTTATGAAAATTCGATTGCCTGCTTGGGATTTAATGTATCATTAAACGTATTTGTCCTTGAAAGCAGATTTAGGGCCATAAATCTCTTCCTAGGAATATGATCAAGTCTCGCCGTTGAGGGCTGGGGCCGGACCAGTCCTTTTCAAACACCCCAGAATTAATCACAGCGAGGACGGGGGTGGAGGGAGCTGGGGAGCGGCGGGTGCCCCACCTTGGAGTTTGGGGCGCGGGCTCCCGCCCGCATAAAAGTGCTGTTAAATGCAGCCAGTTTAAGTCCCTGTCCCCAGCGCTTCCCGCCGCCAGATTGAAATTTCCCTGGGCTCCAGGAGCCCGTCTTCTCCTCGCTAGGGTTACCGAGCCCGGCTGGGAGGGGGGTTGGATGCAACATTTATGCGGCCTCTAGGTAACCCTGCCCCAGCCGCTTTCAGATGCTGGGAGGGCACGGCCGCCTTCCCCGCAATAATTACACTCGGGTTCGGTAATTATTCCTCGCCTTTTAATTATTTAAAGCAACCACTGAAGGCTGCGCTGTGCCCAATGAGTGCGCCGCGCTGGCTGGTCCGAGGAGCTCGCCGACCCGCGGAAGGGATGGGCACCAGGCCGCTTGCGAGGGGCCCACCCTGTCTGCTGCCTGTAATTAGACATTTCAGGAGTCAATTTAGCGGGGTCCCTTTGCTCACTTCACCCCGGCGAGGAGCCCGCTAAACAAATGCGTAGTTAAATATTTATTAGGCATTATTACGGCACGAACCAAGCAGGCAGTGCCACCCGGCCCGGCTGCGGCGGATCTGCATGGACGTTAACAAGATAAACCCTTTTCATAAGCCCGAGCGAAGTGTGGTTATGGAGGCAGATTCACCCCCCCAGCGCGCCAGCCTTTAGACGTTATTTTAATAGCGTTTGTAAATGACAAAAGTTACAGGTTCGAGATTCATGAGGCGGGACGTTTATTTTTGTAATTTGTTCCCCTCCGAAGCAGTCCCGGTTCGGGCTGGGTTGGGGGTGGTGGTGGTGGCGCTGAGTGGTGCCTTTGCCGAGCGCCGTGTAAACGCGCAGCGAGGACGCGAGGCAGCCCGGTAACTGCTCCGAGTTACGCGGATTGCACCGTATTTAACAGCGCGTTTGGACGGAGCAAACTCCGCGCTAGGAGGCAGGAGGGGAGGGGGAGTCGTGTCCCACCGGGCCATAAACCCCCAGGGCGTGAGCGCGGCCGGGGCTGGGCCGAGTTTCTAGGGGCACCGGAATATCCGCGCCCCACCGCGCGGCCCTGCTGTCAAACTCCGCGGCTGCGGGGGGAACGCGCAGCTTCGCCCCTTGATCCCGGCCCCACAGGCCCAGGGGACTGGAGGCTTTGCGGTTGGGTGGTGAGAAGGGGCAGTTTGCACTGCTGGGCGAGCCACACACACAGCGGTGTGTGTACACACACTCACACAGGGTGGTGCATCTAGCTACACAGAGGCTAGTGAATCTCTATTACACACACGCACAATGGGCAGTGTAGATACAGTTACACACTCTCACTCGCTCTCTCTCGGGAGGCTTTTCCCACCCAGCCCCAGGTAAAACCGACCTGCGCCCGAGAGCCAGAGCCGGGAGGGGGCAGCTTGGACTGTGCCCCCCCCCGGCTCCGGCCTGGCCGCCCTGCGCAGCGCTGGGCGCGGTCCCCGGCCGCCCACGGGCCATGGCCCCTACGTTTGCCGGCCCGTGCCCCCAGCTGGGGGAGCAGGCCTGGGCCCGTGCCCCCAGCTGGGGGAAACTCTCCGCGGGGATCAGGCTGGCATGGCCCGCGGCTGCCCCCAGACACTCAGCCCCGCCATGGCGAGAGAGGGAGGCCGAATCCGCCTGCCCAGGGCCACCGCTGCCTCCAGGCCTTCGGGTCTTCCTTGTGCCCCAGCGCTGGGCTGGGGGTCGAGCTGCAGGCGCAGAGATCGCCAGCCACACGCCCTGCCCGGCTGGGGAATTCCGGCAAGGGACCCTCCCCTGGAGCCACCCCCTGCCCAAACTCCGGGGGAGCCGCCGGGGAATTCGGGGCTCCCGGAGGCCGCGGCAGGCTCGAACCTGTGACTGTCCGAGAGGAGCCCGACCCGGTCCCGCTGCCCTGGCTGGTTCGATGAGAGGGCCCGACCCGGTCCATTCCGCCCTGGGGTGGCTCCCTCTGCCCCCAGCCGTGCCCGGGCCCCGGGCGTGCAGGGGTCGCTTTTGGGAGGAAACGGTTCATCCCAGCACTGGGGAAAAGGGTTCGCGGCCCGCTCAGGCCCCACGGGCCTTGGCCCTGACCCCGAGGAGCCAGGACAGGTCCCGGGAGGCCAGGGAAAGGTGCCCGCACTCCCAACCCGTCCCCGGTTCCTTCCTTCGCAGGAGCGCCTCGCAAGCCCATATCTTTTAACAGTTGAATTAACTGCAGTTTTTGTCAGTTAATTAGGTTTAATTTACATAATTAGTACAGTATAAAGAGTATTGGGGATAATCAGGAGGTACGTCTCGCTTACTGTGTAAACACGGATTCGGAATTAAAAATCAGATGTAATTAAGGCGTGTGCGCGCTGGTTTTAATTGTAATGAATTTCTAATTAACGCTCAATGATCACCCAGTGCAAAGAGCTGGAACATTTGAGGGGACTTTTTAAAAACCCCATTTGTACTTTACTGAATCTTTGACTATTGAGGTGCTGGGCCCGGCAGGCAAACCCCACCGCCTGCAGCGCCGAGCTCCTGTCAGACAGTCACCTGCAGGGGACCAATGGCCGAGCCCGGCTCCTCTGCGCACCGGGCCCTGCTAATGGGAGTGGGACCATTACAACCTTCTCTTTGCTCTGATTTAGCGAGTCTGTCACAGCCTGGGCCTGCAAAAGCCAGACTAAACTGGATTGTTTTATGAGCTGAAAAAGGGGGTAATCAGCGAGGTGGCAAATTGTGCAGACAATACAAAATTACTCAGGATAGTTAAATCCAAAGGAGACTGGGAAAAGCTACAAAAGGATCTCACAACATTGGGTGACTGGGCAACAAAATGGCAGATGTCATTCAATGTTGAGAAATGCAAAGTAATGCACAGTGGAAAACAATCCCAGCTATGCATACAAAATGATGGGGTCTAAATTAGTTGTTACCACTCCAGACAGAGACCTTGGAGTCACTGTGGCTAGTTCTCTGAAAACGTCCACTCAATGTGCAGCGGCAGTCAAAACAAAAAAGCGAACAGAGTGTGGGGAATCATTAGGAAAAGGACAGAAAAGATCATAAGGCCTCTATATAAATCCATGATATGCCCACACCTTGAATATTGCCTACAGATCTGGTTGCCACATCTCAAATATATCTATCTCTATCTCTGTCTATCTATCTATATACTAGAATTGAAAAAGGTACGGAGAAGGGCAACAAAAATGATTAGGGAACAGCTCCCATATGAACAGAGATTAAAAAGACTGGGAGTTTTCATCTTGGAAAAGAGAGGACTAAGGGGGGATCTATGCTAGAGGTCTATACAATTGTGAATGGTGTGGAGAAAGCGAATAAGTCATTTACCCCTTCACATAACACAACAACCAGGAGTCACCCAATGAAATGAATAGTCAGCAGGTTTAAACCAAACAAAGGAAGGATTGCTTCACACGCCGCACAGTCAACCCGTGGAACTCCTTGCCAGCGGATGTTGGGAAGGGCAAAACTGTAACAGGGTTCAGAAAAGAACTAGATAAGTTCCTGGCGGATGGGTCCATCAATGGCTATTAGCCAATCTGGTCAGAGACACAGCCCCATGCTCTGGGAGTCTCTAAAGAGAAGCTGGGACTGGACAACAGGGGCACCTGGCATTGGCCACTGTCAGAGGCAGGATACTGGCTAGATGGACCTTCGGTCTGGCCCAGTACGGCCCTTCTTATGAATTAGCTTCCTGACGCAGGCCCTCTGAGCCAGGCCCAGGGACCATCAGAAGCAGGGGATACGGGTTTGTACAGGGAGAAGAGGGCTACACCATGCCCCAGCGTGGCTGCAGGTCCCTGGGGCATGGTGGTCGCAATGGTGCCAGGGGAGCGGACAGGCCCGCAGAACTTTTCTCGGGGTACTGGGAAAGCGGCTGCAAGCCCCCGGGTACCCGCGACAAGGCAGCGCCCGGCTGTAACTGCCCTTCCGGGCGGCGGCAGAGACCCCCAGGCACTGGCTTGGCCTTTCACCGGACAGCGACAGGCGGGCACTGGATGATTGGCCCTGAGGCCTGTTCAATCCAGGCGAGAATCTCGGGGGGGGGGTGTCCCTACCCTGCGCCCCTATCTCCGCCCCCCGGCCACCCCCCACTCCAGAGTCCTAGCAGGAGAAGCAGCTCAGGATGGCCCCCAACTCCCAGTGTCCCATCGGGTGCGAAGCGGGCGACTCTGACCCCCTCTTTCGCCCCAGTCCCTTCTGCGCGCCCAGAGGGGCCAGGGAGGGAACGCAACAGCTGCGCGCCCACGGGAAAGCAAAGCCCGGGCGCTAAACGCACCAGACGACGCCAGTGTCCATATGCTGCGAGCTTCCCTCTGCTCCGGCGTGGGGACGGCAGCCCGGCTGCAGGGGGGGCAGGGATAGCGCCGGGCTAGGGAGTCACCGAGACAAACGAGTGGGATGTGGGCGGGCGCCGGGCGGGCTCCTTTCGCCTTCACGGCGGCGGTGGCGCGGACAGTCCCGGCCCAGCCCCCGGGCTGTCACCAGCCCCCCTGTGACAAATGTCTCGGTTACTGCGGGGGGGGGGGGGGGAAGGATGCCAATCAGCTGGGAGGGGCTCGTGGCCCCGCCTGGGCCGGCGGAGCGGATGAAATAAAGATGCCGCTTGGGAATCAGGAAGTGGGGGGGCTTAAAACAGTTTTTTTTTTTTGGGGGGGGGGGAATCTTCCAAGTGACGGGTTTTGGAATATCCCCCCATCTTCCAACCCCCCCTCCCCATCGCAGGCCGGCCAGCCCCCCCACTCCCCAAGCACAGCTCTGCCATGGCCAGTCAAACCGAGGTTCGCTTGCTGGCTTTTCCCCCCAGCTGAAACCGACATAACCGAGCCCAGCAGAGAGCCGGGGCCGGTCCCAGGCTCGTGGGGCTGGCTTCTCTCGCTACCCCACCGCAGGGTCAACCCCAGAGAGATGCAGGACCCAGGATCGCTGGCCTAGAACAAGCCAAAGCGGGAACTTTCCTTAGTGGACCTAACCGTGCGGGGCGGTAAGTAGAGGGCTGGGTTTGGGTGGCGGCCTCCATCAGGGAGGGCCTCTACCTGGGTGTGTCTGTTTTGGGGGAGGGATAGCTCAGTGGTTTGAGCATTGGCCTGCTAAACCCAGGGTTGTGAGTTCAATCCTTGAGGGGGCCACCTAGGGATCTGGGGCAAAATCAGTACTTGGTCCTGCTAGTGAAGGCAGGGGGCTGGACTCAATGACCTTTCAAGGTCCCTTCCAGTTCTAGGAGATGGGATATCTCCATTTATTTAACCTCCCCCCAACCCCCACAGGCTTATTTCTGGCTGGTGCAAAGCGGCGGGTGAATCCCCGCTCACCTTTACTTCTGAAGCAGGCTGGCGAATAATTTTGTAGGTTAAAACTTACAGAGCCGTGTCCTGCGAGGAGAGGAGAGAAGGCATCACAGGCCCGTCTCTCCTGGAGGGGCTGCGGGCCAGATTGCCCCATAAATCAAGGCGGTCTAATTCAGTGGAAGTTTAATAAACGCCTCCTATTGGAAATGAATGTTCCCCATTTAACAGTTGTATCAGCACCATATAAAACCGTGACCCCCATAAATTTAATTTTAGAGGCAGATCAATCCGGGCTTCTCTCCATCGATCCGCGCCGGCTCGCTACACTGCGGCCATTTTCCGGGGGAAAATAGCATTTCGATTAGACTCTTTATTAGGAAAAGATTGCTCGGAGAGGCCCGAAAATTAAACGGTGACATTTTAATTACTGGACATTGATAACAGAATCCAGGTAATGGCTGTTTACAGGCTTGGCACCCTGTGTCTGACCTGATGTGCTAATCAACTTGGATAGGGTTGGCAAAGGTCAGCGGCTCAGGCAAATGGACTGGAGAGACTCCCCGGGCCTGGGCGACCCGGGGTCAGGCGTTTTCCGGAGGGGCTCAGAGAGGAGCCGCGGACTCACCTGGCCCGCTCCAGACCCCTACAACCCAGGCGAGCTCTGGCTTCTGGATCTTACAGCCGGGTGAAGCGCATCCCCCCCCCCTCATTAACTCCCCTGCTCATTAGTCATCTCCAGGTAATAAACCATCCTCCCCCAAGCCAGCCAGCGCCGGCCTGGATTTCCCCAAAGCCAGCGATGCCTGGAGAATTGGCCGCCGCACTAAGGCCCTGGAATTATTCGATTCCCGTGGCCCAGATGTATTTACAGCCCTCGCCGAGCCCAGAAACACTGAACACATCAAAGCACTCCGCCGGCCCCGGGAACTTCCTTCCCAGAGAAACTTCAGCCCCGGCAGCAGGGAACGGGGCTGCGGCTCCCCGAGCACTTGGCTACACGCAGGGGCGCCCCACCGCCTCTAAATCTGCCTAATTTCTCTCCATGGAAGACGCTGGTTGGTGGTAAGTGATGTAGCAAAATGAAATTTACACGATCAATAGACAAGCCTTTATTGATTAGGTTAAAACAGCGCCTTCCAGACCTCACCCGCCAGACTGAGCGAAAAGAAGCTAAGAGGAGCAATTAACTCTTGGTTATCTCCCTGTCTGCGCCGGGGCAGGGAGATGCTGGGCGAACAGACTGAAAGGGAAAGGAGGGGAAAGAGCTATTCAACGCAGCGGCGGCGAGCAGGGAAACAAACCTTCAGCCAGACCCCTGAACTGCGGCTGAAAGGCAGGTTTGAACGGTTGGCGTCTGCAGCTTGAAAGAGACGCCTGCGATTTCTCTCCCCCCCCCCAGTAAAAGGACTCTGGATTTCCAGAAAAATTCACTCACCTGCCCTTGGAACTGGCCCAGCTGGTCTCTGTCAGCTCAGCCTGGAGTTTTTGTCTCAACTGCTGAGAAGTTTTTCCTCCTTACAGCTTTTAAAAGCCCTTGAACATCCATTTTCCATTAAAAATCTCTTGGGCTGACCAGGTACTTATAAACCTTGAACTTTCGCTGCAGGATTCCACAGCCAGCTCGTCTGCACCAGGAAGTGGCTGGGGTAAGACAGAAGCGCCTTTCCTAGCCAGTAAGGCTCAATCTATAAATCTTGTCCTCAGTGCACACTTGTAGTTTATGGCTAGACCCTTTACTGAAGGTAACCCCCCCCCCCAGTCAGCACAAATCTTCAGCAACTGTACAGCCAGGGTCCAGCTGCATTTTCTAGGAATAAAGATGGGGATTGCTCACCCTGGGTGGTTCGTCTTTTCTAAAGCCACCACCATATTCTGACCCATCCAAAGACTTCCTTCAAAAATAATGGTCATTACTAAAGATCTGTCACTGACTTGTACTTCCTTAGCACCAGAGGCCAACAGGCTGAGCTAATGACATTTGGAAGAAGAGGCCCCTGTCTGAATGAACTCCTAGTTTCACGTTCTTATGGGGCAGGGGTAATTGGTCCACAGTTAAGGTTGTAACTGAGTTCTCATTACAGGCCTGATTTGGGCTCCCACTCTGCTGCCTGCAGAGACATCTCTGGGTGCCGGTAGAATTACCCTACAATCGCTGAAGTGAGTCCAAGAAAGGGTTCCGATTTCCCTACAAATTCAACTTGGAAACAGTCTCCCTATTTTTGTTGTTGGTTCTGGTGCCACTTTCCAGCAAACCCACGTCAGCCTCCACCCCTGGACTCCCCTAACAGAGCTCTAAAGCCCCCCCTCTCTGCTACTGGCCCCATTTACTACTGGCCCCAAGGAAGGCCAGTGTGGGCCATGTACTCTCATAGGGACGGAATACTAGGCGGGTGTGGGGAGCAGTGGCTCAGGCAAGGATGTGTTGAGATTTGCACTTAAGGGAGGCCTAAAAATCCCTTTGTTTCATTCTTTTCCAACGGTGTGTATCCTGGGGTGGCAGAAGGACCACAGACAAACAGAATGCATGGGGTTTGAGGAACTGGGGTAGAAGTTAGGATGGGTGGGGGTGGAAAAGGAGAAGGTTGGTATGCAGGAGGAATGGGGCACAGAGGGATCTCTGCACCTAGGCCTCGATGCACCATTAGCTTTCCAAGGCACTTAACTTTCTATGGGAGGGGCCTTAACTTCAGCCCAGTGTTTGTGCTGGTATTTTAGCGGTGAAAGGTCACTCACCAGGGAACCTCGTACAATCCTCCGAGACTCCCTCCCTCCCTTGCCGGTGGTCCGAGTCTGGTTGTGATGGAGAAAGGCCTGGCATGGTGTGCTTCGGTTGGAATTTCCCCTCCACGTTTATTTTAAACTGTAGGAAAATCAAGTCTGGTCTCCCTTGGTTCTGCTGGAGAACCTGTTGGAGGTCTTGGATTGCACCTATGGGGATCTCACACACTTCCATGGAAGGGGCAAGGATGCTGAGTCATTAACAAAACCCCACCCCTCCTCCAAAATGTTCATTATTCACTGAAGGGAATAGGTGTTAACAAAAAAAAAAAAAAAAACCTATGAAATACTCTCCAACGCTCCACTTCCACTCTTCTGCCTCTCAATGCTCTCATTTCATAAGTACTGCAGCCAGGGGGCGTGTCTACACTAGCAACTACTGGGTCTGTACAGTGCAGCTTCCCCCGTGGTAGTAACAGTGAAAGCGGTCATGTAGACAGAGCTCCGGCATTTCAGTCACTATGTTTTCTAACCGTGCTCTGACACTATCTGAACCCTGACTACATTAGTGCTTCCACCACTGCCTACTATCAATGGAGAATTATGGCTCCAATTTTTGCTGAGTGTAGACAAGGCCATTGCATTTTTCAGGGCAGCCAAGACCCGAATCCCTAATGTATCAAGCCAAGCAGATTTTGTTTCAAACATTGCAGCTCTCCTTTCTCCATCATAAAGCAGCAAAAGGTTCCAAGACCAATTTCTTTTCCTTTGTGGGTTTACAGGTAACCTCTCCCTGGAGGAAGGCTATGCGACATCATTCAAAAAATAGATACGCTTTAATACCAGACTCAGTTTTCCAGTTTGTTTAAACCTCTTAATGTCAGAGAGTGCATGCTAAGCTGAAAAGCTCTGCAGTGACTTTTTTTAGTGACTGCTCAGTTATCAATGCTAGCACATTATTGGTCATTACTTGTCACTTAAGAAAAAGTGAGCATAGGAAGTAAAAGGGGGCATTTCCCTGGCAGGTGGCGTTCCTGCATTTGTGAAACAACTGCTTGGTGTATTTCCCCAATTCTGTTTTCTTTGCCAATAAACGCACGCACAAAGAGCCTTGCAAGCTATTAGTGAGCAAACAAAGAATGACACTTTGCCTTTGGAAAACTGACAGCAGGACAGAGTTTGTTAAGGAATACAAGAAACTCAAGTATTTTCTAATTCTGTACTGCAAATATCAATGCATTTAAGATAAAACTAATGCTAGTTTCCCTCAGAGGATTAGCTTTGGCTGGTAATGACTACAGCTGGTATGAAAAACATAACATCTGAAAATCTGATTAAAAAAAGAGTAAACATTTCTACTATCATCTTCTTTTCTGGATTTGGTTTTTTTTTTTTTTTTTTTTGGGTGGAATTTTTTCTCTCACTTTCAACTGGTTCTAACAGTGACCAGCTATGGATGGAATGACAAATTTGGGTTATTACAGCGATTTGAGACAGATATACCTGAATAAAAGTGTTGCACGTTTTGTGTTGAAATCCTGATTTAGTCGTTTTGTGGGATAAGCACCTAGATGCCGTTTCCTTCCTTCCTATGGTTGTGCAAGAAACCGGTGCACACATTCCATAGGTTTTCTTTTAATTCTTTAGATTACTTCTGATGGACTCTTTTGGTATCTTCTGAGGAGAGGGATGAACTGCTGGAGGTTGTGATGGTGCTGAACTTGTTCCAAACATTTCTGCTTTCACATGACAGATCTCTTATAATTTGGAACTTGGGTCACAATCCAGGTTTCATAAAGTCATGGCAGGAATGAAAGGGTGCAGAACTGGAGTCTGAATGGCGTTAAGCCTGACCCCTTAGAACATTCAACATTTCCAGCCCACCTGACAGGGAGGAGAGCAGGGGAAGCTAACTGCATGTTCGTCATCTCCTTTTCGTTAGAGTGGAGGGAGAGATGAAGTTAAATTGAAGTTTTGAAGGCGTTGCTGCTTTGGGCTAATTTGCTTAGCAGCAGGAATATCAAAGTAATTTCTAATTATGTATGTGTGAGAAGTGCCAGAGACTGGATTTCATTCTCAGTTTAATAGAACAAATATAGCAGCAGCACAAATTTCCCTCAGTGCTGAGAACGTGCCTCGTTCCTTCTGTCGAGGCGACTTACATGGTGCTGTCGTACCTGAGTGCCTCACAATCATTAATGGCTTTATCAAACTTTAATGGATGTATCTTCACAACAGGAACAGGGAAGGACTGTTCTCCCCATTTTTATCAATGGGGAACCGAGGCAGAGAGACACTCAGGCCTGGTCTACACCTAAAGACTTAGATCAGCCTAGCTACATTGCTCAATGTTGCATCCTGCGCGCCGTAGTTAGACTGACCTAACACCCGGCATAGACGCTGCTCAGTTGATGGAAGGATTCTTCTGGCGATCTAGCTACTGCCTCTCACAGAGCTGGATTAACTGCATCAATAGAAACCCCCCACTCTATCGATGTAGGAAGCATCTACATTAGGGCGCTACAGCTGCAGAGGCTGTAGTGTAGACATGGCTTAAGTACTTGCCCAATGTCAAAAAGTCTGAGGTACAGCAGGGAAAAGAACTCAAGTCATTGGAGTGCTAGCTAAGGTCATAACCACTACACCATACTTCCTCTGTCGTAATCTAGAAGGCCCATCATTAAGGTGAGAGGGGAATCAAGTCCCTATGCCTATTCAATCCTGGGTATCTCTGCAGAGATCAGTTGTGGTGGTGCTTTGTGAAATAGACATGCGTCTCTGAGGACTTTACTCCTTTCCTATAGGCCATTCCACAGCCACCGGGATGGGAACAGCTTTCAGCAACTCCCCATAGTGGGTCAGACAGGAAGGAGTGTCTCATAAGTGAGTAGTTCCATATACTATTACCAATTCTTTGTATCTACTCCAGTCCCCCATGTTATTTGGGGAAACACTGAATTCAAGGATCTGGAGAGGGAAAGAGGACAATGATCCAAGACTTCCACAATTATTGTCAGGTTGCTTAAGTATAACCAGAAAGACTGCAAGGTTAATGACAAATCTCAAAGAAACATAACACTATCTGTCAGTGTTGACAACGAGACTTTTCAAAGTTACATCAGTTAATATCAGAAGTATGAATGTGCAGGTTGAAATCCTCCCCACTGCCCCAGATGAAAGCAAGAGAAAAAGCCTTGTTTTTACTGACTTTTTAACTAAATCTGAGAGAGACTTTTTATCCAGAGCAAGCTAATGTAAACTGTTGGGAGATAAATAAACGAAAGAGCTGCCTATAGGCTGGTTGGCTCAAAGGAAAGAAATTTGTCTCACTTTAGAAAAAGGACCTGAAGGTATTGGTCACATTGACTCATTCATTGTACTGTTATCTGCCAGGAAGGTTGTGACACCGGAGCAATTAAGACAAACTTTAGTCTATAAGTTCATGCCTGCAATCTCTATACTTCAAAACAAGATAAATGATACCTCCAAGGAAGGAAACAAAGTATTTTCCAGACTACCTCCAAAGTAACATTTAGGATTTGCAATTGTTCAGCAGAAATTTTTCACTACAAGGGGCTTCATCTATTATTATCCACTTCAGTTCTTCTAGTGACATTTTAGTTTTAGCACAAGAAAACACCAGCATACATGCTTAATTTATTATAATAAAACACTCTGCGTCCTTCTTTTAAGAGCCTTCTCTATGCATTAATGTGAACGGAGTGAGTGTGTTTTTAGAACTAGCATTTTAATATAAAGATTGATTAAAGATGAGCCAATCTGTTGTGAAAATGTAAACTGGAACCATAGTCATAAGAAGCACACACTATATCTACGGTAATTATTCAGCTTTCCTTTGAGGTAACAGTCAACGTGATCGCTCTTGTTCTTTAAATAGTAGTAATGAAAAAGTAGGGCATAATATACCATATTTGTACTAGGTCTATAAAGAGACTGACTGCTGCGTGATGCCTACAGAACATTTCATGTAACAATGAGCTTTACCATTCGACGAGGGACAGGCATGTGGCAGTCTGGGGATACTGCTTATTATCGGGGTTGGGAGGATTAGATCGTCATCGGTAAATGTTGATAAACATCCAATTCACTGTACACACACAGCCCAACGACAATACATTCCCATCGATAATAGAAATTTACAGCTAGGCAAAGTAAGAAAAATGCAGCTGGAGAATTCAGTGGAGTGTGATTTCAGGCTATTTCCTTTGTATATTTTGACATGTGATGTTGACAATTTGTGATTTAATGGTTATAAAGCTTTAACAATGTTTGGAATCTCAGCATCTACTGTCATTTAGTAACTACTGTCAGCCCCCCCCCCCATAGTCTGACAACTCATAATATATTGCAACTGTGAAGATTTAAATAGATCAAAATAGAAAAAAATGCTTAAAAACATCAATATCAGTCAAAATTATAACAACTGAAATCTGCCAAGCCTACTTCTTATGATGCAAAACTCCGAGGTGCTACTTTTAATACCTTGTCCACCCAACCCCCACAGTGCTGTTGGATCTTGTCAAAAACCTAGGTTGTCAGCTCGCTGGGGCAGGGCCTGTGTTTTCATCACTTTTTTGTATAGCGCCTAACACAACAGGGTTCAGCTTGGGTCTGCTAGGAGCTACTAGGATACAAAGAATAACAATATTCAAATGTTGCACTATGGGAAAGGGATGACTAAAGGAACAGAGGAGTTAATTACCATTTCTACATTTTCAGGAATGCCAAGAAATGCTTTTAAAGCAAAATGGCAGGATGGGAGGCATCTGAATGGTGCGGAATGCCCCAAGTTTACATCTATCAGCGAGCAGCGTGTGTGTTTTCAATTACACAACGAGTTTATGCAGGATTCTCAGCTTATCCTCCGCTTTACAGGATTTCTACACACCACCAACACTCATGAAACAGTCTATTTGCTTATATTATTTATTCAAAAGGTCTCCCAGGAACCTTATAATACGTTAAAATGGACTAAAGGCAATTTTTTTTTGATTTTCCAATTTTTAACCTGTTAGAATAATGCCAATCTAGCCATGACCAGTTTAATACAAACAACACTTCATGTTCGTATGTTCGGTAAGGTGGCGATAGAAGGCTCTTAGAACTCCTTGGTTTTTCTCCAGCCCACTGGGGCCCTGTGCGGGATTGTTCAGGACATTTCCCAGTGGTTTGATCAG
Organism: Chrysemys picta bellii; assembly: GCF_011386835.1. Classification (NCBI taxonomy): domain Eukaryota; kingdom Metazoa; phylum Chordata; order Testudines; family Emydidae; genus Chrysemys; species Chrysemys picta. The sequence goes on from NC_088800.1 coordinate 4,368,978, forward strand.
CCTCCTGTCAAATGTCCCAAGTGACGAGGTGTCCATTACTGGGAGACAATTCTGCAAGGGGACTTCACCTCCCTCAGCACAACACTTCTTCAAACGCCCACTCCTCTGAAACCACTTATCCCGCCGTCCCAGGCTCTGCCCTACCTTCCCAGACCACAACACTGATCTTTCTTCCAGCCACTGCAAACTCCCTTCTCAACTTCTGGAGAGACTGCAGCTGCTGGGTCTGGGGACACTGTTCTGGTGGGGGATGGGGTAGAGCAGGCTGGGGTATCGGGAAATTGGGAAGGAGCTGACCAGGGGTGTGGAGAAGACAGTGTTTGGATTACAGTGTGCACAGGAGCTATGTCCAGGAATAGACTTTAGGTTGGGATAGAATTGCCCACTGGAGGTGACTGAAGCCCTATGACTTGGGACATTTAAGATGATACAGGGCAGATTATTGGAAACTATACCGTAGAGAGATAGCATGTTAATCAAGCTAACAGCTCAATTTGCCCAGGGATACAAGTATGGTTCCCAGTGCCTTCAAAGGCAGGATTTGATCCCATGTTGGAGTTTTACCCTGCAATAGCCACAAATAAAATCCATGACATTTGCACAGCAGGACTGTTGATACACTTGAGGCATTTTTATTCTTCCAAGCTGACACCTTCACCTCTCATAAGGATGGTGAATGCCAGCGTCGTGTTTTATTCAACAAATACAATTAAAAAAACCCCCGAACACATCCTTGATGTCTGCGGCCAAAGACAGTCTATACTTGCGTAGAAACTTCGTTGTACAGTCAACGTGTCATTTTTACAAGAGCAAAAGACTAAGGGTTAAAAAATAGTCTGGAGCCAAGAAATATACAGTACACTCAATAACAAAATATATATATACTATAGATGCTTTAAGGCTGTGTACACTTTGATTGAAGACAATTTGAGGACATTAAATCAGTCAGCAACAAAGGAAATGTGTGGAGAAAATGCCCTAAAGTCAGAAAAAGAAGCAGCAAATATCCTGAAAGGTTTTGTTGATGCTTCTAAAAATATTTTTTCAGTGAAATATGCCATCTCTCTTGACAGTGCGACGTGGGGCTGGTTTTCCTTTTGCTAGTCCCGGGTTCTTTTTCACCTCACCCCTGCTGTGCTTCCTTGCTGCTCACTGAGGGCCCTGGTGAGACCGTCTCTCCTCCAGCATCCTGCACACCCACATGGAGACCACTTCAGCATTCCCATCATTGTACTGCATGATGAATGGGTGGCCCTGGGAAATGGGAGAGAAACAGATTTAGCCACGATAGTCGAGTCTCTCTGCTTTTCAGAGTCAACTTTTTTTCTTTTAAATTTCCCGAAAAATAAATCAGAATCTCGTTAGCTTCTTAGTTTTGGAAATGTTCCTAGAACAATATAAACACACCATGGGAACTAACAGCTTTTTCCAGTCAAATCTAATAACGAGACACTGCTAATGAATGTCCCATCTCTTCTCCCAATGTCTGAGTACGTCTGGATGTAACCACTGCCTGATTATTTTTCTTTGACTCTTACAGCCTCTTGTCTTGCTGTGGTACAGGATAAACACTCTGGTAGTAGGGAGAGAGATTTTCAGTTTATTATTTTTTTTAACATTTATACTGTGGGAGTGCCTAGCGGCCTCAGGCAGGTTGGGCCCCATTGTGCTAGGCATGAGTTAAATGAGTCTCTGCCCCAAAGAGCTTACAATCTAAAAGACAAGCCTGCCTAGGAAGGAGCACTGCGGAAAGGGATCCGGGGGTCATAGTGGATCACATGCTAAATATGAGTCAGCAGTGTAACACTGTTACCAAAAAAGGGAACATCATTCTGGGATGCATTAGCAGGAGTGTTGTAAGCAAGATATGAGAAGTAATTCTTCCGCTCTACTCCGCACTGATTAGGCCTCAACTGGAGTAGTGTGTCCAGTTCTGGGTGCCACATTTCAGGAAAGGTGTGGACAAATTGGAGAGAGTCCAGAGAAGAGCAACAAAAATAATTACAGGTCTAGAAAACATGACCTATGAGGGAAGATTGAAAACACTGGGTTTGTTTAGTCTGGAGAAGAGAAGACAGAGGGGAAATAACAGTTTTTGGGTACATAAAAAAGTTGTTACAAGGAGGAGGGAGAAAAATTGTTCTTCTTAACCTCGGAGGACAGGACAAGAAGCAATGGACTTAAATTGCAGCAAGGGCAGTTTAGGTTGGACATTAGGAAAAACTTCCTGTCAGAGTGGTTAAGCACTGGAATAAATGACCTAGGGAGGTTGTAGAATCTCCATCATTGGGGATTTTTAAGAGCAGATTGGACAAACACGTCAGGGATGGTCTAGATAATACTTGGTCCTGCCTTGAGTGCAGGGGACTGGACTAGATGACCTCTCGAGGTCCCTTCCAGTTCTATGATTCTGTGATTTACACATGTGTCCTTGCTCTATAGACATAGAACGCTGGTGCCTTAACTCACTGTGTGACCTAGCCCCTGGAACATGTATTAGCTCCGGGTGCTGTGCAAATTTCCAATAAAATCTAAATATAAAATAGTGAGTTTTCTTCTGACTTGGTCCTTGAGTCCCAAGTTCTAACACACAAGAGAACAAAGGCCACTGGCACACACAGGAAGACAGTTTGCAGAATAAGATGTAGAAGCTGAGGTTCGAACACACACACACACACACACACACACACACACACACACACACTGGATTCAAGTCATGTGGAGGTTGAATGAAGTCATTTGGAGGTTGAGGTGAGCTGTTGCCAAAGGAATGAAAAGCTCATATAAGTATAACTAAGAAAACCCTAAAATATCAACTCCCAGCTTTATCAGAAGCTACTGAAGGGGGCGATGGAAGAACTTACATCCCTAGTGCATTCTAGCCTGTGAATTCGGTAGCAGCTGCAGACACTGAAGAATTGTATCTAGGGGAGCTGCAAATAAACTGCAAGAGCACTTCAGGGTGAAAGAAAGACCCGGAGTAAGGGTTCAGCAGCCAGCCTAGGCTGCTCATGTCTCAATCTGGTGACAGTTCTGGAGGTGGCAGCAAAGTATCTTACTGCGCACCTCAAACAAATAAAAATCCACAGACACCCGGTATCCCACGTGCACAAATGAAAGCGAGAGAATAGCTGCCAGACAAAACCACCACCAGGAAAACCTCTGCACTGAATCAATCAGAAGCAGCTCAGTTTTCACCATATTAATCCAAGAAACCAACAACGGTCTAATCCAGAGATTCCCTGCAGATTTCACGAGAGGTCTGAAGTACTTGTGGAAATCATCAGTGTACACAGGACAGTGTCAAGCAGAGGCACAAACAGTTTTGCTTAATGGCAGCAGGCATGCTGAGAACAAGAAAGGGTCTAATAGGGTGTTTTGGGAAAACGGGGAGTAACTTGGGCTACGATGGATCATGAGGAAGCCCTGGGATAAACAGAATGCTGCTAATGCTAACAGCACCAGGTAAAAGCAATAAAACACTCCAAAGGTCAGGGCCAGCAACATCAAAAGCTACAAGAATAAAATATGCCCAGTCTCGACAGAAAATATGGAGGATAAGCAATACGCTGCTGCTCATCAGAGCAGTTTCAAGGCTAGGAGCTGATCGGAAGCTGGGCTAAACGTCCTAAAAGAATGAAATGTGCAGAGAGCCCTTCTGGAAGTCCCTGGGGACCAGCCACTCCTCTCTCAACCACCTTCCCAGTGCAACCATTTCGGATGGGATGGAAGCAGCCTCTTTGCTCAAGGAATTGGACACTTCAGGAGAGTGATGAGACTGAACACGACAGAACCTGGCATTGGGGACGGGGACACGGACTGAGTGGTCAACAACTAATCCCAGAACTACAGTGAGTTTGTTTCCCTGAAGTGAATTTTTAGTGCTGAGGAGAGGTGCCCGACTGACAGCCTTGGAGACGGAGCTTCTTTGATCCTACACAGCAAGGGCCAAACTCAGATTCAGGACAGAAGCAAAAGGGAAAGAAAACACAGCAGCTCCAGTTAGACACACCAGCAGTCTGGACACGGCAGCCAATACGGCATGTTCCAGCAGCTTCACATGTTTTCTGGAAACTCAGAAACTTTCTGGAAAAAGGGGGCAGAACAACGGCTGGCATGACCCAAACTCTGAACGTGAAGAGCAGCTCTCCCTACACGGAGTGTGTTATTCCAGTTCACAGATGGTACCAGTCCCCTGGGGATGGTCGGAAAGAGGCAGGAGATACACCAGGAGGAAGGCAGCATGGCTCACCTTGGGCATGCTGTCACTTTGCAGTCAGGATCAGATCAGGTTCTGCTGAACTAAGGGACCTTTGAACCAGCTTCACATGCTGGCTGAGGAAAATATATCAGGAGCACAGAGGCCATGGCTGGTGGTGGGGAACAGAGTTCGCAGCTCAATCTCTCGTGAGTTCTGCACATGGCCAGATACAGGCTTCTAAAAGGTAGGAAGCCGGCACCCTGCTGGGCCTGCATTTCTGAAGAGAACGCTCGCAGTTTGAGCTTTGCTATACACTTCTGTGGGAAAGTGTGAAACAACAGGGCAAGAGGTAACACAAAGACACTGAATAATCAAGCTAACCTCATCAATAGTCAGTGGGAGCCAGCTCTCATTTCCTTCATTCTCAGAGGGCCAATTCCCACAATTAAAATGGTGAGGGTTGAAGTAACATGGTCCACAAACTCCTCAAGAGAAGATGGAGATGTAATAGATAAAGGGGAAAGGACATGAAGAGCAGGTGGATACAAAAGTGGGACAAGCAGGTGGGGGCCAGGAGAGAGCAAGTGTGCCCACCATCTAATAATGATCAGATGAGGAGGTAGAGGAACATTAACAAAAGGGAGATTTAAAGACAATCTCCCACCGGCATGAAAATGCAGCACACTTTGGAACTAGATAAGAGATACTTTTACGGGTCCACTTAACAGCATCAACATCAGTTTCTGCAGACTGATGCTCTATACCTTCTTGTCTATATCCCTGTACCTAGTGAGACCAGACCTAGCAGGTAGTTTTATCATTGACCACCCACCCAGGTCACTTTTCATGCCCAAGCTGCTACTGAATCGCAAATAGCTTTATGAATGGTTTCAACAAAGTTATCTCCCATACACACCAGCTGGCCTAATTTTGCTAGCAAAAACCAGTAGTTAGGAAGGTCTTAGACACAGCCTCCTAGCACAAAGACTATGTTGCATAGGTCGAGCATAGTACTGCTTACAAGGCAATGAACGCCTCTTCTAGGTTATACAGCCAGGTGCACCCTTCTAAGGCATTCGTCCCATGATTTAACTGCATTTCACAGCAACTATCCCAGGAAAGAATTTTGTCCTTTAGTTCGAATAGACTAGAAGTTGCACTCCTAACGCGAATCACCATTGTAAACCTAATTGTTCATGGAAGTAGTTTCCACACCTTGTTCTTGTATTTCTCTATTTATCAGGTGCCTACAACCTGGGGAAACGCCCAGAGGTTCCAGAGCTGCCAGGAAGCTGGCCATTGACTTTGGGGACATGTGAACACTGGTGGTCCTGATGGGAATGTTGATGTTCTCGGTGGGTGGCCCTGGACTGCTGGTAGATCTTCCTTCTCACTCTCTGAGCCTGAGGAGGGAGAGACAGGTCTGGGAGACCAGGACAATGCCAATGCCGCCCGTCTACCCTGATCCTGTCGGCCCTCTCCGTGGGTCTCTACCGGTGACCTGTACCAGGAAGACAGATCCTAGTGCCATGCCTCCAGTGACCTGGCGATCGACGCCTCACGCTTTGAGAGCTGTGCCACTCCGTGAATCTGGAGCAAGAGGATTGACGTCCTGGTACAGGGGATCAACACTTTGCCCGTGGGGATCCGTACCGGTGAACTGGTGACAGGACTCTGGGGACCGGCATCTGGACTCTCTGGAGCGGTGCTGTGAGCTTGGAGATCGATCCCGCCGCTCCAGGGACCGGTGCCAGGACTCTGGGGACTGGCGATGCGCCTCCATAGGTCTGTGCCGGGCAGCCGGCGAACGACACCAGGATCCCGGGGAACGCTGTCTAGAATCCAGGGAACGACACAGGCAACACTTAATTCCCATTTCCCCTGCAGTGAAACAGAGGTGAAACAGAACCCAGGTATCCTGGTCTATCCCCTTCTCTACTTACTAGTCAATGTTCTCCTTTACACAGAGACTTTAGAATGAGAGTGCCTTCAACTACAACTGTGGAACTGCTGTAACGGTCTGAAACTGAAGGCCGGATCCCCAGCTGGGGTAATTCCACAGCTCAGTTGAGGATCTGCTCCTTAATGACCAGAGTGGCTTCAAACCAGAGACTTAAACATGACTCTTGTGTGAATTCAGGTTTCAGATTTAAATTCATCAGTTCAAATAACTTGCTTTCCGCTCCTCAGATGTTCAGTGCTTTTCACAAGGGTTCATACTGCAAGCCCTTAATTTAAGGCCTTGGAAATGGTGCGCAGCTGCTATCTGCCCTTTCAATCACTCTTCCTGAGTTTATTCTTCACAAATGCTGCAGAAATAGATGTTCTCCCCAAATATTCAATTATTGCCACTACACTGCTTAACCTCTAGCCATTCTAGACTGTACACAGCAACCTACACTGGTCAAGGAGCTCTCAACCTTTCATCTGTGCAGATGCATGTGTTCTTCTGTACAGTAATTGGTCAGAAAATGGCCCACTGAGAGAAGAGAATGTGACTAGATTTTTTCGGTGATTGATTCTAGATCTTTCAGTTACATCTTTTGGTCATGGTGGCTCACAGTTCAAAGCTACGGGAAGTCTAGAGAAAGAGGGGACAACATTTAAGCACACAACTGTAAAGGCACCGTTCATATGGATTTCTTTTTCCTTTCACCCCCCCCCCCCCCAGCTGTTAGAAATACATTTGTTCTGGTCTTGACTATATAAGATCGGAATGGAGCTAAAGGGAGTGTGCATCCTCTCCCTGTGTGACATGCTGCTTCCAAACAGTGAACACGTCTTGTATACTTGGGCTTTGAACTTTGACCTGAACATTTTCAGAACGATTTAAAAACACTTTGAGATCCTTGGATGGAAGGTGCGAGAAAAGGGTGAAGTCTCATTATACACAATTTAACCTAAATCTACCTATCCTGCCTTTTAAACAAATCAACCACAAACAAAGTAACAAAACACAGGTCAAGGACACAAGTGAGACCGGGGGGGGGAGGGGGAGGGAGGGAGGGGACGACACACACCAAGAACCCATAGCCAAGGAAGAGCACACACACTGGTCCAATAAAAAAAGAAGCTATTAAGCAAAGACTCAGCTTCTCCCATGAATCTCTTTTATGAGAGACAGGCTCCCCGCAGAGGAAGACATCTCGAATCCAGGATACCTTTGCCGTTAAGCTCCTTATACTGTGCAGTGGGAGTCAGCACCGTCGGCGGGGTTTAAAATATCAGCTGTGATGTGTCCCAGACACATGGAGGCTGTTCCACGTTGCGGGATCTCAACGTGTTTCGACTGCAGTAGATCAAAGCGCTCTATGGAACTTTCAGTGCACCGCAGTAGGGTCCACGCAGACACTTGGCGACACGTGTGGTTGGCTAGCTAGAACACAGGAAATTGACACCCTCCTTGCCGCACACTACATCACCGTATAGACCAGCCCTCAAACCCTGTATTTTCATACTCCTTTCCGCCCCAAGAGTAACCTTAATTTGAAATTACCGAGCTTTCAGCGTTTAGGTTTGTTTTAAACTACAACATTCTATCAGGGATTTTCTGTAAACTGTGGGGATGATTTTGCCATTAGCTCCCTCTGAATTGTATCAGGTGTGGGAATTCCTTCTATTTTGGGCTTTGATTTGCTTTTTAATGTCACTCGCTGACACTGTTATTTACAGCATAGCCTTGGAAACTCTGCACTGGTGGGTCCAGAGCCTGGAAACTCTATGCTGGTCAGTCTCAGCTGTGCCACCTTCCAGTGAGACAAAACTTGAAGTGCCAGCAAGCCGTGCCGACTTGATCAGACCCACTTTGGCTGGGCTGGGCTGGGGAGAAAGGGAGGGATGGATTTGAGACATTGTGAGAGATACAACTATATATAAACAGTAACACACAGTGCAATAATCCATCCGAGACAGCGTCTGCCTACTCAGGATCATGCATGGAGTGCAGGTGAAATACAGACGATGTAAAGGTACCTGAATTTAACTAATCAGCTAAAGACACACCAGGGAAAACATTTAAAAGTTCCTAAAACCCCCGGAGGTTACAGAGGTAACATTCTAATATACGATTAACAATAACCTTTTCATAAAACCACCCTGGCACATCATCATTTTGCTGCTACTCAGGTATCTAACCTTCTGTTTAGGTATCCAGGGTCCGAAGGTGACTAATTCTCATAATCCAAAATGGGTGGCCCAGGGATTATTGGGTGAGTCAATTAGGCCCTGATTCAGGAAAGCACTTAAGCATGTACTGATGTCCTACCGGTGCACTGTCCTGAACTGGGGCCTTCACCGGGACACCTTGTTTTTTTAAATTGGGGGTAGAAACTAGGAATGGGTTGAATAAAGTTAAACTCAAAACTACTAGCTCAGAAATGTAGCTATGGTGCTGGCAGTCTATGTAGTTCTGATAGCACTCCAGGTTGGTAGAAAGAGAGGGGTTTCCTTTGTTCCTGTTCACTAGTATTTCAAGAAAAACTAAAAACCACCACAGACAGGATGCCAACTATTAAAGAATTCTGGTCACTGTGCATTTCAGCAACAAATAAAAACCACCCGCATCAACAGAAACCACTATAGCATTGAGCAGTATGTTCCAAAACAAACACACGCACCCTGCTGCACTTAACTATTCTGTTATTGATTTACTTTGTTTTGCAAGGTAACGAAGACAATTATTGTACAGAAGCTTGAAATGTATTTTCAGTTGCCGTGAACAGTTTTGCAGTCACAGGGCGACCCGGAGTTATCTGCTTGGGGGCGTTTGGTAACTCTTTTGCCACAACTTGTCTGTTTATGACACCAGGAAGTCAGCCTTGGTACACGAGTTACAAGGCCTCCATTCTGCAATTGGATTCACATAGACAGACCGTTGCACCTGCAAGGTCATGGTCTAAAACGGTCTCAGAATCTAGGCTATAATTCTCCAGCAACATGATAATATGGGCACAGAACAGAACCTGGTTCATTTGCACTAATGTCTGAGACCACCCACCCATTGGGAATCAGCAAATAAGGGACCAATATAAGGAGAATGCTTTATAAGCATACTTTGTTCATGTATGGCCAATGGTAGATTAGCTAACATTTGTGACACTAGTCATTGTCCAGAGGAATCCTTTTTTAAAGGAAAAAAGGGGGTGGGAAGTCTTGTACCATGAGCTCTTCCTGTAACATTGAAGGAACTAATCAAGAGATATGTCCAGTAGGAGGTGCTTGGAGGATGGGGCCCTAAGATATCATGATACCGTTTCATAATGGGTTTGAGCCTGTTCTCACTTCATTATGTTTAGGTTTCTATACATATCCATTAAAAATGAGAACTATCTCCTTGCCAATTCTTAAATATGCAACTATAAAATAGACCACTCCTGTAAGTCCCTGTCAACCAGGGATCAATACATCCACAACAGACAAGCCGCAAAAAATGTACTTAAGAAGATGTCCCATCAGAACCCTCCCATTTGCCCCCAGCTAAGGAAAATAATTGGACCTTGCATTTGCCAGGGAGTTTTTGCCACTGATTTAAATTGGGATCAGACTGGCCCAATATGATATAATCTGCAGCAAAGCAACGTAAACATTCAATGGGAAGTTGGATGCTTTAGAGCGCACAGCACTCTGTACTGGAAAAGGTCAGGCAGGGCTGGCCGGAGAGTGAGTGTCAGCCAGCCTAATTTTCTGTGTCAACTCTGAAAATTAGATAAACAATGACAAACCAGGATTTTTAAATGAACTTGTCACATCTTATTTTCTTGATAAAGGGTTCATTTTTCTCTGTCCCACCAGATAGGTTAACTCTTTAAGAGGTAAGTATCTATTAGACGGTGCCGTAAATGGTTTACACATCTGAAATGAAAACAAAAGGGCAGGGAGAGTCCAAATGCAGAACCTTGACAATTAGAGATAATTGTCCTTGAAACATCAATAATTTAGCCTGACCAATTAAACAGCTATTATTCAAGGGGAACAGTTCCATAACTGGATTCATCTTTAAAATGACAGATTTGCTTTCACATGGCTGTCCTCATGTCTGAAAATATCCTTCCTAACACTAATTCCCTTCCCCCCGCCCATTGCAAGAGATTTTAAATGATATTCCTCAGCAGGTTTACAAACAGACTGGTTCTTTCCACACATGCAGCACTTTTCCATGAGGTGTTTACATGCTTCATTGGTAAAGGCACGCAGCACACAGGATGGACACTGGCAAGACCACTACTCCGTGTGGATAAAATTCACCCTTTGGAGAGGTCTAGCAAAATAGGGCTCAAGCACGTCTCAAATGGTGCATAGGCTTTGCACTGGCCTTCTGCACAAGGGTGAATTTCACCACCTCCAAGCACGTAATCTGAGACATCGCTGCTGTTGTTATATGCATTGAAGTAGCTCCTAGCAGCCCCAGTCAAGGATCAGAGCTCCACTGTGCTATGTGCTATACACACATACAACGCAAGGATGGCTGTTGTGTAAACAATTTGTCTTGGCCAACCAGACACTGTCCCTTTAACTGCCACTCATTGGGGCAGAGACTGCCTTTTTGTTCGTCGTTCGCACACACTTAGCACAAAGGGGGCCTGGGCCGTGGCTTGGTACAAATCTATAGCACATAATACGGATATGAACAGTTTGGTGAAATGTCTTTAATTCCAGAGAACTTAAGCCATATAATAGAGAGTATTTACTGTATTACCTTGAACGGTCAAATTATTACAGGGAAGTATTGCACGGATCAAGACATTTGCGTTTGCTGCTTTGGGTGGAGAAACTAAAAGATGGCTAATTATCAACAAATGCGAGTTACATTTCCTTGCACATCCTGACATCTTGTGCTAACATCTTTAAAATAGTCTTCCATTCAGAGCGGTACCAGGCACAGACAGATGGAAAGTAAGACATTAATAAATAAAAAAAGAATACCTGTTATTAGGGGGATTATGGTTTTATGTTAATGACTGGCTGATATGAAGCAGTAACAGGAATAGTTGGAGAAATCAGAAATGGCAATCAAAGGAGCTGTGCACTTATGCCAGGCATTTGTTGGCAAATAACCACGGCTGCTGTTATTTACAACAGTGTCACTTCTCTAAAACCCTCTGTATAAATATCTTGACGGACTGGGCTGGGCTCCATTTCTTATAAACACACACTGTCAAATTATGTATTTTCATTTAAAAGTCTGAATTCAGCATAACAAAAAATATCATAAAAAGATCCCAACTGTTGCACTGGTACACAGACTACGAAGATGATAGCAGTGCCTTTAGACAGCATTTCAAATACAGTTTATTAGTGTGTGATATGAAAAGGGTATTTTTATTGCATGATATAATGCAATGGGACCTTGGGCGCTCTGCAGAAAGACCTTGCACTCAGAAGTGTAATGAACCCCTAGTCCAAAAAACATTATACTGTACATTAACCTATCATTAATGGCACATTAGGGCTAGGGGCATTGCACGCTTGCTGGTCAGGGCTCCATCAGGACAGTATAGAGAAAACCACACTGTCTTCACAGGCTTAAAACAAATAGAGAAAATAAATATTACTGATAGCTACAGGCTGCTTTAAAGGAAGTTCACTCCCCACTTAACATGCAATTTTGATACCACATTCTTTTTTTTTAAAAAGGGGAAGAAAACAATGCAGCAGTTTATTAAGCAGTATTAGAAATTGCATTTAAACGCTTTCAAATGATAAGTGAAATTCTCCGTGAGGCTTTGATATGGAGATTTCCATGTACAGAACACATAAAAAGCCATAGCATCTTTAAAAAAAAAAAAATCCTGAAACCTTCTACTCTTCAGCTCATCCTTTATTCACTTTATAAACTTTCATGCCAACCCACCCCACCTGGTATGTCTGGGGATTCAGTCAGTAGCACCTTTTTCTCCATGTATCAGTAAGTGCACTTTGATTTAAACCTTATAAAACCACTATGACGCCTGTTATATTCTTCAACACTTGGGATATTTCAGTCCTTTCTCCAACCTCTGAAGCCCATCCTACCCCAATGGCGCCCACCCTCAGGCAAAGGCAGACGATATCAGCCACCCCACAACCCTTTGGCCATATGCCAAGACAGCCTGGACAATCCTTCCTTAATTGGCTAGAAGAGTGAGACAGACACTCCTCCAGCAACACACTATAGCTTAAGGAAACATGCACTGAGCTAAAAGACCATGAGTTCTAGGCTCCAGCTCTTCCTCTGACTGCTGTTAGTATTTCTGTGCCCTTTTGCAACCCTCATTATTAATCAACGCCTCAGACCATAGGGGAGGTAACTGTCATTCAGGCCTTTTGCAGGTAGAACACCAGGCTGGGAACAGAAATCAGATCTCTAATATAAGAGATGCAAGTCAACTATCCGGTCACATGGCTTTTCAGAAGGTACATGCAAAATCAGGTGCTTGTGTAACACATATTATCACAGGCTGGCTGTGTCACCCTCTAGTGGCAAGACCACATACAGAATTTTTGAGTTTGCTACCACCTCCAGTAGTAAAGGCTGTTACATCCTGAGACCCCAGATTCAGTTCCTATGGACAAGCCAAACAGGGGAATTGTTCAACTCAGTTGTGACCATATTCTGCTCTCGCAGCCAGGAATAGCCACCAGGCATCTTGATGTCTAACATTCTCTTGCTGTGTTATAAACAGCTGTGTAATTCACTGGCAAAGTGTGTATTTTGTCTATAGGCTGGTCCTCAAAGATGTTAACAGCATGTTTCCCGCCATCAATGACTTCTATGGCTGAAGTGGTGTAAAAGTTATGGGTTCAAACGCTGCTGACGACCCATATGGACCAGGGAGTGTATAAATTAGTGCAAAAACCTTGGAGTAATTGTTGGAATTATTTTATTTGCAAAAATTTGTACTTAGAAGTGAATTTAGATGTTGTGTCCATATCTAATGCGTATGCCTACCCATATTACAATCACACATTCACTTGCAGTGTAGACATATCCTGTGTATCTAGATCAGTGGTTTTCAAAGTGCGGGTTGCGATCCAGTACTGGGTCGCGGCATGTCAGGCACTGGGTCATGGCAGCTCTAGTCAGCACTGCTGACCGGGCTGTTAAAAGTTGCGTCGGCGATGCTACCCTGCTAAGGCAGGCTTATCCCTACCTGTTCTGACACCGCGCTGTGCCCCAGAAGTAGCCAGCAGCAGGTCCGGCTCCTAGGCGGGGGGGCCACGGGGCTCCATGCGCTGCCCCCACCCCAAGCACTGGCTCCACAATCCCATTGGCTGGTTCCCTGCAGGCGAGAACTGCGTGGAACTGCCTGCGTGCCTCCGTCTAGGAGCCGGACCCGCTACTGGCTGCTTCCGGGGCGCACCGCGGTCCGTGGTGCCAGGACAGACAGAAAGCCTGCCTTAACACCCCCACTGCGCTGCTGACTGGGAGCCACCTGAGGTAAGCCCGCGCCCCAATCCTCTGCCCCAGCCCTGAGCCCCCCCAAACCTGGAGCCCCTTCCTGTACCCCCAAATCCTCATCCGCAGCCCAGAGCCTGCCTCCCCGGCCCAGAGCCCTGACCCCCTCCCACACCCCAATCCCCTGCCCCAGCCCAGAGCCCCCTCCTACACCCTGAACCTCTCATTCCCAGCCCCACCCCGCAGCCCTCACCCCCGCACCCCAACCCTCTGCCCCAGCCCTGAGCCCCTCCCACACCCCAAATCCCTCATCCCCAGCTCCGTTGGGTAGCGGGCATCAAACATTTTCTTCAAGTGCGTCGCCAGAAAAAAAGTTTGAAAACCACTGCACTAGATGAACCCCCATTTGTGTAAGCCTCAAAAAGATCAGCACTTGATTTAACAGACACCCCTTTCCATCAAGGAAACCTCATTCTCTAAAAAACATTAGCTCTGATGACACAAAATGTTAGGGCCTTGCTAATGAGCTACGGAGCCTTTCATCTATAGGTCACCAGTTTGAATCCAGCCAAGCTTAATACAGATTAAAAGTGGTTCCTGTGTAATGGCTGTTTGGTGGGTCCTATACGAGATCAGTTTGGTGTGCCCCAGTTCTTAGGTCCTGCCTCAGAACCTCAGCACCATGCTGTGCACTAGATTTGGAGCAGGGACTGCGTGTTCATACAGTATTTAGCACAATGGCGCTCCAATCTCAATTGGGCGCTCTAGCAAAAGCCAAAGTTACGTTATGATAAATGTGCGAGAGTTGCCACACTATAATTGTCACACACTAATTAAGGGGAATGGGAGAGTCCACAAATCAGGAGAAACCCCCCCACCCCACCTACCATCAACCAAAAAATAATAATCTTTTACAAAACAAACAAACAAAACCTAAGACTTCTTGCCCCATAGCACCTGTAACCTGTGCTGGCTTGGAGGGTAAATAAGGACTTATTTTATTCAGAGACTGGTAAGTACAGGGGGAGTTATAAAGTGGCACAGATCAGTGGCATTTCCTGGACACGTGATAAAGCAAATATGTGGGGGGAGGGATAGCTCAGTGGTTTGAGCATTGGCCTGCTAAACCCAGGGTTGTGAGTTCAATCCTTGAGGGGGCCACTTAGGGATCTGGGACAAAATCAGTACTTGGTCCTGCTAGTGAAGGCAGGGGGCTGGACTCGATGATGTTTCAAGGTCCCTTCCAGTTCTAGGAGATAGAATATCTCCATTAATTTTTAGGGGCGGAGGGATAACTCAGTGGTTTGAGCATTGGCCTGCTAAACCAAGGGTTGCAAGTTCAATCCTTGAGGGGGCCATTTAGGGAACTGGGGTAAAAATCTGTCTGGGGATTGGTCCTGCTTTGAGCAGGGGGTTGGACTAGATACCTCCTGAGGTCCCTTCCAACCCTGAGATTCTTTAAAAAAAAAAAAATCATCTATGAGCAAAATCACATGTTAAAGTTTCCATTCTGCTTCTGCATCAGCTTATTTTGAACAGTTAAAAGAACAGCCCCACTGTGCGGATACACTTCCAGGTGTCTGTTAAAATGCTGAATTTGTTTGTCGCATGGCCTCCCTAACATACACTGTAATTAAAATGTTGATTACTAAATGGTTTAAATATATGACAGACAATGCAGTTAAAGCCTACAGTTAGGTCAATATGTGATTTAGATTTGCCATTTATAAACCCTCATTTAAATTTTGCATACATTAATCACTACCATACTTCAATGTTCTGATATCCACCTGACTACACTATTCAAATAAAACTTGCTGCCCCAGGGAAATCCTACTTATTCTTAATTGTTTCGAGGCTTTGATGGGCTTTTAATCTAAGATTAATTTATGCAATTTTAAATAACTCTTCTTATGATTAATAAGCTTGAAAATTAAAAAGAGTCTAAAGCAATTATAATGAGCATTTGGTCATAACCTCATTAGGAGAAGGAGTGAAGGATACAGCTCTGAAATTCGTACAAGACTACAATTTAAGGTTACTTTCAGAGAAGTCAAACATAGTTCTTGAAATTGCAAAGGCAGATTAGCCTAGGTCAGTGTCAGAACTATGGTCATCTAGATTACCATACTAATGATTTTATCTCAATGGTGACAGATAAGATGTTGAAAAGAGGTACAAAAAATACTGGCAAATGAACAATGCTGCAAAGTACTTAAGCCCCTGGAGCTGTTTTCCATTATCCCTGTTTAGGTATCACACGGGCTTTCAGAAGTGCCCTGGACATTTTTTGGAATTTGTATCTTTATCTATGAATCAACTTCTTGCAAAGCCGTTTCACTTTTCATATGGTATAATTAAGGTGTCACTAATTTTCCGCTGGCCTACTCTTGTCCACGCTCCAAACCAGAGAGAGTGCTCCAGTTCAGAGAGTTCGTCTTTAGACAATGGAACTGCATCAGCGCAATGGATGGTCCTAGGAGGGAAAACTTCTTACCTTGTAATTCTGCTTTTCTGAAGATCATCATCATGCAGGACACTCCTCAGTCTCATGCCTCCAGTGCAAATCATATGAAAACCTCCCCTGGTTCCTAACATTTTTGATCCTCATCTATACTGCAAAACCGACCCCCGCGGTAGCAAGTCTCAGAGCCTGGGTCAGCTGACTAGATTCACCCTGCGGGGCTAAAAATAGCAGCAGAGATGTTCCCACAGGGGCTGGAGCCTCAGCTCTGAAACCCGGCGATGGGGGGTGGGGAGCCCTCGGAGTCTGGCTCCTGTCCGAGTGGGAATGTTCACACTGCTATTTTTAGCCCCCTAGCGTAAACCCCATGAGCCCAAGTCAATTGACCCAAGCTCTGAGACGTGCTGCCGCATGCTGCCTTTTGGCAGTGTCTATGAACCGAGACAGGATTAGGTCACTGCAGAGGCCTCTGAGATTGAGGCAGGCCTAAAAACACATTGCTCTCCAGCTGACCTGTCTCATCCTGCATCCGAAGAAGTGGGCTGTAGCCCACGAAAGCTTATGCTCTAATAAATGTGTTAGTCTCTAAGGTGCCACAAGTACTCCTGTTCTTTTTGCGGATAGAGACTAGCATGGCTGCTACTCTGAAACCTGTCTCAAGGGTCAACAATAGCGAGTTAAAGGAGTTTCTTGCATGACTCTTTCTCGAGACACAAAATCCAGCAGCAACATCTGTGTATTGATGGGACCTTTGAAGAATGAGTTCATCACCTATTTTGATGGGTGAAAATCTGGTTACTTTCACAAAGGAGAAAAACTTTTATAGTAATGTCCATCTTCTGTTATGATTTTTAATATACATTATTTACACGTGGTTGACACCTTATTTAAGAATGGATTTAGGCAGCCATTTCTGATACTGCAACAGTATAGATTAGAGAGACCTGACGTTTATTTGGCAACCTGCAGATCATGCTTTCCACAGCAATTTCACTTTGATAATTTGTTGAAACATCAACCGCCTTCAGCATCCCCTTTGGTGCTTAACTAACAAGCCAGGTGTTAATAGCAGGTAATGACATTTTCCCAGGTTTATTGCTTCTTAAAAGACCAATGCAACAGAACTACAAGGAGATTAATATGCCTACAGTTGATCTGAGCCTTTGCAGCCAGTGCTGAGGCTATAAAGAGTAGTATATAGGAAAAAGAAGAGTGGCATGTAATCCCATGTAAGGCCCTGATTCAGGAAGGTACTTCAGCATGCATCGTACTTCAAGCATCTGTCTAGTCCCAGTGGAATTACTTAGGTAAGTAAAGTTAGGCATGTGCTTTAGTACCATCTTGAACTGGGCCTATATTTTACTACTGATTTCAGTGAACTTTGGATCAGGTCTTAGAAAGAAAGAAAGAAAGAAAGAAAGAAAGAAAGAAAGAAAGAAAGAAAGAAAGAAAGAAAGAAAGAAAGAAAGAAAGAAAGAAAGAAAGTCAAAGTCTACTGTTAATAGATATATTTTCATGAAAAAGAGAAAAACCAACACTCCCCTCACCTTTATAATTAGAACAGTTTGACTGGATTTAAAAATTCCTCCTGCAGTCTTTGCCATCCAAACACTGCGGTAGCAAATGCTACATGAGAATCAGAAAACTGACTGGAAACAAAAGTTAAATGAGTCTATTTTCATCTTCCACAGTGAGTGTAATGCAAGTAGTAAATAAATCAGGCTTTTGTAGAGCTGGCCTTCCATTACAGAGTTAGGTCAATGAAGTCAGTTTACATCGACCTAACTCTGTAAGCATGGGTGGTGGGTATCATAGGCAGGGGTAGGCTGTGCCTCCCCAAACAGCCTAGCCTGGTCCAATCCATGCTCTGCCCCGAAGCCAGGCCCCCTCCTGTGGTTTCCAGCACTCTGCCCTGGCTGGCCTAGGCTGGCTGGCCTGCCTCCCGCAGGGACTCAGAGCGGCTGCTGCTGGGGTCGTGCTGCCCGGCACACTGGGGCCGAGGCCTGTCTGGGCTCCTTCGGGAGAGGGGGGCAGAAGAGGAGGAGGAAAGGGGGGCAGAACGGGAGGGGTGGGGCCGGGGGCTAGCCTCCCCCAATGGCAGAGTCACCAGCTGCCCATGTCTAAGTGTCTACACTACAGCACTGCTCCCGCTGAGGTAAGTGCCCCACTACACCGACCTAATATCTCTACCTCCACGAGAGGCGTAGCGCTTAGGTCAATGTAGTTGGGGTGACGCAGTGTAGACGCTGCGTTACTTACGTCGCCTGTCAGCACCACGCAGAGCTAGCAGTTCGGAGCCCAAGTTCTCAGCGCCGCGCAGCCGGGCTCCCAGCATGGAGTTCCACGCGGCGCTGACAGCCCGGGCTCTCAGCCCCCGACACTGCCCCGCTTACGTCGGCACAAGCGCAACTGGTGAGGACGCGCACTGCCAGCAGAAAGACGATAGTGTGGACATGAAACACCACAGTAACACCGCAGTGACTGTAGGTCGACTTAATTGTGTACTTTCAACCAGGCCAAAATCTTTCCATTCTAATAATATAGAATAAAATTAATAATAAGAAAGAATGTTTTTAAAAACAGACACACTCTTTAATGTGACACTGTCTCTGTAATGTATATACGTATTTGTGAGAGGTATACAATAATACAAAAGTATTAAATGACCCAAAGTGAAAACAATGACAAATCATATCCATCTTGTACAGGCAACATATGCAGAATGTCTAACTCAAATGAATTGAGGTAAAACGGCATATAAATGTGTGTAGTCTTAGAAGACACAGACACAGACAGCAATGCTACAGAGAAAATATCACCACTAGCTACACAAAATATAAATTTTCCTTTAAAACCACACAAGGCCATTGAAATGACCATTCAGATACTCCTGCGATAACAAATGATCAAGGTCATCAGAATGACTTCCGTTCTCCGCCCTGCATTTTCACAGCATGCTTTTCAAACAAGGCTGGTTACACAAGAAGAAACTCACTCTTTAAAGTTAGTGGGCCAGATCCTCAGTTGGTGTAAGCAGACGTCAGCGGAGCTCTGCTGATTTACAAGAGCCGAGGATTTATCTGCACGGCTCCAATTAAATTGTAAATAGGCAGATGCACATTTATGAGACAATGAACTTTTCCATACAAGTACTTTGCTATTACTGCCTCGATAAACCTGCACATTCCAGTGCTGAAGCATCTGCCTTCATTGGGAGTTAAAGCAGAGAGTTCCAGAGGAGAGGCACACAGCTTAAAAAATCATGTTTAATTTAAAAATTAGAAACTGGAGCAGGCTGTGAGCACAGAGGTTGATTGAAACAAAATTTAAATTCCTGTCAAGCCCATTTAAACACAGGGGCCCTTCATAGACAATTAGCTGCTCCCTGTGAATGCTGAATAAACTCGGGCCTGGTCACTGTTAGAAGAGAGTAGGCCTACTGTGAGGACTGGGAAAAAAATTAACTAAAATCAGACTGTATGAAATATTTAGCCTCCCAGTTTATCACAGGGGTTTGAAAGTGTAAACAAGACAAAAATCGATTCCTCGGTGCCCTCAAATCAATCCCCCAAAATGGTTAGGGCATCTGTTTCTTCTAAATTTTGTTTACTCTGGCAGATTTGCCTTAATTGCAGTTGTTTATCTCCCATTGTCCCCGGGGCCCTAATCTCCCGATTACTAATACTTAACACTCATTTCACATCTAAAGCTACTTCTAATCCTCAACAGGTTTCTGGGGCTCTTAAAATTATTGAAACCGTGGAGACAGGAGACACAGCCTCTTTGTGAAAGGAACATTTTCTTATCTACTACCAGCTGGGTCCAATCATCACCAGGGATGGCTACAACAAAGGTGCTAAAAGGCTCTTTCACAATCACTGCTACTCTACAGGGAATTCAGCGGATAAAAAAGAGCTTTGATGGAAAAAATCTGAACAAGAGGGCTGTAACAGTCCAGCCAAATAAAGTTACTGTCATAATCAAATGCTGTCAATCACAATGAAAATCCAATTAAAAATGTTTCAGAGCAGCCCTCTTAAGTAGAAAAATATCCCCTATTTATACGCATTTTTGCACAAATTAAAAAAGTAGTATTAACTGATTTTTTTTTAAAACAACTTCAGGTCCTGATCCTGCAACTGGATTTGTGCACAAGAATCTGCTGGCATGCGTCCAATTGCAAGATTGGAGTCATAAAGTGTACGGGTCACCAGAAAGTCTTCGGAGGCACAGCCCTTTCTTTTGCTTTGTGTATATTGCACTGATAGGCAGTTGTTGTTATTATTTAAAATTTACACGGAAGCTGTACCTACGTGCTCCAATCACGATTCAGGCAAGTACTGCGCAGAGATACAAAGATCCATTCTTTATCCCAAAGAGTTTAAAATCTATGCAGCGACCGAGTCCATTTGCAATTCCATTTTTATTTGGATTAAATAAATGATCAGATTAACAAATCAGTGTTATATGCCAGCCTGCTGTAGGACTGGTATAAATGACATGATTTTTAACAGACAAGGTGGGGGAAGTAATATCTTTTAGTGGACCAACTTCTATTGGTGAGTGAGACAAGCTTTCGAGCTTACACAGAGACCTGAAGAAGAGACCGGGGTAGCCTGAAAGCTTCTCTCATATCAACAAAAATTGGTCCAATAAAAATATTACCTCACCACTGTCTCTCTCTGATATCCTGGGACCAACACAGCTACGACAACACCGCATACATGATTTTGAATAGATATACAGAAAAGACAAAGCATGGGAAACAACAGACATGACTGTTATTGTAAACTGTGAACTGAAATTCTCCTAAACACAGGGAAAAATAAAAAGCAGTTGACATGAAAAAAAAAAAAAAAAAACCCCCACACACCACTACAAATAAACAAACCTTTAATGAAGCAGAATTGATATATTTGCAATTTCAGTACCAAAATATGAGGCTTCAAATCATTTTGATGGGACTAGAAAAACCGCAGAAAAACTTAGTAAGAATCGCAATTAGGCCTGGCCTACTTTGAAAATTTAGATCAATCTAGCCATGTTGCTCAGAGGTCTGAAAAATTTCACCCCCCCTGAACACCGCTGTTAAGATGCCATAATCCTGGGAACAACTGCGGCTATGTCAATAGAAGGATTCTTCCGCAGACCTAGCTATCGCCGCTCAGGGAAGTGGATTACCTACATGGATGGAAAACACTCTTCTGTCAACGTAGGAAGCATCTATAGTACAGCACTGCAGCTGTGGTGCTGTAGTGTTTGTAGCGTAGACGTAGCCTTATTCTTAAGTACCTATACAAGACACTTGCCCCTCAAATTAAACAAACTCTCAAGTCCAATAGATTCTTGGTTGGGAGTTGTCAGATTCATTTGACCAGAAATAGTTAAGGTGTCTTTCTTGCTTATTGCCAATTCATTTCTCTTGGTTTCTTAGATTTTTATACATCTGAAAGTCTCATCCAAGCTATTTCTTTTCACATTCCATCAAAAAGTACTAGGACATTCTGAAGCTTTAGGGCATGTTAGAAAGAGATGGTTAGATTCTCACATTTTCTGCAAAAAGTGACTGGTTATACAAACAATGGGACTGTGGAAGCTACCAAACAAATCTAATGCAGTCATGCTAATAATGCTGGCAAGTTAACCTTCCCACAAGCTTAGCTCTTCTAGAATTGCTGGATTCACTGACGTTCATGGAATACATTTCTGGATTTTGACAGGTGATTTCTCAAGTGATTAGAAATAAACTATATCCCATGCATAGCGACAGATTTATTTATTTATTTATTGAAGTGGACTAGGGAATTGGTTGGGCTATACAACTACCTGCAATAATACACAGTCCCCCCACAACTATGAGCTACACTGATCAATGAAAATGACGACTAATGTACAATGAACGGTAAAAAAAAAAAAAGACACTAAACACAGAGGATGAAATCCTGAAGTTTTGCCATTGACTTCATTGGAGCCAGGATTTCATCCAGAACCTCTTGTCCACAAAAGATGAAGCCTGATAGCTTGAAAGTTTCTCATATTTGTGTCAGCTACAATGCCTGGGTCTGTCCCATTTCCTTAGGAAACCTGCAGACAGACCGATCACATCTCAAATATGCTTGGGGTCTGCCAGAGTTTCTCCTTGTCATGGTCTGAACTAGGATCATTGCGACAGAGGACAGACTAAACGCCTGCAAACAAAACCATTCATCATGAGTTCAAGCATCGACAATTTTACACGGGACAAATCATCCCTGATAGAAGATTCCTGTACTGACTGATTTCCCAGTAAAATAAGTTGCATGTAAGTGGTTAAGAATTGAAAACTCTTGGCTCACTGTGATCAGGGAATGGCAGGTAAATTTTATCTATCTGTAATACTCTCTTCAAAAGATTTACTAGACATGTTTGTGGAAAACAACGCTTGTTTGCCAAGGTTAGACAGCCCTCTGTTCTTTCACAAGTGTTAATGTCATCAAAAAAGAAATTACAACTGTCTCAAGCCTTCAGCCAATGCTTCCATTGTTGTATTGCTGTGCAAATAAAGAGCTCAAATAAAATTACTTGCTGGTGGATTCCCTATTTATAAATACACACAATTGGTTCCTGTTTTAGCTTTTACTCGGAGATGTTTTAACAGGAAAGCCATATACGATTATATTATTTCCTCCCTCAATTTTTAAGGTGCAGTTAAAATCTTCACCGTATGTCACATGTAACAGTCAAATTCAGTGAGCAAAAACCAAGTTCATAATAATTTATTATTATTACTATTTTATACGGTCCATGGTTCATATACTTACATTTTTCAATCTACTGTATTTGGGGAAATATAAGCAAAGCAGCATCTGTTCCAGAGAGTTCACATTTCAATGACCTTAAGAAAACTTAATAAAATATAAAAGCAAATTATCAATCTGAAAAATATTAACTGCACCTCAGGAGACCAGACAGCCAGTTCTGGTTATTACCCTGAAATTGTGAGAGAGGGACTGTTTGTTAAACTTAAGACTGCGATAGGCTTCCAAAATTTCAGGAAAGACTTGATTTTCAGTAGTTAATATTTTTATTTATACAAAATATATAATTTACCATTAATCCCTACTAATCAAAGTACCAGCACAAAAAATAAATGGAAATGATCCTACAATCTATATTGCTTGGACTGGTTTAAAAAAAAAAAGGGGAGAAAAAAGCCGCAAGTGAGCATTTTAACTAAAAGACCTAAACAAAAATTAACATATTTATGTAAAGTGAATTCAATGTAAAAGTTTAAATTGATTTTGCTGCAACAGCGGATTGTTTCCTAGCCAAAAACTCTGCACCTATCTACCAGAGCCGCCTTTGAGAAATCTGAACTCCATCATCATGGATATACCCTTTTATGCACCCCAAGTAAAATGCGAAGAAATAACTGCTACCTACATGGCTTTTGGTATCTCAAATCTCATTCTATTCAGTAAAATCACTTACATTCAAAAATAATCATCTGAGGCATAGCATAATTCCATAGTGCATTAGTGGTAAACCCGACAAGAAAATTCTACAGTTCTGCTTGCATGCTCTGAAAAGTGCATGGAATCTGCAAAACATAAGGCCACCCTCACAGCCAAAGAAGAGAAGGATTTTAAACAATCACTAAGGCAGAATAGTGATATCATAAAGACAATTTCTGCGCTAGCTTGTTTTCTGAAACTCTCTTTGCCACTGAGCAGCTAGAACAGATAATAACTATTAGTAAATCAAACTCCTGCAATATCCAGCTGTGTCTCACACATTTACATACAGATAGAATGGGTATATGTTTTTAATATGTATGCGATACGTACTTTTACCACAGCTGAAGTGCATGCTACAAAGGAGGAGGAGAATGGGAATGGAATCAGCATGAGATAATAAAGTGGCCTAGATAAAGTATTAGCCAGCGATTGATCTCAAACAGGGGATGCTGCTTCTCTCTGACCTGATTACTTACTATGCATAGATTCCATTAAATAGAGCTTAGAAATGGAAAGCTTCTGAAAAATACCGTAAATGCACCGACAGCATCCTGAGTCAAATCAGTGAGTGAATACATACCCACATGTACAGCACATGTATGCGGTTCAAACTGTACCTGCATAACCTCACCCGACTATCTTATAAACGTGTACCCATTCCAGGCAGCGTCAGCCTTGAAACCCTAGATAGATTTATATTTTAAATGAAAAAAAGCAAGCCAATCTACCATTTTATTAAAACGAGGCTCTCTTTTTCTCCCTTGCACAGAATAATTGTTTGTCAGGGGTATTTCAATATCTTGCACAGACTTCTGCTATGTTGAAGCAGCATGTGTGTTTTGTTTAATCTGACTCCATGTCTGTATCTGTATATGGACTCACACGCACTCAAAGAAAGAGCATGTTAGAGATAAAAGAACAGACATAGTAAGAATGCAGCTGAGAGTATCCACTGGTGAATTATAAAGATCATTCCTCTCCTAGGAAGGAAGACCTTTCTCATAGCTCACTGAAATGACTTTTTTTTCCCCTCCATGAGAAGTTTGTTAATTTGAAATACTTTAAAATAATTAAATTACTGCATATGTTCCTATATACACTAAGAAAATGATGCCATAAATTCAAGGCAAAAAATTGTTTTTGCTTGGTGGGTGGGCTAAAGAAAAGGCACACTGGCTGAGCTTAACCACAGGTAGGGCCCTATCAAATTCACAGTCCATTTTGGTCAATTTCACAGTCATAGGACTTTAAAAATCGTAAATTTAATGATTTCAGCTATTTAACTCTGAAATTTCATGGTGTTGTAATTGAAGGGGTCCTGACCCATAAAGGAGTTGTTGGGGGATTGCAACATTATTGTAGGGGGGGTTGCTACCCTTACTTCTGCGCTGCTGCTGGCAGCGGCGCTGCCTTCCAAGCTGGGCAGCTGAAGAGTGGCTGCTGCTGGCCAGGAGCCCAGCTCTGAAGGCAGAACCGCTGCCAGCAGCAGCGCAGAAGGAAGGAAGGATGGCCTGGTATGGTATTGCCACCCTTACTTCTGCATTGTTGTCTGCAGAGCTGGGCCCTCAGTCAGCAGCCACCACTCTCCGGCCGCCCAGCTCCGAAGGCAGCAGCACAGAAGTAAGGGTGGCATGGTATGGTATTGCCACCCTCACTTCTGTGCTGCTGCTGGCGGGGCGCCGCCTTCAGAGCTGGGCGCCCGGCCAACAGCCACCACTCTCCAGCCCCCCAGCTCTGAAGGCAGCGCAGAATCAAAGGTGGCAATACTGCAACCCCCCTAAAATAACCTTGTGACCCTCCCTGCAACTCCCATTTGGGTCAGGACCCCCAATTTGAGAAACCCTGGTCTCCCCCGTGAAATCTGTATAGTATAGGGTAAAAGCACACAAAAGACCAGATTTCACAGTCTGTGACGCGTTTTTCATAGCTGTG
This sequence comes from Chrysemys picta bellii, assembly GCF_011386835.1. Taxonomy (NCBI): domain Eukaryota; kingdom Metazoa; phylum Chordata; order Testudines; family Emydidae; genus Chrysemys; species Chrysemys picta. The sequence goes on from NC_088800.1 coordinate 4,394,444, forward strand.
AATTTGGTAGGGCCCTAACCATAGGGCATTAATTTATGTTAGTTGTTTGTGAGGGAACTTCAGTGTTCGCTTATACAAGAGAATACGTGGTACTGAAGAGTCTGACTTTGTATAGGAATTTCATGCAGCCTCTACTTTGGCCTGACGTTTTCCAAGAAATCTGAAAAATAAAGTGCTCCAGCAACCTGACAAGATAGGTCAAATCCATCCTTGGTGTAAGTCCACTGATTTCAACGGAATTACACTGGGTTGGATCTGATATACCTTGTTAGTTGGCTTTTGAAATGCATTTTAACAATTTAGGGATCAGAAGAGGATCTCATTTTGCATTCAGCCTTAAATTATATGAAATTGGCTGCAAAATGCTGACATTCAGCACAGCTTATGTGTATATAGTACAAAATATCAACTCATATTTTGTTTGGTGCTAAGGATGATTACATGTTACTGCTTTCATCCTGGTGAGTACATTTCACTCAAAACATTTTTTAAGGTTTAAATCTGGCCCCATTGATGTCAATTGGGTGAAAATTCACCCATGCCCTCTGTATCACTTACCCCACCACTGTGGTGTAACACAAAAACTGTATTAACAGTGCAAACCACCACTGCAGATTAGGTGAGGAAGTGAAGATTACCAACAGACCCTACAATGGGAATTTCAGGTAGGCAAAATAATGGGAATTTGGAGAGGCTATGAGGAACCAACACCTCTTCAACTCTAGTGAAAAGTGTCACGGGATATTTAATGAGCATACGTTGTCAGAACTTTACAATTTAGGTTTCATATAAAAAGGGTTCACTTTAAAATCATAACTGAATTAACAGCAGCTTTATGAACCATGATTATTAAGTACAGTTATGACAGAACAATTTTGTTCTAGTGCTAAACTCATCTTCTCCTATGAGAGCACCCACTGAATTGCCAGAATTAAGCCACCCATCTGGAGTTCTAGACTATTGGACTGGGTTGGCCCACAATAGGCGGTGAAGCAGCTGCTCTGGTAAGTTCTTGACTGGCACCAAGATATCTCAAGAGGAGCTATTTTAACCACATAACTTTCCAAGCTCCCAAAGTCTAAGTGCATCCGCTCTGTAAATCACAATGCACACAGAACAAGAAAGCAAGAAAGGGAATGGAGTCTTCAGCCTGTTGGTACATTCTTAGGAGATGGCCAAGTTACAGGTAGGGAAAAAAGTGCCCATTCTCCAGTGGAGAACATCCAGCAATCTGCAGTCCTAAGAGGAGAACAACGGTAGTAGAAAGAGAAAGAAAACAGAATATTGTGTTCAAGAAAAGATCCAAAATTTGAAGGTTGTTTTGGTAAAAGATTGTATACATGGTATATAAAGGTGGGAGGATCCCAGGGGCCTGCCAAATGTCTACATTGTAGTTAAGGAGCCCCGCAGCCCAAGTCCTGCAAGCCTGAGTCAACTGACATGGGAGAGCAGTGGATGTTTAATTGCCAGGTAGATATACCCATAAGCCATTATTGCTTGATAGGAGATCTTTGGGATGGTGGTTCTTTCCTCAGTCTTCTTCTGTCAGCACCAAGGAGTTAAAAGCATGCTGGAGCTGGGGGGATGCTACAGTGATGATGTCTATTGATGTACTTAAATAGATAGATAGTATATTATAGGACACACTTGATTCCTCTGGCTGGTAAGAAACATAATGGGACAGCCATACAGCACCCCCAACTGGCAGATCTCTGGTTGCTATGGTGACATGGGTTCCTACATGCAATAATAACGAGTCAACCTGATTTTGAGGATGGGACATGCAAAATAAGACAGAAGAGAACATTATTACAACAACAACAAAATTGGTCCCAGTGCCCCTAATCCGAGAAAAATTGAGGAAAAAGGCAGAGAGATCATGCAAAATTTCTTCCAATTGTGCTTGGTAGAGGCCATTAAATGGAATTATATGGCTTCTTTTGGGATATCCATGCCAAGGCGATGGAAGGTCCCTAAAAGGGGGGACCCTGGTGCCTGGACTTTGGCCGCACCCTCACACTGTCCTCTTCCCTGAGGCCCTGTGCCATCCCCCCCCCAAGGCCTCGCCCCTGCTCACTCCTCTCTGCCCCCTACTCCTCATCACTCATCCTTATGGCTGGTAAAAAGCGATGGGGACATGGCCCCCTGGCTTGCCCTGTTTCGGCACCCCTGGTCCGTGCATTACTTGAGAACTTTCGAGAGTCACTGCTATATATTCAGTTGTGCAGAGAGGGAACCCTCTAGTGCGTCACTCTGGACTTGCAGAGGCTCTACCTTGGAAAATTTCTTTGCACATGGATTATGGTTTAAAGAAACAATCTGACTCAAGACCAGCAGTTCCAAGCAGGGCCAGCACTAGCTTTTTTGCCGCCCCAAGCAAAAAAAAAAAAAAAAAAAAAAGGGTGGCAGCTCGCAGGGGGGTGAAGGGCGGCACCTTGCAGCCGGGCGAGAGGGGCTCCCCCCTCCGGCCTTGGGGTGCCTTTCCTGGCCGGGCAGGCAGAGCCCCCGGGGGCTGCAAGAGGTGCTGGCTCAGCCGCTTCTTTAAAGGTGGCTCGGCTGGGCTGGGTTCAGAGCAGCATGGGAGGCGGAAGCCGGTGCAGGCGGTGGGGAGTGGTGCGTCCCAGGGAGCCCGGCGACACAGTGAGCGGCGGGGATCGCTAGTTCCTGCCCCCCCGGGCCAGGGTCCATGCCCCTGCAGGGCGGGGCTGGGACTGGCGGAGCATGGGGAGCTGGAGCTGCGGACCGGGCTGCCAAAGCAAAAAAAAAAAAAAAAAAAGAACCACGGCAGGGCGGCCGGAATGTGCCGCCCCAAAATTGGCCAGAATGCCGCCCCTTAAAATGTGCCGCCCCAGGCATATGCTTTCTCGTCTGGTGCCTGGAGCCGGCCCTGGTTCCAAGCCACATGTATAAAACCTTATGATTACAACATCCAGAATTACTTATCTCCATGAGCTTGATTTTCAGAAGCAGTTTTTGGTTTGCCCCCATAAATCATTACAGGCACAACTTCGGCTTTGTTGATGAAATCAGTTGTTAGTTAAACATCTACATGTTACACAAGGTTCCCACAACTACTTGCAAGTTTAGAAAAGCAGATGGCAAGATTGTAGGCCAAGCTGAAGGCCAGATCAGAGCCATTAACTTCCCTGGTATCAGTGTGTCCATAAAAGATTAGTATTTTCCTCAAAACGAACTTCTGTTTTATTTTACTTAAAATTAACGTACTACAGGATTCACACGATCAGCTGTGCTACCGTTTGAACCCAACACTCTTTGGGTACATCTACACCACAGGAAGGTGTGATTGTAGCCTGGGTAGTTATACCCATGCTGGCTTTAATTTAGCTGGTGCGGGTAACCGTGGTAGTGAGGACATGGCAGTGTGGGCTAGCCACCCCGGTACAATCCCAGTGGGGATCCTGGGAACATAGTATGATTGCAGACCTGTGCTAGAGGCTGCCAGTGCTATGCACGTAGCTAGATGAAAGGTAGGTCACCTACCCACGCAGCAATCGCATCTCCATCTGCGGTAGAGATGGACCCTTTTTGTCTACACCAATAGGCTGCAGTATGTTACTCCGCCCCAGAGAGATGTGACTTTTTTGGTGAAACCTTAACAAAAAAAACCACACCTGAAAACGGATGCCTTTCTTACAAAGCCCACCTTCTCACCAACCCAACCCAAGAAACTTCACAGTATGCAGGGAGTTTGTATACTTCAGGACCAGTGGAAAGAGCCATTATGCTGAAAGCAATCTGAAGATTTAGGGTCAAATGCTGCTCACTTTACTCAAGCAAACAGTCCTAATGACTTCACTTCTTTAATCTTAATGGGATTATTCTCTTGTGTAGGGCAAGAAGGACTCTGATTCTCTCTCCTCTGTACCCCTACATCCTTCCTATTTCTCTTTTCCCATCAACAGCCCTCCAAAACTTTGCACTAGGCTAGACTGTCTTTCAGCCCAAAGGCTGGCTGTGACTTGCTCTGGAGAGCGGTCCCCAAGCTGGTGTCAGAACTTGCTGCAGAACAGCATGGGGCGGCTCTCAGCCCTGTCAGGCTAGGAGTGGGGAATCAAGCTGAGTCACAAATACCATTTTCCATGTTGGGGGGCAGGGAGGGGGGGCTGCTCTTTCATTTAACCATCAGGCCAGCTCTGTGTGTAGTGTATTTAACGGCTATATGTCCATTTCTAATTAAACAGAGAGCAGTATGAGGGGGAAATGTTGAGTACTAAAAGATGGTTTTTTTTAAAGTAGTAAGTTATTTTCCCCAATAGCTACTCTTCTAAAATTATTTTAAAAATACCATTTTAAAAGAGGAACAACATACTCCAGGGCATGTAGTTGTAAAGATATATATATATGCACTTCCCCAGTACGATAGGCACTCACCCTTTGGCCTCATTTTTATGACTCTACACCCTGGAGTGGTGTTATTGCTTACAAATACATACATATATACTTATGGGTGTACGTGAGATCTGCAGATGTTTTATTTATAAGTGGCAGGCCTTATTGCATCATTGAAACATGCATTTACAAACAGATATAGGTTTTATGAAACCCTATTCCGTTGTTTTAATAGCTAAGCTATCCAGCCATAGCATAATAATGCACAAGGTAAATGTGTCTCCATCTCTAGAACCTGTTCCAAGTTTTCTCAGATGTGACTAACTGCAAGAATTTTCCAACCATCAAAAGTTAATAAAAAAAAAAAAAGACAAAATAAGGCTGTCTAAATCCTTGATAACAAACACATACTGATGCAAAGTGGAGGGGGTTTTGGTGAATTTTAAGGCCCTAATTGAGCAAGGTATTTAAGTGTGTGCCTAACTTAAGCATGTGAGTAGATCCATTGACGTTAATATGGTTAAAAATTAGGTACACAGTTAAATGCTTTGTTGAGCAGGGCCTACACTATGACAAGACTGAATTCTGAGCTATCTGCCTCAAAGGGTAATTTTAGAGGTAAGTCTCTAACTGGAGAACAGCTGCAATGCCCCCCGTTCACAGCATGTAAGAAAGAAAGGAGGTAAGTTACACGTATATTTTGTTATCTTGTTACTGTCGCTTAAAGTTATCCTTAAGTATGCAATGCAAAGAATGAAAAAACATCATCATTTATATAAATCTACAAAGTACATCTGGCAGTGATAAGCAACATAATAACACTTTAAAGACAGGGAATGGTGTGTGAAACATTAGTAGGAGTGGACTATAATTATTGTTTACTAATGCTAGATACTACCATTATTCTAACAGCTTGTGCATTGTCAAATCAACATTCTGCATTAAACAAATGACCACTTGGGAATTGTTTGGGAACAGCTCTCCTCCTATTACTGCTTGACTAAAAAATGCCATTTACAAGCAAAGAAAGCTGCCTCTGAGCTGAAAACAAGACACTGGAAGCCTTTCTGAGGAAAGATATATATGAACTTGATCCTCTACAGCCATTCTAATTTCATTCTAGAATATAAACGAAAACAGTGACAACAGGAATTTCCTGTAGGATTTCATTAACGCTGTAATACATTGAACATATCCTCTGTTTTCAATCTTCAGATTTTGAAAGGTTCTGAGTGGTAAAATTATGACAAAGAATGACTGACATTAAATTGTAATCCCCGAACAGGCAAACTGAAAGACCTTTGCATTTAGCTTCAAAATGGTTTTGACTGAAATTGATACCTGCATGGAAGTCCCAAGAAAAGATCAGGTGAATTCCTGATTGCACTGAAGTCAATGGGAGTTTTGCCACTGATGTCAACGGAGCCAAGATTCCACCCACCAAATGCAGTAAACTTGCTAACCTTGGGGTGAAATCCGGGCCCCACTCAAGTCAATGGCAAAACTCAGCGGGTAGTGATCGATCTAGTGTAGATGGGATAAAATCGATCCCTGATCGCTCTGCCGTCGACTCCGGAACTCCACCGTGGCGAGAGGCAGAAGCGGAGTTGACGGGGGAGTGGCAACGGTCGACTTGCCGCCGTCCTCACGGCCAGGTAAATCGACCTAAGATACGCCAATTTCAGCTACGCTATTCGCGTAGCTGAAGTTGCGTATCTTAGGTCGACCCCTCGGTTTCTGTGTGCGCTTTGCAAATATATTGTTGCTGCACAATGTAGAGACAAAGTTTATATTTAACTTTGCAAGTACTGGTGAGAAAAACAGATATACCTCAATATACATTACAGAGTTCCACTTACCATTAAGTCTTCAGGTGCTGGCCTTTCCTTTGGTTGCTTTCTCATGCTATGTATCATAAAAGTGAAATGGTTATATATAAACAACTGTTCATTTATTTCACATGCTTAAATACTGAAGACTTCTTCCTTTAAACACAGGCAGATCATGTCTAGAATTTCAATGTACTTCTTAACTTTATCAAGTACAAACTGAAGACACGGCTCCTAAGAGCACCCAAAATGTTAATCAATTTCTCTCTTCTTTTTTCAGCTTTTGATTCCGTACAGTGTTACTGCATCCTTAATAAAACTGTTATGTATTCAATTGCTGATGAGAAGATTCTGTAGAAGATGGACCAATTTTCTACTTGTCTTGTTATAGTGTCTGAGCATTTCAAGATATCAAGATTGTAATGTGATGGGTCACTTTTATCACTTCTGAAAGCTGGTCAGATCTACCACAAACTTCCAAAGAACGTTCTCTTACCATGTCTGGAGCCAATTATTTTCTAAATTAATTTGGGGGTCCTTGTTACTGGGGATTCCTTTAAATATAGTGATCAGTATAAACGAATCATGGTAAATTTTTTCTCATTCTGACATTATGATGTAGCTGGACAGAAGAAGAATACACACAGGTGGGAAATTTAATTTTTAACACTAAACAGCTATAGGGTTGCATGATGTCGTCCTGGAGTGTCCCCCTTAATTTTTTTACACTTATTTCCACGGCTTTGCAGGCTGATAGTTCGTTATGGAGCATTAAGCGGTTTATTAGATCAAGTTTCTCATCCAAATAGTCCTAGTTTTGTATGCAACAGGTGCAATTAGCTTTTGTAGGCTGAGTTTAGCCGCAGGAAGGAGCACTACAACATGGCACTGAGATGACCATCAGAAGCTGCCTACTGACTAATTGGATTACATCCAAACAGCCAGAGTTTATGGTGTAACTGGCATAAAGTCCAAGTCTGATGTGCTCCTCACTTGATGTGTCTAATACTTATAGAAGTCAATTGCTAAAATGGTATACAACGTAATTTTTTGAACAATTATACCTCGTGCTATAAGCTGCATACGGTACAGGTGAATATTCAACTATATCTAAAAAAATGTAAATATTCTTGTAGTAAATAGGGGCCATAGTACCATTAATGATTCAAAGGACAATTTGCCTTCCTTATAACCACATGCACCTCAGATAATGCACACATTAGCAAGTAATGCAAGCTGTCTGAATCGTGGGTGGGTAACAGTCCTAATCTGATATTCCAAAGTAGCTGTATCTCTTGGGAAAACCAGGCTATTATCCACCATCATTCATGTTTCTTGACATCTGTGGAAATTTTAACACAGGTTAGCCCTCCTTCTTTCTCAATAATATTTTTTATGCAACATCTAATTAATTTTTTTGGAAGGGATAGAAAGGTGCAGCCTCCTGCACATCAGTTAGTTATGCTGTAAAATCACTGAACATTGTGGTCTGCCGTAAATTGTATCCATCAAAAATGGGGCCTGTATTAGATAAACACAAACTGTGTATTTATTATTTTAATTAACTGATAAATCATACTGTATATTCTTCATTTTCAATGCCACTTGCCACACACTATGGGAATCTTGAGAGAGAGTTTCTTGGAATTGTTTCATACATAATGTATTAAATTATCTGAATATTCATTTTATTTGCATAGTTTTTGGCTCATTTGCCCTAAGATGTGCTAGAGAACTTGAAATGTTTTAAAGCACAATCTACTACATCGCAGACAGCCATGGGCCTGATCCTGTGTGGGGCTCCGTGCCTGTAACCTCACTGGCTTCACTGGGAAAGATTCCTAAATCATTCCTTTCCTAAACACGGCTGCAGGGCCAAATTCTCGGCTGGCAGAAACTGGCATAGCTCCATTGATTACACTGACTCCATTGGTGCTGCTAATTTACACCAGCTGGCCAGCTGGCCCAGACAGTGCATTTTAATAAACGGGAACATCTTAGTCAAAAGCATCACATTTATGCAAAGTTCAATGTCAGTTATTCTGCCTTCATTTTATTACTTAAATAGCTGCTTCCTCTGTAAATGAGACATTAAAAAAAAAAAAAAACAATAAGCATTTCCTCTCTCCTGTTTGTTACAATGAATTGTACTTAGAGCTTTAACCTTTTGTTGCTTAGGAAATTTATTCTTTCAACAATATTTTCTCCCCTCTCTCTGAAATTTAAAGTGCCTTCCGCTGAACTATTCAGCCCTATGGTGTACTTTAAAATATGACTCCGCATAAAAATTACTTACTGGAAAGCCAATGAATTAATCAAGGACATTGTTTACCTTTCTAAACATTGAGGCAGTTTTATGAGTAATAATACAAGCAGCTCTGAATAATGAAGTTATAAATATGATTCTCTCTTTCCCCCAACCCTCCCAATTGAATTCTTAAAATAGTCTCTGTGCACAAGAATGCACCCAGATTCATAGCAGTTTATTAAAACAGGAAAAGCCCTCTTAAGTACCGTACTTTTACGACCCTTCGTGTAAATAACGTTTACATAATTTAAACAGTTTGCTCAGCTTTGCTGCCCCGTCTGCCCAAGGCCCCCGAGTCCCTCTCGCCTCAGAAAGGATGCAGGGGAAGCCATAAGGTCTCATGGAGCTGCAGAGTTAATGGCATGTATCATTTACATTGAGGGCATGGCATGTTTGCCAACTGAGCTTACCATTGAGTGATGAAGTGTACAAATGGCTCAGAGAACTCCCCAACCGGAAGGACTGGCGATTCCTGGGATTGGTTTGATATTTGGGGGGAGGGAGGGAGAAGGGAAGGAAGAAAGAGTCAGAAGAAGTGAGGACAATTTTTAAAAAGGGAAGCAATATACCATTAAAAACGGAGTAAGCAACAATGCCCCATCTCACACAGAGAAAAAGGTACAAATTCTTCTGAACATGTGTTGTAAAACACGGAATTTAAAGTAATGAGTATTACCCAATGGGTAGAAACATGGGGAAAAACACCGAGGAGAGGTGAAAAAAGGACAATGATAGCCACAGGGTAGAAAGGAAGGTAGGGAAAGTGTAAATGAGAAATTAATGATTATTTAAGTAACACACAAATGGCCTTGTAATTAACGAAGAGCTGTGAAATTATTCTTGTGTTGACCTTTGTTTCTTTCACCGAATTCACTTTTTATTTACACTCATGTTTACTTACACTTATTCATTTCAGAGCTGTCCGACTATGCAGAGCTCTTGCTAGGTTTAAAAGAAAAATTCTTACAAGAAATAAAGGAAATTATAACGGAAGATTTGCCAGCCTCGCTAAATTAACTACCAAGTATTTATGAAAGCAAATAAATTAAGAGCACAAGAAAAAAACGACACCGAGAGCAAATAACATTACCATTTGCAAAGGAGGGCTTTACGAATTTAGGAGTTTTTCCAAGAATGACAGAGCGCTCCACTGTGTTTATAGTGTAACAGCTCAGGATGTAATGAAATTACACTGCAGAGTACTTTAACAGTGTCATCTCATTAGACCTACAGTTGGAACAAGAGAGCCACATAAAACAGGCAGCTGCAAATGACTCCATTCTCATCTATTCTCATTTGCTATTAAAAATACCTTTCGGCGGCTTTTTTCCTTCCTGACATCCCTACACAAAGTACCCTGCAAAGTATGATACATGCACCTATTTAAATTAACAAAGGAATGACTTATTTTAATCTCACTGTGCTTTGGAGTGCTTTGGCCATTTGGATGAGCAATATATCATTACATACAACCTTCCAGCGCTGCAGGCAAGAAACTCAGAGCGTGCAGCATTTGGTGGGAGCCAAACAATTTCTCTAGCACACAACTGTGTCAAATGCATGCATGTATTCATTATTGAGAATGCGAGGAAATAGCTTTGATGTAGTGGAAAAAAGATGATGATAAAAGCACCTCTGCAATGTGTGTGTCATTATCAATGGTGGCAGATAGATACAACTGCAGAGCCTCCTATGTGATTAGTAAATATACATATAATTGCTGTGGCCAATTATCAGAAAAATGAGATAGGTAATTACAAGACAGAAAATTAACCAGAACTCTTATTAAGGTTTCGTTTCCAATCCAAACAATTGGAAACTGCTGGAAAATACAATTAAATCAAAAGTAAATGAAGAGTAAAAGGAGAAGCCAACATTGCTTTACAATTTTCAGAGAGTTCTATTAAATGTAGAGAATGTTTGACATCATGCACCTTAGTTCTTGTTGGATTTGTCCTAGAAGAGGGAAAGGTTAGTATTTCTAAACTTAAAAAAAAAAGACATAAATATAGGAAGGTTTCCACTGGAGAGTACATAAGGGAACACAGTATCTTTAAACTTTCCTACATGTGATTCTCTAAACTAGGAAGTTACTCAGATGTAAGATGAAAAATTCAGGGCAAAATTTCAGGTGCACTTGTGCTGAGTGGAGACAGGCTGGTGTACATATTTCCAGGGTTTTCTGCTGTCCAGTAGAAGCTTACTTATACTCATGTCTGAGTTTAGAAACGGTAATTGCCCCCTCTCCCAAGTGGGATGGGTGGATTAAAACAGAACAAACCCACATAACGCGCGAAACGCTCACCGGATATATTTCACACAACTCTTTGACACCTGGAAGCTGGAGCTACCCCCCGCAGAGCACTCTGGGGAGCTAGTTCTGTGCAGGGACCACCCCGCCATCAGAAGAGAGCACTGCCAATCCCACCTGGGGCACAAGTGAGGAGGAGTCTAAAATGCTCATCTTCTGAGAACTGCAAACGTGGATCAATTTATGCCAGAGTGGAGGAGGAGGGGCAGGCAACACTTAACACCTATTTGGTAGGTGATAATTTCTGCAATCACAAAGAGGGTAGCACCACAGGATCTGCCTATACCAGAGTGAAACTACATTATGGAAAGTGGAGTGAAAATCCACTGAATTGTATGAAGCAATTGGAGACTCTCTCTACTTCACTGGAACTAGAGTTCCCGGGTTCCCTGGTACAGGAATCAACAGAACTATAAGAAACACCACACTGAAAAACTGCAAGGCACTCAATAACGCGACATCATTAATACCTTTGTCCTGCAACTCCTCATACAGAGCACGACAAGTAGCACAAGGTTGCTGTGCTCCAGCCAAGCGAGAAAGGAGGCTTCACCTGGGTGCAAGCGAGGCTACAGGCTAGGCACAGCCATCCACAATGAGTGGAAATTTCTAACTCACTGCACGCCAGCTCCCTTCTATCTTAGGCACTTATAAGCTAGGCTGTGAGGACATCAATCACAGCAGTTTCCAGGTGGTACTCTACTCTCAGAAGTTTAGAATAAAAAGAAGTCTGGGGAGTAGGTGATTCTCAGCATGTAAATTGGGTGCTTAACTCTAGTCTTTCCACTGAGTTCCAGGGGCTTCGGATGCAGTCCTTAAGGCTCACTTCTGCTAATGGGCACAGATAACTTGGCGACCATATGGTAGTACACCTATTAACACTGACCTCTGTCCAGCTCATCACTTTTTATCTCATATGAGCAACACTCCACACCCACAACGTGCAAGAGCAGGCCCTAACTAAAGTCACTAGGCGACACCCACCCCTAGGCAGACGGCCAGCAAATTTCATTATGAAAGAATAATATTCCGAGTACATACTGTAATTTAAACCATACTGGTAAAGTGAAGTAGTAGTAATGTTCTGTGAACCATTCTGAAAATGTGTGCCCTAGGTATTGAAAACTTAACAACCTGGAGTCCAGGGAAGAAAGATGCTGAGTTGTCCAGTTTGCAATGGGGCCAAACAGGAAGGGACATTTGGAAATTATTATTTTAGGCAAGTCAGAGATCACTTTTTTGAGACGAGGTTTATTAAGAATATTCAAATTCTGCTATGGGATTCAATACAGATTCCCACATAAAACTTACTATGAGCTAAGGCCTCATTACAAAGTATGATATAAAATAGTTTAATGAATTGCCAACTAGCCAACTTGATTAAAGCTGTCATTTTTTCTTCCCTGGGACACCAAACAAGCCAAAGTGATACATATGCATGGAGAATGAATTGAATTTAAGACATGAAATTCTATTCTGTTAAACTGCACATACATAATTGCACCAAAGTCAGCTAAGTGCATCAAATTAACACCTTCATTTCACTTCTGAAAATACCTGCTGAAATCAACAAGCATGCAAGAGATAGGCCAGGAGGAAACACATCTTAGCCTCCACCGGAAAGAGCTGAAAGAGCAGACAATCAACCTAACTTCTTTCATAGTAAAACATTAAAAATCGGCCACTGAGCTTGCTGACATGCACAGAATTTTTGAAATCATAGTAGCTGGAGATTGAACACACACATTAGATTATCATATCCATCCCATGCACTAATATTAACATTAATATTTTTATTTAGAGAGTGAGTTTGTTCTATGTGCTTAGTTACAAATTTAAAAATACTCTGTACATGAAACTACTCCCGATATGTAAAATGTTGCTGTTGCTACCTGCTGAAATTTGAGCAACCACTGTGTTGTTACATATGAAACAAAAAGTCAAACAAAATCTAAGCAAAAAAATACATATTACGTTGTGTCCTGAAGTTCACTAGACTGGAGCACTGGTGGACTCTCAAGGGGATGAAAATATGATAAAATAAAACAGTCTCACAAATCCCCGCCAAGTCTTCATGCACAAATTTTTTTGCACATTCTGCGTAAGACAATATTGTCACACATGTGGAGTAATGTTAGTGAATTGCCCACATGAGATCTAATGACCAACCTTATTTCATTCTACCAAAGAACAGAGTCTTATTCTATACAAGGCTAAAAGAATGCAGTGTGAAATTTTGATGAGGATGGGGAAGAGGTACGTACTTTTTAAACTAAAAAAACCCAACAAAATGGACTCTACAATTTTCAGTAAAAATTGGCATCCTTTGGTCAATATGTCAGAGCTTCAATCCAGGGGTTCTTCTGTATTTCTATTTCTAAATTACCAACTTCTAAACAGAACGGCTTATTCATGGGAAGGTTGATACAAGCTTAACAACAGAGCCATAAATACATTCCTGGGAGGCTGATGCCAATCAGCTTTAGAACTTTACAAGCCATTTTCTCCTCTGCATCTTGTTACCAAAAACACCTCACTGGCCCACATATCAAAACAACATTTCTGTAAGCGAGACCTAACACAGAAAAGGACAACGTTTAAGTCTCGGCAGCTTTTGAAGCGCGTGGTCAGCCTGATTCTCAAAAACAACTGAAATGAGCATGTACAGTGAGTACAGAGAAGGGCAGTGGGGGAAAAAAAAAAGTTTGAGTGATGCCTTTGCCTTGTGAATAATGAACAGTTCAGGAAGGTCAACCCATTACAACTGAAACCGTTTAATTATTAATTATGCACAATCTATGAGCGAAAGGACAAGTTCAGAATGTTTAATGGGTGGTAACTCCAACTGGACCCATTCTTGGCATCTTGTTATTAGCACTTGTCAGCAAGGTGCTCAGGCATAAAGAAAAAAGCACAGCAGCAGAAAATCTGAGCTAGAGTGAGGCGGGAGGGCTTTAAACTTCAAACACTGCTCCTGATATTTAATTTATAAAGTGACAACTCTCTGCTATAGAGCTTATCGACTTTCACGGCATTTAGGTAAGCTGCATTATCTAAATGAAGACATGGGAATATTTACACTTAGAGAATCTCTTTTGAATCCCTCTTCTTTAAAGAAAGAGGGACTGGCTTTGGAGGAATGAACATAGTCTCCAGAATTCAAATGCTCATTTTCAATCTGTGCATATAGGTTACAAGGTCTGGGTTCTATCCTCATTCACTACACCGGGGATCGGCAACCTTTGGCCTGTGGCCCGCCAGGGTAAGCACCCTGGCGGGCCGGGCTGATTTGTTTACCTGCCACGTCCACATTTCGGCTGATCACAGCTCCCACTGGCTGCGGTTCACCGTCCCAGGCCAATGGGGGCTGTGGGAAGTGGCGGCCAGCACATCCCTCGGCCCGCACAGCTTCGCGCAGCCCCTATTGGCCTGGAGCAGCGAACCGCGGCCAGTGGAACCCGCGATCGACTGAACCTGCGGACGCGGCAGGTAAACAAACCAGCCCGGCCCGCCAGGGTCCTTACCCTGGCGGGCCGCAGGCCAAAGGTTGCCGATCCTTGCACTACACAAACCTAGAGCATTCCTTCTGGTCTGAGAAGCACTGAGCAACCAGAACTCCCTTACCTTCACCAGGTATAGAAACACTACTGAGGATCAGGCCGTAGTCATACAAACCAGCCCCAAAAGTTAAAGAAAGAGGGGAGCAAAAATGTATTTGGCATAGTCACCTGGAAAGGAACAAATTCAGGGAGCTGCTGCTCTAGGTGGCATGATCTTCTTGGAAACATTCTCAAGTTAATGACACTCAAGACCAACTTCCAACCTACAACCTCTACTCACCTTCAGGGCTGTGCCATAGACCAGCTATGGCAGCATGGCTATCAAGATGGTTCCAGGAAGGAGGCCAACTGTATAGCAGTGCAGAGACAAGCTCAAGTGTCCTGCTACCTGAAAGGCAGAGGCCAGATTTGTAGCAAGTCCATTGGCTCTATGCTATTAGGAGGCTTTGCTCAGCTGCTAAACCTTCCACTCTGTGACATTTTCCACAGCTCCAGAGCTACTGCTATTTTATATAAGATTTTCCTCTGTGCATGTGTTTGTGCAGAAGGAGATGGCATGGCCCTCTGGCCACGAGAGGAGAGTTAACGTAAGAGAACAAACAAAACCCAGGTTACTCCCTTCTCGGAGTTTCCCCAATATACCCTGGCTCTGAGATTGCAGTCTCCTCTGGACAGAGACCTTGTTTCTTGTAGTTAATGGGCACATCTGCAGTGCTTAATAAATCACTCTGATGAGCAGAGTTTTGGGATACCAGACCAACCTGAACAGGGTTATAGAATTTTTAGGCACTATTACTGTGTCTTGCTTCTCTTTTACTACTTAGCAACTTTAAAGTGAATTTTCAAAGAACACATTTATTTTTACACATTAGCCAACATTTAATTATGAGAAAGACAGCTGTGGGTAAATACTCAGCCTGATTTTCAGAAGTGCTACATTTTACACTAAGCAGAAACAAACTCTGTGCAATTGTGTGTTATAAATCCACTGTAGTTACAAAGCTACTTAAATGTGACCAATGGATTGAAATATTGACCACATTCAGCTGTATTTCTAAAAAGACAATATTCCTAAAAATATGCTGACTTCTTACTAAATCTGTTTTAAGATTCATCCAGAAATCTGACTACAGGTGAATTCTTAAGGGTAACAAGGTTTGCAGAATACAACGGAGGCTGGAGGAGACTCAGATAGCCAGATTTAGAGCATTTCTAGACTGTCCCAATTTTACTGCCAACCCTGAGCTGGAAGGTGAAAGATGACTACATTTGTACGCTGGGCCAGTCCTTGCTCTTTTCTTAGTGGTAGGTGCCAATTGTGACAAATTATATGTGGGGGCATTTTGGTGTGAAATTCTGTCTGCTGGGACTAGAGGGTCAGCAGTAAACTCATTTATTTCAGGATCGCCAGCTGGACTAGAAACAAGGTTGAAAGGCCATTGTTTTATCCACCCAAACACTGAGACTACCCTCAACACCTCAAATCAAGTGAGAACTGGCTGTTCAGCAGGATAGCCTTGTCTACTACCCAAGTTCTTGCAGGGGCAGGGTGGAGGAATTATATATATACTTGTGTGCATAAATATATATATCATCTCACATATAATCATACTCTAGATATTTCAAGTATTCAGTCATTTTTCTCCTGAGGCATTTGCTACTGTAAAATGTTTTCCAGAATTTGGCATAGGCAAGAAAGGTGAACAGAGTAACTAACCTTAGGAATAACCTACAATGTATATTATGTCATTTTCTACCTTTTGCCAAGCTTTGTACTTGTTAATATGGCTCTCTGAAGGTTTTTTTTTATCCCTTGCAGATAAGTGTATAGGTAGCTGGAAAACAGGTTAATCTTTTAACCGTAACTGTAATTGCTTTCTCTCTAAAAACAAACATAAGAATTTTTTCTTCTCATTGCTGGTCTCTTGTCGATCATAAGCTACCAGAGCACAGCAATGTTTTGGGTAGATACACGTATACACACACCCCTTTCAAATAGCTAAGGCACAGCAGCATGAAACACAGCCTCTTCCTGTTCACACCAAAGGGACTTCACTTGGAAAACTAAAACCATTTATTGTTGCCTTTTTCCTCTGTATACTCCCACTGCATTTTTATTGCTTTTTCATAAAACACTGCTGCAAATAATCAAGCATGACCATTGACATCCACAAGATTGAGTTTTAGGAACCATTAAATGAGCTCACCCTCTTGGGAAGGTTCTTGCTCAGGTTGGTCTAAAGGTAATTATTCAGCAATTCCTACCTGTGGTTTTACCTTGTTCCTATATAAGTCTTTGAATCTCATACACTGGTAAGGTCACAGTTTCTGTCTCAATACAAGTACAATTGGTCTAGGACATAAATTATGATGGACCGTATTATTTATGGATTTTGTATATGTATATATAGGTCATAATTTATACACATATATTCTGATACTTGACTTTCTTCTCTCTTCAGAAACATAACATAAAAGTTTTCAGGATTAAAACATAGAAATCTATGCACAGTCTGTATATTACCTTCTGATGGCAACATAGATAGAAAAATTCTATAAAAAGATTCATAAAGGAAAACTCAAGCTGTGCTTAATATTGATCCTATGCAGGCTGCTATTCTATATTATATAATGGAGATTGAAGAATCCAAAAATGAGCATTGGTGCAACATTAAGTGTGAGAAATTAAGCTCTCGAAAGGTTCCTGTTTCTCTTGTAACATTAATTTGGTCATGTTGCACATACTGTATAGTTTTAAAGCTATTCTGCAGCAATAAATAAAAGGTTGCATTTGACCAGGAAACCAGGAATAGAAACTACAACATGGAGTATGTGCTTTATGGGCAAGTTAATTTTGCAGAGGAAGCGTTAACATTTGAATGCATGAGGTTTGAACACTATCATTGCATTAATGCTCATTTTTGCTTTTAAATTTCCCAGCACGATGAATGGAAAAAAGAAGACATTCAGAGCTCTTCAGTTTGTGGCGCTTGTAAACTCCTTGAACCTGAGCCAAATTGCAGTCCCGTGAAGCTTAGTTTCTCTGCAGGGGTGGGGTGAATTAACAAAGAGATTTAAAAAACAGAAGAGAACATATATCCAAAAATAATAGAAAAGTTCTCACATGTGAACTTCCAAATTTAAGCTTTCATGACTAAAACTAATAAAACTATTTTCTTCAAACCGGACTGTTTTAGAAGTCCTAATAGCTGCAAAACATGCAGCGATCCCAATGCTGCAATCCCTTACTCACAAAAGCAATCCGTGCTCATGCGAATAGTCTAATTCAAAACGATATAGCAAGTCTGAAGTTTCTAATGTTTCTGGTTCTACATTATGCAAACATAAAAAATCTGATTAGAACAAAGGAAAAATAATTTGCTTCCTCCCCTGCCCTGACCGTAACTCAGAAGAGCGGAATTTTTTAAAAACAAACTAACAAAATCACCTATGTGCTGAGACCAGCTATGGAAACTTTCAGCCAAAAAAGAATCGCTTTGAGGAGGC
This sequence comes from Chrysemys picta bellii, assembly GCF_011386835.1. Classification (NCBI taxonomy): domain Eukaryota; kingdom Metazoa; phylum Chordata; order Testudines; family Emydidae; genus Chrysemys; species Chrysemys picta. Next base: position 4,412,309 of record NC_088800.1, read on the forward strand.
TATTGAAAAAGAAGGGGTTAGAAGCTAGAACTCAAGCTTAACTACAGCACTTGCTACCACAAATGGTACAGTACAGTGAAATCTGGTTTAAGCAACCACTCATGGGACCAACAACAATTGGTTTCCTAATAGAGATACTTTAACTAAATAAGAGCCAAACCAAATAGCCCTGGAAAGGTTGGGGATAATTCCAAGCAGTTGTTTAAGACAGGGGATTGCCTATTGGATGTGGTCCATAGCACAAGTTTCATCCATCTATCCATCCATCTCTGGACATATAACAGACACCCCTAAAGTCAACAGACATATGGTTGGAAAGCTGACATGCCGCAAAGCCAAGAGCTGTCAGGTTTGGCCTCCTGGGATTTGCCACATGGATCCCAAAACATCTATATGTGTTCCTAAAATTCATTTGGCTGGCTGGAGCATCGCAAGCATTTTAACATTGTAAAAATATTTCATTTAGAATATGTTTGAGGAACTAACTAGACAGTGAAGTCTCATGTAGAATTCAAGGTGTGCTGCACAACACAGAAGAGTGTAGCTATAGGTTTGAAGCGTAAGAACAATGGCATTTCTTGTTTTGATAAAACAAGGAGGACACAAGAATGCACTAGGACTTCGGCCCCAGGCACTTTATGACCAACTGAACCTAAATTCTAGATCCCAACGCACACTGGGTAGTAGACTGGAAATTCAAGGCAGTCCCATTTAAATATTAAACTGAAGATTTTTAATAAATTAAATATGAAAACGCATAATTTACAATCAGTGCAGTGACCCTTGTTATTTATTTTGATACTAAATTATTGAATTCAATTTATTTTACACTGTCCACAGTTTTCAATGTGCTACACACTTCTGTACAGCCAATGCACAGCCACATCACAAAAGTTGTTAGGAGGGATGCTGGAGGTTTTGGCAGCTGGGCAGGGAACAGCTGGGATTTTGACATCTGGGGAATTTGGGAGGCAGACTGGTATTGAAAGCACTGAAATAGTTAAAACTGTAGCTTTTAAATTGTAATCTTTAGGTTTAAGAGTCAACCTGCTGAGATGAATTGGGGCAGAATACACTTCTAAGAGCTATGGCTTCAGGAGTCTGCAGGCAACGCTGCACTGATTCACACTCATGCTGTGTATGTCTCCAAGTTATCTTCACCGCCATGAGTAGGCATGATTTTTTGAAAAAAAATGAAACCAGAGATTCGGAAGCGTGATTTTGTGGCTGGAGTGGACTGTACATCAAATTCTGTGGCTGTGCAATTGTGGAACACAGAGCCACAACCAGGACACCTCTCGAGCCAAGCACTGAGCTTCTGTTTTCAGCAGAACTCCATGCTCATTCATGTTGGAAGGCTGCTGGAAAGGTTGCAGTCACAGCAAGTGACGCGTATCCTTCCCAGTAGGGATTAACCCACACTGCCCCGTGTTCCCATTCAACATTTCTGAGAGTTGCAGATGAACAAAGTTGATTGTTAGAATATCAAATCATACACAGCACTCAAATGGCACCAGTCTGCCTATATTACTGGCTGTGCCGTTGGATGAACTGATGTTAACACTATTATATACTCATTTTTGGACCATCAAGCATAAGTTCTATCATGGAAGGGAGAAGATGCTATGACAAGAATTGTGCTTAAATTAGAATGTCCTATTTATAGCTGCAATACAAAGGCCCTATCAGACAAGTGTCCCATTCATACAATACACCTCACTAAGCTGCAGCACCAAATAATCATTAATAATTTGGCCTATCTAGAAAACAAGAACTCGGTTTCATAAAAAAATCTCAAGGTTTCCAAATGTGTTTTCCTTCTGAGAGTCTGTCTCTCTCAATCTCTTCTATTGGAGCTGTTCCACTTTGTATAGATAGTTAAATATTAACTGGGACAGAGACAGATTGCCTCTCTAGGCAGCTGGCTAGGGTCCTCACTTGAGATATGGGAGATCCAGGTTCAAGTCCCTGCTCCAAATCAGGTAGAGCAGAGATTTGAACTTGCATCTCCTACACTGACCTGATTCTGAGTAGGAACTGAACCTGGCTCTCCCACATCTCAAGTGATTGGCTACTGGTTATTCTGGGGGGCTCTGTGCATGTATGCACATGTTTCTTTCTTCCCCACACCCCCTTCCTGGGTCCTCAGAAACCTTTGTTAAGAGTGTTTTGTTGAAACTGATATATTTGCACAAAAAGGTGAAAAATTCCTGACCACATCTATTAATAATAAAGACCTTACAAAAAGAATTGACATAAGAGTTTACAACTACCTCTCAAATCATTTACTCAACATGTGGAATTTCTGCAGAAAAATGTCAGTCCTTATTCATAGAAAGAAATAGAAACCACTTCTCTTGATCTGCTATAGTTAAGGAGTCTTATAACTGATTTGTGCTAGGTTAAAAACATTTCAGTTAAAAAGTCAACTTTACAATAACTTTTCCAGAATTAGCCACGATCCTGCATTTTTCACCATGGATTAAAAAACAAACATCATCAAAGTTTACATTTTCATGACAACCACAAATATTTTTAAAGAAGGGTTTTTCTTATGTCAGGTGCCACTGCACATACAGTGTTTGTTAAGAATCCAGAATACCTATGTAACACAAGAATGAGCTCTTAACAAGTTTGCTCATCAATACATCATATATGAATTAAACATAATTATAAATGAACAGAACATTAACTTTTGGATTACTTTCTATTTTGATGGAATGGATAATAATATTTCTAGAGAAATAATGATTGCCAACAGAACAAATGATTGTTAGGAAGAATCAAGATCTTAATGCTAATTCTGCATTACCATTGTTAAAAACAATCAAACTGCATTAATTTCAACATACTGAACTTTGAAAGGAGATAACCAGATCTCTTAGGATTTACCTTGCATTAAAAATAGACCATGATCAGTTTTCTGTCTCCCCAGGATACATTTCAAAAACTGTAATACTCTTCTCACTGACCACAACCTGAGACACCACCACGACTGTTTCTAACCTATCTGTATAATGAACAGGAGTACTTGAGGCATCTTAGAGACTAACACATTTATTTGAGCATAAGCTTTCATGGGCTACAGCCCACTTCTTCTATGCATCCGAAGAAGTGGGCTGTAGTTCACGAAAGCTTATGCTCAAATAAATGTGTTAGTCTCTAAGGTGCCACAAGTACTCCTGTTCTTTTTGCGGATACAGACTAACACGGCTGCTACTCTGAAACCTATCTGTATAATCTCATCAAGACTCAACTCTATCAATCTGCAGTTTACAAAACATGTTACGGTCATAGTAAAACACGGCACTGTCAAAAGCATGTAGGCCTCTACTCTGCAAAGCACTTATGTATGTGCTTAAAGTGAAAACACATGCTTAAGTCCCACTGCTTAAGTGCTTTGATAAATAAAGATGGACTCAAGCACTTGCTGAAATTGCTTTGGTGAATGCGGGCCTTGTATAGTGGAGGGAATTACAAATAAAAACATCTCTGCCAGGAAGAACTATTGATCTACTCAAAGGCTTTTGATAAAATATCCTGGTCCCTGAATGGCATCAGCCCCACCAGCCAGCAGCAATGCCAGCCAGCTCTTCTCCCCACTCAATCAGCCTGGAGCCAACTTGGGATACCTGGTTTGAGACTCCCTCAGGAGCCCAGCTACGTGACTGAGTCACATGGAGATGTCAGACTGCAGTTCCATCCCAAGTTAGGTGCAAGGTCACTGAACAGAAGCTCCAAGGCCCTGCGCTTTGACCACCCT